>NC_141687.1:1458294882-1459494882 GCF_964263255.1 Lissotriton vulgaris
TGAAAGCCAACAATCTAACAAGGGTGCTGGCATCTTCTCATGCATCATCTATATGCACAGCAAGTGGTATAACTGGAGTTCCCATTATCCATCTCCACAGGACGTGACATCACTGGATTTCCCATTATCCAACTGCACAAGAGGTGACCTCTGGTTTCCTGTCAAAACTGTCTTTAAATGAAGAAGTCAAGGAAGGGGACTCCTTTTCATCATCAACTGCACATGAAGTGACATCACTGGATTTCCCATCATTCATCTGCGCAGGAAGTGACATCACTGGATTTCCGATCAAGCATCTGCTTAGGAAGTGACATTATTCGATTTCCCATCATCCATCTGTGCAGTAAGTAACCTAATCCCTCTTCCCCTCCCAACTTAGTAGTGGCCGCAGCACAGACACTCATTAGATGCATCACTGGCACATTAAGACACGCCAAAGACAAGCAACTTGCACATATCTCTACCTGGAGCATGCACAGTGCAAGGGACATTGGTCCTTCCTCTTTTACCACGACATTGCTGCCACCCTCCATGTCCTCCACCCTGAACACTGCTGTTCCACCACATCACACAACACTGAGGTAGCATTCTCCTGTGCTTCCTGCAAGCTTACCCACCCCAACAATTTATTGCACCTGCAACAACAGCACCCAACCCCAACTTTCTCACATTCACACAGTCCTGCAACCATCAACAAAACACTTTACACTCTCATGAATGCTCCTCAACACCTGCTCACTCCCTAAACACTTCATAGAGGTCTGAGACCTGAGGCATGACAACATCCTGGCCCTACTTTTCTTCACGGAAACCTGGCTGAACCGTAACTGGCATCATACATTTTCACAGTCATGGCCAACAGCTACAAGACTGATGGTGATTCTGCTTCCGGGCTTGTGAAGCCTGTTTTGCTAAAGACAGCCTTTACAAGCCTGGAGGTGGAATTACCACCATCTGCAAGAATGCCATCAGCTGCACCACCTCCATGGACACTTCATCCTCCAACAAGGAAGACGTGTCCTTCAAGCTTAGCTTCACAGTCAACGTCTGCCTAAGTAGCACTCTTCTCTACAGGCCACCAGGACCAATCACCAACTTCACCAACACCATCCCAGACTTCATTGCACACCTCGCCCTTCATACCAGCAACAACATCTTAATCAGAGGCTTGCACTTCCTAGTAGAAAACCATGCTGAACTCAATTCAAATACACTGGTTGAGAACTTTGAAAGCATGGGTCTCTCCCAATGAGTAAAAGACCTACTCATGTAGTCAGACACCTTAGTGACCATATCTTTACCACCTTCAAAAACATCCAAGTCAACAAGCCCACATAAGCCTTCTGGACAGACCATACCTTTATCAATTTCAGCAACCCCATCCCGATCCAAGGCACACGCCCCACTGTCAAACTAGCCATCTAAAACTTCAACAGTACTACTATAAGGATTGTGACACATCTCTTAACAAATACCGACCAAAACAAAGCATCAACCTTGCCAAAGATAGTAAGAATTTCAATGTTTGAATCACCTCCTGCGCCAGGTCTCTGGCCACCTCAAACACAGTAATTTAATACAGATCTAGACTCCAGGCCAGTTGGTACACAGATGAACTCAGACTGATGAAACACCACTGCAAACAACTGTGGTACAGTGGAGAATGAGCCAGGACAATGCAGACAGAAGTTTATTCAAATCCACCCTGAGACGCAACTACCAAATGACCAAGACCACCAAACACACTGCTCTGGAGGACCGCATGAATACTAGCACCAACAGAAGAAAATAAGTCTTTGTCAATTCATCATGAACAAAATCCCTGCCATTTACTGCAATTACAGCACTCAAATTAAGCATAAAGAGTTCACCAAATGCCTCCAGATCTTATCCAAAAAAGCAGTTGTAACCACATGTCCTTTTATCCCCCAGAAGAAATCTCTGCCACCATGAAGTCCATCCATTCAGCTGCCTGATCGGATCACTGATCCCACCTTGCACACTCCAGAGGACTGCAACCCATCAGTGTGATAATCACACTCATCCTGAGTACCTCTCCTCTTCTGTGAATTTCCCTGACTCTTGCCCTTCCATTGCTGTAGAAACGCTCTGCTGACTTTTCAATGCTGACCAACCACAGACCAATCTCCCTGCTACCATTCCCGGCCAAGGTCTTAAGGAAACTCTTCAACAGATGCCTCACCGAGTACCCAAATGACGACTAACTCTTTGAAATCACTCAGTCAGGTCTCAGACCCAACCACAGCCTAGAATCTGTCCTCATGACCATCATGGATGCCATCTGCATAACTCTGGATGGAGGAGACACAGCATCTCTTAACTTCCTGGACTTCTCAGCAGTGTTTGACATGGTCTCCTACTCCATCCTCATCTGATGCCAGCACAACATCAGAATCCAAGGTCATGCACTCCGACGGATCACTTCCTTCCTGACTGGAAGGACCCAGACAGTCAGCCTGGCAAAGTACACCTTGAATACCTGCAACCTTATCTGTGGAGTTGCGTAAGGATTCTCCCCAAGCCTGACCCTTTTCAAAGAATACATGATCCTTCTAGCTAGCCTCATCCACTATCATGACATTAACTCCATCTCATATGCCAAAAAACATGTAACTCATTAGGTCCCTCATGGACAAGGCACCCAGTACCCAGATCAATTTAAATGCCTGTATTGATGAAATCATCCACTATATGGAGACCAACTGTCTGAAGCTGAACGCTGACAAGACTGAAATAGTGATCTTCTGGAAGAGCACTTCACAGTGGGGCTCCAACTGAAAGAAACAGAGCTAGGACCAATATCATCCTTCACCACTCATACACAGATCCTTGGGATCATCTTTGACCACTAACTTGATACAACCACCCAGGTCAACGACTTCCATACTCTGAAGATGCTGAGGAAGATGTTTAAATGGCTTCCATTCTGCTCCTAGAAAAGCTCCCTTGTCACAAATAGGCTGGACTATGGGAACATCTTCTATGCCGGGATCAACAAACTGCAGACCCTTCAGAACATGACGGCCAGAATCACTGTAAATCTCTCATATTGCACTCACATCACACCACAACAGAAGGAGCTGCACTGGCTTCCAATACACAAGCGAGCACATTTCAAATTCCTCACTAACATTTCACTGGCCTAGTGTACCTCAACAATTCCATCTGCTTTCACAAAACCTTCCAAACATCTCTACTTATCAGGACTCCTACTTACACACATCCCAAGCATACGGAACACCAGATGCACTGGTTGAGACTCTTCCTATATCGCACCTAAAGCATGAAACGACCTGCTTGTGCATAAAAGAGCCTCCTCCTCATTTCTTGACTTCTGTAAAAAGCTGAAGACCTGTTTTTTTATGTGGTCCTACTAGACTCTATATGGTTGATAGCGCACATTATAAATATTCATTACATAAACATATCTGAAACTCAACACTGTCAAAACAGATGTGAAATTCTTTGGTAAGAATACGTCTCTATGGAACTCTACCTGGTTGCTACCTGACCTTAAATTTACACCCTGCCCAGACAACCAAGCCAAGAACCTGGGCATAGTGGTGGAAAATCAACTCTTGATGACCAACCAAGTCAAAGCAGTCTCCTCCTCTAGTCTCTCTAATGTAAAGATTCTAAAAAAATCTTAAAATGGCTGCCACATCAACACACACACAACCTTTACACTGGCCCTTTTTACCAGCAAACTGGACTGTGGCAATACACATATGTCTGTGTATCCGCCCAGCTGAACGCTAGACATCAGATCCTACAAAATGCAGCAGCCAGGCTCATACACGTCACCTCACCCCTCTAAAAACTCAACTGGCTCCCCATCCACAACCACACTCTTTAAGCTCTTCACAGGCACACATACAAAGCCTTGGACGAGATAGATCCCTCTTCCTCAACATCCACATCCACTGCCACACCCTGACTAGAAATGTCTGATCCTCGCACACATCCCCGCATCCACAGAGCCAGCAGTCGCGCTGTTTTGTACCTCGCCCTGTACCTCAGAGCTCCCACCTCAATCCTCGAGTTCTGCAAAAGACTGAAGAATTGGCTCTTCACCTAAACCACTGTCTCAGTCAGCACAGTCACTTCCTTAACTGGTTCCTGGATACCTTTCCTAGTGAGATAAGCACTCTGCAAAAATTCATAACATAACTTAGGGGGTCATTATGATGGAAGACAGACTTCAGTCCATCCGCCATCGTATCGTATTTGGGGCCGCCCGCCTACGAGGCTGCAGTCCCACAGGGCAAATTATGATGCAACCGACACTGTGGCAGTTGCATTGTCCATGTTTTGTAATGCAGGGAGTGCACCCGCAGCAAGGCAAAATTGACACCCCACACATATCCCTGCCCTACATGACAGGCACCATGCAGTGCCTATCACATGGTGTTAGGATATGTTGGGATCCTATGTTTCAGGCCCAGGGCATTAGTGGGGCCCGATAAGTTCCCCAAATCGATTTTTGCCTGTTATTTTGCTGCAGGTTTACTGCTGCAGAACGATCTGTGAAAGGGATATTGTAATCCCTACAGCACCGCCACAATTCTGGGATTACAGGGAGATTACAGACAGATGGTCGGACACAGACAGCCTATCAGGACCATGGCGTCGTTTTTTCCGACCACCAACATCAAAATGCCATTGTTATATGGTGGACGGAGATCCCTGCTAAGATGGCCAAAAGACCACCACTAACAGCCATCATAATGAGGCCCAAAGTTTGGATGGAAACACAGAAAAATGAGTAAAAAGATTGGAGAGCCTGCATAGTAGATTACGCCCTCCATTTTGTTTGTAACATGTTCTGCTTTTGTTTCTATGTTTTTGTTAAGTATCTTGTGTATTGTATGTTATTCTTGTCTGATATTAATGTAACTTTAGTAGGTAAATATGTACTATTGTTTCTGCTTTTCCAAGACATGTAGGTCCATAGTTGTCTAGGACCACTGGGTCTTTCTTTTGATTTTCAAGTATGGCTGCACACAGCTTTAGTACACAACATCCACTTCACAATTGACTTTTGAGCAGCCCCTACAGCCATTGGTTTGTTTGAGTGAGCCACCTTTAGGCATTGGCTTGCTGGGCTGTCTGTCACATTTCAAGGATGTTTACATGTTTGATATTTGTTGGCAGGATACAATGTAGTCAGTTTCTGCTCTGACTAGAGAGTCAACACTTGCAGCGGAGCTCATGCAAACACACAAATGAAGGGGGTTCCAGCTGTCACCCGTGATATTTTTTCTAAGATAGAAAAGAATCCCCCAGTGGTAGAATGAATTGGTTGACCCGTATGTAGGCTACGATGCAGCCTAGTACAATGCTCCTACCATGTCTCTCTGAAAACACGAACATTCTCCAGAGCCTCTCAGAGCGCAAAGTATATCTGTATTTGTTGCATTTGTTTCCTTATTAGACACATCGTTTGAGTGCCACTGTAACAACGCTCCTCTGTTCTGATGCAGTGTTCACTCGTCTCTCCCTATTCAGTCCACTGAGAGCTCCAGAAAGAGCTGACGGTCTGCAGAGCTCTCCTAGCGCTGACTGAGAGGAAGCATGCTTACCTGACAGTGAGTTGAGTGCAAATGCCTGAGAGTGGGGACTGGTGTGTGGAACACAAGGCAATGAGTAGAGTTGTTGTAAAGTCAGACACCAGTGCCGACTGTTAGGCATCCTGAGGTATATTCAGAAACACTGTGAGGTAAGCCTAGGACCTGTTGGGTTGTTTGCACTGGGCGGGAAGATGTCTATAGGACAGGGCCTCCTCCCACACAAACTAAACAGCTCATCCGGGCCTTAGGCTTCCTGACAGTGAGTGGATGTGTACTAGCGAGATGGCTGACACTGGGGACTGATGTCTGAACCTCTCACAACTACCACATTTGCCTCTGGCTACAAACACCAGCCGTCAGTGATAGAAATCTTGCAAGTACACTTACCAACATTGTCTGGACAATACTCTTCCTGGTGGCCTGGTGGGGCTGGGTGGGAGGAGGAGTTTCACAATTAGAACACAAGCACACAACCCACAGTTTATCAAAGTTCTCTGCCGCAAAATGTCAGAAAGCCAAGTTTGGGAATACATCTGACTATGGAGTCAATTCGTAAAAGACATGATCTGTGTAGGCACAAAGCGAAGGAGTCACAGATTTTGCCACTCACAGCCACTCACATATGTAGAATGAGATGAGAACAAGTAGCACTTCACTCACACCATTCACAAAAATGTCTGGGAAGACTAACAGACTGTCACCAATGTGACTGCTATAGACATGCACTAAGCCCATTACACAGGCCACAAAAATATCTACATTGGGAGAGTAAGAGTACGTATGTCACAGTGAAAATAAAGATATGGACAACAACAACCCACCTGTGCCACTCACAGGGTTTCACAAACCAGTCAATGTCTTTGGACATTGCTCTCTCATTAGGTCTTTTGGTTTCTAGACAGTGTTGTCTGCCGACGACACACAAATCATAGCGTCCTTTTCAGAGGACTCAACGAACACTGTTCTGAGATTTCAAGACTGAATGCGCAAAGTGTTTCATTGGATGTCCCAAAACTGTTTGAGGTTGAACATGGGAAAAACCGAGGTACCTCTGATTGGGCGAGGTACCTCCTTTTGGCAACCCAACTGGTGGCCTCAGGAAATGGGGGTGATCCCTACTCCCACCTCAAAGGTGAAAAACCTAGGAGTCTACTTTGACACCAAGTTGTCCTTAGAGGGGCGAATACATTCAATCAGCTCAGCATGTTTTTAAATGATTAAATCTAGAAGGAAAATCCTCTCCTACATCCCGTCAGAAGTCCAGAAAACGGTAGTTACCGCCTTGATCCTGTCTAGAATAGATTACTGTAGTGGGCTGTTTCTAAACATACAGTCACGCCTCCTCAACAAAATGCAAGGCCTCCAAAATGCAGCAGCTTGCCTTCTACTTGACATCCCAAAACATCAATCAGTGGGCCACTCCCTCCCAATTTAATATTGGCTTCCAGTTAAAAGAAGGATAGAATTCAAGGCCCTCTGTATTGCTTTCTGATAATTCCAAGGGCCAAAACGGCCTCCTGGGTGGGAGAAGATTTATCTCAGGTACAGCCAGATTGTGGAACTCCCTCCCACTGGCACTCAAGACAGAAAACAATCCACACTGAATTTGTAAACTTTTTAAAACTCAGCTTTTTAACAACTAGCCCGTCACAGGATTATAATTATCAACTCCGGTTAGTATATCGGTGGAGCCGCCACACCTAGACACCTCCGGGTATTTGAACCCGTTATAAATCTAAATTTAATTTAATTTCCATTTCATTTCAAGTAATGTCAACTAAACACAACATTTCCATGTATGCACATAGTTGGACAAGCCCATCAATCCACAACTTGTCTAAAATATATTGTACTCCAGTAGCCTATGTCATGGGTATGATTTGAGGGGCATTGGGCATTGTTGTGTCTTTTATGTACCCACAGGGCAAGCTGGGAAAACCACTGGAAGCAACCAGGACAGCCAGTCCCAGACTCTGGTCAACCTGGAGCTCTCTGGTATAGAAGTCTCTCAATCATCTTCAGACAATGAAGAATGACCTGGCCCATCAGGTGTGGGTCACCCCACAGCACCAGCAGCGGCTACCTCAGCATCCTCTGTGACCACTCACACCTCAGCTGACAATACCCAGCTGGCCCCTACCCTTACAGACACAAAAGCCCGAGCCACCACCGACACCCCAGCAACACTGGGGACTCTAAGGCTGGCATACAACAACATCCCTGTCAAGGAGGAAGGAGGCTCAGTGTTGACTGTGCCAACACCAACTGGGCATGCTCGGATGGGTAGGGGTGGTGGGAGGTGACGTGGGGACCAGGGCCATCATGCAGTTGGTGCTGCTGATAAGGAACAACCACACCTATCAAGAATCCTCCATGCCTATGAGGGTTGCACTGGAGATTTTGGCCTGTTTGTTGGGATTCCCATGACCATTCAACAGCAGCAGGCAGCCCACCATGAAAGAATGGACAAGTATATGGCCAAAATTGATGACATGGCTGCGGGGCACAGGGACATTGTCACCTGCTTCAACCAGATTGCTAACATGTCCACACCGCCCTGTGTGCCCACAACATCCAGTGCATCAACATCTGCACAAGCCATAGGGAGGGATGTGGACTGTGGCGGAGAGCCCCCTGCACCACCGCTGTCTGCACGTAAGAGTCCCACCGAAAAACATAAAAAGGTTGTCCGAAGAAGGCCATACATCACTCCCAAGAAGTGACAAACTGTTTCTGATATTCTCCATTGTGTGCCAGGTGTTCACTTTGTTGACTGTCATTGAACTGTTCTACGTTGACTGGTAGGTCTATGTTGGACTTTGGATTCAAATAACTGTGGCCTCACTTTTGGAGACTTCATCTACAAACACTACCAACTCCTCTTTGCACTTTCTTTTTTATGTTTTGTTGAACACTTCCCCAATGAGTGGATTGTAATAAATACGTCATACACTAAAATAAATCACTTTGAACAAATGTCATGTCATGACTTTGAATCATAAATGTACAGATTTAAAACATGCACAGGTGCACCACAATCTTTAGCATTTAGTTCAAAAATTTCAATGAATCAAGAAAGATGTGTTTCCTCATTTTCATTTCTTTATTTCAACACAAGGGGAATGAGGCACCATACAGCCGACGCGTTCTGTCCCAAACAAAGGGGACTTCTTCAGGGTTTATATAAGTAAAGAGAAGTTTCAAGTGACGATGATAAGTAGTGACTCTAAAAGGATTAGCACCACAGAAAGTGCGACAAATGATCCAATAGATTAAAGTCAAGGTTTCCAAGCCGGAGCCGGAGGATGCGCCGCGGTCACCGCTGGAAAATACTGCACTGCTCTGACTTATTATATTCCGATTGGGGTACTTTACCCACCACACTTAACCATAGACGATGTGCTGCTGGAGTTAACATCCTCAAAGATTAACTGATAGATCTGAATATTGTCGCACGCAGTAACACTGAGTCTCTGGACCCTTAGTTTCTACTCTACATCACACATCTGTGAACCAGTGGTTACATTGACCAGATACACTCGCTTGGAAGCCTTGACTATGTGTATCTGTTAGACCTAACATCATTGGCGTGGGTCTCCCCTGTATTTTTGCTTTTGCCTCCTGTGTTTTTGTTGTGTTTTGGACTTCGCTTTGCTGGTCTACATGCTTTGGGCACTTTGTCACTGCTCTACAGTGCCAAAGTGCAAGTGCTCCCTTTGTAAATTATTGTTATGGATTGGCGATTCCATGATTGGCATATTTGATTTATTAGTCCTTAGTACATTGCACTGTGTGTGCCCAGGGCCTGTAAATCAAATGCTGCTAGTGGGCATTCAGCACTGATTGTGCTACCCACATAAGCAGCATATAAATGTAACTCAGGCCTGCAATTGCAGAGCCTGTGTACAGTCTGGCACTGCCATGTCGACTTGGCAAGTGCACCCACTTGCCAGGCCCAAACCATCCCTTTTCGTACATATGAGTCACCCCTCAGATAGGCCCGAGGTACCTGTGTGAGTAGTGTGAAGTGTATGTGAAAGGTAGGACATGCCCTGGTGTGTGTGGCATGTCCTGATAGTGAAATACTGCCAATGCTGTTTTTCACTATTGCAAGGCTTCATGTTCCTATAGGATAGAATGGGGGTTTGCTTATAACATCTTATAAATATAACTACCACTGGGAACAAGGTGGGAAAATAAAACTTAGTATGCCTGAACTCAGAATGTTAAAATGCATCTTTTAGTGAGAATGATTTTTACATTTTGGGTTTGAAAATACCACTTTTAGAAAGTAGGTATTTTCTTGCCTAACCATCTGGTGTGCCTCTGCTATGTTGTGTATTGACTGTCTGGCTTTGGAGTGACTGGGGCTGGGGATGTGCATTATGTTTAGACGGCCACTTGGAGGGGGGAGTTATGTGTGCCCTGCCTTTCCAGGGTGAGTCAGAGCTAGGCTAAATAGACCTGGGTAGCATTCAGAGTAAGGGAGAAGATTTCTTTCACACCTGAATAGGCCTGGTCTGCCAAGGACAATGCTGCTTCCACCTGCTGCCGGGAAACTGCACCAGAGGGGACAGCACTGGTTTTGGCTGGGCAAAGAGCTTCTCTGCCACAGAGAATAAATGATTTTACAGTATAAAAAGAGGGGGCCAGACCCCAGACTTTAGATAACTTCTGGGAATCAAAAATAATCTTTGCCAAGGAGAAGAGCTGGAGAAACTGTGGAGAAATACTGCCCCTGTGATGTTTGCTGTCTGGGATTGGCCTGCAGTGGCTACTTTCTGCCAAGAAAAGGGAAAGGACTTTGCTGTTTGCTGTGTCCTTTGCTTGAGGAGGATCTCCATGGGCTTGAATTGAGCTTGCCTCCTGTTCTGAAGTCTCAGGGACACAAGGGCATCTCCCACACTCCCCCTGAACTCTTTTGCTGGAAGTCCTGACCTGCTGAGAGATGCCTGACAGTGTTCTGGGCCTTTGGAGGTTGATTTGGGCCTGGTAACGGCAAGAACTTTGAAAATTGACGCATCGCCTATTTCCATGGCAGTAGAGTGAGAAGAATTTTCCGATGCCTCACCACTGCCGAAGAACCAACACAGTGCCTGCTCATGGCTGAAGTGTCTGCCATGCGACAAATCCTGTGCACCGATCAACGACCTCTGAGATCACCGCATCGATTCTGACACAGGGCCGGTTGGGGAAAAAACAATACATCGTACCAGATAGTTCTGCATCACATCGAAGCGTCAAGTCTGTTGCGTTGTTGGAGGACGCTGTAAGAAACCGATGCATCACCTCCCCATGCAGTAAGAAACCAATGCATCACCTCCTCTCCGGTAAGGAACCGACGCATCACCTCCCCTGCTCAGCAGTATGGAACTGACGCATCACCTCCCTGAGTGTAATTAACCGACACATCACCTTCCCAGCGACCCTTTTTGCTTGCATTTTTCAACGCATCCCAAGTACTTTTTGTAAAAGTGTTGCATCCCACATGTTTTTGGAACTGAACTGCTTTTACCTTTTAAGAATCATATTTTTAATACTGTATTGTGGAATGTTGTCGCTTGGTCTTGTTTTGGTTTAGATAAAGATAACTTATTTTTCAAAACTGGTATTTTGTCCCTTTGTATTGTTTGCACTGTATTACTGTATGTATGTGTTCACAAATGCTTTACACACTGCCTCTGAGATAAGCCTGTCTGCTCGTGCCAAGCTACCAAGGGGGAGAGCAGGGGTTATTTTAGAAATATATCCCCCTTACCCTGACTAGAAAGGAGGGTCCCTACTTGGACAAAGGAATCTACCTCTGCCAACTACATACCCCCATTTCTAACACTATTGCTTTGGCCGCATGGAATTAAGACCACCTCAGCAAATTGTATATGTCTGTCTGTTCCCTAGAGACTTCACTTATCTGCACTACCTGCATCATTCCTGCACCTCCCCATCTCTCTGTTGCTGTGACAACACCCTCTTGGGAGCTAATATGGCACGTACAGTGAACAGGGCCCCAGCTTTCAGCGAGGAGGAAACCAGGGCCTGTTGGACACCTTCCTGCCACTCAACAACCAGCTCTACGGCAAACCAGAGGAGCAGGTGAGTGATGATTGCACTGTATTTTCATTGGACATGTGCTATCCCCATGCTATACTACCATTAGGAGTCTCATTGGCAAGCATGTAAACTGTTTTATGCAAGTTTAAAAGTGTGTAGATAACTTTTCTGGGCAGGTACACTGCTGTAGAAGTGTATGTACTGGGGAAAACATCCTATCACTGTTCTCATAGGTTGGAGACATCATTGAATCTGAGACAACTGCACAGAATCCCATATGCCTACCCCTTACACATTGTTCCCAAACTGACCATGACCAATGTGTTCAGTTGTCTGACTCAGAAACATGTTGCATGTGAAATAACGTTCTGTCACCAAGTCATCCATACATGTCAACCCCCATGAGAAGGCCAAGATGTGGAGGATCATTACCTGGAAGTTGCGTTCCATGGGGTTGGAAACTCGGCAAGTCCGTCATTGTCGCAAGAGGTGGCTGGACCATGAAGATCACTGAAGTCCAGCTGGGCCTACCACTTCTAGACAAGAGGGGAGGTTGCCAAACCCTGACCCCTCACATGCTCCACATCCTAGCAGTGGTCTTCCCTGACCTGGATGGACAGTCGAAAGCCACACAGCAGCAAATAAGGGATGAGTATGTGCCTTGTCGCACACATTTCTTAAACACTCATGTTACAGTACATTACCCCGCTGGCCCTTTTACAGGTTGTAAGTCAACCACTGATCAGTTTTGTAAGATGCATGTGCAAAAGGATAATTCAATGCCCGTTATGACCCTTTCATCAGGGAGATGTGAGTCAGTTATGTTCAGGGAAGTGACAGTAGTGTCATGCTCATGTCACCACCAGAAATTATAACAACATGTGTATGGAGGTAACCTTCTGCAGTAATGCAATTGCCCAACATGTGTCAGCATACTGACTAATGTATGACCTGTTCTCCGTGTGGTTTCCACAAATCTGTGAAGCATGTTGTCATTGGAGCACACCAGTATGAAGAGGCCATGCTATACATCCCTGCAGCAGGTGACATTAAGGTTGAGGCCTTGGCAAGTTTTGCTGCTCATTGTGCCAATGTTAGGTCACAGCCGTGGTGCTCAGTATTATAAAATGTATCCCATACGTCAATTACAGGTGTGCTGACTCTGGTCATCTGTCACACTGGCCTGTCACAAGACTGTGTGGAAGATTCCATTCTCTCCATTCAAAAGAGGGAGTCCATGTGTCTGACTCTGTAACAGCGACAACACATGCCATTCATTGACACACACAGGTGGTTACTGGTTGAAACATGGCTAGAAATGTGAGGTATGATGTTAGATACACATTTCCAACAGTTGCCAAGTATGTGAATACTATTGACTATACATACTTGGGGCTTTCCATGTGTATGGCGCATCACTGTCAGCCGGAGAGCTGTAAATATGCATAATTTTGAAGTAAGTCAACAAAATGAGATGGGAAACAAGAACAATCTAAGCTGTAGGTAGGGTACAATATGTTTAATGTAAGTGAGGGAGATTCAGGCTTAGGCCAAACAAATGGGAACTTCTGCAGTCTAGACAGGATTAGTACACAGTGTTGATTGGAATCATGAAGCTTGGAGGTTCAGTACTGACAGTTTGTACTGGCAATGCACCCAGATGGGCCAGTGGCATGGTTTTCCACTAGAAGCATTGCGAAGATTCAGTCATCGGACTTGGAAATGTGTTGACCACTGCTCACACTTGAAAATGGTGAGCTGTTTACAATGTGCACAACATTTTGATCCATCTTCATGACACTGTGCATAGATGACACAAGAAAGTGGGCCAAGTGCCTCTCACCCTAGCTATGCCTACTAGCAAGGTGAATCCTCAATTAGAGTCAGATGTGTGACCTGACAGTAGAGAACCTGAGTTGCAGGACAAATGGTCAAAAGCATTGCTATCTGTGTGACATGACTCATGCAATGACAACGTCAGCTTAAAGTTTGACAAGGATGTAATTTGACCTGTGATATTAAGGTTACCAATTTGATGACTAAGGATTGCAGAATGGATACCATGTCTCAATTCAATTGTGAGTCATTTTCCCATTGTGAGCTCTGAACTCCCTTGCAAAACCAAAGGGGATGATGGATGGAGTGTTGAACATTGCAAACACTCACCCCAAGTCAACTGATCTGGGTTTAAACCATCATCATTCTTTAGGTCATTCCACCACCCCAGTTCAGACATGGCCATATGCAAATCTGTCTGACCCTGTGCCTCATGGGAACAGTCCAGCCTGAACTGCCAAGATATGTCTTACCTGGACCAGAAACAAGCATCCTGGGACCCGTTTCTGGCTAATCAGCCGTCATCCGCCAGACTAGCTTGAATCCAGTGGCAAAGTGAGCAAGGGACCCGCTTCTGGGCATACCCTGCCAACTTATGGCGAACAAAGCAAAACCAAGGGGGATGATGGACGGAGTGTTGAAATTTGCAAACACTCACCCCCAGTCAACTGATCTAGGTTTAATCCATCATCATTCTTTGGCTCACTCCACCACCCCAGTTCAGACATGGCCATATGCAAATCAGTCTGACCCTGTGCATCATGGAAACAGTCCAGCCGAAACTGCCAAGCCATATCTTCCTTGGACCGGAAGAAGGCATCCTGGGACATGTTTCTGGCTAATCAGCCGTCATCAATCAGTTTAGCTTGAATCCAGTGGCAAAGTGAGTGTTAGACCTGGCACCATTGGCGTGGGTCTCCCTTCTATTTTTCGCTGTTGTCTCCTCTGTTTTTGCTAGTATTAGATGCTCTGGGCGCTGTGCCACTGCCATTCAGTGCCACAGCGCAAATGCTTCCTTTGTAAATATGACTGTGAATTGGTATATCCCTGATTGGCTTATCTGGTTTACCTGTTAGTCCCTAGTAGTGTGGCCTGTGTGTGCCCAGGGCTGGTAACACAAATGCTGATGGTGGGCCTGCAGCGCTGATTTGCGCCACCCACAGAAGTAGCTTGTAAAGTGTATCTCAGACCTGCCACTGCAGTGTCTGCGTGCAGTCCAGAACTGCCATCTTGGCTGTTAAGTGCCCACGCTTCCCAGCCCCTGACCCTCCCCTTAGCATCATGTCAGTCACCCCTATAGTAGGTGCATTGTGCGTGTAAGGTTGGAAATGGCTTGATATGTGTAGCATGTCCTGGTAGTGAATCGCCCTCCATTTTGTTTTTCACTGCTGTAAGGCTACCTGTTCTCCATAGGCGAGAATGGGCAGATTGGCTATTACATCTTATAGTCCTATCTGACTCGGGAAACATGGTAGAAATTTGACTTTAGTATGCCTGCGCTCAGAATAATAAAATACATCTTTTAGTGAAGTTGTCTTTAATATTTTGTGTTTGAAAATACCACTTTTGGAAAGTAGGTATTTTCTTGCCTAAGCCTCCAGGGTGCTCTGCTGTTATGTGTATTGACTGTCTGGGTTTAGGGGGACGAGGTAGGCTGAGTCAGACCTGGGTTGATTAGAGTGATCTGCATTTGGAGTAGGGGAGGGGTGACCCTTTGATCTGAGCAGGGCTGTGCCTGACAAAGTGGATGCTGGCTCCACCTCCTACTGTGTGTCTGATAGCAGACCCCCTCTTTCTGAAAGGAAGGAGGCAGCCTGGTAAACAAAGTGCTCCAGGCCTGAGAAGAAATGGTTCTGGCTGGGTTCAGTGACCAGAGACTTTAGATAACAAAGCATTTTGGGGTATAAATACCTGTGCCCAAACCCCTGATTTTGGTATTGCTCCTGGATGTCAAGAGGAACCTCTGTCCGTGTTACTGAAGGAATCTGCAGGCGAGGCCTGTCCTTGTGCTTGTGTGCTGTTTCTTGGATTGAGTAGAGTGTGGTCACATGATCACGAAGGGCGCGCTCTTTTAACGTGAAACCAATGTGGTTTCTTCTTACATTATAAGATTTGGATTTATTGATTCACGTAAATGGATGAGTCTTTATAGATTGTTGAATCCACAATTTCTTTATTGATTGGAGATTTTATACTTTTTTGTTATTCAAATAAGTTGAGTCATTCATTGTACTCATGAATACTTCATAACGTTACATCATGCCCAATGCATTTCAGGTTTGAACAGAAAAACCCTTCATCAGGGGCCTGTGAAATGAAAACATACAGGACCTTAGCATTCAAAGCGAAATACTTCACGGAGTTCAAGTAATCGTAGTAAGCAAAGTATTGTACATTCGACTAGTTAAGTGGAGTAACATGAGCAGCAAATCAGAAACGATTTGAAACACATACAAAAACTCTTGTGCTTACGGGATGAGAGAGGAGTGACAGGCATCGCCAAAAGAGAGTGTGGTGTTGATATATTGAACAAGTATTCGGTAAAGAAGGAACCAAAGGTCCTGTTACATAATACATTTTGATTTGAAAAGAGGTGAAAGAAGAGATAAAGAGAGAGGAAAACTTACTTCGTGTAACGTGGGATACTCGGGGCGATCCGAACGCGGAAGCGGTGGGATAGCCAGTCAACCTATCATGCGAGTTCTTATTGGGATGTTACCACGTCACGTGATAGCGGGAAGTGGCGGACAAGGTAAATATTGTGTATTGACTGTCTGGGTTTAGGGGGCAAGGCAGGCTGAGTCAGACCTGGGTTGATTAGAGTGATCTGCATTTGGAGTAGGGGAGGGGTGACCCTTTGATCTGAGCAGGGCTGTGCCTGACAAAGTGGATGCTGGCTCCACCTCCTACTGTGTGTCTGATAGCAGACCCCCTCTTTCTGAAAGGAAGGAGGCAGCCTGGTAAACAAAGTGCTCCAGGCCTGAGCAGAACTGGTTCTGGCTGGGTTCAGTGACCAGAGACCTTTGATAACAAAGTCTTTTGGGGTATAAATAACTGTGCCCAAACCCCTGATTTTGGTATTGCTCCTGGATGTCAAGAGGAACCTCTGTCCGTGTTACTGAAGGAATCTGCAGGCGAGGACTGTCCTTGTGCTTGTGTGCTGTTTCTTGGATTGGCCTGCAGTAATTCCCCTTGGACTTGGAAGAAGGGGGAAAAGGACTTTTGAGAGACTTTTATTTTTGCTAAGCAATCACCCAAGGGCTAGTAGAGAAATAGCCTCCTGCTGGAGTCACAGGATCATCTGACTCCTTCACCAGCCCCCTGATTCTTCCCAGTGATGATTTCTATCTGCAGGTGAGGCCCCTGTGAGTTCCAGGGCCTCTAGTTCTACTACAGAGAAGAGAGAGCTGAAAATTGTCGCTAATGCCGTTTGTGAGCTGCCGCAGCTGAAGAGCGTAAGAAAAATCCACGTGCTGCTGCCACCGAGCGCTCGCAGATCAAAGATAATCGCATCGCACGCTTGCGGGCCCTGAAGTGCTCGCTAACCCCAGAGATCATCGTATCACACGCTTGTGGGCCTTCGAAGGCTCGCTGACCCCGGATCATCGCATCAAAATCATCGCAGTGCGGACGCCGTGCGACCGCCATTTTCCTCGCATCGCACCTGGATCGTCACTCCCTCGCGGGGCGACATTTTCTTTCATCGCAACAAGATCGCACACGCAACAGGATCAGCGAATCATCCTCCCTCGCAGCAAGGATTCAATGCATCGCTGGCCTAGCGTGGAGAAATCTGTCACTTTGTCCCGCACGCACCCTCACACCGGCCCATCATCCTCCCTTGCGGCAAGGATTCAACGCATCGCCGGCCTAGCATGGGGAAAATCCTCGCTACAGCTCCTTTGCGACATTTTGTTGGTTTTGCTACGAAATCCAGGTACTTTGTAAGTAAAAGGGTCGCAAAGGCCACTGCTTTGAACAGAACCCCTATTTGAACACTTTGTACTCTTTTTCGAGCTTTTCAAGAGTACCCCCATTTTTCAGTATCGTGGTTTTTACCGTTATTGGTCTTGTATTTAGTCTATATATAAAGATACTTATTTTTTATAACTACTTGTGTGGTGTCCCTTGGTAGTGTCCTTCACTGTGTTACTGTGCATGATCATAGATGCTTTACACACTGCCTCTGAGATAAGCCTAGCTGCTTGTGCTACGTTATCACAGGTTTGAGCAGGGGTCATCAAAGGTTGTAGCCCCCTTACTCTGACTTAGGAAGAAGGGTCCCTACTTTGACTGTGGCCAGCCACTGCCAACCATAGACCCCCATTTCTAACATTGGTGGTCAGCGGTGAGGATCTGGACTTGCATTTGTGATCGCATATAGTAATTATAGTGTACACTACTAGTGAGTGCAGACCATAACGCAACCATATACATTTTTGCGATTTTTGATTCTATTTTTGATTTATATCGCTAGTTATTTCTACAATGGGCAAGCCCAGATCCAATGCCTCGGAGGATCTCTCCTGGGAAGTTGACAGAATAGATTCCTACAATGCCAAGCAGTTCAAGTTCTTTTACAAAAAGTTCACAGTCCCTATCACAGGCCTCACTAAGAGGGAGGAGTTTTACAAAGCACTGAAGGCCTGGCTAGAAGCCAGGGATGCCCCTAAGAATGTGGTAGAGCCTGGGGAGGAGGGAGAGAATACAGGAGAACAGCAGGTGGAAGTAGTAGATTTGGTAGGTGGTAATGCGCTTTCCAGCCCGGGCACTACTGTGTCCGCAAGGGGCCTGTCTCCAGAAGAGTTGGAGGACAGAGAGAGAGATAGGCGGCATAATATGGAGATGGCTATGCTCAAGATGGAGGGTCAGAGGGACCTAGAGAACAAGAAGTTAGAGTTTAAGATAATGAAGATGAAATTTGAACATGAGAAATTATTGAGGGAGTTGGAGATTAAGGCCAAGAGTATAGAGATCTCCCCCTCTGGTGGCAGCATACCTGAAGTGCATACTGAGAGTAGAGTGTATATACCCAAAGAAGTTATTAAGGATTTCCACAAAAGTGAAGATATTGGACAGTGGTTTGCAGCATACGAATTAGCCATGGTGTCCCACCCGGTCCCTGAGAAGGATTGGGGAGCTAGGTTGTGAGGGAGCTTTGTTAGTGAGGGGAGGGATACCTTGTTGGACCTGCCCCAGGAAAGTAGATTGGTTTATGCACACATTAAGGAAGCTTTGATGACCCGCTATGGTTTAAACCCTGAGATGTATAGGCAGAGGTTTAGGACCTGCAAGAAGTTAGAGTGTACCACATGGGTTGAATATGTGTCTCTTTTTGTTAAGAGCCATGGAGCGCTGGGTAAAAGGTAGCAAAGTAGAAACCTTTGAGCAACTGTAGGATTTGATTGCATGGGAGCATTTATCTAGTAACTGTTTTCCTGAGCTACGCCAGAACCTGATTGATTGCAAGCTAACTAACCCTAGGAAGCTTGCTGAGGAGGGGGACCGCTGGGTGAGCACCCGGGTTCGCAAAAGTCTGATGCGAGACTTCGCCAAAGGTGGGCAGGGTCCCCAGCAGAGAAGTTGGGGGACAGGGGTAAACCAAGGGAGTTTCCAAGAGGGCCCCAAAGTAATTCCCAAAGGAACCAAGCAGTGGTATCCCAGCCTCCCCAAGAGCAGAGGTCGGTGCCCCCGACAGGTAGGCCTGTTCAGAGGGGGCCACTTTCTTGTTATAAGTGTGGCCAAGCGGGGCACCGGTATTTTGATTCCCAGTGTCCCCTGAGGGACAATCCTGCACCAACCTGTGCACCACCCCGCCAGCTTGCTAGTGTAGCCCTAGGGGAAGAAGAGATGGGTGCCCCAGAAGGGTGGGACCCCGTAGAATTGACCCTTGTTTCCTTAGGAGACTTTGAGATGGTCCCTAAACCTGCAGTGCCTGAAAACACTAAGAAGTACAGGCAGTAAGTGACCATCAATGGCCATAGAGTGGAGGCTCTAAGGGACACAGGAGCCAGTGTAACTGCTGTCAGCTCCCGGTTGGTGTCCAAAGAGCAGGCTGTCCCTCATGCATTCTACCCTGTAGTGCGAGTAGACAACTCAGAGAGCCAATGTGAGGTGGCTCAGGTTCCCTTTGAGTATGGGGTGGGGGTCTCAGGAACTCTTCAGGTAGCTGTGAGGCCCGCCATGCCTGTAGACTGTCTGTTGGGCAATGATTTAGAGAACTCCCCATGGGCTACCGTGATAGAGGAGAGCTCACTTACAAATGTTAGGTCTGGCTGAGTGGGCATGTGCTACCACTAGATCCATGGCAGCCAAGGAGGGTGTTGAGAAGGATCTGGGACCTAAGAGTATGGCCCCGCTCCCTGTCTTAGAGAGAAAGGGCAGGGGGCATGGGAAGCCGGCCCCCTTGGTTCCCACAGCCCAGGAGGGAGCAGACCCAGAGGGGGATGTCCTGGAGCCCACCAGGGAGAAGAGTGCAAACCTGGGGGACCTACCTGAGCTGACCCATTGGCATCAGGAAGGAGGGCCCACCAGGGAGGAGTTTTGTGAGCAGCAAAGAGTTTACCCTTCTTTTGAGGGTACATGGCAACAGGCTGCAGCCCAGGCAGCAGGTGACCAGTCTGGTTCACATCTGATTTATTGGGAGACCGGTCTCCTGTATAGCGAGCTTAAGGCTGCTGGGCTGGGGTTAGCCCGTGTGCTGGTGGTGCTCTCATGCTTCAGAGCCTTCCTACTGGGGTTGGCTCATGACATTCCATTGGCAGGACATCTGGGGCAGACCAAGATCTTTTGAAGGCTAGTCACCCACTTTTATTGGCCCCAGATGCGCAAGAGTTCAGACACTTATTGCAGGACATGTGACACTTGCCAGGCAAGTGGGAAGAGTGGGGGAAGATCAAGGCCCAACTCCAGCCCTTTCCAGTTGTTAGTACCCCATTCGAGCGAGTGGGCATTGACATTGTGGGGCCTCTGGATCCCAGGACAGCCATGGGCAACAGGTTTATCCTGGTCCTGGTGGACCATGCCACCCGGTACCCTGAAGCCATCCCACTCAGGACGGTGGCGGCCCCCATGGTGCGACGTACACTGATGGGGATTTTCTCCTGCTTGGGGTTCCCCAGAGAGTTAGTGTCTGACAGGGGGACCAATTTTATCTCCCAGTACATGAAGTCTCTGTGGAGGGAGTGTGGGGTAACTTTTTCCTGTTGAGACCTAGCTGTTTGGCTGATGCCCGGTGGAGCTACCCGAGAGCTAAAGAGAAGATGGGCTGTGGACTTCATCCTCGGCCGTCACCTACCCAGCTGGACTTTGGGCAGACTCTCCTTCGTCTCTCCATCCTATCTACTCCTACCCCCTTACCCCTCCTCCTTACCCTTCTAATGCTCCATTTATATCGTCTTCTACTCTCTTGAAATGTTTTTCTAGTAACTGATGTAAAGTGTAAATGATGTAATTTTGTCATTCCTGTGGAACCTTATGTAAAGCGCTCTGATACCTCCGGGTCTAGCCAGCGCTACATAAAACTCTCAAAATAAAAATAAAATAAATAAATAAAATAAGTTCACCACTCCTTACCTCCCCCAAGGAAATGGTCTGGTTGAAAGGTTCAATCGGACCTTGAAGGGCATGATTATGGGCCTAGAGGAGTGTTTGAGGCGTAAGTGGGATGTCCTCTTGCCATGCTTGTTGTTTGCCTACCGTGAGGTGCCACAGAAGTCCTTAGGGTTCAGTCCCTTTGAACTGCTCTATGGCCATCCTGTAGAAGGGCCTCTGAGTCTGGTCAAGGAAGGCTGGGAGCAATCTCCCAGGAAACCTCACCAAGACGTATTCAACTTCATCTTTGCCTTCAGGAACCAGACTCGGCGTTTCAGAAAAATTGCAGAGGCAAATCTGGAAGCCAGCCAGGAGGAAATAAAATGCTGGCACGTCCAGAAAACGACTCTGGTTGAGTTTCAACTTGGTCAGAAGGTTTGGGTACTGGCCCCAGTAGAGCCTGGTGCGCTCCAAGATAAGTGGACCGGTCCCTTTGAAGTGGTGGAGCTCAAAAGTCCAGTTACCTACTTAGTGGACTTTCAGTCTCCCAGGAACCCCTTGCGGGTCCTGCATGTGAACCGCCTGAAGCCCCCTTTCCGAGGTCTGAAGTGGGCATGCTTCTTGCCACAGATGCTGGAATGGAGGAGAAGAGTGAGCCTCTTCCTGACCTCCTGTGTGCAGGAGAGTAGGATGGGTCAGTGGAGGGTGTGGTCCTCTCTACCACACTGACCCCTGAGCAGCAGAGAGATTGTCACCAGCTGTTGGGTCAATTTTCTGATTTGTTTTCCCTGGTTTTGGTGTCACTGAGTGGTGCGTTCATGATGTGGACACCGGAGACAGTCCTCCTGTCCAGCACAAGGCTTACTGAGTGACTGACCGGGTCAGGGCCTACATTAAGGAGGAGGTCTCCAAAATGTTTGCCCCAGGGGTGATTGAGTCCTCTAGCAGCCCATGGTCCAGCCCCGTGGTCTTGATACCAAAAGCTGCAACTCCTGGTGCCACCCCTGAATTCAGATTCTGTGTGGACTACCGAGGTCTCAATTCGGTCACTAAGACTGACGCGCACCCCATCCCCAGAGCTGATGAGCTCATAGATAGTTTGGGGGCTGCCCGGTACCTCAGGACGTTTGACCTAACGTCTGGGTACTTGCAGATCGCCTTAACAGATGGGGCCAAGGAGAGGTCTGCATTCTCCACACCAGATGGGCACTACCAGTTCAGTGGATGCCCTTTGGAATGAAGAATGCCCCTGCAACCTTACAGAGGTTGGTCAACCAGGTGTGGCTGGGCTGGAGGATTTCAGTGCCGCCTACCTGGATGACATTCCAGTGTTTAGTTCCTCCTAGGAGGAGCACTTGCACCACCTCTGGGAAGCATTGATGGCGCTGTGCAGAGCAGGCCTCACAATCAAGGCCAGTAAGTGCCAGATTGGGCAGGGTTCTGTGGTGTAGTTGGGACACCAGGTGAGGAGTGGCCAGGTAGCACCCCTACAGCCTAAGATTGAAACCTTCCTGGCATGGGAGCCCCCAAGGACCCAGACCCAGGTGAGAGCCTTCCTAGGTCTCACAGGTTATTACAGGAGGTTTGTCAAGTGGTATGGCAACATTGTTACCCCCTTGACTAAGCTGACTTCCAAGAAGCAGCCAAAGATTGTGAATTGGACTGACACCTGTCAGAAAGCTTTTGATGCCCTCAAAACTGCCATGTGTACAGCACCCCTCCTCTTGGCGCCCAATTTTGCTAAGGAATTTCTTGTCCAGACAGACGCTTCAGAGCATGGGGTGGGGGCTGTTCTGTCACAGATTAATGAGGAGGGACTAGACCAACCTGTAGCCTTCATCAATTGGAGGTTATTTCCCCGGGAACAGGGGTGGAGTGCAATTGAGCTTGAGGCATTTGCTGTGGTCTGGGCACTGAAGAAGCTGAGACCATACCTGTTTGGGACTCACTTTCGGATTTAGACAGACCACAGGCCCCTTCGATGGCTGATGCAGATGAGGGGTGAGAACCCTAAGTTGTTGAGGTGGTCCATTTCCCTACAGGGTATGGACTTTACGGTGGAACACCGGACTGGTACAGAACACCCTAATGCTGTTGGTCTGTCCAGATTTTTCCACCTTAGTGAAGAGAACCCCCAAGGAGATGAGTAGTTCTCCCCAGATATCAGCTGGGGGGACATGTGTTAGACCTGGCACCATTGGGTGTGGGTCTCCCTTCCATTTTTCGCAGTTGTCTCCTTTGTTTTTGCTGGTATTAGATGCTCTGTGCGCTGTGCCACTGCCATTCAGTGCCACAGCGCAAATGCGCCCTGTGTAAATATGACTATGAATTGGTATATCCCTGATTGGCTTATTTGGTTTACCTGTTAGTCCCTAGTAGTGTGGCCTGTGTGTGGCCAGGGCTTGTAACCCAAATGCTGCTAGTGGGCCTGCAGTGCTGGTTTGCGCCACCCACAGAAGTAGCTTATAAAGGGTACCTCAGACCTGCCACTGCGGTGTCTGCGTTCAGTCCAGAACTGCCATCTTGGCTGTGAAGTGCCCACACTTCCCATCCCCTGACCTTTCCCTTAGCATCATGTCAGTCACCCCTATGGTACGTGCATTGGGTGTATAAGGTAGGACATGGCTTGATATGTGTAGCATGTCCTGGTAGTGAATCACCCTCCATTTTGTTTTTCACTGCTGCAAGGCTACCTGTTCTCAATAGGCTTGAAAGGGCAGACTGCCTATTACATCTTATAGTCCTATCTGACTCAGGGAACATGGTAGAAATTCGAGTTCAGTATGCCTGAGCTCAGAATATTAAAAGTACATCTTTTAATGAAGTTAGTTTTAACTATCTGTGTTTGAAAATACCACTTTTAGAAAGTAGGTATGTTCTTGCCTAAGCCTCCAGGGTGCTCTGCTTTTATGTGTATTGACTGTCTGGGTTTAGAGGGGCAAGGCAGGCTGAGTCAGACCTGGGTTGATTAGAGAGATCTGCATTTGGAGTAGGGGAGGGGTGACCATTTGATCTGAGGAGGGCTGTGCCTGGCAAAGTGAATGCTGACTCCACCTCCTACTGTGTGTCTGATAGCAGACCCCCTCTTTCTGAAAGGAAGGATGCAGCCTGGTTAGCAAAATGCTCCAGGCCTGAGCAGAACTGTTTCTGGCTGGGTTCAGTGACCAGAGACTTTTGAGAACAAAGACTTTGGGGTATAAATACCAGTGCCCAAACCCCTGACTTTGGTATTGTTCCTAGATGTCAAGAGGAATATCTGTCCGTGTTAATGAAGGAATCTGAAGGAGAGGACTGTCCTTGTGCTTGTGTTCTGTTTCTTGGATTGGTTTGCAGTAATTCCCCTTGGACTTGGAAGAAGAGGGAAAAGGACTTTTGAGAGACTTTTATTTTTGCTAAGCAATCACCCAAGGGCTAGACGAGAGCTAACCTCCTGCTGGAGTCACAGGTACATCTGACTCCTTCACCAGCCTCCTGATTCCTCCCAGTGAGTATTTCTATCTGCAGGTGAGACCCTGTGAGTTCCAGGGACTCTAGTTCCACTACGGAGAAGAGAGAGCTGAAAATCGTCGCTAACGCCGTTTGCGAGCCGCCGGCAGCTGAAGAGCGTAAGAAAAATCCATGCGCTGCTAGAACAGGTAAACGAGATGACTTACCTGGGGGTGGTTCTGGACCACAGATTAAGATGGACTGCTCAGCTAGACGTACTGTCATTAAAATTTTCACAGCTGAGTGGGACACTAGTCAAAGAGCATAGATCATCGCTAACCAAAAGAGTGAGTCCAGCACTCAAAATTTACAACATCAAGATCAGATCAGCAATCACCTATGGTGCGGACCTATGGGGTTATGCTAACCTGTCACAACTTGAGTTAATACAAAAAAAAGATTTTACGGAACTTGGTGGGTCTCCCACAATCGACGCACATGCTTCCTCTTATGTTGGACCTAGGCTGTTATCCTATAGAGGAAATAGCCAAATTGCGAATGATTTTATTATGGAGGAGAATCTGGGTTACCCCGGAATTGGCCTCCTTTGTTGAGGGTATAGAAGACCTTAGAAGAATAATAGGTTGCGGCAATCTCCCTTGGTTCAAAGCGGTTAGAACCACCTTGGCAGATATGGGTCTTAACGAACTATGGACGGATCCCAGGCACAGTGTGTTTCCCGGAAAGAAGGATCTAAAAAGACCAGTTTTGGGCTGCCTGTAGAGGCAGACTGATCATGGATCATAGCTCAATAACACTTTCTGGTAGTTTCTTGAGTCACAAAGTGGACACACGCTTAGAGAACTATTGGGACGCCATAACAAAGAGCAGAGACAGGAAACTGTTTCATCAATTTAGAGCAGGAACATTACCTTTGAGGTCTTTTACTCAGAAATGGAGGGGGGGGGGGTACAGGAGATTTTTGTCTATGGTGCAAAAGTCAAAAGGAAACCATGAGCCATTTCTTCTTTGTCTGCCCTGCATACGTTAGCCCACTGACAAAATGGCTAAAACCTATTTGTCAAAAACTAAAAACAAGAAGGGCTGGGGAAGCTTTAAGGTTGTTAGGGGCGGTAACATCTCTCCCGGTGGCCATATCTGAAGCCAAATATTTAGGCTGGTCCTGGATAATTAGAATGATATTTATGCACACCATAAGTTAGTTAGAAGGTTCCTTTTTTATCATTGTTATCCGTAATTCTTATCTGAAAAGCCAGAGATAATACCATGTATCTTGCAATTATGTATTATGCTGATTTTAATAATGTGTTGTCTATTTTAAATTGTGTGTTTGATTTTGTAATGTCCTTTATGGTTAATTTTAGCTTATGAACGAACAAAGGGTCAAGACAGATTTGCATATGGCTGGGTTCAAACTGGAATGGCATGCAGATGCAACAAAACAATGGATTTAGGCTGAGATCTCTGTACTGGGGTGAATGTATGACATTGTTCTGCATTCTGTCCATCAACTGTTGTTTTTACATTTGTCACCCCGAGTGGGACGGGTATGCCCAGACGTGGATCCTGTGCTCTCCATACCACTGGAACCAAGCTATCCTGGCGAAAGAGGGGTGAAACCCCAATACCGGTCCTAGGATGCTTGTTTCCAATTCAGGGAGGGCCTTGCTTGGCAGTTCGGGTTGGACTGTTCCCATGAAACACAGGGTCAGTGTTCTGCATTCTCTCCATCAACTGTTGTTTTTGCATTTGTCACCCAGAGTGGGACAGGTATGCCCACACTTGGGTCCTATGCGCTTTATGCCACTAGAACCAAGCTATCCTGGCTGAAAAGGGGAGAAACCCTGAAACCAGGTCCTAAGATGCTTATTTCCAGTCCAGGGAGGGCTTGGCTTGGCAGTTCGGGCTGGACTGTTTCCATGAGGCACAGGGTCAAGACTGATTTGCATTTGGCTGGGTTCAAACTGGAATGGGATGGTGAGCATAAAAACAATAGATCTAGAGCCCAGATCTCTGTACTGGGGTGAAGGTATGACATTGTTCTGCATTCTCTCCATCAACTATTGTTTCTGCATTTTTTCACCCCCAGTGGGGCGGGTATGCCCAAACATGGGTCCTGTGCTCTCCATGCCACCGTAACCAAGTTATCCTGGCTGAAGAGGGGGGAAACCCTGAAACCGTTCCTAGAACGCTTATATCCAGTCCAGGGAGGACCTGGCTTGGCAGTTCGGGCTGGACTGTTCCCATGAGGCACAGGGTCAAGACTGATTTGCAAGTGGCTGAGTTCAAACTGGAATGGCATGGTGAGCAGAAAAACAATAGATTTAGGCCCAGATCTCTGTACTGGGGTGAAGGTATGTGATTGTTCTGCATTCTGTCCATCAACTGTTGTTTTTGCATTTGTCCCCCTGAGTGGGACAGATATGCCCAGACGTGGGTTCCGTGATCTTCATGCCACTGGAAATAAGTTATTCTGGCTGAAGAGGTGAGAAACCCCGAAACCAGTCCTAGGAGGATTGTTTCCAGTCCAGCGAGGACTTGGCTTGGCAGGTCGGGCTAGACTGTTCCCATGAGGCACAGGGTTAAGACTGATTTGCATATGGCTGGGTTCAAACTGGAATGGCATGGTGAGCAAAAAAACGTTGGATTTAGGCCCAGATCTCTGTATTGGGGTGAATGTATGACATTGTCTGCATTCTGTCCATCAACTGTTGATTTTGCATTTGTCACCCCGAGTGGGGCGGGTATGCCCAAACATGGGTCCGGTGCTCTCCATGCCACTGGATCCAAGCTATCCTGGCTGAAGAGGAGTAAAATGCCTAAAACGGTCCTAGGATGCTTGTTTCCAGTCCAGGGAGGACCTGGCTTGGCAGTACGGGCTGGACTGTTCCCATGAGGCACAGGGTCAAGACTGATTTGTATGTGGCTGTGTTCAAACTGGAATGGTATGGTGAGCATAAAAACAATAGATTTAGGTCCAGAGATCTGTACTGGGGGGAATGTATGACATTGTTCTTCATTCTGTCCATCAACTGTTGTTTTTGCCTTTGTTACCCCGAATGGGATGGGTATGCCCAGACGTGGGTCCCTTGCTCTCTATGCCACTGGATCCAATCTATCATTGCTGAAGAGGGGTGAAACCATGAAACCGGTCCTAGGATGCTTGTTTCCCATCCAGGAAGGACCAGGCTTGGCGGTTCGGGCTGGACTGTTTACTTGAGGCACAGGGTCAAGACTGATTAGCATATGGGTGGGTTAAAACTGGAATGGCCTGGTGAGCAAAAAACTATGGACTTAGGCCCTGATCTCTGTACTGGGGTGAATGTATGACGTTGTTCTGCATTCTGCCCCTCAGCTGTTGTTTTTGCATTTGTCACCCCGAGTGGGACAGGTATGCCCAGACGTGGGTTCCATGATCTTCATGCCATTTGAAATAAGTTATTCTGCATGAAGAGGTGAGAAACCCCAAAACCAGTCCTAGAATGATTTTTTCCAGTCCTGGGAGGACTTGACTTGGCAGTTCGGGCTAGACAGTTCCCATGAGGCACAGGGTTAAGACTGATTTGCATATGGCTGGGTTCAAACTGGAATGGCATGGAGAGCAAAAAAACGTTGGATTTAAGCCCAGATCTCTGTACTGGGGTGAATGTATGACATTTTCTGCACTTTTTCCATCAACTGTTGTTTTTGCATTTGTCACCCCGAGTGGGATGGGTGTGCCCAGACATGGGTCCCGTGCTCTCCATGCCACTGGAATCAAGCTATCCTGGCTGAAGAACAGTGAAACTCCAAAACTGGTCCTAGGATGCTTGTTTCCAGTCTAGGGTGGACCTTGCATAATAGTACGGACTGCACTGTTCCCATGAGGCACAGGGTCAAGACTGATTTGCATATGGCTGGCTTCAAACTGGAATGGCATGGTGATCAAAAATACAATGGATTTAGGCTGATATCTCTGTACTGGGGTGAATGTATGACATTGTTCTGATTTCTGTCCATCAACTGTTGTTTTTACATTTGTCACCCCGAGTGGGACGGGTATGCCCAGACGTGGGTCCTGGCTCTCCATGCCACTAGAACCAAGCTATCCTGGCGAAAGAGGGGTGAAACCCCAATACCGGTTCTAGGATGCTTGTTTCCAATTCAGGGAGGGCCTGGCTTGGCAGTTGGGGCTGGACTGCTGCCATGAGGCAAAGGGTCAAGACTGATTTGCATATGGCTAGGTTCAAGCTGGAATGACCTGGTGAGCAGAAAAACAATGGATTTAGGCCCAGATCTCTGTACTGGGGTAAATGTATGACATTGTTCTGCATTCTGTCCATCAACTGTTGTTTTTGCATTTATCACCTCGAGTAGGACGGGTATGCCCAGACGTCGGTCCCGTGCTCTCCATGGCACTGGAACCTAGCTATCCTGGCTGAAGATGGGAGAAATCCTGAAACCGTTCCTAGTATGCTTATTTCCAGTCCAGGGTAGACCTGGCTTGGCAGTTCGGGCTGGACTGTTTCCATGAGGCACAGGGTCAAGACGGATTTGCATGTGGCTGGGTTCAAACTGGAATGGCATGGTGAGCATAAAAACAATAGATTTAGGCCCAGATCTCTGTACTGGGGTGAAGGTATGACATTGTTCTGCATTCTGTCCATCAACTGTTGTTTTTGCATTTGTCCCCCTGAGTGGGACAGGTATGCCCAGACGTGGGTTCCGTCACAGTGATCTTCATGCCACTGGAAATAAGTTATTCTGGCTGAAGAGGTGAGAAACCCTGAAACCAGTCCTAGGATGATTGTTTCCAGTCCAGGGAGGACTTAGCTTGGCAGTTCGGGCTAGACGGTTCCCATGAGGCACAGGGTTAAGACTGATTTGCATATGGCTATGTTCAAACTGGAATGGCATGGTGAGCAAACAAATGTTGGATTTAGGCCCAGATCTCTGTACTGGGGTGAATGTATGACATTGTTCTGCATTCTGTCCATCAACTGTTGTTTTTGCATTTGTCACCCCGAGTGGGGCGGGTATGCCCAAACGTGGGTCCCTTGCTCTCTATGCCACTGGATCCAAGCTATCATGGCTGAAGAGGGGTGAAACCATGAAACCGGTCCTAGGATGCTTGTTTCTAGTCCAGGGAGGAAATGGCTTCGCAGTTCGGCTGGACTGTTCCCATGAGGCACAGGGTCAAGACTGATTTGCGTATGTCTGGGTTCAAACTGGAATGGCATGGTGAGCAAAAAAACGATGGACTGAGGCACAGAACTCTGTACTTGGGTGAATGTATGACATTGTTCTTCATTCTGTCCATCAACTGTTGTTTTTGCATATTTCACCCTGAGTGGGACGGGTATGCCCAGACGTGGGTCCCGCACTCTCCATGTCACTGGAACCAAGCTATCTTGGCTTAAGAGGGGTGAAACCCCGAACCCGGTCCTAGGATGCTTGTTTCCAGTCCAGGGAGGACATGGCTTCGCAGTTCGGCTGGACTGTTTCCATGAGGCACAGGGTTAAGACTGATTTGCATATGGCTGGGTTCAAACTGGAATGGCAGTGTGAGCAAAAAAAACGTTGGATTTAGGCCCAGATCTCTGTACTGGGGTTAATGTATGACATTGTTCTTCATTCTGTCCATCAACTGTTGTTTTTGCCTTTGTTACCCCGAATGGGACGGGCATGCCCAAACATGGGTCCGGTGCTCTCCATGCCACTGGATCCAAGCTATCCTGGCTGAAGAGGAGTAAAACCCCTAAAACGGTCCTAGGATGCTTGTTTCCAGTCCAGGGAGGACCTGGCTTGGCAGTACGGGCTGGACTGTTCCCATGAGGCACAGGGTCAAGACTGATTTGCATGTGGCTGGTTTCAAACTGGAATGGCATGGTGAGCATAAAAACAATAGATTTAGGCCAAGATCTCTGTACTGGGGGGAATGTATGACATTGTTCTTCATTCTGTTCATCAACTGTTGTTTTTGCCTTTGTTACCCCGAATGGGACGGGTATGCCCAGACGTGGGTCCCTTGCTCTCTATGCCACTGGATCCAAGCTATCATGGCTGAAGAGGGGTGAAACCATGAAACCGGTCCTAGGATGCTTGTTTCCCGTCCAGGAGGGACCAGGCTTGGCGGTTCGGGCTGGACTGTTTACTTGAGGCACAGGGTCAAGAATGATTAGCATATGGCTGGGTTAAAACTGGAATGGCCTGGTGAGCAAAAAACGATGGACTTAGGCCCTGATCTCTGTACTGGGGTGAATGTATGACATTGTTCTGCATTCTGTCCATCAACTGTTGTTTTTGCCTTTGTTACCCCGAATGGGACGGGCATGCCCAGACGTGGGTCCCTTGCTCTCTATGCCACTGGATCCAAGCTATCATGGCTGAAGAGAGATGAACCATGAAACCGGTCCTAGGATGCTTGTTTCCAGTCCAGGGAGGACATGGCTTCGCAGTTCCGGCAGGACTGTTCCCATGAGGCACAGGGTCAAGACTGATTTGCGTATGTCTGGGTTCAAAATGGAATGGCATGGTGAGCAAAAAAAACGATGGACTGAGGCACAGAACTCTGTACTGGGGTGAATGTATGAGATTGTTCTTCATTCTGTCCATCAACTGTTGTTTTTGCATATTTCACCCTGAGTGGGACGGGTATGCCCAGACGTGGGTCCCGCACTCTCCGTGTCACTGGAACCAAGCTATCTTGGCTTAAGAGGGGTGAAACCCCGAACCTGGTCCCAGGATGCTTGTTTCCAGTCCAGGAAGGACCTTGCTTGGCAGTTCGGGCTGGACTGTTCTCATCAGGCACACGGTCAAGACTGATTTGCGTATGTGTGGGTTCAAACTGGAATGGCATGGTGAGCAAAAAAACGATGGACTTAGGCACAGAACTCTGTACTGGGGTGAATGTATGACATTGTTCTGCTTTCTGTTCATCAACTGTTGTTTTTGCATTTGTCAACCCGAGTGGGACAGGTTTCCACAGGCGTGGGTTCCGTGCTGTTCATGCCACTGGAACCAAGCTATTCTGGCTGAAGAGAGAGAAACCCTGAAACCGGTCCTAGGATGCTTGTTTCCAGTCCAGGGAGGACCTGGCTCAGCAGTTTGGGCTGGACTGTTCCCATGAGGCACAGGGTCAAGACTGATTAGCATATGTCTGGGTTCAAACTGGAATGGCATGGTGAGCAAAAAAATGATGGACTGAGGCACATAACTCTGTACTGGGGTGAATGTATGACATTGTTTCATTCTGTCCATCAACTGTTGTTTTTGCATATTTAACCCCGAGTGGGACGGGTATGCCGAGACGTGGGTCCCGCACTCTCCATGTCACTGGAACCAAGCTATCTTGGCTTAAGAGGGGTGAAACCCCGAATCCGGTCCCAGGATACTTGTTTCCAGTCCAGGAAGGACCTGGCTTGGCAGTTCGGGCTGGACTGTTCCCATGAGGCATAGGGTCAAGACTGATTTGCGTATGTGTGGGTTCAAACTGGAATGGAATGGTGAGCAAACAAACGATGGACTTAGGCACAGAACTCTGTACTGGGGTGAATGTATGACATTGTGCTGCATTCTGTCCATCAACTATTGTTTTTGCATTTGTCAACCCGAGTGGGAGAGGTTTGCACAGGCGTGGGTTCCGTGCTCTTCATGCCACTGGAAACAAGCTATTCAGGCTGAAGAGGGAGAAACCCTGAAACCGGTCCTAGGATGCTTGTTTCCAGTCCAGGGAGGACCTGGCTCAGCAGTTTGGGCTGGACTGTTCCCATGAGGCACAGGGTCAAGACTGATTAGCATATGTCTGGGTTCAAACTGGAATGGCATTTTGAGCAAAAAAACAAGCGATTTAGGCCTGGATCTCTGTACTGGGGTGAATGTATAACATTGTTCTGAACTTTGTCCATCAACTGTTTTTTTTGCATTTGTCACCCTGAGTTGGACAAGTCTGCCCAAAAGTGGTTCCCGTGATCTCCATGCCACTGGAATTAAGCTATCCTGGCTGAAGAACAGTGAAACTCCGAAACTGGTCCTAGGATGCTTGTTTCCAGTCTAGAGAGGACCTTGCTTAATAGTACGGACTGCACTGTTCCCATGAGGCACAGGGTCAAGACTGATTTGCATATGGCTGGCTTCAAACTGGAATGGCATGGTTAGCAAAAATACAATGGATTTAGGCTTAGATCTCTGCACTGGGGTGAATGTATGACATTGTTCCGATTTCTGTCCATCAACTGTTGTTTTTACATTTGTCACCCCGAGTGGGATGGGTATGCCTAGACATGGGTCCTGTGCTCTCCATGCCACTGGAACCAAGCTATCCTGGCTGAAGAGGGGTGGAACCTCAATACCGGTCCTAGGATACTGGTTTCCAATTCAGGGAGGGCCTGGCTTGGCAGTTGGGGCTGGACTGCTGCCATGAGGCAAAGGGTCAAGACTGATTTGCATATGGCTAGGTTCAACCTGGAATGACCTGGTGAGCAGAAAAACAATGGATTTAGGCCCAGATCTCTGTACTGGGGTAAATGTATGACATTGTTCCGCATTCTGTCCATCAACTGTTGTTTTTGCATTTATCACCCCGAGTACGACGGTTATGCCCAGACATGGGTCCCGGGCTCTCCATGGCACTGGAACCAAGCTATCCTGGCTGAAGATGGGAGAAACACTGAAACCGTTCCTAGTATGCTTATTTCCGGTGCAAGGTGGACCTGGCTTGGCAGTTCGGGCTGGACTGTTTCCATGAGGCACAGGGTTAAGACTGATTTGCATATGGCTGGGTTCAAACTGGAATGGCAGGGTGAGCAAAAAAACCGTTGGATTTAGGCCCAGATCTCTGTACTCGGGTGAATGTATGACATTGTTCTGCATTCTGTCCATCAACTGTTGTTTTTGCATTTGTCACCCCGAGTGGGGCGGGTATGCCCAAACATGGGTCCGGTGCTCTCCATGCCACTGGATCCAAGCTATCCTGGCTGAAGAGGAGTAAAACCCCTAAAACGGTCCTAGGATGCTTGTTTCCAGTCTAGGGAGGACCTGGCTTGGCAGTACGGGCTGGACTGTTCCCATTAGGCACGGGGTCAAGACTGATTTGCATGTGGCTGGGTTCAAACTGGAATGGCATGGTGAGCATAAAAACAATAGATTTAGGCCCAGATCTCTGTACTGGGGGGAATGTATGACATTGTTCTTCATTCTGTCCATCAACTGTTGTTTTTGCCTTTGTTACCCCGAATGGGACGGGTATGCCCAGACTTGGGTCCCTTGCTCTCTGTGCCACTGGATCCAAGCTATCATGGCTGAAGAGAGGTGAAACCATGAAACCGGTCCTAGGATGCTTGTTTCCCGTCCAGGAAGGACCTGGCTTGGTGGTTCGGGCTGGACTGTTTACTTGAGGCACAGGGTCAAGACTGATTAGCATATGGCTGGGTTAAAACTGGAATGGCCTGGTGAGCAAAAAACGATGGACTTAGGCCCTGATCTCTGTACTGGGGTGAATGTATGACATTGTTCTGAATTCTGTCCATCAACTGTTGTTTTTGCCTTTGTTACCCCGAATGGGAAGGGTATGCCCAGACGTGGGTCCCTTGCGCTCTATGCCACTGGATCCAAGCTATCAAGGCTGAAGAGGGATGAAACCATGAAACCGGTCCTAGGATGCTTGTTTCCAGTCCAGGGAGGAAATGGCTTCGCAGTTCCGGCTGGACTGTTACCATGAGGCACAGGGTCAAGACTGATTTGCGTATGTGTGGGTTCAAACTGGAATGGCATGGTGAGCAAAAAAACGATGGACTTAGGCACAGAACTCTCTACTGGGGTGAATGTTTGACATTGTTCTGCTTTCTGTTCATCAACTGTTGTTTTTGCATTTGTCAACCCGGGTGGGACAGGTTTCCACAGGCGTGGGTTCCGTGCTCTTCATGCCACTGGAACCAAGCTATTCTGGCTGAAGAGAGAGAAACCCTGAAACCGGTCCTAGGATGTTTGTTTCCAGTCCAGGGAGGACCTGGCTCAGCAGTTTGGGCTGGACTGTTCCCATGAGGCACCGGGTCAAGACTGATTAGCATATGTCTGGGTTCAAACTGGAATGGCATGGTGAGCAAAAAAACGATGGACTGAGGCACAGAACTCTGTACTGGGGTGAATGTATGACATTGTTTCATTCTGTCCATCAACTGTTGTTTTTGCATATTTAACCCCGAGTGGGACGGGTATGCCCAGACGTGGGTCCCGCACTCTCCATGTCACTGGAACCAAGCTATCTTGGCTTAAGAGGGGTGAAACCCCGAATCCGGTCCCAGGATCATAAAATTTCATGACAGCAATTTTGCCCAAATTAGATGGGGTGCCCAGGGAGAAAAAACACCTCGTATCCCAGTAGACAGGGGCGTCCGCCAGGGGTGTGTGTTTGCCCCCACTCTGTTCTCTCTTTACGTCATTTGAGTGGTGGAGCATCTCCTTCAACATCCAGCAGATGCACCATCCCTGGCTGGAAGGAAAATCCCGACGCTCCTGTTTGCGGACGACACCCTTCTGATTTCGAAATCACCTGCGGGCATACAGTCATTGCTCTCCAGTTTCAAGGCCTTCTGTGACACCAAGGGATTAGCTATAAACATTGGTAAGACCAAATTCCTTGTCCTCAACCCCCCCAAGAAATCTGTTAAACCCCCCGTTCTAGACTCTGTTCCATTAGAAAGAGTCAAAGAATTTGACTATCTGGGCATACGTCTTAGCGATAGTATGAGATGGAAGGCACACCATCAAAAAGTGTTTTTGATCCACAAGAGGGTTGTTGGTGCCCTGCTCAAAGAACAGCGTGCTTCTTCCACAAAACCAATTGGGGCACTTCTTGATGTTTACAGGGGAAGGGTTGTGAGTGCAGCACTGTACGGCGCAAACCTTTGGGGCACTCAGAGAGTGGACACTTTGGCCCACTTAGAAAATAACTTTCATAAAGATCTGATGAGGCTACCCCACAGTACTCCCACAATCCCCCTTTTGCTTGACGCAGGCACCCGCCCAATCTGTGAGCAAGCCAAATTACGCCCTCTCTTACTATGGTCCAGAATTTGGAATGTCCCCGAACTCCACAGCTATGCAGATGCCCTAAATGATCTATTGTCTCTACCAGGTTGGCATAAGGTCACCTGGCTCAGGGAGGTCAAGAGGCTACTGTATAAGCTGGGCCTAGGAGCTGCGTGGGAAAATAAAACAGCACCTCCAAAACAAGTACTGAAGAAGGCCTATTGGTCATGGGTGGACAATGAGAGAGTAGGCAAAACTAATCATCCCAAATCTGTCGCCAATTTCTTGATAGTTAAAGAAATCCCCTATAGTGAACCCTATTTGGATCTGATCCATAGCTCACACGACAGGGCATTGTATTTCAAATTCAGGGTCGGGGTATTACCTTTATGCCAGTTTACCTCTACCTGGAAACCACCCCTGCAAACTGTACCCTATTGCCCATTCTGTGAGTTTAAAGTTGAATCTGTTGCCCACTTGTTGTTTGAGTGTAGAGCATATGTGGCCCCTAGACGGAGGTGGTTGAAGCCTCTTTGTAGGAGCCTGGGAACTCGCTCACATTTGGAAGCCATAAGAATACTGCTTACAGATGCTAGACCCTTTTTTGCCATTTGTTTGGCAAAATTCCTAGGCTGGGCTTGGCGCATAAGAACTGCTAAACAACTGACGATCCAGTAATGTGTTCCCTTCTAGTTTTGCCTATTCATTGCTTTTTATTTGTGGAAAACAATGAGATGCTTTTTTAAAAATGAAATGTAGGTTGCTTTGTCTTGATTACTGTTAAATTGTTTTTATGCTATAATGTCCTGCTTTTATGATATGTTTTATATCGAAATAAAGCTTACTACTACTACTTGTTTCCAGTCCAGGAAGGACCTGGCTTGGCAGTTCAGGCTGGACTGTTCCCATGAGGCATAGGGTCAAGACTGATTTGCGTATGTGTGGGTTAAAACTGGAATGGAATGGTGAGCAAAAAATCGATGGACTTAGGCACTGAACTCTGTACTGGGGTGAATGTATGACATTGTTCTGCATTCTGTCCATCAACTACTGTTTTTGCATTTGTCAACCCGAGTGGGAGAGGTTTGCACAGGCGTGGGTTCCGTGCTCTTCATGCCACTGGAACCAAGCTATTCTGGCTGAAGAGAGAGAAACCCTGAAACCGGTCCTAGGATGTTTGTTTCCAGTCCAGGGAGGACCTGGCTCAGCAGTTTGGGCTGGACTGTTCCCATGAGGCACCGGGTCAAGACTGATTAGCATATGTCTGGGTTCAAACTGGAATGGCATGGTGAGCAAAACAACGATGGACTGAGGCACAGAACTCTGTACTGGGGTGAATGTATGACATTGTTTCATTCTGTCCATCAACTGTTGTTTTTGCATATTTAACCCCGAGTGGGACGGGTCTGCCCAGACAAGGGTCCCGCACTCTCCATGTCACTGGAACCAAGCTATCTTGGCTTAAGAGGGGTGAAACCCCGAATCCGGTCCCAGGATACTTGTTTACAGTCCAGGAAGGACCTGGCTTGGCAGTTCAGGCTGGACTGTTCCCATGAGGCATAGGGTCAAGACTGATTTGCGTATGTGTGGGTTCAAACTGGAATGGAATGGTGAGCAAAAAATCGATGGACTTAGGCACTGAACTCTGTACTGGGGTGAATGTATGACATTGTTCTGCATTCTGTCCATCAACTATTGTTTTTGCATTTGTCAACCCGAGTGGGAGAGGTTTGCACAGGCGTGGGTTCCGTGCTCTTCATGCCACTGCAAACAAGCTATTCTGGCTGAAGAGGGAGGAACCCTGAAACCGGTCCTAGGATGCTTGTTTCCAGTCCAGGGAGGACCTGGCTCAGCAGTTTGGGCTGGACTGTTCCCATGAGGCACAGGGTCAAGACTGATTAGCATATGTCTGGGTTCAAACTGGAATGGCATGGTGAGCAAAAAAACAAGCGATTTAGGCCTGGATCTCTGTACTGGGGTGAATGTATAACATTGTTCTGAACTTTGTCCATCAACTGTTTTTTTTGCATTTGTCACCCTGAGTTGGACAAGTCTGCCCAAAAGTGGTTCCCGTGATCTCCATGCCACTGGAATTAAGCTATCCTGGCTGAAGAACAGTGAAACTCCGAAACTGTTCCTAGGATGCTTGTTTCCAGTCTAGGGAGGACCTTGCTTAATAGTACGGACTGCACTGTTCCCATGAGGCACAGGGTCAAGACTGATTTGCATATGGCTGGCTTCAAACTGGAATGGCATGGTTAGCAAAAATACAATGGATTTAGGCTTAGATCTCTGTACTGGGGTGAATGTATGACATTGTTCCGATTTCTGTCCATCAACTGTTGTTTTTACATTTGTCACCCCGAGTGGGATGGGTATGCCTAGACATGGGTCCCGTGCTCTCCATGCCACTGGAACCAACCTATCCTGGCTGAAGAGGGGTGGAACCTCAATACCGGTCCTAGGATACTGGTTTCCAATTCAGGGAGGGCCTGGCTTGGCAGTTGGGGCTGGACTGCTGCCATGAGGCAAAGGGTCAAGACTGATTTGCATATGGCTGGGTTCAACCTGGAATTACCTGGTGAGCAGAAAAACAATGGATTTAGTCCCAGATCTCTGTACTGGGGTAAATGTATGACATTGTTCTGCATTCTGTCCATCAACTGTTGTTTTTGCATTTATCACCCCGAGTAGGACGGGTATGCCCAGACGTGGGTCCCGTGCTCTCCATGGCACTGGAACCAAGATATCCTGGCTGAAGATGGGAGAAACACTGAAACCGTTCCTAGTATGCTTATTTCCGGTCCAAGGTGGACCTGGCTTGGCAGTTCAGGCTGGACTGTTTCCATGAGGCACAGGGTCAAGACTGATTTGCATATGGCTGGGTTCAAACTGGAATTTGCAGGGTGAGCAAAAAAACGTTGGATTTAGGCCCAGATCTCTGTACTGGGGTGAATGTATGACATTGTTCTGCATTCTGTCCATCAACTGTTGTTTTTGCATTTGTCACCCCGAGTGGGGCGGGTATGCCCAAACATGGGTCCGGTGCTCTCCATGCCACTGGATCCAAGCTATCCTGGCTGAAGAGGAGTAAAACCCCTAAAACGGTCCTAGGATGCTTGTTTCGAGTCCAGGGAGGACCTGGTTTGGCAGTACGGGCTGGACTGTTCTCATGAGGCACAGGGTCCAGACTGATTTGCATGTGGCTGGGTTCAAACTGGAATGGCATGGTGAGCATAACAACAATAGATTTAGGCCCAGATCTCTGTACTGGGGGGAATGTATGACATTGTTCTTCATTCTGTCCATCAACTGTTGTTTTTGCCTTTGTTACCCCGAATGGGACGGGTATGCCCAGACGTGGGTCCCTTGCTCTCTATGCCACTGGATCCAAGCTATCATGGCTGAAGAGGGGTGAAACCATGAAACCGGTCCTAGGATGCTTGTTTCCCGTTCAGGAAGGACCAGGCTTGGCGGGTCGGGCTGGACTGTTTACTTGAGGCACAGGGTCAAGACTGATTAGCATATGGCTGGGTTAAAACTGGAATGGCCTGGTGAGCAAAAAACGATGGACTTAGGCCCTGATCTCTGTACTGGGGTGAATGTATGACATTGTTATGCATTCTGTCCATCAACTGTTGTTTTTGCCTTTGTTACCCCGAATGGGACGGGTATGCCCAGACGTGGGTCCCTTGCTCTCTATGCCACTGGATCCAAGCTATCATGGCTGAAGAGGGATGAAACCATGAAACCGGTCCTAGGATGCTTGTTTCCAGTCCAGGGAGGACATAGCTTCGCAGTTCCGGCTGGACTGTTCCCATGAGGCACAGGGACAAGACTGATTTGCGTATGTCTGGGTTCAAAATGGAATGGCATGGTGAGCAAAAAAACGATGGACTGAGGCACAGAACTCTGTACTGGGGTGAATGTATGGCATTGTTCTTCGTTCTGTCCATCAACTATTGTTTTTGCATATTTCACCCCGAGTGGGACGGGTACGCCCCGACGTGGGTCCCGCACTCTCCGTGTCACTGGAACCACCTTATCTTGGCTTAAGAGGGGTGAAACCCCGAACCCGGTCCCAGGATGCTTGTTTCCAGTCCAGGAAGGACCTTGCTTGGCAGTTCGGGCTGGACTGTTCCCATGAGGCACACGGTCAAGACTGATTTGCGTATGTGTGGGTTCAAACTGGAATGGCATGGTGAGCAAAAAAACGATGGACTTAGGCACAGAACTCTGTACTGGGGTGAATGTATGACATTGTTCTGCTTTCTGTTCATCAACTGTTGTTTTTGCATTTGTCAACCCGAGTGGGACAGGTTTCCACAGGCGTGGGTTCCGTGCTCTTCATGCCACTGGAACCAAGCTATTCTGGCTGAAGAGAGTGAAACCCTGAAACCGGTCCTAGGATGCTTGTTTCCAGTCCAGGGAGGACCTGGCTCAGCAGTTTGGGCTGGACTGTTCCCATGAGGCACAGGGTCAAGACTGATTAGCATATGTCTGGGTTCAAACTGGAATGGCATGGTGAGCAAAAAAAAAGCGATTTAGGCCCGGATCTCTGTACTGGGGTGAATGTATAACATTGTTCTGAACTTTGTCCATCGACTGTTTTTTTTTTTGCATTTGTCACCCTGAGTTGGACGGGTGTGCCCAAAAGTGGTTCCCGTGCTCTCCATGCCACTGGAATCAATCTATCCTGGCTGAAGAACAGTGAAACTCTGAAACTGGTCCTAGGATGCTTGTTTCCAGTCTATTGAGGACCTTGCTTAATAGTACGGACTGCACTGTTCCCATGAGGCACAGGGTCGGGACTGATTTGCATATGGCTGGCTTCAAACTGGAATGGCATGGTGAGCAAAAATACAATGGATTTAGGCTGAGATTTCTGTACTGGGGTGAATGAATGACATTGTTCTGATTTCTGTCCATCAACTGTTGTTTTTACATTTGTCACCCCGAGTGGGATGGGTATGCCTAGACGTGGGTCCCGTCCTCTCCATGCCACTGGAACCAAGCTATCCTGGCTGAAGAGGGGTGAAACCCCAATACCGGTCCTAGGATGCTTGTTTCCAATTCAGGGAGGGTCTGGCATGGCAGTTCAGGTTGGACTGTTCCCATGACGGACAGGGTCAAGACTGATTGGCATGTGGCTGGGTTTAAACTGGAATGGCATGGTGAGCAAAAAAAAATGATGGATTTAGGCCCAGATCTCTGTACTGGGGTGAAAGTATGACAGTGTTCTGCATTCTCTCCTATGAGAAGTTGGCCTGGTGTATGATGACCACTAATTCTAGTGAGCACCTTGTACCAGTCCAAATGACCCTTATGGTGATTGGTTGTAAGTCATCCTTATAGACCAGCTATCCTAATGGTAGCGTGGACAAAGCAGTCTTAGGCTAAACTCAAGAGGGCATGTGAAGCCAGCTGTTTTACCATATGCAATCCCTTTTAATACCAAATGAAAGGACACCACACAAGTTATATAGTATAAAATATATGTATTTATTTCTAAAATAATCCCCTTAACTCTTTATGAGCACAGGAGCACAAGCGTTAAACAAAGAACACAGTATAACATACAATAAGCTGCACAATTATGGATAGGCCCGGTGGCTACTCAAACCATATATTAAGAAAGTGGTATAAGTACCACGTCATGAACAATGAACTGGCCTAGGGCCTTGGGAATCGCTGGGCCTAAACTGGACTAACAAAGGTTAGGTCGGGAGAGGCCCACAGGATACAGGTGCAGAGTCTATAAGCAACCGCGTTTACCATACAAGTCAATGGTGCGTAAAAATCAGAAAGTTATAGGTTTCGGAGACTTCCGACTGGACTAGAACGTAGCCACTTAAAACTAGGACACTAGAGGTGTAATCCACTATAGGAGCACCGGAGTTAGATCGTTACCTCCCCCACAGGAAGCGGGTGCATAGGTGCCAAAGTGTGTCGGGTTTCGTCGTGAAGTTCTATGGAGCCTGGAGATGAAGATGCTGCAGGCGGCCAGGAGAGAAGAGTCCGGTTGGATCCAAGGGTGGATCGAAGATGTATAGTACCTGAAAGCAGAGGGGACAGTGTTCAGGTCACTAGTCAGTGATCAGCGAGGAACCAGGAAGGAACCAGGCGATGTCGGGTTGCAATCAGGTGATGTTGAGGTGTTTGTCTCCGTTGCCAGGTGGACCAGGAAGGATCGAGGATGACCTGCTGGTGAACACAAGCTGTCCCACAAAGGCTCTTGTAGTCGGCAGTGTCGGTACTCGATTCGGAGTCACCAAGCCTTGGCAAAGGCAACCCACGCAGGATTCTAAGATGTCTTCTTGATCGGACCAGGAGGGTCAGATCGATGGCTCATTTTCAGGGGAGCAACCAGACCAGCAGTGTAGTTTTGATGTTTCGTCGTCACAGAGGCCACTAGCCAACGGGCAAGCAACCGGACAATGTGTCAAGCAGGAAAAGTGCAAAAGGGCCCCACGCAGCACTCGGTGAGTGTGGAGAGGTGTTCTTTGAAGCACAGGCTGCTCGGGGCTGGGGCTTCTCAAACCCCAAAGCACAGCATCGAGGAAACCTCGGGGGCAGCACAGGAAGCACTTTGTTGACTTTTCAAGATGGCCGGTCCCTTTCTCTCGTCGCCTCCACGTTCTAAGCTTTGCTAGGACTGTGGATTGGGCTGTTGGAAGTCTGGGAGTCCAGGTCTTGTCAGTCTCTGTCGTTCGAGCTCCGTACAGCAAAGAAAGCCTTGTCGCACTGATGGTGCCTGCTTGCAAAGGGTGGCCACTCCTTGACCACAAGGGAGATTCTTCAGTCTTCTTCAGTCTTCTACGTTGAGTAGGATGCCAAAAGGTCCAGAGTTTCATTTCAAAGTTTTAGTCAGGATGATCTAAATTGCATTGGCACAGCTCCCACCTTTATTCCAAATCAATGGGCTGGATCACCTGCTAGGTCCTTCCTATTGGTGGGACCCAGGAAGGGGGTGGTTACACCCCTTTCCCTTTGTCCATTTTCATGCCAGAGCTGGGGCTGGGGTGCCCCAGCACCAGTTTGAACTGGACTATGCATGGGGTGCCTTGTGCGCCCCAGGCAGTGTCTAGTTTCATTCAACCCTCCCTGCTACAATCCACTATCTCCTGTCTGGGGTGGTGTAACACCTCCCTGTGACAGGATACCATTTGTCCAGGCCTCCCCTGCCGGAGTTTCGGTCAGCAACAGGAGGCCAGACTTGTGTCTGTGGCAGCAGCATCCATTTTGTGATGCTGGGACTCTGGTTAGATTTAACCGAGTTTAAGCAAAGTAACAAGTCTTCTCCCTCTAGAAGGGTGGAATGCTACCCCCGTTATCAGAACTGGTGAGGGGGTAGTATTCCAAAGCGTATGACACCTTACACAACATGTTTTGATAAAGCCAAACCAAAGTTAGCAAGCAACCGCGAGGATTATAATGCACTTAAGAGTGGCAATATCCCAGAACAGCTAAGGGAGTTGGTCCCGAAAGCTGCAGAAAGGCTCAGCTCATGCTAGAGCACCATCTCACATAAAATCAATCACTCTGCCTCCAGGATTGATAAGGCCTGCCATAGGAGTGACTTATAGGTGCATATGTGTCCAGATATAGGTTTAGATATAGGTATACTATATCTAAGCAAGGGGTGATTACACAACCTTGCCCCAGCTGAGTGATCAGCCAGTTGTGTCAGTTTGGATAGCCATCCAGGGGTGGCAAAAGATATGCTGCAGCCCCTGGTAGGCCTTGGATGCACCTATGCCCTGGGTACCTATAGTACACTGTACAGGGGCTGATAAGGTGACCCAATGTCCAATTGGTTATGTACCTAAAGTACATGGATGTGAATTTAGAGAGAGAACTGCAAGCTGTGGATCTGATTAGCAGGCCCACAGCCACATAAAGTCGAAAACTAGTGAGGCAAAAAGCAAAAATTGGGGTGACCATAGGAAAACAGACCCTACTCTCCTACACAACCTCCCACAAACGCAGGGACATTAAACTTAACCTTGACCAGATATGTCTTCATGTTCTAAGTGGAAATACCTGGAGAGACCACCTGCAGTACCATGGTCGGTCCCTGGTCTGCGTTCCACTGTAAAGTCCATCCCCTGTAGGGAAATGGACTACCTGAGCAGTTCGGGATTTTCACCCTTCATCTGATTTAGCCACAAGAGGGGCTTATGGTCTGTCTGAATTCGGAAGTGAGTGCCAAACAAGTATGGTCTCAACTTCTTCAGGGCCCAAACCACAGCAAAGGCCTCCCTCTCAATGGCTGAAAACGTTTCTCTCTAGGGGTTAGCCTTCTGCTAATGAAAGCAATGGGCTGGTCTTGGCCATCTACATTAAGTTGTGAAAGCACAGCTCCCACCCCCAACTCAGAAGCATCTGTTTGGACAATGAACTCTTTGGAGTAGTCAGGACTCTTTAGGATAGGTGCAGAGCACATGGCCTTCTTCAGGTCATCAAATGCTTTTTGACAGCTAACTGTCCACTGAACCTTCTTTGGCATCTTTTTCGATGTCAGGTCATTTAATGGTGTCACAATGGACCCATAGTTCTTTACAAATTTCCTGTAGTACCCAAACAGGCCCAAGAAGGCTCTGACCTGTGTCTGGGTGGTTGGAGGAGCCAAGTACTGTATGATCTGGATCTTACTCACCAGTGGTTGAACCTGACCCCCACCTACCAGGTGGCCCAGGTAAACAACCTTGCTCTGCCATATCTGGCACTTGGTAGCCTTGATAGTCAGGCCTGCCTTTTGCAGGGCCTCCAGATCTTTTTTCAGGTGGATCAGGTGATCCTCCCAGGTGGAGCTGAAGACAGCAATATCATCTAGATATGCTGCACAAAAGTCATCCAACCCAGGAAGGAATTGATTCATCAACCTTTGGAAAGTGGCAGGTACATTCTTCAAACCAAAGGGCATTACCACAAACTGATAATGTCCACTGGGGGTTGAGAATGCTGTTTTGCCTTTGACTCTTCAGCTAAACTGATTTGCCAATAGCCAGCTGTCAGATCAAATGTGCTCAGAAATTTGGCAGAAGCCAATTTATCTATGAGCTCACCTGCCCTTGGAATAGGAGCATCTGTCCTAGTGACAGCATTGAGACCTCTATAGTCCACACAGAACCTCATTTTTCTCTTTCCAGCTTTGGTATGATGTTTTGGCACAAGGACTACCGGGCTGGCCTAGGGGCTCTCTGAATGCTCAATTGTTCCAAGTTCAAGCATTTTCTGCGCCTCAGCCTTTATACAATCCCTGACATGGTCAGGTTGCCTGTAGATTTTACTTTTCACAGGCAGACTGTCACCAGTATCCACCACATGGGTGCACCAGTTAGTTTGACTGGGTGTGAGTGAAAACATGTGTCTGAAAGACTGAAGATCTTGTCTGCAATCTTGTTGCTGCTGGTCAGTGAGGCTGCAATTTAAGGCCACACCATCAATTGAACTGTCACCAGGGTTATGGGATAAGAAGTCTGGGAGAGGGTCACTCTCTTCCTCTTGCTCCCCATCTGTAACCATGAGGAAGCCCATGTCTGCCCTGTCAACAAATGCTTTCAATCTGTTTACATGGAGTACCCTGTGGGGGCTCCTAGGGGTGCCAAGGTCCACCAAGTAGGTGACTTCTCCCTTTTTCTCAATGATGGTGTGGGGTCCAGACCATTTGTCTTGGAGAGCTGCTGGGGCCACTGGCTCCAACACCCACACCTTCTGTCCTGGCTGGTACTCAGTCAGCACAGCCTTTTTGTCATGCCAAGCTTTTTGGATGCTTTCTCCATGTATTTAGCCATCCTTGAGCGGAGTCCAAGTACGTAATCCACTACGTCAAGTTTAGGCTTTTTCAGAGGTAACTCCCATCCTTCCTTCACAAGACACAAGGGACCCCTTACAGGATGCCCAAACAAAAGTTCAAAAGGGCTGTAGCCAACCCCCTTTTCTGGGACCTCTCTGTAAGCAAAGAGAAGGCAGGGTAAAAGGATGTCCCATCTTCGCCTAAGCTTTTCAGGTAACCCTTTTATCATCCCTTTTAGGGTCTTGTTGAATCTTTCAACAAGCCCATTGCACTGTGGATGGTAGGGTGTAGTGAATTTGTAGTTAACACCACACTCCTTCCACATTGCTTTTAGATATGCAGACATGAAGTTGGTACCTCTGTCTGAAAGAACCTCCTTTGGAAAGCCCACTCTGGAGAAGACTCCAAGTAGGGCCCTTGCCACAACAGGAGCTGTTGTGGTCCTCAGGGGAATTGCCTCTGGATACCTGGTGGCATGATCCACCACCACCAGTATAAATCTGTGCCCAGATGCTGTTCGGGGGTCCATTGGTCCAACAATGTCTATCCCCACTCTTTCAAAGGGTATCCCCACCACAGGTAGTGGTATGAAGGGGGCCTTTGTGGTGCCACCTGATTTGCCACTGGCTTGGCAGGTGACACAGGAGCGACACAACTCCTTGGTATCTTCTGACATGTGAGGCCAGTGAAAGTGAGGGACAAGCCTGTCCCAAGTTTTGTTCTGGCCTAAGTGTCCAGCTAAGGGAATATCATGTGCCAAGGTTAGAAGGAAGCCCCTAAATTGCAGAGGTATAATCAACCTCCTGGCAGCACCAGGCTTGGGGTCTCTAGCCTCTGAATAAAGGACCCCATCGCCCCAATACACTCTATGGGTACCTTGAGCATTCCCAACAGCCTCAGCAGCAGTCTGCTGTCTGAGGGGTTCAAGAGAAGGGCAAGTTAATTGAGCCTGCCTCAGATCTTCCCTTAAGGGTCCCCCTGTCCCCAGAAACTCAACCTGATCAGGTTCAAGCTACTCAGGGACAGTCTCCTATTGGATCACAGAATCAGCCTCCTGTGAGGTCTGATCCTCAACCTGGGGCAAGTGGGAAGGCACTGCCTTAACCCTCTTGCTCTTTCTCTTGGGTTGTACTTGGTCTATTGTTCCAAGATCCAGCACAGGTTCAGGTAAGCACTTTTTGGCCTGTGACCTGGTCACAGCAAGGACATGTGCTGAAATACCTAGCATCTCTGCATGAGTCCTGTACTCCACTTCTGACCACATTGAATCCTCTAGATCATTGCCCAAAGACAGTCAACTGGGAGGTCTGCACTTACCACAACTCTCTTGAGGCCATTTACCCCTCCCCAGGAGGAGTTAACAACTGCCACACTATGGGAAGTAGTGACATTACTAGCATTGGTCACCAGGTAATTATCACCCAGTATAAATTGTCCAGGGTCCAAAAAGTTAGGTGTCACCATTGTGACACTGGCACATGTGTCCCCGTAGGCCTGAACCACTTTACCATTAATCAAAGGCGTCTGCCTGTACTTACCCAGAGTTCTGGGACTCATAGTAAGGGACATGTCCATGTCCCCCTCACAGATCAAGACTGCCTGAATAGGAACTCTGACTAGGCCAGGCTCCAGCTCAGTACCCATGGTTAAACCCACTATAGCTTTAGTTTGGGGACCACCACTGCTGACTGTACTAGGGGGTGCAGTTGCCTTGGGGGCTGCAGTGGCAGGGGCTCCACCTTTCTTATTGCACTCACTAAACCAGTGAGAAATGGACTTACAGTAATTACACCAAGGTTTCTTTGGGCCTTCAACTTTCTTCTTTTTTCCATTTTGTGACCCCCCTCTTTAGTAATATTTTGGGGCCCTGAAGAAGACTTCTGGTCTTTTTGTTTCTGATCTCCACCCTTCTGGTCTGCCTTCTTCTGATCACCACCTTGGTTCTGGGGTTTCTGCTTAACCCTGGTTCAGACCCATTTGTCTGCCTTCTTTCCCAATTCTTGGGGAGAGGTCAGATCTGAGTCAATCAAGTGCTGATGCAACAACTGGTTCTGGCAATGATTAAGGATCTGTTCTCTCATTATTAGATTGTAAAATCCTGTATAGTCTGTAACTTTACTTCCGACCAACCAACCTTCCAGAGCCTTAGTGGCACAATCAACAAAGTCAGTGCAGTCCCGAGTCTGAGTCTTTTGGGTATCTCTGAACAAAAACCTGTATTGCTCAGTGGTTATGACAAACCCTTCAATCAGAGCACTCTTCAGGACAGAGTAGTTTTATAGCATCCTCAGGTCTAACAGTGAGGAGCTTATCTCTTCCTTTTTCTGAAAAGGAGAGCCACAAGATTGCTGCCCACTGATCCTGAGGAACCTGCTGTACCATGCAGGCTCCCTCAAGAGCATTTATCCATTTGTGGATGTCATCCCCATCTCTGTAGGGGGGCACAATCTTACTCAGGTTTCTATGATCATAGGACCTGTCTTTATCTTTGGGGATAATGCTGCCACCAGTGGAATCTAATCCACTTAATTTTTGTTCCCTTGCTAAAGCAAGTTTAGCTTGGGCCAAGGCTACCTCTTCCTTTTCAATCTGGAGTTGGACAGCTCTCATCCTAGCCTCATGGTCTCTTCTCTGGGGGGGAATTCAATCCCCTTTGAGATCCCCTAGAGGCATTAGACTGGTTAGATTCCCTGGAAGGAGATCTAACCCTTCTATTGCCAGGGTTAAGTCTACTATTAGGCCTGGAAAGGTGGACACCTTCTCCAGTCCCATGCAGGCTTAAGTTGGCCTGGTTCAATATTCTAACTTGAACCTGGTCATCCTCCCCTGATCTTCTGACTCATTTCCATCCTCATCCTCGTCTACCTCTTCAGGTTCAATTTCTGGGGCATCAGTATTATCAGGTGGGTTTCCCTCTCCTATCTTACTTGAAGGACCTGAAGCAGATTCCTTCTCAAGATCAGCTTTCTCTAGGATTGCTATAAAGATAGGGATGGTGGGGTTGTGACCCCTTTTCAGCCCCCTTGAAGTGCATTTGGCACTCAAGTCCTTGTGGCTGAGTTTTTCATAACTGGATGGTGCTTTGTGAGAGTCGCCCACAGGTAGAGAACAGGATGGTTCACCTGTGCCAGGCATGACTAGTGAGGTGCAAGTGGTGCACTTACCTACGCTATTTGTTTTCCTACTGGAACCTCTCTAGAGGTTGTAGTCAGGGTGTGCTAAGCCCTTTGGTCTACAACCACTAAGTTCAGTAGAATTTAAGTATGCTAAGCTTTGTTTTTATGTACCTAGGTACTTGATGTGATCTTTCAAATGATATTGTCAAAGATTGCAATTGATAAAACAATAGCAAGCTCAAATCCCAACTGCTGCACACCAATGTGAGAAGTTGGCCTGGTATATAATGACCACTAATTCTAGTGAGCACCTTGTACCAGTCCAAACGACCCTTATGGTGATTGGTTGTAAGTCAACCTTATAGACCAGCTATCCTAATGGTAGCATGGAGAAAGCAGTCTTAGGCTAAACTCAAGAGGGCATGTGAAGCCAGCTGTTTTACCATATGCAATCCCTTTTAGTACCAAATGAAAGGACACCACACAAGTTATATATTATAAAATATATGTATTTATTTCTAGAATAATCCCCTTAACTCTTTATGAGCACAGAAGCACAAGCGTTAAACAAAGAACACAGTCTAACATACAATAAGCTGCACAATTATGGATAGGCTGTGTGGCCACTCAAACCATATATTAAGAAAGTGGTATAAGTACCACGTCACAAACAATGAACTGGCCTAGGACCTTGGGAATCGCTGGGCCTACACTGGACTAACGAAGGTTAGGTCGGGAGAGGCCCACAGGATACGGGTGCAGAGTCTATAGGCAACCGCGTTTACCATACAAGTCAATGAAGAAAGTTATAGGTTTCGGAGACTTTCGACTGGACTAGAACTTAGCCACTTAAAACTAGGACACTAGAGGTGTAATCCACTATAGGAGCACCGGAGTTAGATCGTTACCTCACCCACAGGAAGCGGGTGCATAGGTGCCAAAGTGTGTCAGGTTTCGTTGTGAAGTTCTTTTTTTTTTTTTAAATATATTTTTTATTTTCAAAGTTAGTCACACTTTATACATTATTCATTATTCATTATTCATTAATCAATCAATCAATCATAACACTTGTATAGCGCGCTACTCACCCGGAAGGGTGGGGGAAGGGGGCCGCTACTGCTCGAACAGCCAGGTCTTGAGCTGTCTCCTGAAGGCGAGGTGGTCCTGGGTCAGCCGAAGGTGGATGGGGAGGGAGTTCCATGTCTTGGCCGCCAGGTAGGAGAAGGATCTGCCTCCGGCGGTGGCTCTTCGGATGCGTGGTACGGCGGCGAGGGCGAGGCTAGCGGATCATAGCTGGCAGGTGGGCATGTGGAAGGTCAGGCGGTCGTTGAGGTACTAGGGGCCCAGGTTGTGGAGAGACTTGTGTGCGTGGGTGAGGAGCCTGAACGTGATCCTCTCGTTGACGGGGAGCCAGTGCAGGTTCCTCAGGTGGCCGGAGATGTGGCTGCGTCGAAGGATGTCCAGGAGGAGTCGGGCGGAGGCGTTCTGGATGCATTGTAGTCTTTTCTGTAGCTTGGCTGTGGTTCCGGCGTAGAGGGTGTTTCCGTAGTCCAGCCGGCTAGTGACGAGGGCCTGGGTGACCGTCTTCCTGGTTTCGATCGGGATCCATCGGAAGATCTTGCGGAGCATGCGGAGGGTGTGAAAGCATGAAGAGGAGACGGCGTTGACTTGTCTGGTCATCAAGAGGGAGGAGTCCAGGATGAAGCCCAGGTTGCGTGCGTGGTCTGTCGGCTTGGGGGCGGTGCCCAGGGCTGGGGGCCACCAGGAGTTGTCCCAGGCGGTGGGTGATGGCCCAAGGATGAGGACTTCCGTCTTGGCTGAGTTCAGTTTCAAGCGGCTGTTCTTCATCCACTCGGCGACGTCTTTCATCCCTTCGTGGAGTCTGGTTCTGGCGGTGTCGGGGTCTCTGGTGAGGGAGAGGATCAGCTGGGTGTTGTCGGCGTAGGAGATGATGTTGTGGTTGTGTTGGCGTGCAATGGCTGCGAGAGGTCTCATTTAGAAGTTGAAGAGGGTGGGGCTGAGTGATGATCCTTGCGGGACGCAGCAGATGACTTCGGTGGCCTCGGAACGAAACGGGGGGAGGCGGACTCTCTGTGTTCTTCCAGCGAGGAACGAGATGATCCACTTCAATGCCTTCTCTTGGATGCCGGTGTTGCTGAGGCGTTGGACTAGGGTGCGGTGGCAGACAGTGTCGAACGCGGCGGAGAGGTCCAGGAGGATGAGTGCCGCTGTTTCCCCATTGTCGAGAAGGGCTCGGATGTCGTCGGTGCTGCGATGAGGGCGGTCTCGGTGCTGTGGTTGGCTCTGAAACTGGACTGCGAGGGGTCAAGGGATCCATTCATCTCGAGGAAGGCGGCAAGCTGTCTGTTGGCGATCTTCTCGATGACTTTGGCAGGAAAAGGGAGGAGCGAGATGGGGCGGAAGTTCTGGAGGTCTGTCGGGTCCGCTGTTGGTTTCTTCAGTAGGGCGCTGAGCTCGGCATGCTTCCAGCTCTCCGGGAAGGTGGCGGTGTCGAAGGAGGTGTTGATGACGTCTCGGAGTTGGGGTGGGATGGTGGAGTCGGCCTTGTTGAAGACGTGGTGGGGCAGGGGTCGGTCAGAGATCCAGAGTGGATGGTGTTCATCGTGCGGGCTGTGTCTTCGGTGGTCACTGCGGTCCAGGTGCGGAGGGTGGCGGTGAGGTGCGTTGGTTTGACGCTTGGGTGCGAGGATGGTGTGCCGAAGCTGTTGTGGATGTCGGCAATCTTGCGGTGGAAGAACGAGGCGAGGGAGTCGCAGAGATCTTGTGAAGGGGTGATTTCGTTGTTGCCGGTGCTGGGGTTGGAGAACTCCTTGACGATGCTGAAGAGTTCCTTGCTGTCGTGGGCGTTGTTGTCCAGTCGATCCTTCAGAGATTTCTTCTTGGTGGTGCGGATGAGCTGGTGGTGCTTGCGGGTCGCGTGTTTGAGGGCGGTCATGTTGTCAGTGGTCCGGTCGAGGAGCCAGGCTTTCTCAAGGGTGCGGCAGGTCTTCTTGGAGTCCTTGAGTTCTTGCTTCTGGGTTTGCTGGGAGGGTTCTTCAGTGGTGCGAGGTCGTCGGCGCAGGGGGTCAGCCACTGCGTGAAGTTGCGGGCTGCTTCGTTAGGGTCCGGTGTGCTGGTGGGTGGGTTCTGGCTGAGGGAGGTGGTGAGCTGGTCGGCGGTGATCTTGCTCCAGCTTCTGTGAGGAACCTGTTGCGGGTGGTGGTGGGTAGTGGTTTTTCTGAAGCTGAAGTGGACGCAGCTGTGGTCGGTCCAGTGAAGTCCGGTGGAGTGGCTGAAGGCGATGTGCTTGCTGGATGAGAAGATGGGGTCAAGCGTGTGGCTGGCGTAGTGGGTGGGGGTGTTGACCAGTTGCTTGAGTCCGAGGTTGGCGAGGTTGTCCAGCAGGGTGACGGTGTTGCGGTCCTTGTTGTTCTCCAGGTGGAAGTTGAGGTCCCCTAGGAGGATGTAGTCAGCGGAGGGGAGGGCGTGTGGGCTGATGAAGTCCGTGATGTCTACGCTGAATTGTGTGCGTGGTCCCGGGGGTCTGTAGATGAGGGTGCCTCTGAGGGTCGTCTTTGGGTCGGTGTGAATATGGAAGTGGAGGTGTTCGGCGGCGGTGAAGGGAGGCAGGGGGGAGGAGTTGTAGACAACAGGTAGGCAGGAGACTGAGTTGGGCGTTTGGGGAAGGACGTATGATGTACAAGAGGGGAACTAGTGGTTAGGGGTTCAGGGTTTAGGAACTTGGTGTGTTAGTTCATGAAAATCTTGTTGTATAAATTGTATGCATACTTATTTCTGCCTACCTGTCCAATAAAGCGGCCTTTTACCCCAGCTTGGTGTGAGGCGTGTTTATTGCCCGATCAACCGTGAACGCGGTGCTCACCTATTGCACACAAGGGCGCTCTTGGTATTTCATGGGATCACAAAGGACCTGGGGATTCTTCGCAAGGATGGAAGTTCAGTATGATAGACGTTGTACGCTGTAAGCACAAGCAAATATAAATGGTTACTACTCCTCGGTGCTTCGCTTGGAGTAACACACGCAGCAAGGAATCAGGGCAAATGGTTGATGCTGCTGGAACATGTACCATGAATCGGCGTAGATAAAACATCTTGGGTTTCTGCAATGTGTCCTCTCCTGTCGGTGCGATGACAAGGGATGTCTCACAACCAACTCTGTTTTATTCAGAAACCGGCCTGGATCCTGGATCCTTCCTAATAGCTAGTAGCAGTACACTATTTTGTTAGTTGCAAATTATTTGCGACTTGCAAAATAGTGTAAGTACATGGCCCAGACTGAAATCGCATGTGCAAACGGGTCACAAAAACATTTGTGCATGCAATTTTACGTTTTACATCTGGCCTTCAGTGTGTTGTGCTAGGTTTTAGAAGGTGTGCATGGTTTTAGAAGTGTGGCTTGTTTGCTTTCTGCATCTCCTATTATTAGTCTGTTTCTTCATCTCTGGGTATTTTGTTTCTCTACAAGGTTATTCTCAGTGTAAGTACTTCATTCATTATTTGCTAGTTTTGTGAAAAGAGGAGATGTGCACCTGCCTACCTTCTCTCCATTGAAATTATGGAAAATTATGTGTTTGGAGGCTCAATGTTAACTGTCCCTGACAGTTCTTTGTGGGCTGAGCTACCTGTAACATTTGCTCTGTGGGCTCTGCTACATATGCTGCCCACTTTCTCTACAATGTTTTATAGAAACAAGGGAACCCCATAAAGCGAACCTGGGGTAAAAATGTACTTTTTAAGAGACAATGGTTCAAGGGAGGCCTAATGAGGTCCTGAAGAGAAAGTGAAATAGCGAATATTTAATAAACGCTAGGGAGCGAAAGATGTAGGTTCAAGTTGAATCTTTTATTTACTTTTTCTTTTTTATATATATACACAAATCTTTATACTCTTTTTCAGGTGCTCAAGTGAGTAATAAGGTGCAGGACGTGACATAAGTGATCAAAGTGAACGAACTGTCACACAACACAAACAAGGTTAAAAACACAACAAATATATACAATGAAATGGGTAAATTTCCTTGGGTGGGTCGACGGCTTTCGATCTATATAAGTTTAGATCATCATCAGGACTGTTGAGCCTCCTGAAACTGCAAGATTATGAGTTTGAGTTAAAAATTGTCTACCTACAAGTATATTCTTAAACTTTCAGATATTTGTGCTCCCAGAAAATTGATGAATTATCATGCACATGTTTGAATAATTCTCATGCACATTTTATCAAGGCAAACGGGGGGGGGCGCATAGCTACCTCACCTAAAGTGTGCTGCGCATAGTTAATTAGAAAGGGCGTAAAGCAATTAAAAGCATGCACAAATTTAATAATCAGATAAATGACTTAATTTTTGTACCTTGCCAGTGTGTAATCAGACAAGGAAGACTTTTTTTGGATGTACCATGTTACTCCGCATACTGTTACAACTACCTACCGTTACAACGCGACCATTACAACGCATACCATTACAACGCATAGCGCTTTGAGGTGCTGGATAGTGGTAAGTATAATTTACTATTCTAACTCCAGTCCCCGTGGACCCTAGGGAAGGTGTTGGATAGTAAATTATACTTATTCCCTATCCTAGAGCGCCCCCCAGCGCAATGCGTTGTAATGGTATGCGTTGTAAAAGTCGCGTTGTAACGGTAGTGCGTTGTAACAAATGCGTTGTAACAGGTGTATACCCTTTTTTTGGACAGGGTAACTGAATTTGCTGTAGCTTTCCAGAGAGAGAATATGAAGGCAATATAAAATAAAATTAAAATTCGAGCAATGAAGGTGGGGATTAAGTTTAGACTTGAGACTGCAAACACTAGCTAATAAGGATAATTTTATTTCTATTTACAAAGGTAGGTACCACTGTAATAGCCAAGGGAATGGCTAGGATGCTTAGTAATATGGTACTTGTTGTATAGACTAGGAAACAGGGAATTGACAATTTATTTATCAGTGGATGTTCTACGGTTAAGGGCAGACCTTTAAACAGTGAGCAGTCAAAAGTGAAGACTTACATTAGTCTAGTGAAGCAAACTCTTTCAAAGGGTTGAGATTGGTGGGGGTCCTAGTGGGACCTATAGGCAAAACAACTTAAATATAAATTCCGAATTTTTTGGATATAGCCTTCATTAAATGAAAGTGGTCCAGACCAACTTACTGAATTTATTGGCAATCGTGGGAATCAAGTGATCCAAGTAGCGCTCTGTCACTGTTACTTTGGACGAGGGTCCTACTGGAGCTTATGGGGTGGAAAATTTGGTATTAGAGTAATGAATGTATTGATTTTGGTTGCCTCCTTAAAATAAGAGGCTGGAAAACGACAACCAACTTACTTGTATATTTAAAAGTAATTGCGGTATAAGGGGTCCTGCTAGCACGGTCGTCGCTATGGCGATATTTTGATATTGAAGCCTGGAGCTGAAGGGCAGAAAGTAAGTAATTAAGTTTAGAATACTACATGAGCTACGAGCGTGTAGCCCAAGCGGAGGGTCAACTTACTTAATCCCGGCGTGTAGACGTGGCAGGAAGAGGGGGTCCGAGTGCCTGGCTGTTAGCTGCTCTCATCCAGCAGTAACGCTCGGGACTCCATTAGTAGCGTGTTTTGGTTGCGCGCGCAGACACGGTAGTGTCTTAGAATGGCGCATGCGCGTTAATGTATCCTGGTTGCGCACGCGGACACAGTGGTGTCTTAAACTAGCGCATGCGCGATACTGTTTTAATGCGCCTGCTGGATAACGATTATACCAACTCCTTTTGTGAACCGATATTAATGGTGGGAGCAGTTATAGACATTCTAGCAAAAGGAAGGGGACGCTGACACTAGATTGTAAGATCTTATCCTTTCAGCAAAACATTAAGCAATCAGTGTAATGCACATTTTAGTGAAATGGACAATATTGTGCAGCATATTATGATAATTCAGGTGCACATGTTCCATTCATCAAGCGAAATGAGTCCTTTCTCAATGGTTTTTACAGTAAGACATCAATTATATTAGTTCAGGTGCACATATTCCATTCATCAAACGAATTGAGTCCTTTCTCAATGGTTTTACAGTAGAAAATCCATTTGCATTCCAGCCGCTCTGTGGGTTTTCGGAACAAGGTGGTGTTCAGTTGTTCATCCTCACATTTAATAGTTACATCTAAGTAGTCGATTTGATGTCTGTTGTGTGAGTAGGTGAATCTCAGGTCTGTTTGGTTGGTGTTTAACCATAAACAGAAGTTGTGTAATGCTTCTTCCTCACCACTCCAAATCATAAGGACATCATCGATGTACCTGCGCAATGATTTTATCTGGTCACGGAATGGATTGATTTCATTAAGGATGACGTTTGTTTCTAGGTCATCCACGAAGAGAATGGCAAAATTGGGGGCAAAAATTGCCCCCATGGAGGTACCCTTGCACTGCCTGTAGTAGGTGTCTTTAAAAAGGAAGTAATTCTTGGTTAGAGCTATTTCAAGAAGACTGATTAGGAATTCTGTAGTTACTTGGTGTGGTGCTGGACGATTGTTTAAATGTTTTTTGATTACATTAATCCCCTTGTCCTGGGGGATGTTTGTGTAAAGTGACTCTATGTCTAGAGTCACCAGAATTTCACTATTGGGATGGAATGGCTGTGACTCAATGAGATTGATTAGGTGTGTGGTATCCTTAACATAGGTAGCGGTGTCCTGAACCAAGTCTCTAATGAAAAAATCAATATATTTACCCAGGGGTTCTACAACTGACCCGCAGCCTGAGAGTATTGGTCTCCCAGGGGGTCGTTCTGCATCTTTATGAACTTTTGGGAGTGTGTAGAGTACTGGGGTACGTGGGTCTTTGTTGTTCAGGAATAGGAATTCATTCTTACTTATGAATCCTTGATCAAGTGCTTCTTGGGTGATACGAAGAATTGTTTCACTTATATTTTTTACGGGATTGCCCCTCAGTTGTTCGTAGTGATCCTTGGTGTTGATTTGGCACATGATTTCATTCTCATAAGTAGTGCGATCTTGGATGGCGATCCCGCCTCCCTTGTCGCACGGTTTTATGACAATGTCACTGTTTTGTTTTAGTCTAATCGGGCTGTTTTTCTCCTCTTTGCTGATATTATAGGGTGTGAATTTATAATCATCTTTAAGCTTACCTAAATCACGTAACACAAGGTGTTCGAAAGTAAGCACTTCTGGCGGCATAGTTCCGCTGGATGGATTGAATGTCGAGGGCGGACGTAAGCGTGTGGCATCATTCTTTTTAGGGCCCTCGCGGTCTTTAAAGAAAGTCTGCATTCTCACTTTTCTAAAAAATTGCATAATTTCAGACTGGATGTTAAACCAGTTCGGTTTTTCAGCAATCACAAATGATAGCCCTCTGCTAAGAAGAGCTATGTCTGTTGAATTTAATTGGTGCTGAGATAGATTGAATATTGGTATTGTCTCCAGGTTGATATTAGGTACTGCCACAGTGTCTAGTATTGGTAGCCCCATTGGTAGTGTCTGTTCCTGGTCTGGTGTTCCCCCGGGGGGAAGTTGTAATGGGTCTGGATCGTGCCCTCCCTCTCCCTCTCCCTCGTGGGGGGTCTGTGTTCCTGGACTGGCCTCTCCCTAAAAAATTGGGGTTTGTACCAGAGGAGGTGCTGGGGCCTTCTGTTCCCTCAGATCCCTCAGATTCCACTGAGGATTCTGAGAAGGTTACCGGTGCTCGGTTCTCTTCGTGGATGACCTAGAAACAAACGTCATCCTTAATGAAATCAATCCATTCCGTGACCAGATAAAATCATGGCGCAGGTACATTGATGATGTCCTTATGATTTGGAGTGGTGAGGAAGAAGCATTACACAACTTCTGTTTATGGTTAAACACCAACCAAACAGACCTGAGATTCACCTACTCACACAACAGACATCAAATCGACTACTTAGATGTAGCTATTAAATGTGAGGATGAACAACTGTACACCACCTTGTTCCGAAAACACACAGAGCGTAACACCCTCCTGCAATATCACAGTGCACACCCCAGGGCCCTGAGGGACGGCCTTCCTTATGGCCAATTTCTGAGAATCAGAAGAAATTGTAAATACAAAAACGATTTTTTTACTAAGGCAGAAATTCTTTGCAAAAAATTAACAGCTAGAGGCTACCCCAGAAAACTTGTAAGAAGGGCTATGAAAAGAGCTTGGTATACACACAGGGAATACTTGCTTGAACCCCACCCCAAAAAACCTTATCAAAAATTACCTGCGTTACTACCTTCAATACAGCCAGCAACAAGCTAACCAAGATTATTAAAAAACACTGGAATGTACTAGACCCTTTAGAGCTGAACACCGGTCTCCCCCTCTTCTCCTTTAAAAGAGGTCGAAATCTAAAAGACCACCTTGTGAGAGCAGCAAGTTGCCCAACCAAATACAATACAATTGAAACAAGACTGAATCTGCCGTGGGTCTTAGGGCATTTTAAATGTAATAATTGCATGGCATGCGAATTCACAAAGAACACCAAAGTATTCGAGTATGGAAGTTGCAAGCACACTCTTAATTTTTTCACCAATTGTAATTCAAAAAATGTTATCTACTGTATTGAGTGTCCCTGCAAATTGCTTTACATCGGGCAAACAACTCAACAAATTAAAACAAGGATATCGCAACACAGGAGCAGGATTCGCTGCAAAGTGACAACGGCTCCCCTGGTTGAACACTTCCTCGAGCTGGGACACTCCGAGAATGACCTGAAGTGGCAGGTTATTGATAAACGTGTGCCAAATGCAAGAGGTGGAAATCAACAGACAATTCTGAATCGGCTGGAATGCAAATGGATTTTTTACTGTAAAACCATTGAGAAAGGACTCAATTCGTTTGATGAATGGAATATGTGCACCTGAACTAATACAATTGATGTCTTACTGTAAAAACCATTGAGAAAGGACTCATTTCGCTTGATGAATGGAACATGTGCACCTGAATTATCATAATATGCTGCACAATATTGTCCATTTCACTAAAATGTACATTACACTGATTGCTTAATGTTTTGCTGAAAGGATAAGATCTTACAATCTAGTGTCAGCGTCCCCTTCCTTTTGCTAGAATGTCTATAACTGCTCCCACCATTAATATCGGTTCACAAAAGGAGTTGGTATAATCGTTATCCAGCAGGCGCATTAAAACAGTATCGCGCATGTGCTAGTTTAAGACACCACTGTGTCCGCGTGCGCAACCAGGATACATTAACGCGCATGCGCCATTCTAAGACACTACCGTGTCTGCGCGCGCAACCAAAACACGCTACTAATGGAGTCCCGAGCGTTACTGCTGGATGAGAGCAGCTAACAGCGAGGCACTCGGACCCCCTCTTCCTGCCACGTCTACACGCCGGGATTAAGTAAGTTGACCCTCCGCTTGGGCTACACGCTCGTAGCTCATGTAGTATTCTAAACTTAATTACTTACTTTCTGCCCTTCAGCTCCAGGCTTCAATATCAAAATATCGCCATAGCGACGACCGCGCTAGCAGGACCCCTTATACCGCAATTACTTTTAAATATACAAGTAAGTTGGTTGTCGTTTTCCCGCCTCTTATTTTAATGAGGCAACCAAAATCAATACATTCATTACTCTAATACCAAATTTTCCACCCCATAAGCTCCAGTAGGACCCTCATCCAAAGTAACAGTGACAGAGCGCTACTTGGATCACTTGATTCCCACGATTGCCAATAAATTCAGTAAGTTGGTCTGGACCACTTTCATTTAATGAAGGCTATATCCAAAAAATTCGGAATTTATATTTAAGTTGTTTTGCCTATAGGTCCCAGTAGGACCCCCATCAATCTCAACCCTTTGAAAGAGTTTGCTTCACTAGACTAATGTAAGTCTTCACTTTTGACTGCTCACTGTTTAAAGGTCTGCCCTTAACCGTAGAACATCCACTGATAAATAAATTGTCAATTCCCTGTTTCCTGGTCTATACAACAAGTACCATATTACTAAGCATCCTAGCCATTCCCTTGGCTATTACAGTGGTACCTACCTTTGTAAATAGAAATAAAATTAACCTTATTAGCTAGTGTTTGCAGTCTCAAGTCTAAACTTAATCCCCACCTTCATTGCTCGAATTTTAATTTTATTTTATATTGCCTTCAGATTCTCTCTCTGGAAAGCTACAGCAAATTCAGTTACCCTGTCCAAAAAAAGTCTTCCTTGTCTGATTACACACTGGCAAGGTACAAAAATTAAGTCATTTATCTGATTATTAAATTTGTGCATGCTTTTAATTGCTTTACCCCCTTTCTAATTAACTATGCGCAGCACACTTTAGGTGAGGTAGCTATGCGCCCCCCCGTTTGCCTTGATAAAATGTGCATGAGAATTATTCAAACATGTGCATGATAATTCATCAATTTTCTGGGAGAACAAATATCTGAAAGTTTAAGAATATACTTGTAGGTAGACAATTTTTAACTCAAACTCATAATCTTGCAGTTTCAGGAGGCTCAACAGTCCTGATGATGATCTAAACTTATATAGATCGAAACGTCGTCGACCCACCCAAGGAAATTCACCCATTTCATTGTATATATTTGTTGTGTTTTTAACCTTGTTTGTGTTGTGTGACAGTTCGTTCACTTTGATCACTTATGTCACGTCCTGCACCTTATTACTCACTTGAGCACCTGAAAAACAGTATAAAGATGTGTGTATATATATAAAAAAGAAAAAGTAAATAAAAGATTCAACTTGAACCTACATCTTTCGCTCCCTAGCGTTTATTAAATATTCGCTATTTCACTTTCTCTTCAGGACCTCATTAGGCCTCCCTTGAACCATTGTCTCTTAAAAAGTACACCTTCTCTACAATGACATCATGGAATGTTATATTTTGGAGGCTTGATGTTAACTGTTCCTGGTAGTTAGACCTGTGTTGAGCTATCTGTTCGTGTAGCCCAGATAACTACATCTTGCTTGCGGGGGACTTCAACTGTACCTTCGCACCCTTAGCTGCTGACAATATTTTGAGTACCCTAGAGGAAGATGCCAGGAGAGGTATACCATCCTTATCGATAGCGCCTATAAAGAGATGGTCCCAAATGGCCTTTCAATTGAATGCTATAACCCTAGAGTATGGCCAGAGGGCAGCAAATGGAAGAACATCTTTGGACTCCTCTGGTGTCCATACTTTCAACAGGATAGGCCATTCGTTCAGAATTGACTATATCCTGTTGAACTTTAAACTTTGGGCAAATTTATTAGATATGGTAGTCCTACCTTCTACGGACAGGGACCATAACATACTTTCTTTGTCACTGACCCCTTTTTGGGTGATGGCCAATAACCAGCAGGCATCCCCCGCACTGAGATCGACAGGCGAAGTCTGCCCCCCGAACTGCAGGAGATGCCTTAAATGGAACAAAGTGGTTATGGATGAGGGTAAGGTCCTGCAAATACGTCTAATCATGACCAAGGCTTTGAGTAAGTTGGAATCTTCCACATTAAATGCCCATGAGATTTCTACTCTTTTTGGCCACACCAACAAGTCTATAGGTGACCTTTTTATTATACAAAGTCAAAATCCTAAAGCTGGTAAATCCAGGGGAAATCCAGGTATACTAACTCCTGTCGCAAAGCAAAGAGGGAACTAATTATTGCAGTCAAAACAAAGGGTTGTGGGCTGATAAGTGTTGCCAGGAAAAAGTACAGGGGTACTATTTGCAAAGCAAAGAAAGAGTGGGAGAACCAGTTCTGGTGCGATCTGAAGATGGCTAGCGCTGGAAGAGATTCTAGGGGCTTTTGGGGCCTAGTTAGAGCTAAGAATAAGCCCACATATTCCCTCATAACATGCAATATCCCTGAGGTGATGTGGCTGGATAATTTCTCCCGACTATACACTTCAACAACGAGTGAGGGGTGGGGGTCCTCTGAAATACTACCATTGGACCACCCGGGGCTGAGCGAGGACTTATTGTTTACCGGCAAAGAAGTAGAGAATGCGATTAAGTCTCTTGTTCCCAATTAGGCTGCAGGGCCTGATGGATTACCGGGGGACTTGTTTCGCATTATTTCGTCAGAATGGGGGAACCTTATTGCCTCCCTGTTAAATGCAAGCTATCATGAAGCAGCTCTCCCTGAATCCTGGATCGGTGCTGAGGTCGTCCCGATTTTCAAAAAAGGGAGTAGGGACGACCCAGCAAACTATCGTTCTATAAGCTTGATAGACTCAGTTCAGTTCAGTAAATCTTTATTTCAATGATTAAAAACCATCATAAAAATACAGTTTACAAAAATCCATTTACATTTCTGAACTTAATAAAGTTAAAATGTATACAATTATAAAAACATAGTATTGCATACATGATTGCTTAGCCTCTTGTATTTCTTAGTCTTACTGCGACTTTTAGAAAATTCATTATAGAGCATAAAGTGCGCATATCATTTGCTCTTTGTAAAAAGAGTAGTGCAGTTTTAGCGTGAACAAATTTTGCCTGCTTTAAAATATCCACCAGAAATCTACGTCGGGGACTTTGATAAAATGAACACAAAAGTACAAAATGAAGGATGTCCTGCGGAGACCTATTGTCGCAGCCGCAGGCACCCTTCTGCTCAATTATTACAGTAAAACCACATGGGTAAGATAAAATATGGGGTAACAAATTGAGCCTAAAACGGCACATTAAAAACTTATCCTGCTGGTTGTGCATCAGGAATAGATAGGGCTCCATGCCCTCCCCATTTGTTACTAGGTGGTAAGCCGCTACTGATCTCTTTGGGGAATCAGAGCCTGATCTATCAGATGTAAATTTTTCTAGCAACAGTTTCTTAATTCGAGATATGCCCGAAGGGGGAATTACGGTCGGGTCGCTGAAGAGGTTATGCTGGTCTATGTTCTCTAGCGTGCCCTTGACATAATTTAACGAGGGGATTTGCACCCCCTTGTCTCTTTGTGGGCTATCCCCAACAATTACCCTGCTTAGTTCTGCCTCAGGATTTACCCAGATTCTGAGCCATGCCATAATGGGCCTCAGTTTCACCTGATCTATAATTAATGGGGTCCCAAGTTCGGTATGTGCAATCTCTGCTGGTATGCTCTGTGGAATCTTTAGGATTCTGTGGAGGAATTTATCTTCCTCCTGCTGTAAGTGTAAGTGCCCTAAAACCCCACACCTCTGCTCCATATAGGGCCTTTGCAGTACTTATGGAGCTTGATAGACTCATCACAGAAAGTTGCAGGGAAGGTGGTTCTGGGGAGGGTGCTACAGTGGGTAGAGGACAACAGGATCCTCTCTGACTTCCAGGCGGGATTCAGATCAGGAACCGGGACCATTGAACAATCCTTTCGACTGTTGTTGCTTTATTGGAAGGTGGTTGTACTGGGTAAAGGCAGTCTGTACCTTGCTTTCATTGATTTGCACACTGCATTCGACCTAGTGCCTCGTGATTGCCTGTGGAGGGTACTCTCTGATTTGGGAATGCCCCCGAATCTCCTGTCCTTAATAATAAAGCTCCACACTGAGAATTTTGCACAGGTGCGGTGGGGTAAACAGGGCCAAAAGACTGCCCGAATAACAGTAAATAGGGGTGTCCGCCAGGGGTGCGTCCTTGCCCCCACTCTGTTTTCCTTGTATGTCAACGGAGTGGTGGAGCATCTCTTAAAACAACCTTCAGATGGTCCCACCCTGGCGGGCAGGAGAATACCTACCCTATTATTTGCAGACGATACCCTTTTGATTTCTAAAACCCCGGTTGGGTTACAGAGTCTTCTTGACAGCTTTCAATCCTTTTGTGACTCTCGGCGTCTGAAAATGAACACTGAAAAGACCAAATATTTGGTCTTGAATCCCCCGAGAAAGCATGGCAGGTCACCCTTACTGAATATGGTGCGTTTGGAAAGGGTCAAGGTCTTTGACTATCTAGGGATCAGCCTGTCTGACACCATGAAGTGGAATTGCCATCTTTAAAAGATGCTTCTGACCCACAAAAGGGAGGTGGGGGCTCTACTTAAAGAACAGCGACTTTCTACTCTCAAACCTATCGCCCCGGTGTTAGACATCTACAAGGCGAGAGGTGTTAGTGCGGCGCTTTATGGAGCAGAGCTTTGGGGAGCCCAGAATATGGATCAGTTATCCTGCTCGGAGAACAAGTTCCTGAAAGATTTAATGGGTCTCTCGTATAATACCCCCACTTTACCTTTGCTCTTAGACATGGGTTGTCGCCTTATTAAAGACCAGGCCTGATTAAGACCACTTCTACTTTGGGCTCGCCTATGGAGAGTCCCTGAACTTACTAGCTACGCGGAAGGGTTAAAGGTGGTTTTATTGCTGCCAGGCTGGTGTAAAATAGGATGGCTAAGGGATATTAAGCATCTCCTCAGAGAACTGGGATTTGGCAAGGTTTGGCACTCTATGTCCGCCCCCCCCCTAAGGCTGTCTTAAAAAAAGCTTATTGGCAGTGGGTATTGAATAAAAGAAATACCAGCCCTAATCTGTGTAGAACCACCAGAGAATTTTAGTTAAAGAAGTAACCCTATGTGAACCTTATCTTGATGCAATTTCAAAAACTAGAGATAGAGCTTTATATTTTAAATTTAGAATTGGAGTGCTTCCTTTGGGTGATTTGACCGCTCGCTGGAAGATTCCGGTGCAGACCAGCAAGTTTTGTCCCTTCTGTGCCTCTAGGATGGAGTCAATCCCCCATTTTTTATTTGAATGCCCTGCCTATAAAGCTCCTCGCCGCAGATGGCTTAAACCCCTGTGTAAAGAGCTGGGCACTAGACACTATAGCGAAGCTCTGTGAATATTGAAATCTGATACACGGCCCCTATTTGTCTATGGTGTGGCAAAGTTTTTAAGTTGGGCATGGGTAATCAGATAAAAAAGGCTTATGTATATTGTTTAATTTATTTTTAATCCCTATGCTTTACTATTGTATGTAATTTATTGATACCATTCGCACTTCATTTTGTATGATTGTATTGTATGTGGATTGGTTCTTTTATCTTTTTACTGTTTGTACATTGCTCTTAAAGATATGCCTAATATCGAAATAAAGCCAATTAAACAGACTGGCTATCTGTAACATCTGCTCTGTTTGGGTAGGGTATACTTGCTTGCCAGTATGCCTGGTGCCAGAATACTAGTATGCCTGCCTACTGAATAAACAAAAACAATAAGTTCATGGGCGGAGTGCTGAAACGTTTTAGACACACACCCCAGTCATTATTAGATCTGGGTTGAATCCATCATCGTTCTTGTGCTCACTTCGCCACCCCAGTTCAGACCCAGTCATATGTAAATCAGTCTTGTCCCTGTTCCTCATGTGAACAGTCCAGCCCAAACAGCCAAGGCAGGTCTTCCTTGGACTGGAAACAAGCATCCTGGGACCAGTTTTGATGTGACACTCGTCATCAGGCAGGCTAGCTTGAAACCAGAGGCAAAGTGAACAAAGGACCCACATCTTGGCTTACCCTACCAACTTAGGGCAAAGAAGCAAACTCAAAAAGATGATGGACAGAGCACTGAAACTTTTCAGACACCTACCTCCAGTCACTAATTTTCTGGGTTGAATCCATCACTGATATTTTTTTCACTTCACTACCCCAGTTCAGATCCAGCCATATGCAAATCACTCTTGACCCTTTTCCTCATCTGAACAGTCCAGCATGAATTGCCAAGCCAGGTCTTCCTTGGACTGAAAACCAGCATAATTATAACAAAGCTAGACATTTTAAGACTAATGATCTGACAGTAGACTGAATCCAATTTATTATTTTAAAAAACGCTGCCTGAGAACAGAGTGGTAATGTAAGTTACAAGCCCCCCTTTGCTCTCCCTGTTGTGGGGGCAGCTGCTGGTGTATGGAAGGTGTATGGAAATAGGTATAATTATTAATATGGCAAACCTCAATATTTTCCTGATGACATAGGATCCCAAAGTCCTTAACAAACAGAGTCAATCATGGTACTGGATTATGCTCTTCCTCCTGGCTACATTCCAGAATAGAATTCTCATATTTAGAGATTAGTTTGGTAGTACTTAATGCTATCTGATTCAAATTACGTAGATCACAAATAAAAAATATCCTGATAAGTGCCCTCTTGTCATTCTGTTGAAATTGATTCTGTAATACTGGTAGCCAGATGATTAAAATGTATTTTACCAAATTCAAATTCAAATTTATTTATTATGTTTTGGCTCTCAAAAGAGGGCCACATAAACATGTACATACAAAACAACACAATCATCAAAAATACAAGAGTTATAAAAACATACTATTCGAACCGTGATAGGTGCACTGCAAACCATCAGTCCCACAAGGCCAGGCCGGGACCACCTTCCAGAAGATTAATAAATAGCTAAAAATCCTTTAAAAAAGTTAAAAACATAGGCACAAAACATTTCATTTGGTGGGCAATAAAGTGCATGAAGAAAATCTTGAAAAGTGACAATGCTGAGGCGTAGACAGATTACTTTAAGCCATCGGTTGCGCAAGCTACGTAACATAGGACAAATCAAAAGTACATGCATACAGTCCTGGTTATTCAATTTACATAAATTGCACAACGGCGAGGTGCCATGCCATTTGGACAACAGCACATTAAGAGGGATTAAGTCATATCGTAATAAAAACCAGAACCTACGTATGCCATGTGGTAAATTCCACAGGGCGTACGGTTGGGGCTGTTTCAACCTATAGGAGGAGATTAGCGACTCCACGTTCCTTTTGTCGCCAACTGTTTTTTTATCGGTTAAAAAACAGTACTCCCACGAAGCCTCCTTATTTTACCACTATTAACAATATTCTTGCACTTGACCTTTTGCAATTCTATAGGTCTTGGTGTTTACCATACTAGGGCTAACATGCTAAAAAATATTAGATGTATTGTTTTAGACATTTTTTTCCACTGGCTTTAGAAAGAGCAAACCAGGCTCTTTTAATTTAGTTATAAGTCCCTAATAAAGTGATACTACATGTACCTAGGGCCTGTGAATTAAATGCTACTAGTGGGCCAGCAGCACGTAAGTAGCCTCTTTAAACATGTCTCAGGTCTGCCATTGCAGCCTGTATCTAGTTTTAAACTGTCAATTTCACTTGACAAAATGAATTTAAAGGTTTAGACATGCACTCTTAAGTGTTCATGTCCTGGTAGTGAAAACATTACAAATTCACTTTCCACTTCTTTGAGGCATGCCTATCCCTAAGGAAAACATTGGGTTACCTTCTTACTTTTAATAAGAGATAACCGTTGTTTGGGAGTAAGTAAAATGCCATGTTTGTTGTCTTAGGAATTGTACTTTGAAATAGCCTTTAAAGATAAAGTCTGATTTTAAGTCACAATTCTGAAAATGCCACTTTAAGAAAGTTGCCATTTTCTTGACCTAACTATTTGGTACCCTCAGACTGATTTCTGGATCACATGACTAGGCTCAGTTGACAATTGGTCTTTGTGTAATCCCTCCAAAATAGTCACTCAATAAAGGGGTGGGGGTTGGCAGGATGGGCGATTGAAGCAGGATGGGGTGGAACTGTGCACATCCCCGCTTGTACTTCAAATACATTGTCTCAGCTCATACACAAAGAACTTTACACTAGCCTATTGTGAGTGCCAAAGGCTTGGGTCTAGAGCAGGGAGGAAGAAAAATTCAGACACTTCTGTGGTGGGAAATGTGTAAAAGTTTCTTTCACATCAAAGCTGGCAACAGGTGTAAAACTAGGACTCTCAGCCCGACCCTTCATTTGACTTCTGGACCTGGGAAGGACTCTAAGAGGATTGGTATGCTACCTGTGGCCTGCTATGTAATTCAGAGGACTGCCCTGTTGCACCCAGAGGACTGCCCTGTGCCTCAAACCACCCTGCACCCTCAGAAGACTTCCCTGCAGCTTGAGACCTGCCTTCTTTCTTGAACCCAAGACTTCCAGAGTGACTCCAAGGTCTAGTTTGCTTGCCTCTGAGCAGAGCTGCAGGGACAGAAAAGGCTCCAACTATCTTGAACCCACACCTGGACCCAGCCTAAATGAGTCCTGGCCCTCCAAGTGGTGATTGTTCAGTTCTGGACCCTTGGAAGTGGTGCTAAAGATGATCAGATGGCTCAAATCCAAAACGTGTGACTTAAAGAATGCTCTGCCAAAAGTTGCTCTGAGGACCACTGATCAGCCTCACTGTGGGGTGGCTCCTGCTACATTCTTCTCTGCAGCAGAAAATCCTGTTCAGTGGCTCCTGCCTGAAGGGGTATCCAGTTTCATGGAGTCCTTGTCAGCTGCAGCTTGTAGCTTCATCCCACTGAAGATCTTCGACTAAATCCTAACAAAGAAAACTGTACAACAACCTTGTTCAGTGGCTCCTCAGTGACAAAGCCTCCTCCTCGGACACTACGGGCGGCTTTGCCCTGCTGAACTTTACGTTCTCAGACATTTTACTTAAAAAAAAAAGTTCAAAGGTAGGTGGAGAATGAGCCCAATCAAATTTGTGTATCCAACCCACACTCCATCGCAGTTGTCAATAACTTTCGACTTTTCTCTGGTCTTGCACGACTAGATGTCTGTAGTTGGCTCTTTGATCTTTTAAATAATATTTTTCACTTTAATCTTTAAAAATTCAGAACCCTGGTTCCACTTACTTAATTTTTGTCAGTTTGGTGGCAAAGGAATTAATTAAAATGTACACTATTTTTCTAAATTAGTGTGGGAGTTTTCACTTCATTTTCTGTATGTGCTGCATAAATAGTTTACACACTGCCACTAAATTGTGCCAAAGCCACCAGAGTTAAGCACAGGGTAATTGTAGGACTTCTTGCGGTATGCCATGGCAAGGATTATGGCTGTGGCTTATTTCGGGTTTCACTCTTCTCAAGAAACAACACAATTCCTCTCATTTATGAAGTATATTACTCTACTGCACTTTCAGCATAAAGCAGTAACTATCAATGGGGAACACAGCTAGGGTAGAAAGAGGGAAGAAGACTCATGCATTAACACAATAATCCAACAGTGTTCCCCTTCTCCCTCTGGTAAGGCAGCGAATTAGGTGAATGTCTTGTGCTGACCCACGTAGAGCATACATTGCCTGCATGTCAACCAGTGGCACCTTTAGCTGCCTCAGTAGCACGCACTCCTGCCACACTGTGATGTCAAACTACCTCTACCGCTGAAGAAGGAACTCCATATTTATTTGTCAGGTTATATGTCCGGCATGCTTTCTTATTTCTATTTGAAGGCACGTTTTACCACCCTGGCCTGATTCCAGGCGTTATAAATTAAGTATGGGGTTGTCAAGCACACAGCCATTACTTGAATGGTTTAAATGTGAAAGCTAACCATACAATCCTGCATGTGTGGAAAGCAGCCCCCAACATTTCCAGTTACGAAGCCCCGTTCAATCCCAAGACAGAGGTTTGGTTCTACTGCAACTGCAGAGTATATATACGACCCATGTGCTAATTAGAAAAAACAAGAAGGTGGCGCTGACATGCCATCAAAGACCCACAGTCACAACTAACATAACACATGGTGAGACAAAGTCAAACTTTGAATATGAGGGAGACAAAAAAAAGATCAACATAATGTGAAAGCAATATGTGCCTGGCAAAAACAAAGAGGTGGAGGAGCGCTGAGAGGGAAGTGTAGAATATCCGCAAAAGAAAAAAGTGATTTCTATTGGCGAGACTGCCAGGAAAATGGAGGGTGGGGAAATGGGACAGCATAATCGACGTAGGAGGAAGACGATGTTCAACAAAGAAATGAAGGGCTCCCCTGTATGCTGGTGTGTCAATAGTTTTGATATGGTGGCCATCTTAGGAGAGGAAAAAAATCCCTGAGGCCAATCAACAAGCACTCCTTTTCATGGCAGTAAAGATCGTCTGCCCAATTAAAACATGTACTCTGGCCCACTAACATGTAGATGGAGCCAAAGTCCCTCACTGCAGTACCCTTGAAAGCTAATTTTGTAAGTTGATCACAAAGGTCAGACCTAAAAAAGCATTGCTTTAAGGGACACAAAGACACACGAATCATTAATTGGTGGGACAGTGAAGTCGATGGGTATAGCATGTGAGAGTGGGCATATGGAGCAAGGGATAGGCAGGAAAAGGCCTTCACAAAAGACAAGAAAGATGTTAAGAGTGGCTGAGGACTTACGGGGGACATGCTAGCCTACTATATATTACAAGAATTTGCAATGCAATCTGTCTCGCCTTTGGGACCTTATATGTATTTAACTATGCTGAACATTAGGTTGGGTGCTGAAACACCTACTGTTCTTTAACATGGAGGTAAAGCAAGCACTAAACTGTGTGACACACCAGGTATGGGAACACATGGGAAGAAATATTGCCTTTCAGGGCCTTCGGTGGTCATATCACTGAAAATACAAGATTTTAATAAATTATTATTGTCTACGGGTGCTAGTGGAAGGTAAATTGTATGGACTGGAATCTAGAGAATTCTAAAGTGATTCTAGTATTTTACTGACCTCTGCTGGTCATTTTCTCTTAAGAAAGTTGAATAAACGCAGTTGCCCGAAAAAAAAAAGAAAATCTCTCAGCAGGAAGCAATTCTTGTATTTTACTGACCTCTGCTGGTAATTTTCTATCAAGACAGTTAAATAGAGGGAGTTAAACAGAAAAAAAGTTCCAAATCGGAGGCAGACATGTCCTCTGGCTGATCTCCAGAGCCCACATAGTACATACACATATAAGTATATAATAAGTATATACTAAAGTATATACAAGAGGTCTCAAATGCTCCACCCAAAAAAATGATTTCGCATAAGAATATGCAACCTTTCTGGTACTGAGAATTGCATGTCTGCGCCATGCATGGTTTAGTTCCAGCTATTGTGAACAGGCTTTACCTTCCCTCTCTGAATTGTCTTCTCTTTGGTCCATGTACTCGATGGATCTATGTTTATCGGTTTTCTGCTTTTCCCTGAAAAACATAAAAGATGCATATTATGGAGAACTATCCTAAAAATTGGGTTATTCAAGATATGTTTGCATTAGTATTTGTTAGAAGGGAAATATGCAGTACAAGAATACATAATCAAAGATAACAGAGGGGCAATGTTTTGTCTATTCAGGCTTACACTTTCACAGCTGCCTCATTTTTTTTTATCAAAGCATTAGATTCTGTTTTTGAGAAAGTCCCACTACCGGGGTATAGACCTGAGCAGCGGAACAAGACTTAAAATGTAATGCAGTGCTTAATTTGAGCTGGTGGATGCTGGTGTGGGTCACCTGCACTTATTTTTGTGTACCATACTTATTTTTCCATATCAGACATTCCCAGAAAGCAAAAGCGGAAAAAGAAAAAATATAGAAAGATGGAGAAAGAGATAATTGAAAAAATCTTCACAAAAGGAGAAAGCAGAAACCTGCAAGAGTGAGATAAAGGGGCAGGGAGTGTCTGGTAGTAAATTAAAGAGGCAAGAGGAGGATTTTCGTCTACACAGCTTTGGTATTCGGTGTGCTAATGTTTAATTGCACTGGCTGCTGGCTTCTGAGCAGAGCTTCAGGCACTGGGACTCATTCTTTTACAAATTAAGCACAAGCTATTTGTCTTTCTACACACTGATCATAACATTTTCACAATTTTACAGCATGAAACAAAAAGACAAACATTAGAACGTTGAAAAAAAACTTGAACATTTTTAGCATGGAAAAACATATGCAAATAATATGCCATCAGTTACGGCATGTAACAATCATATCACAGTTTTTGTACATACAAGTATTCTAATCCCACCTTTTTCCAGTGGCCCTCTCCAAAGTGCACAATACTCTAATCCACATCTGGAGCTGTCAGTAAATAAGTTGTGAGAGGGCTCCAAATCTCTCTTGTATGTGACGTTGGTGGCAGTTCTTCGGCATAGAGTTCAAGCCGCTCCTGACAATATATTATACCAAGCAACCATTGTTTCTGCTTAGGCGCTGCTCTTTTACCCGAGTGCATGGCTATTCTCCGTTTTGCCAGTAGCAACGCCACTGCCGCAAATCTGCGATGTGTGGCCTGTAATTGTTTGATGAGTCAAACAAAGACACTTCTGGGGTACAGTCACGTGTTTCACCACCATGGCCGTCAGGCCATTCGCTACCTGGACCCAGAAGTAACCAACTGGGCCACGTATCCATGCAAGGTGCAAACATCTGTCCCCAGTGCTCAACAGCATGAGCGGTTTGTGTCTCCCGTAACCCATATCTGTGCAACCTAACGGGGGTGTATGCACAAGTTACAATTTGGCGTGAGCATTCCCATTAGTGTGAAACAGAATCCCCATTCTTCCACCGTCAGGGGCATGGCTTTAAGTGAAATAAGGTGTGCGTCTTCATCTTCCACTGCTAAATGTGGTGTGTATTGCTGGTGGTTATGCCAATAATTCGCGAATTGCACCTGGGCACATAAGTGATATAGATATAAGGCTGATGCTTCAAATCCCCCCTGTGTGTATGGAAGCATCATTCTGTCCCAACTTATACTGAGCTGCTACCCCTTCCAAGCTAGCATAATCATATGTGATCTTCAGTTTTGAAGAATTTAGGCTGCAGATCTATGAGGAGGTTAGTAAAGAGCTAAGGAAATCGGGGGGACGGCCATTTTCATAATCGCCACTCTGTCTGCTAATAATAGCGGCATTTGGGACCACCAGGAGGCGGGCCACCTGCTCCTCTACTTGGCACTGCTCTCCCATAGTTCTCACAAATCACTAGGTCTTGATCTCTATGGATCCAGAACCCAAAATATTTGACTGACTCCGTACACCATTCTAGGGGGAAATCTAGGGGATATGGGTGAGTGCTCGGTGTCTGGAGAAGGATGGCTGATTTAGCCCAGTTTATGCTGAGAGTGGAGTACTTTCAAAACAAGTATAATCTAAGTGTATGGGCGCTAGCTGTGACTTGGGGTCACACATTTAGAAAATCATGTTTTTCCCATAACTGAAAGCGCAGCACGGAGTGTGCATGGCTTTGACAGAGCACGCAAGCCATGGGTTCTAGGACAAGCTTGAACAAAACTGAGGACAAGGGGCAGCCCTGTGCCGTTCCCCTACACATAGGTAATATTTCTGATGTGTGTTCAGGGATAGGTATACCACAGACGCATCCATCTTTAAAAAGCCTTAGGCATTTCCATGTGGCACAGTAGTGAACAACACAGCCCAGCGAGGATCAAGGTGCGACCAGGGGCTAAACGTTGGAGCAGGATTTGCACAAGTCCGATGTGGCTGGGGGAACTCTGCATTTAGATGTTCTCTACTAGTTGCACAGCAGGGGCCCGCCGCGTCCACACATCCACCTCCCATATATATGGCCCTTGGGACAGCTGCAGGGTAGTGATGTGCTTGTGAGGCACTCTACCTTCCTGAGTGCAGGAAGTGGATCAGTCTCAGTTGGTGGATGCCATAATTCTTCAATTACTGAATTAGAGTCTTGTTGAGTCTTGATCTAGCCCAAGAATCATGTGCTTTCAAAACCAAAGGGGCACCAGTTATATGACTGTCCTCGGCCGGCAAACGACGGACCTTCCGCAGTGGCAGCAGCACTTCAAACATAGATTTCCCCAGATAGGCGGTGCTTGGTAGCCGTGGGCAACCCCCACTCTCACAGCAGGCCGGGTGCAGGGCTCTCTTACCTTCACTCTCCACAGGGCACCCAGTATGGATGCATGTGGTAGCCCCTGGGCCCAGGAAGGGTGAGCCAACAGCACTGCAGTTGTCTTGAGTACCGCTGCCCATTAACAGTTCCTCCCAGGCCCGTTTACTGTCAGCACAGGCTGCACAGAGAGGCAAGCCATCACTTCACTCCATGCAAGGGGGCCCCAGCTGAAGTCACCTAGCGTTGGCATTCCCCATCTCGGCTGACTGCCAGCACAGAAGCAGTGCAGAACAGTTCAGAGCCAGCCCAGTCATATTAGGCCATTCAACCAGCACGCTGGCTCCATTCATGACTTGGCAGCAGAGATACTACTGAACTCCATCTCCTTGTCCCGCGCACCTGGCCGCCATCATGAGCTCTGCAGCCGCGCACCGGGCTTGACAGTTGCTAGCTGTATGTTGGCCCACAGAAGTTTGCCGAATCTAATATACTGCTCTCGGTTTGCATGAGTTCCCTACGTGCCTGGGTAGTCGTTTTCTGGGTAGTCTGGAGTTGGATGGCAGGATTAGTGCTGGATAGCGATTCACGGCTCATGGATCTGCACTAGAATGCAGTTGATGAATCAGGGTTTCGCAAAAATTAAACTGCTCGAATCTCGTACCCCCGTAATACGTACTAACCAGTGCTTTAAATGGGCCTGAACTCACCGGTACTGAGTACCGGCACTTCCAAATTTTCTAGCGGTCAGTACCGGCACATTTCTTGAGTCAGGGAGGGTACCGGTACCCTGATTGATGGCACGGTAGGCTCGGGTTCGGTATCTCGTCCAACGCAGGACAGATGCCGCTCTACTCCCGGATCTCGCAATAGCACTGAGCCTGTGAAGCAGACTTTTGCAGGGAAGCTGCTAAAGTCCAGAGGCGCCCCTCTAAGTGTGTTGCAGTTCATCAAGATAAATAATGCAGAGTGCAAAAATTTGTCAAAAAAGTTTTGATCTAAGAAATATACTGTGGCTCATTGAACAAAGTACATGTATAAACAGTCTGCCGACTGGAGGGCATTATTCAGCTGAAATTTGGAACTATTCCAAAAATGTCCCTAACTGGAAGTATTGGTAGGGAGAAGGGGGGCAAGCCAGACTGACAACCGATTTGTATGTGTAAAAGGTTGCTTTATTGAAACAGGTGCACATCACTAACTTTATTAAAACTGGCTCCTCGCCTTACAAAACTAAAACCTCTCTAAACATCGAGTTACCTGACCCCTTGCCTTTCCTCCCCCCGCCCCTACAATCCCCACATGAAAAAAAACACACCCCACCCTGCAAAATACAATACATAAAATGCAAATACATTAAATATTACACCATAATACACAATCTTATCCCCTAACTTTTGACCTTCTTAACCCCCAAAGACCCAACCTCCTATCTGTCTTCCTGCAACTGTAACTAATGATCTCTAATGTAAAACCTCCAACCTGATTAACCTTTCCCCGTTCCTGAACACCAACTCTCCAACTTAACGCTAACTACCAAAACCCCAGCCAAACTTGGTCAACTTTCAAAACAACATCGCCACCCAGGAAAAGTCGGGAGGATAGGTGGATACACCGCCTCCCTACTTTTCCTGCCCCCTCCTCCCCCGCTCCCCAAACACCCAGGTCCACTGACTCTCTAGCGAACACCCAACAACCGCGACAACACCTCGCGTAATTCCAGCAGGTAAAGATCCATGCCCAGGTGAGACAAATGAACCCCATCTCCCCGAAACAGTTCAGGTGCGTCATGTATTATGTCCTTGTGCCAAATCCTAGAGAAACCCAGGTGCCTGCAGAACCTCACCATCTCTATGTAACAAACAAGGACCCCCTGATGAAGGTAGATTTCCTGGGTCAGAGCAAACAATTTATGGAAAAATAACACACCCAGGCAAAACATAAATACTGGCGAAGTTCAAGTAACAAAAAATTAATATTAGATAATCAGGCACAAAAATAGCATGGAAGTTTGATTTAATGATTTTTGAAAAAAGGTGTCATGAGGATAATCAATGACATAAAGACAACTAAAAATAGCAATACAAGTTCTTTCAAACAGTGTCCGATATTTGCAAATTGTTATGTATACAAACATTCCCAAAGATATAAAGGAAACATGGTTTTCGTCTACGCGTTTCGACATGTTGAGAGTGTCTTCCTCAGGACGCTACCATCTTGTAGCTAAAAATAGTTAAAACATGTTTAAAAAAAACATTTTGTTTATGCTAAAAATGTGCACATGATCAATACATTCACTTAAGCATATAACTTGAACATTGAAGCCAAAGAATTGATAATATCACATGATAAACCGCTTTACAGCATTTCATTGTACTAGACAATTTGTAAGATATAGTACAGTGGCACACAACAGTATCATCTAGTTATACAAAAACAAAGCATTAAACCAAAAAAGTCAAAAAGGATTCACAAAGATCAAAAAGAGAATAGAATAGAAATAAAAAACTTAGTTCGACAGCAAAGATGACTGGTTAGACTCAAACCGACAAATAACTACATGTTTTATTTTATTTTATTAGGTGGAGATTTCCCTTTCTACCTATTTAAGAATGTAACAATTATCAACGGACAATAAAGGGACAGATGCTTCATTCTAAATAGATGTAATAGGGGTTACCTATAATTGTACAGCAAAAAAAGGGGGGGGGGTTTGGTTAGACTCAAACCGACAGATAATTACATGTTTATTCTGTTGAGTGTGAATTTTCTTTCCTAGCTATATAAAGATGTACCAACTATAGGGCGATAAGAACAGAAATAGATGCCTCATTCTTAATAGATGTAATGGATGATTAGCCGTATTATGCGTTGAACAGTTGAAAAAAATGCAAATACTTACCATATATAAACTCTTAGGATGTTAAAAGAGGGAACAATGTAGAAACAAATCCAAGAGGGGTCTGTGTACCATGCCTTTTTATCTATATATGCCTGCAATAGAAAAGCCAAAAACCAACAGATTAGGTATTATGTTGGTATTGAGATTTAATGTAAGGCCCATCTCAACTGATCAAAGTAATTCGATAAAAGGGCATGTGAATTTAATTTCGTTAGGTGAGATATGGCTAAAGAAATCCATGGTTTCTTGCATCCGGTCGTGGATTAGTCCATGTCTGCATTTAGAGAATATTTGCCAGTCCGAGTGCATGAAAGCTTATTGTTTGTGCTGACAATTTAAGATAGATGTACCTGTGATGTAGCTATTGAGCTTCGATGTCACTTCGTAAGTCAACAAATCATGTCAGCATGGGTCGCAACAAGTCAGATTAAAAATGAGGAGAAGCTCGATGGCTGAAAAGAATCAAAGATTGCACAATGTTTAGTTTAATGTGTTACTACTTAATACATTCATTTTTTAACAATGTGGGGCTAAAGTGTAGAACGAATTCGATAAGGGTTGTTGTTAATATACCTCTGTTCGAGTAGTGTTACGTTCCCGGATGGATAGGCACTGCACTATACAGGTGAGTGGGGCCAAGAAATTACTATTATTTAGCTAGGCGAAGACTTCAAATATCTTCAGTTGCTAAAAATAAATGCATATGTGTTGTTGATATGTCTATACTTATTAAAACAGAAATGCGTGTACTACAATCGCATCACAAATACACACGGGGAAAAAAATGATATCCCATTTACCTGACGTAACGTATAGAGCGGTTCATATAATAATGAAGTAAGGGAACTGATAAGGACGCAAAGACTCAGGTCGGATACCTGAAAGTACAAGAAAAAATGGGGAGATATTTCTAAATAGAGCTCTAAATAATATAACAAGACTCTTAATGTCAAGGGCACAGCCAGGAGGCCTTTTAGTTATTACCTGTAACGAACTCAGCGTAGTGATAACCGCAACAGCGTGGCATCTGCTACCTCGTGGGATAAATCGAATCTGTAATGGTTGAAATGGTTCGCTTATATATCCTGGTATCTGATAGGTGGGGAGTACGGTCTAATGAGTCCCTTAAAGTGATATACCTTGATGGTTCACAGCTAGCTGTGATATTGTTGGGGTATATGTAAAAAATACAGACGGCGAGAAAAAGCATGTAATATATAAAATGTGCATGTTAGGGGCAGTTAATGTAAAAACCGCACTTTCAAACGGTTTTCTGATGGAAATTACAAATGCAAAATAGTATAGAGAATGTACGCATTCCCACGTGCTCTATGAGGTAAGGCTGCTTGGGTTAATATCGAGTTAGTATTTTCAGCTCCTGTTCAAGGAGAGGGGTTGATTTTTTGAAAAAAGATAAAAGATGAAGATTTTAAGTAATGGCATTTTCCCAGGACAATGCGTTATTTAACCCATGGGTGAAGGTGCCTAAGGAAAATATCCAAAAGACTTCTTTTTTCTTCCTGATTTTATCTCCACCATTGTTACTAGGAATGTGAAATTTCTCCAGAATGCGCCATCTAATGTCTGATGGTGAATGTTTGAATTCAGAGAAACGACTGACTCGGGGAGCTGTATGTTTCGATGTTTTTATTGCAGACCTATGTTCAGTAAGTCGCGTTTTCATTGCTCTTGAGATCTCCCCCACATAGCCCAGATTACATGGGCATATGATTAGATACACTATGTTGCGTGTATTACATGTCCATAATTCCTTGGCCTGAATGTCAAAATGATTGAAAACAAAAGATTCCTCTGTGAGAATACTATCACAGGATTGGCAAGAGCTACATCGGGAAGTACCTCTTACATGGTTTGTTCCATCTCTTGATTTTTGTATGAAAGGGGGGTTCTCGATCGATGTAGTGTATTGTGATCGAACTATTAAATCTTTCAAATTTTTGTTACGGCGGTGTGCAAACATGGGTTTTTCTAGTTTTTTCTGTGTGTCATCCATATTCAGAAGATGCCAATTGGCATTAATGACTTGTCTTACAGTAGAGTCCAGAGTAGAATGCTTTGTTATGCACACCAGCTTGGATTCCTCTTTTTGTTTTTCTGATTTGAGTAAGGCATCACGGTCATAAAACTGTGCTATTTTATATGATTCCCTGACGAGGCGATGTGGATAGCCTCGTCCAAAGAATTTCTCCTTCATGGTAACTGACTGTATATCATAGTCTTTCAAAGTCGTACAATTCCGTCTTATTCTGAGGAATTGAGAGAACGGAATACTATCCTTCTGGCTCCTTGGATGGTAACTTGTGAAATGAAGGTGAAACTACTGTCAGACAAGTCATTAATGCCAATTGGCATCTTCTGAATATGGATGACACACAGAAAAAACTAGAAAAAACCTTTGTTTGCAGACCGCCGTAACATAAATTTGAAAGATTTAATAGTTCGATCACGATGCACTACATCGATCGAGAACCCCCCTTTCATACAAAAATCAATAGATGGAACAAACCATGTAAGAGGTACTTCCCGATGTGGCTCTTGCCAATCCTGTGATAGTATTCTCACAGGAGAATCTTTTGTTTTCAATCATTTTAACATTCAGGCAAAGGAATTATGGACATGTAATACACGCAACATAGTGTATCTAATCATATGCCCATGTAATCTGGGCTATGTAGGGAAGATCTCGAGAGCAATGAAAATGCGACTTACTGAACATAGGTCGGCAATAAAAACATTGAAACATACAGCTCCCCATGTCAGTCATTTCTCTGAATTCAAACATTCACCGTCAGACATTAGATGGCGCATTCTGGAGAAAATTCACATTCCTGATAACAACGGTGGAGATAAAATCAGGAAGAAAAAAAGAGTCTTTTGGATATTTTCCTTAGGCACCGTCACCCATGGGTTAAATAACGAATTGCCCTGGGAAAATGCCATTACTTAAAATCTTTATCTTTTATCTTTTTTCAAAAAATCAACCCCTCTCCTTGTACATGAGCTGAAAATACTAACTCAATATTAACCCAAGCAGCCTTACCTCATAGAGCACGTGGGAACGCGTACATTCTCTATACTATTTTGCATTTGTAATTTCCATCAGAAAACCGTTTGAAAGTGCGGTTTTTACATTAACGGCCCCTAACATACACAATTTATATATTATGTGCTTTTTCTTGCCGTCTGTATTTTTTACATATACCCCAACAATATCACAGCTAGCTGTGAACCGTCACGGTATATAAATTTAAGGGACTCATTAGACCGTACCCCCCACCTATCAGATACCAGGATATATAAGCGAACCATTTCCACCGTTACAGATTCGATTTATCCCAAGAGGTAGTAGACGCCACACCGTTGCGGTTATCACTACGCTGAGTTCGTCACAGGTAACAACTAAACAACCTCTTGGCTGGGAACTTGACATTAAGAGTCTTGTTATATTATTTAGAGCTCTATTTAGAAATATCTCCCCGTTTTTTCTTGTACTTTCAGGTATCCGACTTGAGTCTTTGCGTCCTTATCAGTTCCCTTGTTCATTATTATATGAACCGCTCTATACGTTACGTCAGGTAAATGGGATATAATTTTTTTTCGCCGTGTGTATTTGGGATGCGATTGTAGTACACGCATTTCTGTTTTAACAAGTATAGACATATCAACAACACATATGTATTTATTTTTAGCAACTGAAGATATTTGAAGTCTTCGCCTGGCTAAATAATAGTCATTTCTCGGCCCCACTCACCTGTATAATGCAGTGCCTATCCATCCGGGATCGTAAGACTACTCGAACAGAGGTATATTAACAACAATCCTTATCGAATTTGTTCTACACTTTAGCCACACATTGTTAAAAAATGAATGTATTAAGTAGTGAACGCATTAAACATTGTGTTATCTTTGATTCTTTTCAGCCATCGAGCTTCTCCTCATTTTTAATCTGACTTGTTGCGACCCATGCTGACATGATTTGATGACTTACGAAGTGACACCGAAGCTCAATAGCTACATCACAGGTACATCTATCTTAAATTGTCAGCACAAACAATAAGCTTTCATGCACTCGGACTGGCAAATATTCTCTAAATGCAGACATGGACTAAACCACGACCGCATGCAAGAAACCATGGATTTCTTTAGCTATATCTCACCTAACGAAATTAAATTCACATGCCCTTTTATCGAATTACTTTGATCAGTTGAGATAGGCCTTACATTAAATCTCAATACCAACATAATACCTATTTTGTTGGTTTTTGGCTTTCCTATTGCGGGCATATGTAGATAAAAAGGGGTGGTACACAGACCCCACTTGGATTTGTTTCTACATTGTTCCCTCTTTTAACATCCTAAGAGTTTATATATGGTAAGTATTTACATTTTTTCCAACTGTTCTACGCATAATACGGCTAATCATCCATTACATCTATTAAGAATGAGGCATCAATTTCTGTTCTTATCGCCCTATAGTTGGTACATCTTTATATAGGTAGGAACGAAAATTCACACTCAACAGAATAAACATGTAATTATCTGTCGGTTTGAGTCTAACCAAACCCCCCCCCATTTTTTGCTGTATAAGTATAGTTAACCCCTATTACATCTATTTAGAATGAAGCATCTGTCCCTTTATTGTCCGTTGATAATTGTTACATTCTTAAATAGGTAGAAAAGGAAATCTCCACCTAATAAAATAAAATAAAACATGTAATTATTTGTCGGTTTGAGTCTAACCAGTCATCTTTGCTGTCGAACTAAGTTTTTTATTTCTATTCTATTCTCTTTTTGATCTTTGTGAATCCTTTTTGACTTTTTTGGTATAATGCTTATTTTTTGTATAACTAGATGATACTGTTGTGTGCCACTGTACTATGTCTTACAAATTGTCTAGTACAATGAAATGCTGTAAAGCGGTATATCATGTGATATTATCAATTCTTTGGCTTCAATGTTCAATTTATATGCTTAAGTGAATGTATTGATTATGTGCACATTTTTAGTATAAACAAAATGTTTTTTTTAAACATGTTTTATCTATTTTTAGCTACAAGATGGTAGCGTCCTGAGGAAGACACTCTCAATGTGTTGAAACACGTAGACGAAAACCATCTTTCCTTTATATCATTGGGAATATTTGTATACATAACAATTTGCATATATCGAACACTGTTTGAAAGAACTTTTATTGCTATTCTTAGTTGTCTTCATGTCATTGATTATCCTCATGACACCTTTTATCAAAAATCATTAAATCAAACTTTCAAATGCTATTTTTGTGCCTGATTATCTATTATTAATTTTTTGTTACTTGAACTTCGCCAGTATTTATGTTTTGCCTGGGTGTGTTATTTTTCCATAAATTGTTTGCCCTGACCCAGGAAATCTACCTTCATCAGGGGGTCCTTGTTTGTTACATATTGATACCCACGGTGCTTCCGTGTGGGACCGGTTTGTTTTTATATTTACTGTACCGCGTGTCACACATTTATATTGTATTCATACTTTGTTTATTATAAATTAACTTTTGTTTCTCTTTCTCTAATCTCTGCTTATCTCATTTTCTCTTAGATACTGGTACTCTACCGACTTCTTTACAAGATGGCCCAAATGCAAACCTTTGGTTTTTCTGATGAAGACTTTGCTTCATTAGTGGGTACCATTGTATCTTTTAGCAAAAGTCTGACATCGAATCCCCAAAACAATAGTGAGATAGATAAACTCTCCAACCTAAAGATAAAATTAATCAGGATCGAGGCTCATGGTGAGTTCATGCTCAATTATTTAAAAGCCGGTATCATCCCCATGGTCTTAAGAGTTAGGAACATCCCGGCCTTTTTGTAGATGTTAAATCCTTTTTACATAAATGGAGTATGATAGCCAGTAGGTGCTCCCGCGATCTTATGATCCTGATCATAGGTACATCAAAAGAACTAGCTTCAGCCCTATCAAAAGAAATAGAGGAATTAGAAGAGAAAATAAAAAGATCAACCACAATTGAAGAAGCAGATAAACATTTAGAGACAGTTAAAAAGGACATCTTGTCCTTCATGGAATATTGAAGGACAAGAGATTCTATACACTTGAACGCACGTATCCTTACCTTGGAGAAACTTTTTATAAAACAGATCAGCACCAAGTACAACCCAATTATAATTATCAAAAAGTTAATACATTCTCAGATTCTTCAGACCCTGACTCTGACGGAGAAGGGAATCTAAACTACCATGAGGAAGGTCCATATAACCCCCAAAATGGACGCAGAAACATGCACCAGTCTTTTTTGGGACATTGCGGTGCCAGACGCGGACGCCAAGAGTCAGGTTCCAGTCTCAACCCAGAGGCCACTATCAGAATCATCAGTATCCTCAGGAACCTCATCACTATTTGGAGACCCGCAGCAAACAGTACCAAAGACAATGGATGTAATGCCCATTTTTAACTTATCAACACATAATCTAGGTGCCGCCGATATGTCTCTTTTAACTAAAGTTTTGACATTTGTCCCTCATTCCAATGCTGATCTTTTTGAACTACATCAGGACATCCACTCTTTCTTTAGAAAGATAAGATTAAAAAAGTTCTTCCTAAATAGGGAAGAGATAAATCAAGATGATAGAATAGAGAACATAGTGTCTTTGCCATCCACGTTCACCCCCATAATGAACAAGGTTGGCCCTGAAATGGCTATATTTGAAAAAGTGGTCTTAAAAAGACTAGCACAAGCCCTTCGGTTTGTTCCCAAGCCTAGATACAACATCTCGAAAGAGGAACATACCTCTCTCAATGAATTAAAGAATAACAAATCCATTGTTATTAATTGTAGTGATAAAGGAGGAGGCATAGTTCTCATAGACTCATTGAACTATGAGTCAAAAATGCTTAAAATGCTGAATGATCCCGCCTTTTACAAAGAGATCAAAATCAACCCTACAGAGAGAGTAATTAAGGCAATCTACAAAGTAATCACAAGAGCCTTTAATGCAGGAGTCATCAGCAAAAAAGAGTATGAATTTTTAAACAAATCAGAGAAAAAAGTGTCATGTATTTACGGAGTCCCGAAGATACATAAAAATCAACAGGACCCCCCTTATCGTCCCATTGTTTCCACAATAGGTATCCCTACTGAAGCAGCCGTTTTCTTTGATGATAGACTCTGGGCAATCTCCTGATCTACTACGGAGCCTGCATTTTGGAACCTACAGCCAACTCTGGGAACTACAACAACACGCTGACAGGGGCCGGGACAGCGAGACCCAGGGATCACCGCGCATCAACAACGCAGCGCACCTGGTGTCTCTTCCCGCCCCCCTGCTCCCGGCTATTTACGGCTCGCGGCCCCCGCTTCACGGGAGCCGCTCACAGCCGTTTTCTGTGACGATAGACTCTGGGCAATCTCCTGATCTACTACGGAGCCTGCATTTTGGAACCTACAGCCAACACTGGGAACTACAACAACACGCTGACAGGGGCCGGGACTGTGAGACCCAGGGATCACCGGGCATCAACAACGCAGCGCACCTGGTCTCTTCCCGCCCCCCTGCTCCCGGCTATTTACGGCTCGCGGCCCCCACTTTGCGGGAGCCGCTCGCAGCCGTTTTCTGTGACGATAGATTCTGGGCGATCTCCTGATCTACTACGGAGCCGGCATTTTGGAACCTACAGCCAACTCTGGGAACTACAACAACATGCTGACGGGGGCTGGGACTGCGAGACCCAGGGATCACCGCGCATCAACAACGCAGCGCACCTGGTGTCTCTTCCCGCCCCCTCCTACTCCTATATTAGCACACCATCTACCGCGAACGCGGGACGCGCGCGGGCGTGCGCCGTGCTAAGCCCGGGCAAAGGGCGGGCCGTTTGAGGCCGTTAGAGGACAGGAGAGACCGGGACTGGGCCACCCCCCTTGCTTTGGCTCTATTGTGTATCTGGCTCACCTTCCTGCAAAGATTGGACCAAACTCCGCATCCGGATGACCACAAGAGAAACACGCAGTAAAAGCAGCTTGGCAGCAGCGGGAGCTGCTAAAGGTACGCTGGAAAACTATTTTGCGAAGGCCGGCTCACAATTGATCAATGAAATCACGGTCCTACAGAGGCGTATTTCACAAGAATTAGATTGGGCAAGGAGATCTTCCATGGGCCCTCTGGCACATGCCAAGTCCCCTGCCAACAGAGTCGATCATACACCAAACATTGATGACATTGAGCCTAATAATGAGACATCTGGTGTTGTCAATTCTCCTGTGAACCCAGATACATTAAATTCGACCTCATTTAGTATTGCAAAGGACCTCAGCGAGTATGTTGACATGAGCATGTTAAACTTGCCACCGATTTAACCACACCCCATCCCACCTACCACTGCAGCCCTCGTTCCAGATGTAATCATTGACAAAGGTATAGCTAATAACCTATTGCAGGGGGCAAGGGAAGGAGCTATTCCTAAAAGGAAAACAGAATTTCAAAATAAAGGGAAAAGGAAGACAAAAACTCCCAAGCTAAATCCCATCCCCGAGGTTAATAGACCTGGCTCAATCAGTACAAAAAACAGGCCCACTGACGCAACCGAGATAATATCTTCTGACGTATTGCTTGTAGAGGCAATAGAGCCCAACAACACGCACCTCCTCGATACCTCTAGTGAGGATATTACGCTAGCAGACATAGGTGCTCTTATGAGATCCCTACTAAGCCGTCTAGAATAAGCATGAGCAAATTTTGCGAATCTGGCGTTCGCGAATTTTGCGAATTTGCGAACTCGCAATCCGCAAAATCCGCGAATTCTCGCGAATTTGCGGATTTTTTTTTTTTGTGTTCGCAAGGATTTCTGCCAGTTCACGAGGGTTTTGTACCAGTTCGCAATTGCGAACTTACATGTCGGCTCGCAACGGTCGCGATTATGTTGTTTCTACGTCTTGTTCATCATCACAGGTTCCCAGCACCCTCTGTTTCACCCCTGACACCCTCTGTTTCACAAATGCCACCCTCTGGTACATCAATGCCACCCTCTGGTTCATCATCACTGTAGATTATGGGGGGAAAAAGCAAGCACATCGCCCTGCTTCAACTGACATGAATTAATTTTGGGTTGATTTATTAATGTGTCACTGTTTTCAAATTCCAGTCTGGCACCTGCTTCCTTATCTGTAATTTGCTTTCTGTTGCAGTGCAATTTTTTTTTCCAGGACCTTTGTGGCCTACTTGTAGCTATTCTATGAGCCTGCTGTGAGGGTCAGAGCAGGGTCATACAATTGTTGCAACTAGCAACTGAACTCTGGAGGGGCCCCAGTCAGGAAGCACTGCAGGGAATGGTTACTAATGATGAGTTTGAACTTTTGAACCTGCTGAATGCTTTCACTTTTGCAAAACTAGTTTTTCTGCAGAACAGCATTACAGCAACTGTAATGCCCCAAACAAGCTTACTTGTGAAAGTTGATTTCTAATCCAAAAGTGATTCAAAGAAAGTCAAAAGGCCTCAAATCCAAAAAAGTGCAGGCAAATGTCAACCTGAGGAGTTATTCTGATAAAAATCATCATTTCAGAAGGTCTATGCTGCTTGCTAGTTGATTTCTTGTGCAGAATTGCAATTTTTGTAATTTCGCGAGTGCAAGATTGTTGCACCTACATGTTCGCAATTGCGAACTTACACCGCACGCCGCAAAATTGTATCACCAAGAAAAAAAAATCCGCTGCGTGCGAATTTGCGGATTTCCGGTAAATTCGCGAGCGTTCGCGGATTGCGAATTTACCGAAAATCCGCAAAATTCGCGAGCGGAACGGATTTTCCGCTCATGCTTAGTCTTGAAGCACGGTTAATTAAGATGAAAGCTAGGCTAGTATCCATAGAAAAATCGACTGTCCAGTTAGCTGACAGTCTAAAAGCAGACAGTGGGGGTGGCAGAGGGGGCACAGAGTCAAAGAATAAAAGGGATCTCCTAATAAACTCAAAAAAGGATAATAGGGTAGTCCTTGTGGTGCAAAAGGCCAAATCAATCCCCCCCAAGCACGACCAATCAACCTAAGGCCAAGGCAGACAATCCCAATCCACCCACAAACCAACAACTACCGCATCCCCCCCAGACTAACCCCAACCATACTAAGGATAATACCCAAGCTCCAAACGAGTCACACAAATCACACAAATCAACACCACCAACAGTTGAGGCACCTCGGAATACCAAGAAGTTTAGAGCTGTGTACTGACCTCAGGAGGCGAGCCCCTATACAGTAATTCTAGCAGGGGTTCCTGAGTTGAAAACCACCTTCAAGGAATCAACAGCTTCCCTGAAGAATAAGGTGGTTAGTTGGCTATCCATGTATAAACCTTTACCGCAAGGTATATCTAGTGAGTTCCTAATGGTCAGAAGGGTTCTATGGGTAGGCAGCTCAAAGAAAACCATCCATGGAGATTGTGTCCTGATTAATTTTAGAGATCCCAGGACCGCCTCCTATATCTGTGGATGGCACCAGGACGACCAAGGGAGCAACATCAAGTCATTACCCCTTTCCTTCTTCTATCCCTCATTGAACTACGAAAGGGACGCTGAGAGATGGGGTAGTTTGCCAGAGAGGGGGGCGGGTGGGACCACAGTGGGAGAGCAAATTTCAATCACCCCAGAATCCAACAACAAGCAATCTTCACACCAATCTTGGAGGAGGAGGGTTGGGAAACTTATCATGGTAGGGGAGGTGGCTGGGGTGGAAGAAACAGAGGAGAATATCGTCCTAGAGTCCACCACCCGACATGGTTTCCCACATTCAATAGATATAGCGAATTAGAAATGGTGGATTGACAGGTAAGGCCCCATGGCAAATAGTACCACCATTGCCATAGAGAGGGTCTTGAGGAAACCACCATACCCTGCAGTTCTATAAATGAAGTAATGACAGAGACCAGGCAGAATGAAGAAATGAACCATAGTAGGGAGGCAAATAAAACCATCACTAAGCACCCCAATAGTAACAGGGAACCAGGTGAAGCACAAGGATTTTCGACCACAGCAACAATCTCACGGGTAATTTAAACGACCACGCTCCCTCTCCAACACTATCCGTAAACCCCAGGCCTCCCTTCCTGAAAAATATTTCATGGAATGTGGCAGGCCTGGGAAATCAGTGGGATCAACTGGACTGGATATCCTTCATTGACTCTAAATTCATATGTCTTTTCCAAGAAAGCTGGGCGAGAGAAGGGTATTCTGCCCTTGGTTTTGCAACATTTTACATTCCTGCGAAATGGGGGGGGTAGGGGACGTCTTTCTGGTGGCCTTGCAGTATGGGTGGCAACTCATTTGGGATGCCAGGCCACACGACTCCCGCTGATTACAGAAGACATATTAGCTGTGCAGCTCAATTGGACAAATTCCCGTAGACTCGTCTTGATAAATGTTTACTCCAGACCAGTAAACATAGCACAAGAATCGACTACTATTGAGGAACTCTCAGCTTTCCTTAATGAACTACCCACGGGGATCCCTATCGTGGTGGGAGGGGATTTCAACTCACACTTTGAGCCCCTTGCTGGCCTCCTGGATGAGTCTTCACTAGAAGAGGATGCTAGATGGTTAGTTCCCCCAACGGTAGCTCCTCCCCCTAGAGCATGGACCCCACTTGCTTTACAGATTACCACCCTAACCCTCCAACATGGACTCAGGGCGTGTAACGGCTGCACTAAATCTGACAACCCCAGCAAATATACTTTTAACAGAGCGGGCAGGGAGTCAAGAATAGACTATGTCCTAGTCCAACTGTCCTCGTGGCAGCATATCATTGATTTTAGGGTGCTAGTCAGAACAGACAGTGACCATAACGCCCTAGAATTGGACTACGCCGTCCCTGGCAAGGAGGGTAGGGACCATGCTATGGTGGTGGTAAATCCAAATCCAGGCCTCCTTCTCGAGAACAATAGAAAGAGAGTAAGGTGGGAAAAATTGGCTACCAGTAGGGAAAAACTATCCAGCCTTTACACAAGAATAATTCCAATACTAGAAAAAGTCGGTCTCCTCAGTGTGGAACCAAGCTCCCGGGAAACCCACAAATTATTGTTGCTGGTACATTAGGAACTTGTTAGGACCTTGGCGATAGATCTCTTTTCCAAGGCTCATACCAGAGGTGCTGGCTACCACCGCTCCACATGGTACAATGCCACATGTCGCAAGGCAAAGGGGGATCTTCTCTCTTCTATTAAAGAGGGCAAAAGTAGATTAGAGATACAGACTAGAAGACGGGCATACAAGAAAATGGTCAATAGTGCTAAGATGGAATGGGACCAGAATAAATGGGAGGAACTTTCTAGTTCCTTAGCCGCTAGGGACTCTCAGAAGTTCTGGCGTATCGTTAACATGGGGTCCGAAGACCTAGCACCTGCAATAGAACCCAATATCGCACCAAGCGTATGGCAGGAACACTTTCAGTCCCTCTACACAGAGGAAAATGGGGCCAAATGTTATCCATTCCCATTTGTCACGAATCATTTAGAGGGGGACCTCTTCATAGAAAAGGAGGTCAGAGCAGCGATTGCAGGCCTCCCACTGGGCAAAGCGCCGGGGCTGGATGGTCTTCCAGATGACCTGTTTAAACAGGAGCCTGATGTATGGGCCCCCTACCTATTGGTATTATTCAATGCAGTTCTGAGGGGCATGGATGTGCCTTGCACTTGGCTGGGAGCAGAGGCTGTTCCTATATTCAAGAAGGGCACGCCTTTGCTCCCAGCCAATTACAGGACCATCAGCCTCATAGACGTGTCCCAGAAGCTTTTTGGGAGGCTTATATTAGATCGGCTCCAGAGCTGGCTGGAGGAATGCGCTATTCTGAGCCCATACCAGGCAGGTTTTAGAAGGGGGATATCTACAACTGACCAAATATTCAGTCTAAACCTCATTTATTGGAGGACTGCACTAATCGAGGGCGGCAGCTTGTACACTGTGTTTGTGGACTTGCGAGTCGCCTTTGATTTGGTGCCAAGATCAAAATTATGGAGCGTCTTGGCAGATATGGGTGTCCCAGCAGATATCCTATCCATCCTAATTAAATTGCATCAGAATAACTTTGCACGTGTCAGGTGTGGCAGGAACGGGGACCTCACAGACAGATTCCCCGTTGACAGAGGGGCGAGACAGGGCTGTGTGCTTGCACCAACCCTGTTCTGCCTCTTTGTGAACGGGGTAATCGCCCACCTGTCCAGGATTGGTGACATTGATGCCCCTAAATTGGATGGCAGCAGGGTGCCCGCCATTATGTTTGCGGATGACACCCTGCTGCTGTCGAAATCCCCCATGGGAATCCAAAGGGTACTGGATGGTTTTCTGGAATTCTGCACGGAAAGGGGACTCGAGATCAATGCCTTCAAAACAAAATATATGATCTTAAACCCCACTCCCTCAACACGCCCTAACCCCATGCTTGGCTCAGTCCGCTTAGAGAGGGTCTCCAAGTTTGAGTACCTGGGGGTAACTCTAAACGAGAAAATGACCTGGGAAACACACAAGATTAAAGCCAACATGAAACCTGTGCAGCTAGTGGGTGGTATCTCAAGGATGGTGAAGAACTCTATATACCGCTCAGTGGGTCCAGTCATTCAAATTTATTAATCACAAGCCCGGGGGGCAGTCACATACGGGGGCGAACTGTGGGGTCACACCACTGCTCAAAAACTGATGTGCACAGAAAATAAATTTATCAGGCAGATGGTAGCTCTCCCCTCAAGTACGCCGCTGCTTCCTTTGAGACTCAATCTGGATATCAGGCCAATCGCAGACGAATTGGGACTCAAGCCATTAACCTTTTGGCGACGACTCTGGAGCAGCAATGATCTCATTAAATACAGGACTGAGCTTCAGGAGCTCTTAAATGTACCAAATGCTAGTTTTATCCCATGGCTAACCTATATAAAAAGGTCACTTGAGACCCTTGGCCCCCGCCCCCGACCACTGAGCGCTGCTCGGCATGCGCGCATCCCCAAGAAAATGACTCACATGTGGTATTTTTTGCGAACCCTACCAAAAAAATCAGGAAATACTGGCTTATTCCCCTCCTAAAAAACATGGGCTTTAGAAATTTTTTACCTACGTACAGAATCCTGATGACTGATCTTTCCCCACAGATAGTGTTTGCAATGGCGAAGTATTTAACGGCAATGTGGCACGCATGTTCACGCTTCCTCAAGCTGGACGCGGATTTTTAATTCCGTTTTAACAAACTTTAGCTGGTAACTGGTTTTAGCTGTCATTGAGGATAATTTGATTTATATCGTAAAGACCAATTTTTGAAATCATTGTTTTGATGTATTGTATAAATTTCATGTGATTGTGTATATCTTTTATGATCTTATTGGTCGAAATAAAGATTTCAAACGTAAACGTAAACGTAACGTAAAATATCTTGACAACGTATTAAGGCCTTACATACCCCTGACACCGTCCTATATCAAAGACACAGGCAACATAATAACAAAGGTGGAACATCTTCCCTTCAATCAATATAGTGACCTTTTAGTCACTTTAGACGTTGAAGCGTTGTATAGCAATATCCCTCAATTAGAAGCTATAAATGCGACTATGTGGTTCATTGATGAGTATTGCATACCATGTTCCAAACAATTGATCCATGAATGTCTATCAATAGTACTCAGTCAGTCAGTCAGTCAGTCAAATTAGCTTTATTTCGATATAAAACATATCTTTAAAAGCAATATACAAGCATGTTAAAAAGGAATAAAAAGGGCAATTCTCGAAAGATACATCAAGCAAGAAAGATGCGAATGGCAACAATAAATTACATAAAATAAACAGAATAAAAAGTGATTAAACAATGTATATAAGCCTTTTTGATCTGATTAACCATGTCCAGCTTAAAAACGTCGCCATACCAAAGACAAATAGGAGCTGTGTATCGGATTTCAGAATTCGTAAGGCTACACTATAATGTCTGGTACCCAGCTCTTTACACAGGGGTTTAAGCCACCTGAGGCGAGGAGCTTTATAGGCAGGGCATTCGAATAAAAAATGGGAGACCGTCTCAGTCCTAGAGGCACAGAAAGGACTAAACTTGCTAGTCTGTGCCGGAATCTTCCAGCGAGCGGTCAGTTCGCCCAAGGGAAGGACACCTATTCTAAATTTAAAATATAGAGCTCTATCTCTAAGTTTTGTAATTGCATCAAGGTAGGGTTCATATAGTATTACATCCTTTATCAATAGAAAGTCTCTAGAAGTATGTCACAGATTAGGGTTGGTATTCCTTTTGTTCGATACCCACTGCCAGTAGGCTTTTTTTAAGACAGCCTTCGGCGGGGCAGACATAGAATGCCGAGCTTCACCAAATCACAGTTCTCCAAGGAGATACTTGACATCCCTTAGCCATCGTATTTTACACCAGCCAGACAGCGACAAGACCTCCTTTAGTCCTTCCGCATAGCAGGTGAGTTCGGGGACTCTCCACAGGCGAGCCCGCAAAAGAAGGGGTCGCAATCTAGCCTGGTCTTCAATAGAGCGGCATCCCAAATCTAGGAGGAGAGGTGTAGTGGGGGTGTTGTACGAAAGACCTATTAGGGCCTTCAGAAATGTATTCTCTGAACGAGTCAATTGATCCAGATTCTGAGCTCCCCAAAGCTCTGCTCCATAGAGCGCCGCACTAACACCTCTCGCCCTATAGATGTCTAACACTGTTGCGATGGGTTTGAAAGTGGCTGAGCGCTGTTCTTTGAGTAGGACCCCCGCAACCCTTTTGTGGGACAATGACATCTTTTGGAGGTGGCAATCCCACTTCATGCCATCAGAGAGACGGATCCCTAAGTAGTCGAAGACCTTAACCCTTTCCAAAGGCACAATATTTAATACAGGTGGTTGGCCAAGCTTTCTCAGAGGATTTAAGACCAAATATTTGGTCTTTTCAGTATTAATTTTCAAACACCGAGAGTCGCAGAAAGAGTGAAAACTATTGAGAAGACTCTGTAGCCCATCGGTGTTTTGGAAATCAAAAGGGTGTCGTCTGCAAATAGTAGGGTAGGAATTCTACTGCCCGCCAGGGTGGGAGCATCTGTGGGATGGTTTAAAAGATGATCCACCACTCCGTTGACATACAGTAAAAACAGAGTGGGGTCAAGGACACAGCCCTGGCGGACACCCCAATTTACTGTTATTCTAGAGGTCTTTTGGCCCTGTTTACCCCACCTCACTTGTGCAAAGTTTTCGGTGTGAAGCTTTATTAATAGCGACAACAGGTACGGGGGCATGCCCTGGTCAAACAGTACCCTCCATAAGCAATCAAGGGGTACTAGGTCAAAGGCAGTGCGCAGATCATTGAAAGCAAGGTACAGACTGCCTTTGCCCAGTATAACCACCTTCCAATAGAGTAACAGCAGTTGAAAGGTCTGCTCAATAGTCCCGGTGCCTGATCTGAAGCCCGCCTGGAAATCAGAGAGGATCCTGTTGGCCTCTACTCATTGGAGCACCCTCCCCAAATTTACCTTCCCTGTAACTTTCTGAGATGTGTCTATCAAGCTTATAGGTCGGTAGTTTGCTGGGTTGTCCCTACTCCCTTTTTTGAAAATTGGGACGACCTTTGCGCCCATCCAGGATTCGGGGAGGGCAGCACCAAGGTAGCTTACGTTTAGCAGCGAGGCAATGAGGTTCCCCCATTCAGGGACATTTATGCGGAACAAGTCCCCTGGTAACCCATCGGGCCCAGCAGCCCTATTGGGGACAAGAGACTTGATCACGTTCTCCACTTCCTTGCTAGTAAATGCTATGTCCTCACTCAACCCAAGGTGGTCCAACGGTGGTAACTCAAAGGGTTGCCACCCGTCACCCGTTGTTGAGGTATATAGTCGGGAGAAATGGTCCACCCACAACACCTCGGGGATATTACATGTTATAAGGGAATCAGCGGGTTTATTCCTGGCTCTAACTAGTTCCCAAAAGCCCCTCGAATCTCTTCCAACACTTGCCAGCTTCAGATCACTCCAGAACCGGTTCTCCCACTCTTCCTTTGCTTTACAGATAGCACCCCTATACTTCTTCCTAGCTATACTTGTCAACCCACATTCCTTTGATTTAACTGCAATGATTAAGTCCCTCTTAGCTTTCCGGCAAGAGTTGGTAAACCAACCTGGATTTCCCCTGGGGCGCCCCCTAAAACCAGCCTTGATATTTTGGCTTCGTACAGTAAAAAGGTCACCTATAGATCTCGTAGTGTGACCAAAGAGAGTGGAAATCTCATGGGCCCATAAAATGGTAGATTCCAGCTTGGATGAATCCTCAGCCATGATTAAGCTGATTTCTAAGATTTTGCCCTCATCCAAGGCCACATTATTCCATTTGAGGCATCTTCCGCAATTCGATGGGCAGGCATTGTCTGTCCATCTCAGTACAGGAGGTGCCTAATGATTGGTGGCCATCATCCATAAGGGGGTCAGTGCCAGGGAGAGTAGGTTGTGGTCACTGTCCGTAGATGGTAGAACTGCCATATCTAGTACATTTGCCCAGAGTTTATAGTTCAGCAAGATATAGTCAATGCTAGGGGAATGACCTATCCTGTTGAATGTATGGGTACCCAAGGGGTCCGAGGCCGTTCTTCCATTTGCCACCCTCAGGCCATACTCCAGGGTCAAGCCGTTCAATTGTATAACCCTTTGGGACCATCTCGTTACAGGTGCTATAGATACGGATGGTATGCCTCTCCTAGTGTCTTCCTCTTCGATGCCCAAAATATCATCAACCGCTAAGGGCTCGAAGGTGCAGTTGAAATCCCCACGAGCAGAATGTAATCAGCTGGATTACATAAGCTAAGTTCGTCCTCAAGGGCCGATATTGTCAGTGAAGGCGAACCTCTTTTAGGGGCTCTTACATAGATGTTCAAAATGTCCATGGTCCGCCCACTGTGTGGCCCACTCGGTGACAGTCTATGCAAGTCAGGAGACTTAGAAGGTCTACATCTAATTTTGAGACCTAAGGAGATGCTTACCCATATGAGGAGACCACCAGAGGGACGGCCTCTCCCCATAAGGGGGGCAATAGCAGGCACAAAGTAGGTGGTAAACCCAACTTTATGACAAGGTTCCAAACACCAAGTTCCCTGGAAAATACATATTCCAAAAGACTCGATGAGGGAATTCCACTCCGGTATGTCGAGATTACGGGAAATGCCCGCTATATTCCAGCTGGCTATCTTCATAGCATTGTTAGGAGCTGGCTCGTGTCCAGCCAAGGATCTCAGCGGACATGGGGTAAGCTCCAGGCAAGGGGGATTTGACACCCCCTCTAGTACTATCATAGTATCAGATGGGCCCACAGAAGAGCATTCCGGTGGCTCCCCGTGATCAGAACCAGAAATGGGAGGGGCAGGGGGAAATCGGTGATTCTTGAGCAAGTCCCCTTGCGAATACCAGCTGCAGCTCCCAGGATCAGAGGCTTTAGGAGGCAATCGCTTAGGTGGTTGATAGGCAACTGGTCAGTAACCCCACTGCGGCCAACAGGAATCAGTTCTGGGCGCTGACAGAACATATAGGGAGGTGGCGAATCTTGGTGGAAATTAATGTCAAACCCTTCCCCCCTAGTAGTGGATCTATGGGGCCATATAGTATTGGGGTGAGGGTAAAAATAGTTGAGGTTGCGCATATTAATCACTGTATTGCTACCAACAGAATTCTGGCTGCAAGTGAATCTAGCCGCCCTAGGATCTTTAAAATTAACAAGGATGCAATCACCCCTTGTATCTTTGGGTCTAATACCTATACAATTTACCCTCCTTACATGGATGACCCGACCATCAATTGAGCTTGGTAAAGTTCGGTTTTCCCTCAGCCAAAATATAGTTTTATTTTTGAGTTCGGTATAAGACTCATATTTGCCTGGTTTAAGTGTAGGGACCCCAGTGAGAACAGTTACAAAGGGCTGGCAGTCTGGGGGAAAGTTAATGGTGGGAGCTGTGACTGCCTCCGATTTCCCTGATGGCTGTTGATTAGAAGCTGTAATCAAATTGCTAGTGATAGTCATGTCAGGACCTTTGCCTTTGCTAAGATTCTTATTAGGGCTTGGCTTCTTGGTGTTGGCGAAACTGCTAGTCCCAGGACCTACGGGCTGCGTCGCTTTCTTAGGGGGCTCACCACGACTCGTGTGCACAGTAGACTGCGCCAAGGCACTCTCAGCGATCACCCTTTTAGGAGAAAGGTCCCTAGTCGGGACTCCGCAGTGTACATTGGATGTATTTACCTCACCCCTGGAGTGATAGTTGAGGCGTTGGCAATGATAGTTGGAACCTGGGGGACAATAGATCCCACCAGCCCATCCTCCCTAATTCTAGAGTGGAGTTTAATTAGGGATTTAAGGGAAAAGAAGTTGTCAAGGGTGGATTGCTCAAATCTATCCAACCGCTCTGTCAACCCTTTAACTCTCTCTAAAACTGGGAGGAGTAGGGATTTAATTAGGTGTTCAATTTGAGCAATTGGGGGGTTCTCTGGAGAGGATCCTAAGGCAGGGACAAATGTAAAACCTACACTCGTTTTCCCACCAAACACATTAGAAGTAAGTCCCCCTGTCTGCCTCTCGCAAGGTTTGGCTCTCTCACCTGCGCCCTTACAAGATAGACCCTTAGAACCTTAGAAGACAGACCCCCCCTATTGCCAGTCCTCCTCAGTTTCTTATGTGGTTTAAAATAACTACCTTTTCAAAGGCTGGCAATGCGTTTCCTTTTGGTGGGGGCTACTCCAATTAGAGTCTGTGGTGATACAATAAGGGGAGAAGTAAAGTTCTCCTGGCAACCAGAGGAACAGGGGGGAACTTCAGGGGCAAGAGCAGATTGCTCAAGTGCACGTGTGCCTAGAGTGGAGGTCCCTTCTATGCATGGCGCCAAATCAGACAACCTCTCTAATCTGTCCAGACTAATCCTAAGTGCAGCTACTCTGGGGTGGTCGGTTTTCTCGGAGACGTTCACCCCAGGGGCAACAAGATGTACTGGAGAAGGGCTAATGCCAAAGGGCCCAAGGATGATCGTTTGTTAGCAAGTGATTCCTGGGAAAGGCGTTTGGTCATTGCAATTTCCTTCTCGATGACCGTAACAACGCAGTGATAAATTGGTCTATGGTACCTATTGTACTGTTGTTACCACCCCTCAAGCTTTTCCCGGATCGTGTAGACATTGCCCTCAAAATTGCACACACCCAATTACGATTCCAAAAAGGGCTGTATATTGCAGGAAACAGCAGCCCCTAATGTACAAGGTCACAAATGTGAAAAAGCCTTAGGGCGGTGGCCCAGCCCGGCCCCTCCTGGCCACAGAAGGCCCGCCCTTTGCCCGGGCTTTGCCCGGCGCTCCCGCGTGCTCCCGCGCCGCGGGGTCTTCTGTTTACTAAATAGGAAGCAGAGTGGGCGGTGGGCGGGCCGAGCTGGGAACGCAAACCAGGTGTTGCAGGTCACGCAGGGACTCCTGGATGATGGAGTCCATGCAGCATTCTCAATAGCCGGCTCTGCCCCTTTCCACAGCCCGCAGCACAGTGCTCGGCCACAAGGGGCTCGCACCACTTCCCCCGGTGTCTCTGAAGCGGCACCCGCGCAGCGGGTGCGGCGAAGTGTGCGCTCAGTCCCAACAAAAATCTTCAGCGAATCTCCAGCATAGTCCTCCCAATTCGAGGGTCCACGGCAGTGACAGAGTTCAAAAAGGTTCAATAGTACTCGAAGAGAATGTCTTTCAGTTTGGTGACCACATGTATCTTCAAACTAAGGGCGTGAGGCATGGGGGTAGCCATGGCTCCGTCAATAGTCCTCCCACTTTGAGGGTCCACGGCAGTGACAGAGTTCAAAAAGGGTCCCACAAAGATCCAGGAAGCACGAGATTTTCAAGAGGGCAGAGTGGGCGGTGGGCAGGGCTGAGCTGGTAATGCAGACCAGGTGTTGCAGGTCACGCAGGGACTCCTGGATGATGGAGTCCCTGCAGCGTTCTCAATAGCCTGCTCTGCCCCCTTCCACAGCCCGCAGCACAGCACCCGGTCTCAAGGGGCTCGCACCACTTCCCCAGGTGTCTCTGAAGCGGCACCCACGCAGCGGGTGCGGCGAAGTGTGGGCTCAGTCCCAACAAAAATCTCCAGCGAATCTCCAGCAAAGTCCTCCCGATTCGAGGGTCCACGGCAGTGACAGAGTTTAAAAAGGTTCAATAGTACTCAAAGAGAATGTCTTTCAGTTTGGTGACCACATGTATCTTCAAACTAAGGGCGTGAGGCATGGGGGCAGCCATGGCTCCGTCAATAGCGAACATCTACAAGGCGGTTTTTGAATCTAAACATATCTACAACGAAATGGCACCATTTTCTGAGTCTGTTTCCCATTGGTACCGATATATTGATGACATCTTTTTTATTTGGACCAATGGGGAACAGACTTTGCAAGAATTCTTAATCTGGTTAAATCTTGCTGACACCAATCTCCGGTTCACTGCCCATATTGATTCATCGTGAGTAGAGTTTTTAGATATTTACAGACACAATTCCAACAAACTCGAGGTAGACTTATACACCAAGCCGACAGCAAGGAATACTCTCCTTCATCTCAAGTTACCATCCAAGGAGCCAGAAGGATAGTATTCCGTTCTCTCAATTCCTCAGAATAAGATGGAATTGTACGACTTGAAAGACTATGATATTCAGTCAGTTACCATGAAGGAGAAATTCTTGGAAGGAGGCTATCCACATCGCCTCGTCAGGGAATCATATAAAAGAGCACGGTTTTATGACCGTGATGCCTTACTCAAATCACAAAAACAAAAAGAGGAACCCAAGCTGGTGTGCATAACAAAGCATTCTACTCTGGGTGCTACTGTCAGACAAGTCATTAATGCCAATTGGCATCTTCTGAATATGGATGACACACAGAAAAAACTAGAAAAACCCTTGTTTGCAGACCGCCGTAACAAAAATTTGAAATATTTAATAGTTCGATCACGATACACTACATCGATCGAGAACCACCCTTTCATACAAAAATCAATAGATGGAACAAACCATGTAAGAGGTACTTCCCAATGTGGCTCTTCCAATCCTGTGATAGTATTCTCACAGGAGAATCTTTTGTTTTCAATCATTTTAACATTCAGGCCAAGGAATTATGGACATGTAATACACGCAACATAGTGTATCTAATCATATGCCCATGTAATCTGGGCTATGTAGGGGAGACCTCGAGAGCAATGAAAACGCGACTTACTGAACATAGGTCTGCAATAAAAACATCGAAACATACAGCACCCCTAGTCAGTCATTTCTCTGAATTCAAACATACACCGTCAGAAATTAGATGGCGCATTCTGGAGAAAATTCACATTCCTAATAACAACTGTGGAGATAAAATCAGGAAGAAAACAGAAGTCTTTTGGATATTTTCCTTAGGCACCTTCACCCATGGGTTAAATAACGAATTGCCCTGGGAAAATGCCATTACTTAAAATCTTTTTCTTTCATCTTTTTTCAAAAAATCAACCCCTATCCTTGAACATGAGCTGAAAATACTAACTCGATATTAACCCAAGCAGCCTTACCTTATAGAGCACGTGGGAACGCGTACATTCTCTATACTATTTTGCATTTGCAATTTCCATCAGAAAACCGTTTGAAAGTGCGGTTTTTACATTAATGGCCACTAACATACACATTTTATATATTATGTGATTTTTTTTGCCGTCTGTATTTTTTACATATACCCCAAGAATATCACAGCTAGCTGTGAATCGTCACGGTATATCACTTTAAGGGACTCAGTAGACCGTACTCCCCACCTATCAGATACCAGGATATATAGGCGAACCCTTTCCACCGTTACAGATTCAATTTATCCCACGAGGTAGTAGACGCCACGCCGTTGCGCTTATCACTAAGCTGAGTTCCTTACAGGTAACAACTAAACAGCCTCCAGGCTGGGACGTTGACATTAAGAGTCTTGGTATATTATTTAGAGCTCTATTTAGAAATATCTCCCCGTTTTATCTTGTACTTTCAGGTATCCGACCTGAGTCTTTGCCTCCTTATCAGTTCCTATACTTCATTATTATATGAACCGCTCTATAGGTTACGTCAGGTAAATTGGATATCATTTTTTTCCCCATGTGCATTTGTGATGTGAATGTAGTACACACATTTCTGTTTTAACAAGTATAGACATATCAACAACACATATGTATTTATTTTTAGCAACTGAAGATATTTGAAGTCTTCGCCTGGCCAAATAATAGTCATTTCTCAGCCCCACTCACCTGTATAGTGCAGTGCCTATCCATCCGGGAACATAAGACTACTCGAACAGAGGTTATTAACAACAATCCTTATGTAATTTGTTCTATACTTTAGCCCCACATTGTTAAAAAATGAATGTATTAAGTAGTGAACGCATTAAACATTGTGTTATCTTTGATTCTTTTCAGCCATCGAGCTTCTCCTCATTTTTAATCTGACTTGTTGCGACCCATGCTGACATTTGTTGACTTAAGAAATGACACCGAAGCTCAATAGCTACTTCACAGGTACATCTATCTTAAATTGTCAGCACTAACAATAAGCTTTCATGCACTAGGACTGGCAAATATTCTCTAAATGCAGACATGGACTAATCCACGACAGCATGCAAGAAACCGTGGATTTCTTTAGCTATATCTCACCTAACGAAATTAAATTCACATGCCCTTTTATTGAATTACTTTGATCAGTTGAGATAGGCCTTACATTAAATCTCAATACCAACATAATACCTAATCTGTTGGTTTTTGGCTTTTCTATTGCGGGCATATATAGATAAAAAGGCGTGGTACACAGACCCCGTTTGGATTTGTTTCTACATTGTTCCCTTTTTTAACATCCTAAGAGTTTATATATGGTAAGTATTTACATTTTTTTCAACTGTTCTATGCATAATACGGCTAATCATCCATTACATCTATTAAGAATGAGGCATCTATTTCTGTTCTTATCGCCCTATAGTTGGTACATCTTTATATAGATAGGAAAGAAAATTCACACTTAACAGAATAAACATGTAATTATCTGTTGGTTTGAGTCTAACCAAACCCCCTCCTTTGTTTGCTGTACAAGTATAGTTAACCCCTATTACATCTATTTAGAACGGAGCATCTGTCCTTTTCTTGTCCCTTGATAATTGTTACATTCTTAATAAGGTAGAAAGGGAAATGTCCACCTAATAAAATAAAATAAAAAATGTAATTATTTGTCGGTTTGAGTCTAACCAGTCATCTGTGCTGTAGAACTAAGTTTTTATTTCTATTCTATTCTCTTTTCGATCTTTGTGAATCCTTTGTGTCTTTTTTGGTATAATGCTTATTTTTTGTATAACTAGATGATTCTGTTGTGTGCCACTGTACTATATCTTACAAATTGTCTAGTACAATGAAATGCTGTAAAGCGGTATATCATGTGATATTATCAATTCTTTGGCTTCAATGTTCAAGTTGTATGTATGTATGTATGTATTTGAGCTTGTAAAGCGCACTGCTACCCGTAGGTTTCCTGGCGCTGTATAACGCTGGGGAACCCGTCCTGTCTTTCCCTGTGAGATGGTCCCTACTGGGCACCCCCAAGGTGAAGCCAGGCATCCCCGGCGTTGATGGGGCCGTTTGTGGAGATTAAGCAAGCTATTGCCCAGAGTTGCTGAGTGGGACACCATGGTTAGAGTGACACCGAAGGCGAGATTTATCGAAGCCCGCTGACATTGGCCCAGTTATATGCTTAAGTGAATGTATTGATCATATGCACATTTTTAGCATAAACAAAATGGTTTTTTTAAACATGTTTTATCTATTTTTAGCTACAAGATGGTAGCGTCCTGAGGAAGACACTCTCAATGTGTCGAAACGCGTAGACGAAAACCATCTTTCCTTTATATTAATGGGAATATTTGTATACATAACAATTTGCATATATCGAACACTGTTTGAAAGAACTTTTATTGCTATTTTTAGTTGTCTTTATGTCATTGATTATCCTCATGACACCTTTTATCAAAAATCATTAAATCAAACTTTCAAATACTATTTTTGTGCCTGATTATCTATTATTAATTTTTTGTTACTTGAACTTCGCCAGTATTTATGTTTTGCCTGGGTGTGTTATTTTTCCATGAACCTCACCATCTCCACATTTACCTTTCTCCTCGCCTTATCAATTGTCTGAGGATGCACCGCACCCCTCCACACCCGACGCGGCACAAACTCTGTCCAGACCACAGCGCACCCTGCCCACTGTCTCTTGATCTACCCCAAATCCTTCTTCATGGCCCTCATAAGCACCAAACCAGTTTCCCTCACCCAAATGTAACACCGAGACGTCAGGACACCTACCCGCCACAACCATTCTATTGAGAGTTGACACTAATTCTCGCCACAACATGCCCCCTTTTCCCTTCCAACATATGTTAAACACTTTAGGATTGAAACCCAAATTCTCCCCAAAGTATCTGGATCGCGCTTGCACCTGGGCCCTCCTAACAAATGAATGCCCCACTATCCAAACCGCCATATCTCTGGTGAGGGAACTCGCCAGCGAACCTAAAAGAGAAACATACAGTAAGCACAAGGAACACCATACCCACCACGCGCATCAAACGCTGGATGTACCCCGTACGCAGCTCCGATAACATTCCGACGACCATCTACCCAGCGGCATAATGTCCCCTTGCCCCCACCCTTGCCGATGCGCCTCAGATGCAGCGATAATCCTGAAAGAGTGGGTGCCAAAGCGCTTCCCATCCAGCCCCAGCCCCTGCAACGCCTTTCTCAGAACCGCCAGTAGTTGCAAACCTGACACCCGAAGGCCATCCGCATGCTGGAAAACAGCCCCATCCAGTCTCAACCCCCACTTCACAGGGCACCACCCCCCCAATGTGACCGCCAGCAACGGAACCGAGCAACCTGCCCCCCTCTGATCCATTTTCGCTTTCCGCAGCCACAAGCACACTTCCACCTCCCCGAACGAAACCTCTGACCACTGGACTCCCGCATCCTCCCTCGCACCCAGCAACTGAGATACCATAAAAGCTTCCGCAAACATCCATGCAATCAGAGTCGCGAACAAACAGGCTTACCCGGCATCGAAACACACACCCGGCAAAGCCTCTATGACCTGGTCCAGCAACCCCGGCGACAAAGGCTGTCGGACCCTGCACCCTCTCCCGCACTTTCTGGCCCACCCCTCCCACATGCGAGACCCGAGCTCCCCCGCCGATGGCACACAACCCCACAAGAGTTTACCCATAAACGCGATCCACACCAGTTTGCCCTCTATCGTGACCCGCGTGAGACCCTTGTCTAATAAATACAGGATGAACTGAACTACGTCCTCCTGCCTCTCCTCTCCCGGGTCCCGCCACCGCACCCCGGATGCCAAGAAATCCTCCCAAGCTGTCAAGTACGTCACCTTCTTCAACACCGCAAAGGACCCTAGAACCAGCTGCAACATCCTGTGCTGCCTACGTACCACATCTGAGGCGGGATACTGGTCGGGTCCCGATCTGTGTCCTTGGCTAAGCCACGGAATCTCCCCAACTGCGAACGAGACAAAGTATCCGCTATTTCATTGTTGACACCGGGCACATGTACAGCGCGAAAAGCGATATCAAAGCGCAAGTAGCCCAGCACAAACACTCGCAGCCGCTTCAACACCTGTACATCCCTGTCCAACTGCCGATTGACCACCTCCTCCACCGCCATGTTGTCCACGTGAAACGTTACCCTCCTGTGTGCCAAAAGGTGCCCCCATAGCGCCACCGCCACCACCAGAGGGAAAAGCTCGAGAAAGGCGATACTCCGGCCCCCCACCCATTCCAGGGGCCACTTCTCCGCGCACCACCTGCCTTGCCAGTACAATCCAAAACCGTCGCTCCTCGCTGCATCCGAGAAAATCTGAACATCCCAGACCAGGGCCTCCCCTTGTTGCATGGGGATTCCAATGAAATGCTGTAAGAAAAAATGCTGTTATCACAAAACACAAATGCCCCTGACACCATAGATTACACAATTAATTTTCTTACAGAAGTCCCTTTTATTGACTCTGTATATATTCAAATATATTTTTCTTTTTCTTTTTATATTATTTTATCACATACCAACTTTCCTTTTTACCTTACATATAATACATTGACAATATTTACAACATTTTTCTCATACTGTACATTTATATACATGAGCTTATTGTCACCATTTTTTACATTTAAAGAAACGCAACTGTTATATATACAGGGTCCTACTGGTTTAGGGTTGTCAAGATCTCACATTCTCTTGATCATATCCACATTTATAAGTGGTGGTCCTTAATAGGTACGGTCAACAACAGTGTATCATATGGTTTAACTCTTAGTACTTATATCAAGAGGTGTATTTTTTTATTTTTACCAGATATTATTAACACTATCTGAAATTCATTTATACATGTATGACCAATATGTATCGCTGACGTGTTTCGACCTTGTCGTGGTGGGACCTGCACTCTTGTTTTTTTCAAGGTCTTCTTCAGGGCTGTATTGATATTGTTGTAGGACAAGTTTCCAATTTATAAAAGTGATAAATTGGCTTTTTTTTAGTAATGGGTATTTTTATCAAGAAGTACTAAACTACATAACTGTGTCATTGCCATTTGTGTTCGATTATATACATACCCGCCTTGTTGTTAACGGTGGGTACTGTTTCTATTCTCACCTGTGTGGCAAAAATCTTTATTTAGTTTTTGTAAACAGGTTTAAGTGGATTTTAGCATTTCACATGCATTATATGGTGTCCTCAAATTACATACCCTCGGGGCTTCTTTATTGTTCGCATCGAGGGGATCGTGGGTTGCCTCTCTTCATTCTTAACGTGCCCGTTGGCAGGTTTTCTCATTTTTGTTTTTGTTGTGAGGAAGTAGGGCAAGCTCCTGACAAGTTGTATAGCATACGTTCCGAATTTGCAAAGGGAACGATTGTGAGTCCATCTGATGTTGGGAAAGCGGTTGCAACGTTGTTGTCATTTAGGAGTGAGTCTCCTTCTCGACAATTGTTCGGGCCTGATTCTTCAGTTGGGAGAAAGGCACGACAATATCCGATGAGAGATGTTCCTCCGGTGTGGAAGGAAGAAGTGCCTACTGGTGCTAATAATAATCCGCCAGCCGTACCGGCTCATTTTCAGCATGTCTGGGTGCATGTTCCATGGAAACGTGCTGAAGTTTTAGCTATTAAGCAGTCTTTGCCCGATCCACGCAAAAATCCAGCAGGGTACTATAAAGAGTTGACTCAAACTGTCGGTTCATGTATTATGAATTTGGCGGACATCGACATGTTGTTTGGCAATGTTGTTCCACAACCTATTTGGAGTAAGATTTGTCATACGGATCATGCGGTTGAATTGGGTGATACATGGGTTAAACTTAGAGATGCCGACAATAGACAATTAGGCGGTGCTAAGCCTGAGGATTTGATTACTGAACTTCCTGATAGGATTATTATGTATATGAAGAATCTAATGCCCGAATTGCGTGTCAATTGGGACAAGTTGTCTGTATGTAAGCAGAAGAAAGACGAAACGGTGTCTGACTTTTTCACGAGGTTCGAAGAGACCTTTGTAGATCATAGTGGTCAGGATATGGCTACCGAGTGTGGTCAGAGATTGTTTGTTGACAAATTTGTACATAATTTGCTTCCTGAATCGTGCAATAAGTTGAAGGATTCTGAAAGTGCTTGGGCTGTTTCCACGTCAGCACAGATTTTGGCTACTGCCCAGTACTATGAAAATAGGTGCAAAGATGAGTTAGAGAAAGTGGATAAGAAGACTAAGGAATTGAAGACTAAAGTTCTTCTACAGCAAGCTTATCCACCCCGTATTACTAGTCAGCGCGACTATCAGCAACCTCAGCAGTATTCGAGAAACTCGCAAGGAAACAAGTCTTCTCCACAGCGTTTTCCGTATGGGCCTAATCAGTGTGCGTATTGCAAAGAAGAGGGTCATTTCAAGACTAGTTGTCCGGTTTTGTTACAGCGCACGAATGGTGCTTCTGGTGTAAGAGGTAGAGGTGCTCAACAAGCGCCTAGAGGTAGAGGTCGTGGACAGAATGTACGTCCTTTGCCTCCGCAGAACTCGATGAATAGATTTGATCAACAGCAGAGTTCGTCTGGTATGACAGCACAGTAGTACGTGGATGATTACTATGTTGAAGGTGACGAAGCAAACGGTAATGATTGTTTGGACAGCCATGGACAAAGAGAGGGAGTTGTTTCAGTTCCAGTAGATCACAGTGGACCTTATGTTGAAGTGATTGCATCAGGTGTGTCAGAACCTTTTCTGTTAGATACTGGTGCTACAAAGAGTTCTATTATGCATTCTAAACTCCCTGGCGCACCTTTGTCTGGCTTTGATAATGTTTCTGTAGGTTTTTCTGGCGCCCCCATTACGAATCCGATTTCTGCTCCATTGTCTCTTTCTGTTGGTCCTCGTAAGTTCGAAGCACCCCTTCTTTTGACTACAGGTTGTAATGAGAATTTGTTGGGATTGGATTTGTTGAGGAGATTGTTGCGACATTGTATTGTTCTCCATCAGGAGTACATCTTACTTTGGGTAAGAGAGGGATCTCTCCGATGTACGTGTCGAAAGATAGTCTTCCATCTGAATTGTATCTCTCACCAGATTCATTGTGGGCTACTGGTCCAAATGAAGTGGGTCTATTGGACATTCCCCAATATGTTGTGACTCTGAAGTCGAATGCTAAGTTACCGCGCATTCCACAATATCGTATCTCGAGTGATGGTGAGCGTGCACTTTTAGCAATCATTTATGATCTGATCGAAAAGGGTGTCAATGAGGAAACGAGAGGTAATGTGTGCAATAGTCCTGTTTTGCCTGTTCGGAAGAGAACTGATCCCTCACAGCCTGATGTATATAGGTTTGTCATCGATCTTCGCGAAGTGAACAAGATTGTTGTTCCACAATTTCCTGTTGTGCCTGACATTACAGCCTTGTTGACTCTGATTCCGGCTACTGCCACCTGGTTTTCAGTGATTGACTTGAAGAATGCTTTCTTCAGCATCCCGATTGCCATGGAGAGTAGGGACATTTTTGGATTCTCTTTAGGAGGTCGCAGTTTCCGCTTTAAACGCGCTCCTCAAGGCTATTGTGAGAGTCCATCGATCTATAGCCAAGCTTTGAAGACACAACTTGATCTGTTGATTTTACCTGATGGTGCAGCCCTTATTCAATACGTCGATGATTTGCTAGTTGCCGCTGATACTGAGGAGATTTGCAGGGAAGCCACTTTGTCGTTACTACGCCACTTGTCTGATTGTCATCACAAAGTTTCTCTCTCCAAGTTGCAATTTTGTCGACAAGAAGTAACCTACTTAGGTCACCTCTTATCAAAGGAGGGAAGGAAACTGACCCCAGAAAGAATTCAAGCTATTGCGAAAATGAGTGTGCCTACGACACAGAGAGAAGTACGTGCGTTTTTGGGTATTACGTCGTACTGTAGACAGTGGATCCCTAATTTTTCTTTGTTAGCGAAGCCTTTGATAGCTCTTACTGTTAAGGATACTCCAAATCCTATTCCTTGGACTGACTAATGTCAAACAAGCTTTACTGAATTTCGCAATGCGTTGTGTTCGGCTCCTGTGTTGGGTACTCCCGACTACAGTAAGCCTTTCACATTGTATGTCCACGAGAGAGAGGGATGTGCATTGTCAGTTTTGACTCAGCAGTTTGGCGATAAGCAACGTCCATGTGCGTACTTTTCATCGACTTTAGATCCGGTAGCTAGAGCTTTGCCGAGTTGCTTGAGAGCCACGGTGGCAGCGGCTGTTTCAATTCGACAATCTGCTGGTTTGGTTATGGACAACACGTTAGTGGTAATGGTTCCACATGCAGTGGATACCTTGTTGAACCGTACGAAGACACAGCACCTAACTAGTGCTCGGTTGTCGGGTTACGAGTTGACGTTGTTAGCGAGTCATGTGCACATTAAACGATGCAACATGTTGAATCCAGCCACGTTGTTGCCGATTTCAGTTGAGACAGATGATGATAGTGAAGAACAGCATGACTGTTTTCTGAGAACTGAAGAAGAGACGAAAGGGAGAATAGACCTTAGGGACACTCCTCTTCCTGAATGTGATGGTACTTTTAGGGTTGATGGTTCGTGCTTTAAGTTGCGGAATGGTGATACGACTGCGGCAAATGCTGTTACGACTTTGCATACGATTGACGATTGTTGAAACTGCACATATCCCACATAATTCAGCAGAAGCAGCAGAATTGATTGCACTTACGAGAGCGTGCGTGTTGTTGAAAGGCATGAGAGTGACCAAATATACTGACAGCCAATATGCCTATGCTCATAGCTTTGGGCGTTTGTGGCGTGAACGTGGATTTTTAACTTCGCATGGGACGAAGATCCAGCATGGACAGTTGGTGAATGAACTTCTTGAATCTCTTACTTTGCTGTTACAAGTTGCGATTGTGAAATGCAGTGCACACAAAAAGGTTACTGATGATGTTGGTCGTGGAAATGCATTTGCTGATGAAATCGCAAAAGAAACAGCAAAAGATGTAATGAATCGAATGTATGTTGCAGGCCCTGCAAGATGGGTTGGTGACGTTGGAATGTGTGAAGATACGATTGAGAGTGTGAAATCCGTTCAAGCTGAAGCTACAGAGAAAGAGTTGAATGAATGGAGAGAAAGTAAGGGTAGATTGGATTTGAATGGTTGTTGGACTGATTTGTCAGAGCATCAGAGATGGTTGTTACCCGATGCGTATGTGCTTGCAGTGGTGACAATGGCTCATGGAATGGCACATATTAGCATGAAAGGGATTTGCAAGTTGTTGGCTCCGGTTTGGCAGAATGCGGGAATTCCAAAATGTGCAGAGAACTTGGTGAAGAACTGTATGGTGTGTCTGAAATACAATCCTGGTAGGGGAACTCCAACTCCAGCTGGTTATTTTGCGCCTCCAACGTATCCGTTCGAGGTTTTGCAGCTAGATTTCATCCACATGGAAAGGTGCAACAATTTGAAATACGTACTCGTTGTTGTTTGTGCCTTTTCGAGATGGGTAGAAGCATATCCCTTAAAAGACAACACTGCCATATCCACAGCTAAAGCCCTTGTCAAAGAATTCTTCCCTAGGTTTGGAATGCCGAGAATGGTCTGGAGTGATAATGGGAGTGAATTTGTGGGTCGAGTGATGAAGAAAGTATGTGAGGGGCTAGGTATCCAACAAAAATTCCACGCTGCAAATCACCCCCAATCAGCTGGATTAGTAGAGTGCTATAATGGCACACTAAAACTGCAATTGGCCAAGATTCAAGCGAGTTCTGGTCTTAAATGGCCTGACGCTCTGCCTTTGGCACTGCTATCAACGAGAATGACTGTGCATTCGCGAGTGGGACTTAGTCCCTATGAAATTGTGTTTGGCCATCCGGCCAACATATGGGGAGTGCCAAGGCTGACAAACACCCTGTACTGCTTGAATATTTGTATGGATTGACGGCTACATTGCGTGTTTTACACCAACAGGTTCACAATACTTTGCCTCCAGTCTCTGAAGCTCCAGGACATCCTATCGATCCTGGATCATGAGTGCTGATCAGGAACTTCCAGCGGACAAAGAATGACCAGCCCCGTTGGACCGGACCCCACCTTGTCCTTCTCTCAACAAGATCAGCTGTTCGAGTAGCAGGGAAAAAGAACTGGATCCACGGAGTACACTGTAAGAGGGTCCCTCTGCCTCTTCCGTACGACCGTAGGGTCCAGGAGGGGATCGCTGACTCTGAAACTGAGACTGTGCCTAGTTTTCTGCCTTTTAGCGATGCACGTGTAAAAGGAACAATTTCTGAACAAGAAAGCGACAATATCTTGCAAGAAGCTGTGCCACCGTCAATTCGATTGAACACTACAGAGCCTGAACTCTTGTTTCAGAACCAGACAGTACCTGGAAAAAGCCGTTATAATTTGAGGCTGAGAACTATGGACAAATAAAAAATTCTTTTTTTCTATTTTTGAAAGTGCAGCTCTCTCATCTGAGAAACTTGCTTATTTTTGTTTTTCGAACCGCCATCCGGTCTACCCACTGTTCCAGGGACAGCGGGGATAGCAAAGCTGAGGTAGCCGTCCAACAAAAAACTGTGCAAAGTGTTCCAGGTTTCCTGGAAGGCAAGGAAATCGTACTGCCTAATAAAACCCAACCAGATAGGGTCTGTACCTTTGGATTTAATACCCGCCACATTCCATGTCAGAGATTTGCATACGGGTGGGTACGTACCTGCTTCAACCCTCTCTTCACCCGGTCCGCAAGGTAGTCAATCATTCAACTCCATCGGGGACAGGGGAGAGAAATGATAGGTGCCCGGCTGTGGTGAGAAACTGGGGAATTACTAGCAAGACCCCCATCCGCCCCTTTACTGTTTCCTGTGTGGTTCTATAATGTGAGGTGATGTTGGGCTGTTGCCCTGGAGGCTGTTGACTGTTGCGGGGGACATGTTCCCGGTGTAGCACCTGAGGATTACCAAAAGGCCCAGTCGGCCTGATTGGAGGATAAAAGAACCCCAGGGGAAGAGGTCTAATACCCTTGTTTGTCAAAGCAGAAGCATCCCAAAAATTATCACTCAGCACTGGCCTGGATATTAAAGTTTACCACAACACAATCCCCTGAGATGGATTTTAAGCAGCGCCCCACCCAACTAACCCTCCTTGCCATAATAACAGATCTTGTGATGTCTGTACCTCTGCTACTGAACTGAGAACACCATTCCCTGGCCAACAACATGAGATCATGGATTGTTTCATTTGAACCTACCCTTAAAGGGGGGACTCCTGTAAAGACAGACACAAGAGGGGCCGCCTACGGTGGCAACTCCAAAAAACTGTCCCTATAAGGAGCCAGCCTATGCTCATCTAAGTTGATATTATTCCTATTGCTAGTACCAGGATTGCAGTGAGCTGAACCAGCCCTCGTAGCCCCCCGCCCACTATGAGCGTCTACTTTAACCGGGCTTATTTCCCTTAGGGGTTCTGGCGCCTTATTCCTCATGTTGCCCATGGCCTCTTTAGTGAGGGATTTATTGGAGTGAACCGGTGACCCATTGGGCCCTGATTGTTGTTTCAAAAAAGCATCAATTTTCTCACATTTGGACAGTAGCCCTGCCACGCAAGTGTTCAATTTGTCCACAATGTCTTTCGCAATGGCTACCAGTGCTTGCTCCAATCTTGATACAAATAAATCCTCAACCATTTTGCTATCATGGTCCCTTAAGCTAACATCCAAATTTGCGGACTTGTCCTTGGGATTGTTCCTTCTAGGTGGTTTTCTTGTGTACCTACGAATGCGTGTGGGATTCAGAGGTGTAGCCAAAGGTGGTATATCCGTGTGGGGCGGAGGCAAGTGTGGAGCACTTGGCTGTACATTCGTCGCATCCACTATGGAGATGGGGTCCGAAATCATGATTGTGTGTTCAAGCGGGACCCTGGGGCAGTGTTCTCTTTCTAATGCTGGCTTGGTCTCAGCAGGAGCCAACCCAAGTTCTTTCTCAGCACTAGCAATTTCTTTCATTAGGACCTCCACGGCAGATGTCAAGTAAGATATCACGGAATGAGATTTCCTGGGAATCTTAGCGTTTTTGCCCTCATGATCGCCCTGTGATAGCTGCTTCCTCTTACCCATGGTAAAATCTCAGTGGAGTGGCCCAGCCAGGCCTCCTCTGGCCCCGGACGGCCACAGACGGCCCCACCCTTGTCCCGGGCTTCTTCCGGCGCTGCCCGCGCACGTCCCGCGGGGCGGGGAGCAGGCTGTGATGTCACCGGTGCGCCGGTGAACCCCGGGGCACCTGGGAAATGGAGTCTTTGGCCGTTGCCCTCACGGCGATGCGGGGAAAGCTGCGGTGTTTCAGCTGTTTGCCTCACGGTGGTCGGTGAGTAAGATGAAGTGTTTAAGCCATTGCCCTCACGGCGGCGCTGTCTCCAGGTAGTGCAGATAGGCGTGCCTCGAAATGTCACTTGTGTAACACATAATTGTTCTAACTGCACTAACTTCCACACAAAAGGTGGTGGAACCAACAAAGCGAGGTGTTTTCCACATTTCAAACTACATCACCCACAATGCAACACGAGTAACCAAAAGGAAGTGATGTGATCATGTTGAAATTTTATTTTTTTAACGCGAGAAGGCAGCGCTTTGTGTACCCGTGAGCAAGGTCTTTGTGAGACTGAAGCGCGTTGGGCTGTGCTGTGTTGCCCCAGCTATGTTGTTGCCAGGACAATAAACAGAATTGGACACTGATTATATCCTTGAGTGCTTTTGGAACGCCTCCTGTTGGGGAAAATTGTGTATTTACAAATGGCTTGGCTCTGCCGTATCCAAAACAGCACCGCCAGAGAGCACCAATTTCTAGGAAAGTGAGCCAACTCAAGGTGTGTGTGTGTGTGTGTGTGTCTGTGTATATATACCTGTGTATATATATATATATATATATATATATATATATACACAGACACACACACACACACACACACATACACACATACACACACATTTCTCCTGTTTTAATATGTGCTGCAACTGGTATAGAATACATTATGTATCATCTTGCCCTAAGCCCCTGACCCTAGCCTGCACACTTGCCACACCTCTAGCTCCTTTTAATGAGTACCTGCACTTATTTTTTCCCATTTAAAGCACTGGTACTAACAATAAGTAGACGTGGTGAATCTAACGTGCACCCACATCAACATAGGGGAATTGCTTTGCACATGCCTGAAATAACATGTAAATAAATTGTATAGTAATAATCTTGTGTTTTGAAAAGTAAACAATGAAGTAGGCTGCATATATATCAGTGTTTTGCATGTTGCATCCTGCTTGAGGGGAGATGCGTCGCTGTCCATCGGTTTGCAGAGAGGCCTAGCTGTTTCTATCCTGTCCTATTCCTGACAGAAATAACTTGTGTTTCCTGATTACCTTTTGGGAAATCTCTATCATCTCCTAGGCCCAGGGGGTGGTTTTCCTACCGATCGCTTCGTTTGTATCTAGCCTATTGTAGTGTAGTTCCTATATTCTCAATAGGCTCTGCACATTGGAATAATATATCCTATAGATGTGACGTAGGACTGGTCTCTACTAGGTCTCCATTGAATATATTAACCTTAATTGTGAGTGCCAGCTAGCTCAGAGGTCACAAGGAACTTTCTTGAATAAACAAGAAAGGATTAGTTTCTGACAACCGCATAAACATGACAACTTTGTTTCCCCAAGATAAAACTGATCTTCAGAGTCGTGGAAACAATAGATAGATCTTTCACTCAGTCAATCGTGCATGCTTCGTTTCACCAGAGGTGCAAAGAAATAGAGAGACAGACATTTTCAATAAAAGTATTTATTGAACAGTTTTCTTTCTCGTGCAGAAGAAATGAACTGCTACAATGGTAATACTGTATGTAAAGTATAATGCATACAGCAAGAAGAGTATTATAAAATAATACTGTAAAAGCATGGCATGGTTTCTAAGCCATACAAAACATACATAAATAATAAAAAGGCTAAAAAGTACCCAACTGGTGCGTCTAAAATACGCCTACCCCGATGTACCTAACCCAAATCTAGCACGAGGGAAGAAGTAAGTGAGGAGTAGCATAAATCTAGTATTCTTTTGCCAAGAATCTATCCAAGATTCCTCTTAGGGTCTAATCAGCTCCGTACCTTAGTTTAGAATGAAGGAGGTCAGTCTCAGGACTCGATTTCCCAACAACCCACAAGGGTAGCTTGGAAACACTGGAGCTGGATTTCTTGGCAAGAGAAAAGACAGCGTCTCTCTCAGTGCGTCTGCTGGAGGGTCGGCTTCCTTCGGCACTTGCTGCAGCAGGATGCGTCGGCAAAGTAGATAGTTGAACTGCTCCAAACCACTGTGTGTTTGCTAAGGCAAGTGTGGGCATATTTATACCTTGAAGGTGCAATGTTTGACGTACAGTTGGACATAATAACGTCATCAAAGAGTCTCAGTTCTTTGAAAACTCCATGAGTTCTTGGACAAATCAATATTCAAGCAAGGGGAAGTCCCTAACTGCTGAAGCCGAGTTTTCCAAGAAATCGTTGTGGATTTTCGGAACTAGTGGAAGTAGCCATGCCGTATTTGGACTGCATGAGCTATGTCTAAATATGGTTATGATTTCTGTGCCTATATAAGGATATGGTGATTTATACCTATATAAGAGCATGAATCGGGAAAGTTACACTAGGGTCCTAAAATGCTATACAACACTATGTCATTCTCAGCAGTACTATATTTGTCTCTGAATCTTTTGTCTCTCCAACTATACATTCCACCAACAATATGTTGATATGCATTATTTTTAGCTGAACCTGCTGTCTGTTCATCTATCCCTCCTTTAGGTATTATACTGTTTGGCATAATCATCCTGCTGAAACCTATTTGCCTCTTACTCTATCCACTCCTTCATTGCATAATGCAATTGCAGAATGGGTCTGTGTAAATTGCATTAGTTCTCTTGTCAGGAGATTCGATGTTTGTAATTGTGACCTGATGCAGATGAGCATTTACTTTGAAATCTGAGATAAACTCACTTATTACCCTTACCAAAAGTTTGTGATTAATTTAATGTTTGGTGAGGTATTGTCTTATCATTACCATCAACTATTCAACTAAATGGTCCATCAACCAAATAGAGGAAGAGTTGATATCAATATTAAACTGATGTTTTAGGAAGTTTATAAAAGAAATAAGAGATGAATTAAACAAATTAACCCCAGCGCATCAGGGATACTAGGTGAATGTATATGGGCCATTGTAGTGATTTGTGGCGTATCGATCCCTGATCAATTATTGATATTGGCGCTGGTTACGTTTTTTGTTATCAGAGGGCAGTTAATTATGGACATGTTTGGTAATGATTATTAATCATTGATTATATTTTCTTAACACAATGGGTTAGTGTCATGTTCTATGTTGTCTAGAACTCCAGGTACAGAGATACCTGAGGAATCCCAGCAAGGAATCTGCTGGAAGTAGGCAGAAGAAGAGTGTGGTAAAGAAATCACACTGCAGAAGTAATTTGTGAAAAAAATACCTAAAAGCTGTAGGTGTTATATCTAGGGAAACTTCGCATGAGAGTACAGTGTTTGAATAGTGAAGGGTCTACTTCTGAAATTCTAGCCTTATTTCCAGGAAATTAGCAAGACTCCTTTTCACACCAAAAAGTCCTCTTGTGAAATCTTGATTTTATTCCTAGAAAAATAATAGGTTCACCTGAAGCTTGTTTGAATGATAAAAATAACGCTGGTTGTTATTTTGGACTCGTGGTGAGACAAATCTTTTTAAAAGTGAAAACTATTTCTTTACTTAGTGGAACACACAAAGAAGCATTGTTTTATGTTGTTACTAATAGAATATTGTTTAAAGAAAACTCAGAAAAATATTGCCGTCATTTTTTTTGTAAAGGGAGGGTCAGTAGAAGGAGTAATACTGATGTCAGAAAAAGCTGCGTTGACATTGGTCAGGCAGCGGGCGTGCACTGGACTGTGATTGGTTGGTTGGTGTGAGCCTGTGCTAGTATTGGTTGAGACCCTGCTTATGGGGCAGTGCTGTGATTGGTTGTTTGGGGTGAGATGCGCTGGTATAGGACAAAAGTTAACCAATAAAGTGAGCAGAATTACAAAGAGACTGTTTTTGTTCATACATGATAAGACCCATTAGTGGAGGAAGTCAGAAAATGAAATTAATACTGAAAATAAAGAATTCTTTCAAGAAGGATAAACCAATTGTGACTAGAGAGGGAATTCCGATTCCGCCTCCAAAATTGCCTGCTTCTTTTATGATGCTAGAACGAGGATATCACACGTGTATGTGGTTAGAAAGTTGGATTGAGTATAAGAAAGATGATGGTGTTTTAGCTTTTCCGCAAAATGGTACATTTAATGTAATGATATTGCTAAATTTAAGAAATCAAATGAATTCTTTAGTCCCAAATCCTAGATTGACTCAGTACGAAGCATTTGAAGAATGGGAAGTGGAAGCATTTATGACAGAAAAATATAGAATGGGTAGCACAGATTACAGGAGTATGATGTTTAGATACCCCTTTGAGAGCAGGGATGAAAAGTTGAAAGGATGGAGAAGAGCCTTAGTAACGGAAGGGTTATACCAAGTTTTAACGGTTGAGGAGCAGACTAGAGGTAAATGTATGGAAAAAAGAAACCATTTAGAGACTCCATGTGTAAGAGGTGATATGAATGAATCTGATGATGATGAATTGATAGAAGTTATCATGAATAAAAAACCTCCACCATAAAAAGAAAATGTAGGGGTCATGACTCCAAGTGCCCCACAATTGGGAACACTGTTGACTCCCCAAGGTACAGATATAGCTAATGTAATGAAAGAGAATGAAGCAAAGATGTTGAATGAGGCCAGTTTATAACAGGTTCAGAAAAAGAATTAGTTGAATTTGAATGCAGAAGCATTGACGGTGCTGGTAACAATTGGTCCTGTAGTCCCATTGTTTGGAGATAGACAAAATGTATCAAAAGTACATGCATTAGCTGTGCCAGGTAGCAGCATTAGGAGTAGTGTGAATTGAGATGGATAGATAAATGTGAATAATACATTGTTGGATATTCCGATTAACGAGCTGATAACTGAGACCCCACAGAGAAATGTTCAATTTGAGCCTAGAAGAATAGGACCAAATGATACTACAGTAGCAGGGAGTTCCGCAGGTTCCTCACCAAAAGAATTGAACAATTGTATAAAAGAAATGATAAAGCCAAATCAACAACCTCAGAGTATAAATGTGAGTCAATTGAAGGTTGTTTTGGAAGAACTGATTATTGGAACAATAAGCCCAGATAGATTAGGGACCTATTGTGAGGACGAATTGTTGTTTCTGTGTAAAAGTATTAGAACAAAGAATTTGCATGAAAATATATCTGAAACTGCCAGTGAGTATGGAGTAGATATAGAAAAATCAAAGGTGTTGCAAAAATCATGCAGATTGGCTTTTACTGACAAGGACGTAGACAGTTTGACTGCTTCGGTAAAAAGGTTACAGATAAAGGAGATAATGAATATTCAGAAGAAATGGGGAGATGTAGATCGGTGGAAAGTTAGACGGTCTAAAAGGAAGGAAGGTGCAGCAAATAAAGGAGCAACAGTGTTTCCCATGAAAGAAACCGAACAGGTTGAAAGGGCGTGTGGAATGAGAGAAGTACCAGGTGGTGGATAAGTACATGTTCCATGGTCGAGACAGGATATATTGTCTTTTACAAATGATTTCCCCAGACTGAGAGAAAAACCCCTGTTGAATGGTACAAACAGGTGGATAGGTTTGTAAAGGTGTTAAAAGTTTTGTTAAAATACTTAGATGGTCTGTTTGACATTGTTGTTCCAGCTGATTTATGGACAGAGTTTAAGATTAGTGTTGATTGGCCAAAAGAGGAGTACCCTAGGAATCCTAAAACAGGTCCAGAATCAGAAGAAGTAATGAAAAAATAAAATCAGGTAATCACTTTCTTAAAGGAAAAAACCTCTCCAAAAGAAACAGATTGGGTTAAGATTGACAGAACTACCCGGGAAACGAAAGATTCAGTTCATGCCTATTGAACAACTGCTTCACGTATTTAAACAGTATAGTGGTTTTGAAAATATTGGAGGTGAAGACTTGGGACATTTTGTGTATCGTTATGTGTTCGGATTGAGGCCTGAGATGACCTGAGCTCCTTGCTCCACCCCCGCTGATGGCCGTCTGCTGGTGATGCTGCAGCCGGCGTTCTGGACGGCGTGCAGGCTAGCTGGCGTTCGAGTGCTGAATTGAGGCACTTTGGTGGCTTTTGGAGGCGTTAATTTCGGTCGTTTTCGGACGTGTTTTTGCCGCGATTTGCAGCGTGTTTACAGCGGTGGCAGCCGCAACAGGGAGGCCGTTTTCCTGGTGAAGAGTCTGAGGCGGCAGTACTACTCACCTGTGCTCGACCTTGAGTTCTTCCTGGTTCTCCTGGTAGCTGGAAGAGTTGAGCAGCCTTTAAAAAAAAAAAAACTCTGGACAGATACATTCCTGAACAGTTTACTTTATTCTTGGACACACCTGGGACGTGACAGCCAGCGCCAGGAGGCGCCTACAAACAGCGGAGCACCAACAGCTCCGTGGGGGATATTTCCGACCTGTGGTTGAACGGGAGGCGGACCAGCAGACTCCCGGGGCACTCTCACACCCTCTGGAGCACACACCCCACCGAGCGCCGTGTGGGATCGGCAACCAAGACCAAGACCCAGACTACAATTCCCAGGTGCCCCGGTGGCAGAGGCGCACCTAGGACGTGACAGCCAGCGCCAGGAGGCGCCTACAAACAGCGGAACACCTCCTGTCCCCGCGGGACGCGCGCGGGACCGCCGGGCTAAGCCCGGGCAAAGGGCGGGCCCTCTGTGGCCCTCAGAGGACCTGAGGAGGACGGGGCGGGCCACCCCACTTGGTCCTAACTTTAGAGGTACAGAGACATTATACCTTATACATATCTATGTTCAATTGTCCAGTGTCGCAATCGGGCCCTACGTAGTCCTCCCATGATGTCTATTTGGGAAGAGCTTAATGCCATGTGCGGCACTAACTATGTCCCTGATATATTAACCCCCCCCAGAGTGGGTAAAGACACTGATCTCATAAACTGTACCACCCAGGCTGTACCTGTATCCCCTGATTTAATCCTGTTTAACAACGAGGAAACTCCATTAAATGTCGATCTAATGTGTTGTAGCTCCTCATCCTTCCCTGCCAATCCAATTGTATTAACGCCACATAAAGCAGGGACTACATTAAATAATCCTGTTCCCCCCCTTCAATCGACCATATTGGCCCAATTTGAGCGATTGTTGAATGCTGCTCTGTTACCCCTGGTCACTAAAATTAAGGAGTTGGGAGACAGGTTGACAAGTGTTGAACAAATAGTAAAAAGGACTTACCCACCAACTGCAAATTCTGCTGTTTCCCCACGTTCCACGCTCTGTACAAACCCTGACAAGCCTATTTCCATTGAACACAGGAAAGCACGAACAATTGACCCTGCCCTGAGCATACCCTTCCCAAGGGGACGTAATAACACTCTTAAGCCTACTAGTGCCCCTTATAACGCCTCTAGATATCCTCAGGCAAGAAGGCATAGAATTAATTTACCCCCTGAAGCTGCCCCCTACGTGTCCGTTCTTTCCGGGGTGCCTGAACTTGGTCAGGGCAATCACGAAACAAGCGAGGATCTGCTAAATAAGACCATCTTTTGGCTTAACAACAACAGACCGCTGCCGCCCGCCTTAGATGGCGGAATTTTGAGCGTTAGGAGGGTGGGGTGGTTAGGCAGATTGCCTAAAGACATTCCGGGAGACCTGATATTAATCAGATTTAAACACAGGAACATTGTCCCCTATTTAAGACTTTCTCAACCAAAACCCGGAGATGGCCCAATTTCTACTTGGGACTTGTTTGATTTTTACCCGGGCCCCAGAGTAATGAACAATAACACTTGGTGAAAGGGGACTCTGGCTACCACGTGTTTATTACTCTTATACACAGGCATGTAAAATGGAAAAAGCCCAATATGTTCTTAATAATTGTATATATGTATCTTGTCGTACATGCTATGTCATTTTTCTTTATGTATCAAGGCCTAATCGATTGCTTCACGCTAAGGTTGGTTCTCCAGATCTTGCTTTTTAAATGGTTATGATTTCTCCGATACACGTTTTCATTTTTATTTACTTATTTTAATGAATTGATCAAATTGTTTGTTTTAAATTATTTCTGTAATTGTATGTTTGTATGATATTTTATGAAATATTTACGCTTATATGATATTTCTTTGCTGAATATCGAATAAAGCTTATTTTGAACCTTTGAGGCCTGAGATTAGCAACATGATACAACAGCATTTCATTTGCTGGCAGAGTAAGACAGTGGATGAAATCCTACGGTATGGAAAGTATTGTAGTGATGAAATTGACAGTAAACATAAAAAGTTAAAGGAGAATATGATGTGAGTGCAAGTAAAGGTAGCAAAGCAGTAAGAAAACAGCAATAATCAAACAAATGGCCAGAGTTTGGATGGGCAGAATTACAGTGGAGGTAAAGGAAAGGGAAAAAGTAGTAAGGAAGATGCTATGAAGAAATTTCCTTGTCATGCTTGCGGAAAGTTTGGACATTGGTGGAATGAGAGCAGATCTGCTAAAAAGAATAAAGAAGGAAATCAAAGTTTTATTCCACAGATGCAGAATGAGTTGGGTGTAAATCATCATCATCATCAGCATATAGTAACGCAACAGTTACAGGTGCCACAAGCTCCCCTACAAAATAATGTGAATGCTCAGGTGCAAAGGTACAATGTGAACACTGGATATCAAGGAGGAGACCCACTTGGTAAGAATCAAGGTGTGAGTCAGCAGTATTGGATGCAATATAATGGAAATGATTCAGATTTAAATCCATGATGGTGCCTGAGGAGGGAGGAAGAGTGCGTACTTGGTGCATCTTTGGCGGTAGATCAGTCTGGTCCATTTGTTGATGGAAAAGTGGGAGGTAATGATATTATATTATTAGTGGACACTGGTGTTACCCGTTCTTCTGTGAGAGCAGCAGAAATTCCGAACCTACCCCTCTCGGGAGAAACTTTCCAAGTTGTAGGAGTCTCGAATAAGCATATTAGAACGCCACTCACAAACCCAATAGAAGTTCATATTGGAAACTTTAAAAGCATGCATCGGTTTGTGGTGTGTGACTTGATCCCAGTGTATCTCTTGGAAAGAGATTTGCTGTGAAAAATGAATTTCACCATCTATTGTACCCCAGATGGAATTGCATTTCAGACCCCCAGATGAAGATGTAGAATTTAAAATGATGCTATCCAAGCAAGGGACGTAAATGAATGAGTTTTTTTCGGTTCTCACTGAAGACAATGTGCCTGAAGAATTGACATGTGCAGTGAATCCAGTTGTCTGGGATTTTTCAGGCAAGGAGATTGGTCTAATGACAAAAGACGATCCGATTCAGGTAATGGTAAAAAAAGGTTCTGTTTATCCAAATACACCTCAATATAAAATGAGTCCAGAAGTGGTTGCATGAGTTACTCCAGTAATTGACCAAAGGATTGAACAAGGAATCCTAAAAGAAATAATGAGCAGTCCTTGTAGTTCGCCTATCATAGGTATAAAGAAGCTCAGTGGGAAGTACCAGATAGGGCAGGATTTACGCAAAATAAATAAAATTGTAGTGCCCTGTTGCCCAGTTGTGCCAAATTCAGCAGTGATTCTTTACAAAACTTCTTGTGATGCAGAATGGTACATGGTAATTGATTTGTGTCAAGCATTCTTTTTGATTCCTTTGCATCCGGAAAGCCAACATATATTTGACTTCCGGTTCGGAGACCGTGTTTTGGCATGTTGCCGAGTCCGCCACGGGTACACAGAGAGTCCCTGAATCTTTAATCAGATCTTGAAAATCTTAAATCATGCCAGGAAATTTGGTTTTGATTCAATACATTGATGACCATCAGGTGGGATCAAAGACATGGGAGGCATGTGTAACAGACACAATTGCCATATTGAACCATCTGGCAGGCGGAGGACACAAGGTGTCCCCAGCAAAATTAAAATTTTGCAAACGGAAAGTACAATACCTTGGGCACAAAATAGAAAAGGGAGTTAGAAAAGTAACCCCAGAAAGAATCCATGTGATCAAACAGATGAATCCACCCAAAACTCAGAAAGAGGTGCTCATTTTTTGGGAATGGTTGGATACTGTCACCAGTGGATATGTGTTTTTTCATTGATTGCAAAACCCAGACAGAAATTGCCACAAAAGAATGTGAAAGATTTGATTGTTTTGGATGATGAAGCTATGAATGCTTTCATAAAATTGAGAGGCAGTCTATGCACCTGCATTGAGAATGCCAGACTATACTAAAGAGTTTGCATTGTATTGTTGTGAGAGAGATGGGTGTGCACTTTCAGTCCTGACTCAGAAGCATGGAATGGCACTACGTCAAGTAGCATACCTTTCTGCTACCCTGGATACAGTGGCTGCAGCATTGTCAGGATGTTTGAAAGCAGTAGCAGCTACTTGCATGAGTCTGGAACAGAGTGAACAGATAGAGTGTAATGGTTATCCTGTCAAGGTGTATGTGCCGCATTCTGTTGAGATTATTTTGACCCGTACTAGGACCCAGTATCTCACTTCTAGTCGGCTGACTAAGTATGAAATAGTGTTTCTGGTACAGAAAATGTCACTGTGGTCATGTGCACTGCTGTGAATCCGGAAACTCTATTCCTCAATTCTTGCTGTGAGGAAGTGAAAGAGGAAGTGGATCATGATTATCTGGATGTGACAGAGTTATGCACTAAGTCTTGGCCATATATTGAGAACAGTCCTTTGGATGATTCAGATTGCCAGTTGTTTGTTGATGGGTCATGTTTAAGAAATGAAAGAGGTGAATTATGCACTGCCTAAGCTGTATGCACCCTAGAAGGAGTCATTGAAGCATCCTGTGTGAAAGAAGTAAACTCCACCCAGATAGCTGAGCTGATAGCTCAGATTAGAACATGTAAAGTTGCCAAAAATCCGAAAGTAACCATATTCATAGACAGCGAATATGGATTTGGAATAGTGCACAATTTCGGCCAGCTATGGATGCAAAGGGGACTTTTGATTTGTTAGAAATGGGATTTTTTGTAGGCTACGGCATGCGCCGAAGCCAGGCAGAAACCACCACTCTGGTCAGGATAAGGGAGTTACACTCCTAAAAAAAACCCTGATCACCCCCTTTGTAGGTTGGCACGAGTAGTGAGGCTTATCTTAGAAGCATTGTGTAAATCATTTGCACATAACCAACAGTAATACAGTGTAAGCACTACAAAAGGACACCACATCAGTTTAGAAAAATATCCAATATTTTTACATACTTAAGACACAATACAGTACTTAGAAATCTTCAGTTATCAAAATATGTTTGAAAAACAGTTCCTTGATGTCAATAGCTCCATCCGGGGCTATCACGGCGTCGTGAGCAAACAAATCCAAACAGTTCTGGCTGACCGTGGCGTCGCGGGCCAGCTACGGTGTCAGGAAGACCCACAAACAGTACATTTTAGAAATGCAGGGCGTTGGTGACCTCTGTTGAAGTCAGGAGCACTGGCATCTGTAGGCGTCGGGTGCAGCGGTGCGGCATGTGGTGCTCTCAGGTCACTGTGCAAGCAGCGGCTCGGAGGTGGCGTCGTACGTGAGACCAAGGTCACAGTGCAAAGGGAATGCGGTGCTCATTGCGGTGCTGGCAGGTCACAGTGCAAGCAGCAGCGATGTCATTGCTGAAGTGCTGTTGTTGACTGGCGAACTCAAGCAGATGGTGCCAGCGTCGGTAGGCCTAACCTGCGGTGTGGGATGAGAACGGTGCGTTGTGTAACTTTACAAGCAGTGCCCTTGAAAACAGTGCAGTGTCAATCTCGGCGGGGAGCGTCAGCGTCAAAGGGCTTCGTTCTGAAGTGAGGAGGTGTGGAGTTTGGTACCCAGTGGCCGCGGAGCAAGCAGCAGCTCGGTGACAGCGTTAGCAGGCGTCGTCCGTGAGACCACGGTCATGTTGCTGCATTGCGGCGGTGCCCTATGTGGTGCCTTTAGGACATGGAGTCAGCAGCGGCATCATAGACGGCGTTGGGTTGCTTTTCCTTCTGTTGCGGTACAAAAGGGGGTGGTGATGGATGGAGCATCTGAATCAATCAAACACTCACACCCAGTCAAAAGATCTGGATTTAATCCATCACCGTTCTTTAGCCCACTCTGCCACCCCAGTTCAGACATGGCTATATGCAAATCAGTCTGACCCTGTGCCTCATGGGAACAGTTCAGCCCGAACCGCCAAGCCATGTCTTCCCTGGACCGGAAACAAGCTTCCGAGGACCGGTTTCTGGCATTTCAGCCGTCTTCAGCCTGGCTTGCTTGAATCCAGTATTGAGTTTCAATGGGGTATACCCTAAGAACTCTCTGACCTGGGTCAGTAAAAGTAGATACAATAGCAATGGTCAGAGTCTATAGATTCACTGTAACATCAAATGTAATACAAGCATTTAGTCAGGTGTGGAGCAAAAAATGCTACATCCAAAGTGTGCTTATATTTTTATTCATTATTTTAGCACATTGTTCTTTGAGTACCCAATTTCAATCAATGAGTACCAAGGTTTATGGAATATCATTAAATTCAAACATAGAGGATACGTCATTCAATTACTTCATTGAATCCTACAAATGCCTGGGGGCACAGCTCTCATATAATAGTATAGAACTTCATATGGAGAAAACAGCACAAATTATATCAAATAATAACATTTCAACGCGCTCAAAGTGATGGAAAAAGGGAAGAATTAGGTGGGATAGGTGTGATGGGAAAGAAGTGAGGACTGGGTAAAGGTGGTTGTGACCTTGAAACAATCACAGTGCTATAAAATACATCCTTTACAGTCTATATTTCGATCTGTAGTTCCAATGTACTCTTTAACATAGGATCCGTTTTACTCCGTTAGTTATTCCTATGTTCAGAGAATAGATATGGTCTGGTCTACGTTTCGACCCCCTGGATAAAGGGTAAATTATATCCTCAGGCTGGGGTCTTCTTCAGGACAAGGAGAGACAGGAGCGCTTAATATGAGGCCCTTCGGTGGCCATTGTAGTAGGACCGTCGTGGGTTCCTTTCTTTCAAGTAGTAATCCTGCATTCATTGGGATTGGAAGCTTTAAGTGTGGCATACCCTGCCACACTTATGGCGGCCAAAAGCGGTACAAAAGGGGGTTGTACCGCATTTGGCCACCATAAGTGTGGCAGGGTATGCTCAGACGTGAGTCCCTTGCTCACTTTGCCACTGGATTCAAGCAAGCCGGGCTGAAGACGGCTGGAATGCCAGAAACCGGTCCTCGGAAGCTTGTTTCCGGTCCAGGGAAGACATAGCTTGGCAGTTCGGGCTGGACTGTTCCCATGAGGCACAGGGTCGGACTGATTTGCATATAGCCGTGTCTGAACTGGGGTGGCAGAGTGGGCTAAAGAACGGTGATGGATTAAACCCAGATCTTTTGACTGGGTGTGAGTGTTTTATTGATTCAGATGCTCCGTCCATCACCACCCCTTTTTGTACCGCTTTTGGCCACCATAAGTGTGGCAGGGTATTCTCAGACGTGAGTCCCTTGCTCACTTTGCCACTGGATTCAAGCAAGCTGGGCTGAAGACGGCTGGAATGCCAGAAACCGGTCCTCTGAAGCTTGTTTCGGTCCACGGAAGACATAGCTTGGCAGTTCGGGCTGGACTGTTCCCATGAGGCACAGGGTCTGACTGATTTGCATATAGCCGTGTCTGAACTGGGGTGGCAGAGTGGGCTAAAGAACAGTGATGGATTAAACCCAGATCTTTTGACTGGGTGTGAGTGTTTGATTGATTCAGATGCTCCGTCCATCACCACCCATTTTGTACCGTTTTCTTCTGTTGCAGCACAAAAGACACAGTTCCCAGTGCTGAGGGCAGAAGAGCTTGAAGTCTTTGCTGTTCCTGAGACTTCTTGAACAGGGGGCAAGCTCTACCTCAAGTCCTTGGGGAAGCTCACAAAAGTAGATTGCAGAAAGTTTAGTCCAGTCCTTTCACTGCCAAAGACAGAAGCAGCCACTGCAGGCCAATACAGCTAAGCACACAGTAAAGTGGTAGTTCCTCCTCACAGCTTCTCCAGCTCTTTTTCTTGGCATTCTTCTTGCTCCAAAATAATTCTAGATTTCAGGGGTCTGTGCCCCAATATTTATATCCCAAAATCCTTTGATCTCTCAGGCAGAAAGTGCCTGTGCCCAGCCAAAATCAGGTCTTTCTTCTCTGCTGTGGCTTCCTGGTAGTAGGTAGAAACGGCATTGTCAGAGGCAGACCAGGCCCTTTCAGGTGGAGGGAAATCTCCTCCCCCTACTGTAAATGCAGCCCAGGCCAATTCAGCCCTTTCCTGACCCAGCTCGACTATAAAGAGCCACTCCTGCTCCCCTGCCCTCTGTCATCCAAAACCCAGATAGTCAACCGCATTCTAGCAGAGGCACACTTGATGAGTGAGTATGAAAATACCTACTTTCTAAAATTGGTATTTTCAAACACAGAATGTAAAAATCACCTTCAGTAAAAGATGCATCTTTAGATTCTGAGTTCAGGCATACTAAACTTTATTTTACTACCTAATTCCCAGGGCCAGTTATGTTTAAAAGATATTATAAACAAACTCCCCATTCTGTGCTTTGGGGAACAGATAGCCTTGCGATAGTGAAAAATGAAATTGGCAGTAATTTATTATCAGGACATGCGACACACACCAGGGCATGTTCTACCTTTCACATACACTGTACCCTGCCCACAGGGGAACCGTGGGCCTACCTTAGGGGTGGCTGATAAGTAAGAAAAGGGAAGGTTAGAGCCTGGCAAGTGGGTGCACTTGTCAAGTCGACATGACAGTACCAGACTGAAGCATGTCACCCCATGGGTGAGTGAGGGTTCTCTTCTTTAACTAACAAATGCCCTTTGTTTTGTTTTTTAGTTCACTCGGTGCACTATTAATTTTCTTTGATATTACCATCCGATTTTCTTTGATATTACCATCTGATTACCTTTTGTGAGAAATACAAGTTGGAGTGGTACCATGGATGGTGTTAATTATCCATTAGTAACCCTGTTGTAAATTAGTACCAGACTGCACACAGGCTCTGCAATGGCAGGGCAGACTCATATATATGGTATGTTTGGGTGGGTGGCACAACCCAGTGCTGCAGCCCACCAACAGCATTTGATTTACAGGCCCTGGTACATGCAGTACACTTTACTAGGGACACACATATACATCTAACAGGCCAATCATGGAAACACCAATCCATAACACATTTTACAGAGAGCATATGCACTTTAGCACTGATTAGCAGTGGTAAAGTCCTAAAACCAACACAAACAGGTCAGGAAAAAATCAGAGGAAGAAGCAAAAGGTTTGGGGATAACCCTTCAAAAAGGGACATTTCCAACATGACTTCTTCAGGTTCCCCCATTGGAAGTGGTAACATTGTGAAAGAACTAGTGGATGCTTTACAATTGCCCAAAAGAATTGCAGTAGTCAACTGTGCAAAACAACAATGGGAGAGGCAGGGAGATTAAGGAACACTCTCTTAGTCCCCGGTTAAATGCAAATTAACAAGAGAAGAGAGGTTAAATAGGTCTCAAGAAGCCACAGAGACGGAGCGAAGCAACTGGGGGATCACACACCCACTTTGGGTGGAAAAGAAAGCCCTCACACACCGACCTAGTCAGTGTCATGCTTCATCATAGGGCCCCACCAAAGAGGCCGAATGCCTCTTTGGTGTGCTACGACGCCAGAAGACTGCGGAGCTGGTTGTGTGAAAAGGGCGTGCTGTGAGGTTTAAAATTAATAGTGCCTAAAGGGAACCTACAAAAATGTTTAATGGTTGATCCCTAGGACACGAATAAAAGCGTTATGTGTCTGAATTTACTGCCAAAGGTAATGGATTGGTTAATTCAGAATATACGTTAGTCAGTCAACATGTTTCAGCCTTAACAGTGGTTTAAATTTACCTAGGCATTCATCAGGACAGAATTATACCCCGGCGGTATGGACTCTCTAATCGTCCACCCTGACCTGGGGGCGTGAAAGTGAAAACTTTATCACTTTTTTAAATTTGTTTCAGGTTGAAACATGTTGACTGACTAACGTATATTCTGAATTAACCAATCCATTACCTTTGGCAGTAAATTCAGACACATAACCCTTTTATTCGTGTCCTAGGGATCAACCATTAAACATTTTTGTACATACCCTTTAGGCACTTTTAATTTTAAACCTCACAGCACGCCCTTTTCACACAACCAGCTCCGCAGTCTTCTGGCGTCGTAGCACACCAAAGAGGCATTCGGCCTTTTTGGTGGGGCCCTATGATGCAGCATGACACTGACTAGGTCGGTGTGTGAGGGCTTTCTTTTCCACCCAAAGTGGGTGTGTGATTCCCCCAGTTGCTTCGCTCTGTCTCTGTGGCTTCTTGAGTCCTATTTAACCTCTCTTCTCTTGTTTATTTGTAGTCAACTGTGTGCACATCAATCAGGAGACAATTATGTGACAAAAGGCAATAGCTATGCAGACCAAATTGCACGTTATTGTGCCCAAAATACAATGGCTTTGAACAGATCCATTGAATGATAGAATATAGCAAATGCCATCTCATGTCTATCACTACCGCAAAGTTTGAGACTTGGGATAAAATGAGGCAAATGCAGGATGATGCAAGTGATGAGGAAAATGAAATCTGGAAACTTACAGGCTGTAGAAATAGAGCAGATGATGAACAATGGGTTTATCAGGATGAGAGACCAGTTTTACCACACTTTTTGATTTCTCACACGGCCGGGGTGTACCATGGACATGCACATATTGGAAGAGAGGCAATGATCAGACTCTTTAAGCAGACATGGTATTATCCGAAGTTCAGGGTCATTGCAGAGAGCCTTTGCCAGAGGTACATTATTTGTCTGCAGCAAAATATAGGGAGAAAAGCAGTGCTAAGTTGAGGACAAATTGGGAGCGCAGGGGGTCCATTTACCCGACTCCAGCTTGAATTTACCAAGCTACCCCCTTGCAATGGGCTGAAATGTATCCTAGTGATTGTCTGCTTATTCTATCACTGGTTAGAAGCTCACCCCATGAGAAGAAATGACAGTCTTACAGTAGCCAAACTGCTTTAGGGAGAATTGATCCCAAGGTTTAGAATGCCAGTCACTTTGGAGACAGATAGAGGAGCTCATTTTAATAATTAGGTAATTATCTGATTTGTGCAGCATTTAAAATTGAACAGAAGAGTGCAGGGGGGGCAAGATGGCCTCCGGCAGGTCATAGGGAGAGGTCGCACTTTCCCCCCTCTCCAGAAATCTCAGCTCATTGATCCCTGCTGGTTATTAACGGTGAAGGACTATGTTGCTGCGATAACCTTGGAAATGCTTTATTTTTGCTGATGCAGGTAGATCACGTAACAGAACAAAAAAATCAGTAAGTCCTCTTCAATCACGAGTGGCAAAAAAACTTGATTGGGATTACTCCGCCACATCACAGCTGTACCAGGAAGGAGCCGGAGCCAGCTCACTACACCCTACCCAACCTCTCCTGCAGGCACAGAATCAAATCTCTAACTTTGACCTCCTGTTTACTACATTAAAGCAGATGCAGGGTGAGGCCAGAGTCGAAAGCCGCAGAGCCAAGCAAGCTAATAAAAAAATGCAGGGGACACTGCGAAAAGTGAACAAGTTATACGCAGACATTGCTGGCCGAGTCACGGAGGTGGAAGAAAGAACGGGTAAATTGGAAGATGAGGTCACAAAGCTACAGGAGGATAGACAGGAGCAGGAAAAAACATCATCATACGTTTTATGGAAGCTTTAAGACTCTGAAAACAGGCAAAGACGCAACAACATAAGATTACTGGGAGTGGGGGAAGGGAAGGAAGGGCAAGATGCTCGGGCATTTGTGATCGAGTTGCTTAGAGGAGCGTTCCCCGAAATAACTAAGTGGGACTGGGAAATTGAAGTCCAGCGAGCCCATTGGTTCCCCCTGATGCAGAGAAAGGGGAATCCATCAGATAAACCAAGGGCAATTCTAGTGTACGTAGGGAATTTCTTGTTAGGAGAGGAAATAATGAGCAAGGCTAAGCCAGAGGCCAAGCGCACGTACAAGGATATAAGCTTTTTTGCCCTGCCTGACTTCTGCCACGCTACGGTTGAGAGAAGGTGGCGTATGAAACAATTAATAAATCCATTCCAACAGGCAGGGTGCGAGGCATATTTGATGTTCCCATGTTGCCTCAAAGTAGGGATTAACGGTCAGTTTAAGTTGTTTTATTCTGAAGTCTTGGTCCAAGAGCACCTTACTCTGATGAAAGAGAACAAAGGACAGAGCAGTCAGATGGTAGCTGTGAGTCAGGAAAACCGTAAGACAGAGAAATAGCCACTCTGGAAGGTCACTGGGAAGACACAGCAGAAAATGTTGTTTAGATTTCAGCAACAGGGGTCAGTATAATAAAGGGTGTAGCTTACTGTATGTGAGAAAGAGGGGGGAGGGTGGACAACCCGGGGCCACGGCTGTCACACATAGGTCAGGATTGACCTATTTGCCAGTAAGGGGGGGTTCTCAAGGGTGGGTTGTCAGAGGGGGGTGGGGTGGGGTACAGGGCACAGTACATTAAGAGAGCACAGGGGTGGAATAGGAAGGGTAGGTGGATTGCTGGCTACAGGCAGTATTAAATTGTTCACGGAAGCAATACGTAAGGAAGGAATCAAAAATGAAAATGGTATAACATATCATATGGATTGCTGGGTTGGGAAACTACTAGATGTGTTTTAATGGGTACTCGACTAGTAACCTGGAACGTCTGTGGGTTAAATGATCACCAGAAAAGGCAAAGAGTCTCTATCTCACTAAAACAGATGAATGCAGACTTTGTATGTATGCAAGAAACGCACATCATGGCCTTGCAAGGGTACCTTTTGGATCAACTAGGATTTTGGGTTTTAGCATATTCTAAACAAGGGGCTAGGAAAAGAGGTGTCGCTATACTATTTAAAAATCAGAATGTAATAACTAGGAAGAAATTGGAGGATCAGTGGGGTAGGTGGGCGCTGGTCGAGTGTTTGATAGAGGGGGAGTGGATCACCCTAGGGGCAATATACGGATCTACGGAAGATGATCTAGAGATCTTTGAGTTTTTGGATGTAGAGCTAGCTACTTGGGCCCCCGTGTTATACTGGCTGGTGACTTTAATATTAATGGAGCGGATGGGTTAGGGCCAGGGTCATAGGGCAGATATCAAGGCAGGAAAAAAAGGGTATACCATGCACTACTTAGCCTTGCAAGGAACAATGTGTTATCAGATGTTTGGGGGAAAACAAGAACGGACGATAAGGGGTACACATTCTACTCAGCCCCACATCGGATCTGTGTAAGGTTAGATTATTTTTATACGTCTAATTCGTTGCTCTCCTGCCTAAAAATAGAAAGGCTCCCTCAGGTATTTTCTGATCATAACCCGTTAATGGTACACTTAAATCTTCAAACAACGACTAGAAGGGGGAGGGTATGGACCTTTGAAAGAGGGTTTCTGCAAGATGAAAAGTATGTACAGCACATGTCACGATGGATTAACACCTACTTTGAAATCAATAGGGGTAGTGCGGCAGTAGGCATTGTCTGGGATGCTTTTAAGGCAGGAGTGCGCGGGGAGACACTAAGTTATAACACCTGAAACGAAAACAGGAGCAGCTTAAGAATAGAGACCTAGTCAAGGCAGCTCTAGATGCAGAGGAGGAGCTGTCTCAGTGTATGTTAACAGGGGCCCCGCTTGATTGTGCTCTCTTTAAGGTGGCAAAAGCAAAAATGGACGCAGAAGAAGATGTGGCAAATAAGACTGCTAAGATTTTTCTGTCGAACAGGGAGAGATGCCACAAATTTAGCGAGACAGTTGGGCGCACACTAGCCAAAAGGCAGCTTCAGGAGAGGTAAGGGAAATTTGGGACACAACAGGTAGATTGCTTACAGACCCCGACGAGATACGCGAAGTGTTTAGGAAATACTACGCTACATTGTATGATGATCAGCAAGGTAGAGACCCTGAGGAAATTGGTACATATCTGCAGGGCATTCCGGTGACGAGGCTGTCAGAGGAAGACTCTGAAGGGCTAGAAGAAATCTTTGGTCTAGAAGAGATTAAAGTTGCCATAGCAAATCTTTCTTCTGGAAAGGCGGCAGGCCCAGACCAAATCCCAATCGAATTCTATAAAGTTTTCTGGGATGTACTTAGCGAGGATTTGGTAACAACGATGCAGCAGGCGCAGTCAGGGAACTCTATACCGGGCTCCTGGGGAGGTGCGGAAATTGGTATAATTTTAAAGAAAGGGAAACCACCTACAGAGCCCGGATCATACAGGCCGATTACGCTAATAAACGCGATACAAAGATCTACTCTAAGGCATTGGCAACAAGACTAGCCCGAACAATAGGAACTCTTGTGAGTAGTACCCAGCATGGCTTTTTTCCAGGGAGGGGCACTTCTCACCATACACGTAAGGTTATTACGCTATATGATGACATGGAAGTCGCAGGAGACCCGATGGCAGTAATGCTATTGGATGCAGAGAAGGCCTTTGATCAGGTCTCCTGGGACTATCTGTAGTTTATTTTAAGAAGAGTGGGTTTTAAAGAGGGATATGTCAAAGCGGTGCAAGCGTTGTATACTGCCCCACAGGCTTCTATTCGAATCAATGGAGGTTCAACTCGCTCGCTCAAAATAAAGCGTGGAATGAGGTAGGGGTGCCCGTGCTCCCCGCTTTTATTTGCAATGTATATGGACCCATTGATCCGCAAAATTTAGATGTGTGAAAGGATCAGCCCGCTGACCACATGCATGGGGCACTGTAAGATTCTCGCATACGCCGATGATTTGGCATTAATAACATCTAACCCTACGGACGCTATAGAACAGGTTGAGTTCGAGGCTCGGAGATTTGGCCTGGTCTCAGGGTACGCTTTGAACACCTCTAAGACGCAGATTATAAACAATCAACACGCAGATTGTTCTGATCAGCGGGTGACTCAGGCAGGAGCATATTTGGGGATAATTATTACTTCTGAACTAGACACCTTAGTTGAAGAGAACATAACTCCAATAATGGCTAAAGTAAAGAAGGATTTAGATAGATTTCAGAATTTGCATCTCTCAATTGTGGGCCACACTGATATTGTGAAGATGATGACCCTACCCAAGTATATCTTTAGAGCAATTCCATTATTTTTTGAAGCCAAATGGTTTAAGAGCTTAGAGCAAATGATTAACAGATTTATCTGGGCTAAGGTCAAGACCAGGAGAGCTCTGAGATATATGGCGCTCCCTATAGCGAGGGGAGGGTGGGCGCTACCAGATTTAAAACTCTAATACTGTGCGGCCGCACTCCGGTACATGGTAGGTTTACTGGGGGGAGCTGAGGCGGAGGGACAGGATGAGTTTGGCACCCTAGCAATATATGGTTTGGTTATGGGAGCAGAGGCGGAGAATTTATTTTTAAACACATTGCTTCAAGTTATTTTAAAAGGACACGATTCAAGACGATCCTTGCAGCACATAGCGTCTGGAAAGCATTCACAAAGAGTTTTGGTCTTGGGAAATACAATGCATAGACAAGAATGCATGCTAATCCTACTTTTCCCCAAGATATTTTTTCGGACTCTATATTTAGAGAATGGGGGAGGTGGGGGATAACGATGATCGGGGATGTCATGGACTTACAAGGAATGATACAATTCTCGGAGCTGCAGACAAAGTATGGTTTAGAATCAAGACAATTTTTTTAATATTTGCAAGAGAGAAGCTATATAGCTACAAAAAGGTGAGGCCCAGCAGGGTTTGGGAAAAACTCGGTTATGGAGATAATTCAAGCTGGCCTAGATTGCACGATCAAGAGGTTTTATTCTGCATTGTTAGAATCTAAGCAGGATTATATGGAAAGGAGTGCGGATAAATGGGCAACAAAGGTTCATGTGGGGGAAGAGTGCGTTTACCTCTCACTGGATATGGGACAAAGTACTCTGTGTTCAGCACCCCTCCAGGCACAACATTATAAAACCTTGTTCTGTCTATATTATTCGCCTGCTAGAATCGCACAATGGGTAGGTACATCGGGAATTAACTGCCCTAGATGTGGAAGCACGGAGGCTGATTTAGTACATATCTTTGTAACATGCACTCACTCGCAGTCAATACAAAAAGACATAGAGGTGTTTCTTCACACATCACTAGGAATAGGGATCACTATACTCCTTCTATAATTCTTCTAGGGGTCAATAATAATGATAGACAGATGAAAGGTGGATATTTTATCTTTGTTGCCATTGCAGTTCTGAGGCTATGCATTGCCTCAGCGTGGCTTGACACTTTGCCTCCGACATTTCACCAATGGCTAGCTAAATTACTCTCGATATGTAATTTAGAAATTGCAATTGATGCAAGAAAGGGGAAAAAGGGAAGAAAACTAGGCGAGCAAATTTGGGAACCTATTAAGCGGTGGAAAGAGGGAATTCCTTTCAACATTGTTACAAATGTAGTATAGTGTAAGAATTTTTGCAAAATATGTTGATGGTAATATTAATGTCTTGTTTATTCACTTTTGTTTATTTGCTGTGCCCTGTACATTTAAAAAAGGGGAAAATGCTTAATAAAAAAATTAAAAATAAAAATAAAATTGAACAGAAACTGCATTGTGCCTATCGACCTGGAGCATCTGGAGTGGTTGAGCAAATAAATTGCACTAATAAATGCAGGTTAGGGAAAGTGTGTGCATCCACATCACTGAAATTGTCAGATGCTTTACCCCTTGTGCTGATGAGTCTCGGAAGCATTACTGACAAAAAAACTGAATTAAGGCTTCATGAAATCCTCATGGGAAGAGCAATCAGACAGTCATATGTACCAGCAAACAAACTGATGAGTATATCTGATGATTTGGTGCTTGACTATTGCAGAGGATTTGCTGAACAGGTATGTTGTGCATCTCACCCGGTTGGAGAAGACACCACAACAATACATCAAAATTAAGCTCATGATCTGAGTCCTGGCAAGTGGGTCTACATCAAGAAACACGTAAGGAAATTGTGTTTAGAGCAAAGGTGGCACAGACCTTATCAAATCATCCTGGTGACAACGGCAGTGAAGTGTGCTGGCATACCAAATTAGATTAACGAGAGCGACACCAAACGAGCCCTAGATCCACCTGAGAGAGCGATAGAGCCACAACTGGTGAATCGAATTCAAAGGTCAGCGGCTAAAGTGTGTGAAGCTGATGTATCTAGAGTGACAGATTCTAGCGAACCAATGGATGGTGAGCAGCCAAAACAAGTCGAGTAGAAAGGACAAGAGATTGTAGGGTTCCAAAGACTGTCGTTGGACAAGAAAGAAGTGAGTTCACTGATGATCCAAAAGAAAGTGAACCTCCAGCTGAACCTGAAACAGGTGAAGCTGTATTTGAACCAGAGGAAAGTGAGTTCACAATTGAAAGGGAAATCATTGTAGGAACATAAGGAAGGATAAGAAGAGCCAGAAAATCAAGAAGAAAACCAACCAGAAGAAAGGGCAAGCAAAAGAACTTGTGAACTAGATATAGAAGGTGACACAGTAGTCAAAGCAAAGAAACCAAGAAAATGTGATAATTGGCCAAGTGGAGTGAAAAGACTAAAGTACACTCCTGTGAAAACAAGATAAACAAAAAGACCAGAACAAAGTAATGAGATCTCCAGTCAAACAGATCAGGAAGAGCCAGGAAAATAATTAGTACGAAAAACACGAAGAGTAAGAATTCCAAGTAAAAAATACAGAGCACCTGGATGGACATACGTAATACTGGAAGAAATTGAAAGTTCAGATCCAAGTGAAGAGAAACACAAATCTGACACTGAACAAGTTGATGAAAATAAACTAAGACCTCCTTAGAGAACTGTGACAAAATGAGGTCAAACCTTGGTGACTCATATGAAATAAAAATTCAAAGCAGACAAAAGAATAAGAATAAAAAGAAAGCAAGTAAAGAAAAAGCCTTAAAGTGAAGGATTACCCTACTATTTTTTTCCATTATTTTTAAGAAATATAGAGGCATAGAAAGATTTTTTACATTTTTTATAGAGAGAAAATGGCTGAAACAGAAGTGACTGAACTTCCAAAACCTAGTTTAAAATGTAGGTGTATTAAAGCTTGCTTGTGTAGTGTTTTGTTATTAACATTTATGTTGCTACTATTAACTGTTCTTATACCTATTCTAATGGTAACTTACAAAAGAAACAATACTAATGATGTAACAAGTGAAATGGAAATGGATGCATTCTCCATCATGATAAATCAATTAGTTAAATGTCTTTACCAAGGTACTTTATGAATATGTTGAAACAATGAATGTGAGTGACTGTTATGTGTGCATGCAACTTCCTTCCCTTCGTCTGTGTCTGAAGGAGTGACTTATCACCACCTTCCATTAACCTATGGTGTGTCTTGTAGAATACTTACTAGTTTATTTTATGTAACAGGGAAACTTGAGTTTCATTACTCTAATATAGACTTAAGGGTCCATTAGGATGTCGGGCTGTGGCACCACCAGTGTGCTGGCGGTGCAGAAAAACGCGTTTTTGCGCCCACGAGCAGCGGAAAACACGTCCGCCATATTAACATTGCCAAACATAGGTCAATTCACGTCCACCGCGGTGCAACCGGTACCGCCATCAAAGTGCACCCGCCACCACGGCAGTGTGAGACAATGGAGACTCACCACCGTGCGGAATGACGTCCGCCCCATTCCACAAATTAGAATGCCCCAAACAAGCAGACGCACCGCAGTGGAGACACAGCACAATCAGAGACGGCGGAAGCTCAAGAGCAGAGCGCAAAACCAGAGTCCCGGGCCCCTATGCCCGGTCACGACCGCCATACACCCTGCCCTACACATGTTCCCGGTGCTGTACCTGCTATATCACTATCAACTCATGGTCCGCCACGGACGCCGCCACAGGTACGCAACTGCACAAATACAACACACAGGCTGACACAGGGTCCAAATCCACAACAGACACCCTCCTGGGGGCAGTAACACATCCACAAGGGCACCCACACATGACCCACCTGCCACCAAGTCACCCCTCTGCAGCCTGGACACACATCTACCGTGATCTTGCTGCAATCTCCCGGTCATGTCACCGCGGTGGTCAAAACAAGGGAATACATGTGCACAATGCAGAAGACAGGGCCAGTCCAAGGTATGGGCAGGGCACAAAGACCCCAGGGACACACCTCCTACCACCACACACCAGCACACCCCATGATGTCACAGGCCAGGTGCCCATCCTGTGCACTCCCATGCACAACAACAAGACAGGTGAATCCACACCCTGCACCACACAACAAACAACCAGGGAGACAGCCACTGCAGGAGTAGCTGCACAGGAACACACAACACACAGCACAGTGCCAGTGAAACACACACCACAACACCACCACACACATGGAAACAAACATGAGTACACGCATCAAATGAACACATACAAGGAACAAACATGCAAATTGACACACAGCCAGCATAGTCACACATACATACCACACACTGACACACACACACACAGTAAATGCCAACAGTAATGGAGCACAACAAATCAGCAAGCCAAAGTGGGATGTATACAAATGGAAGGCCATGGAGACAAACAACAAGCATGTGCACATCACATGCACGACAAGGAACACAGAACACCCCCCTCAGACCATCAAACCACACATGGCTGGTACAGTCAGTGAAGTCAAACCACAAGCACCACAGTGCAACAACACAGGGAGGCAAGGCATACCAGGTAAAGGCACAAGGAAGAAAGGAAGGCCTGGCAGTCAAGCTGGGAACAGCCACACGTGCATACAACCACCTGACAGGAGTACACCACCAGCACAACACACAGGGCCCATATACATACTCCATCACTGACAAACACCAGGAGGAATGTACACACATAGCCCCCCAACAGCAGCACACAACACCAGTGCCATGCACACTGAAGGCTGCCAATACTTGCCAGTCCATACACACTCAAACAAACACACACCCTGGGTGTAGCCACAAACATCACACACAGGGATGCCACAGCAAATGTCTGCATAAAAACATCAAACAAACACATAACCCAAATGAAACACACACATAACCACAGCAAAAACAGACATACCCTGTCAGCCAAACTGTGGAAAGGCAATGGGATCACAGACACAACAGGAGTGCACAACCTCATCAATCAGGAACAAAGCACACACAACATACCACAAATCACACAAGAAGTGCCCCATCACAGAATAACACAGCCACATCAAACCTGCACAAATAAAATGAACAAACACGGCAGGACATCAGGGGATGCACATAAGGCAATGCCAAGGCCATATACACACAGCACTGTACGCACAACAAGCAGTGTGCGCACACCAAACATACCAGTGACACACAGACATGAGTGACACAACACCAACTCATACAACACAAATCAGCACAGTACAAACACAACAGCAGACCCAGGAAGTGAAGCAACAACACGGCCAACACACATACATCCAAACAACCACAACAGATGCACAGATCTGGGACACAATGGTGGAATTAACTTGAACATAGCACTGGCCAGCACACACAGCTGAACTGCAGATGAGCAACCATGACTGACAAACAACACAAGAACACTACAAAGGAACAATTAGGGAAAGAACCTGAGTGGTACATAGTCCCAGCCCAAAGAAATGTACCACACAGCACAATGTCACAAATGAAGTGATAAGGAGGCACAAACACACACACAAACCAAGGGGACAGCTGACATCCAAGTGAAGTGTACTGAACCCATTAGCAGATATGGCAGGAATGCACAAAACACAATCAGAGGGAGTCCAGGCCCATAAAGAGTAGGCACAAGAAGCACACATAGGGGCTGGCATTACACCACACACACCATGCCATACAGGAGGATAAAAGGCACCATGTACCTGCAATGCGTGAGAAGCACAACCCCAATGGCAGTGTGAAGCAGCAGGTCTGCACAGTCTACACAAACAGAAACAAGACACATGGAATATGAAACAAACACAACACTGATGTGCAAGTCACACACTTCGCACACTCACATGTGACTAAAACAACAAGTAGGAGTCAGACAGAACAGCATGGACATACCAACATACTGCACATCTCTTGACAACCCAAGAGCACACATCTCATATAGGCCATGGGACCAGGATGACGGGCCATCACAAGATGACCATATACATGCACAGCTGGGGACATATAACGGAATAACACACATACATGATGACATTGCCCAGCCTGCATACAAACCTGTGCACAGAGTCACACGCTGTGCTGGCAGTGTCCCCCAAACTGACATGTGAATAATGTAGCCAATGAAATGAATGAAATGAAATAGAATTTATAATGCGCAATTAAAACCCGGAGGCATCAAGGCGCCTAACAAAAACAGATCAGAACACAGAAGGCAGAACACAACTACGAGTATGACTTCGCAAAAAGCCGAGTTTTCAGAGCCTTTCTAAATGACTGCATGGTGGGAAGGGACTTAAGATCCCCCAGAAGGATATTCCACCACTTAGGTATCAGAGTGGAAAAGGCTTTGCCACCCCATTTAGCTCTACGGGTGCGGGGGACTAATAATAGAGATTTGTTAGTAGAGCGTAAATTCCTCGAGGGACTATAGGGAGACAAGATGGATCCGATCCCAGTAGCACTACCTCTGGCCAAGGCCGCGTAGGTCATGCACATTGTTTTAAAAAGGATCCGATCTTCGATGGGGAGCCAGTGTAGCGATTTTCTGGCAGAAGTGGCCGAGGCACATCTGGGCAGGTCTAAAACAAATTTGGCCACCGCGTTCTGGACCATTTGCAGGCGCTGAAGCAGACCCTTGTTTAGTCCCGCATACAGCGCATTACAATAGTCCAGACGGGAGCCAATGAGTGCAACCACTACCTGCTTTCTGGCCTGTTGAGAAAGATAGTGTCTGATCTTCCTCAGTACATGGATAATTCCCCAACAGGTTGAGATGGAAAGGGGCGACCACTCGGTCCCCCCGAACGTATGGTCGGGTGCCCCGATCCCCCCGGGAAACCATTTTGGGCGGGAGGCGTGTCACGGCTGGTATGCCCGAAGCGGCGTAGCCGGGGCGCACCTTTTCCCGCCCAAGAGGGGTTGTCCTAGACACCTACACCATCGGCCACGCCCTGTAGGCGGTTGGAGGAGGGTCCACGCCCTCCCAAAGAAGAATAAAAGGAGCAACAATCCAAGGAAGCATCCTCTTGTTCCTGTGCTTGGAAGCTGCACCTCTTCGTTGCACGTGAGCCCGAGACGGAACAAAGAGCCAATTTTGAGAACTTGTAATTTTGTGTTTCTTCTTTCAGCGATTTCGAAGCTTTGATCCAGGACCTCGAGTCGAATATCCGTGAACGATGCCTGGCAAGAAGGTCGGAAAGAAGGTTGGGACCGAACAGATGCTTCGTATGCTGGTGAAGGACATGGCGAACATGAAGAAGCAGATGGCGGCAATGAATGGTACGGGTAGACCGAAAAAAGTCATCGGACCAGCATTGCCGGGAGTAGTCCCTACCGGGAGAGGTAAAAGGGCCAGGAATAGGGCGGCAGGAGGGGAGGCTCCGGTTCCCGAATCACCTCCAGCGAGCCCGGTCAGTCCGGTCGAGGCCCCAGTTCCGGTCCCGAACGCGGGACAACCGATCCCTGTAGTGGTCACACCTGTTAACGAGGGGGATATGCCTCCTGAGCTGGCTGCCCAGTTGGCGGCATGGTTGGGCAGGAACAACGAGGGGGCCACGGCCGAGGAGGCCAGGTCGATAATGAAGCAGTTGCGGCAATCGAAAGATGCTGCGAAGGCACCTTGTCCTCTTGTTTCCCCGCAGGTTCCCATGGAACAACCAGTATCGAGCGTTGGAACAGCAGCGACAACAGTCCCAGCTACTTGTTCGGGTAAGCAGCCGCTGCCAATGGCGGGGGAGGGATCGTTACCCTCAAGGAGGGAAAAGGTGGTTCAACATATCCCGATGGATGTGAAAGAAAGGATTTGGGCAGATAAATATGTGAACATGTTTTCATTGTTGACCGATCACTATGAGATAGAGCATGTGAGAAATCAGAAGGAATTGTTGCATCCGAGTGTATGGCGTGCAAAGATGGCGGGGTTCAGAGTAAATGAAACGATCGCTAATTGGGCCAGGGCGTTTGGAATGTTCACTGCAATTATGGGGGAACGTAGGCCTGAAGTATTGCCGGAATTAGCTTGTTACCAGACACGTATTATGGAATTCTATGAATCGTAAGAAGGCAATCAATGGTTTGGTTATGATAACAAATTTCGTAAGGCCAAGGAGCACGACCCATCCCTGACGTGGGATTGTTTCGACTCCATTTCCTGGCAGAAACTGGTTATGCCGAACACGGCGAAGTCGCCTTCTTTGGGCGGGAATGGGGCTGAGCCTTCCCGCCATTCTTTGGGGGCGCCCTTTCGGGCGGGCGCAAACAGTGATCAGAACGCAAAGAGTAATGGGAACTCAGGTAGAAAAGGGGTCTGTTGGAGCTTTAACAGAGGCAAGTGCACTAGGCCACATGGGACATGCAAGTTCAGGCATGAGTGTGCAGGGTGCGGACAGTCCTCACACCCCGAGAGTTCGTGCAGAGCCAAGACTGGTGATACGGGAGGTAGAGGAGGCGCCAAACAGGTCTAAAATCGACTGAGGGGCACCGTTACCTACTCCCGTTGATATCATGGCAATGATCCCTTGGCTGAACGAATACCCTGATCATGTCTCCGCCGGGGTGTTGCGAGACGGTTTCTCATATGGTTTCCGCATCTCGGCGGGGGATTTTCGGGGGGAAGCACAATGTAAGAACCAACTATCGGTTCAACAAAATACGGTGGTGGTACAGGCAAAGATTGCAAAGGAAGTGGCCCGAGGTCGGGTTGCGGGACCATATGGCAAGCCGCCAGTTGTCAACTTTGTTTGTTCACCGTTGGGAGTAGTCCCCAAGAAGGACCCAGGTGAGTTTAGGTTAATCCACAACTTGTCCGCTCCTAGGGGTCTCTCGGTGAACGATGCGATTGACCCGGGAGTTTGTTCGGTGCGGTACGCATCCTTTGATGAGGCCGTCGCCATTTTGAATCGCCTGGGGTCCGGAGCGCTGATGGCTAAATCAGATATCGAGTCAGCGTTCCGGTTGCTCCCGGTACACCAAGAGGATCAGCGTCTCTTGGGTTTTGTGTTTCAAGGACGCTACTACATGGATAAATGTATGCCAATGGGTTGCTCCATCTCTTGTGCGTATTTTGAGAAGTTCAGTACTTTTTTGCAATGGGCTTTCACCAGAGCCACGGGTTTTACACTGGTCATGCATTACCTTGATGATTTTCTGTTCCTGGGGGCAGCCGGGGACACGGAATGTGCTCAGGCCTTGAGTGAATTCTGTAATCTCATGAAAGAATTTGGCGTGCCACTGGCACCAGGTAAGACGGTAGGGCCATCTACTACACTCGAGTTTCTGGGAATTGAGCTCGATTCTGTGGAGGGGTGCTTCCGCTTGCCCAAAGAGAAGGTAATGAAATTTAAGGCCTCGCTCGAAATGTGCCTCGGCGAGAGAAAAGTAACTCTCCATCAGTTGCAACAAGCTGTGGGTCAGCTTAACTTTGCCCTTAGAATGATACCGATGGCTCGCCCCTTTTCCCGCTCTATCGCCCAAGCTATGGTTGGCCTCAAGGAAGGGCACCACCGCACAAGACTGTCAGCAGAGGTTCGCCAGGATATGCGCATATGGCTGGCATTTCTGGCGGATTTCAACGGTCGTGTCGTGTGGAACAAACCGCCAGTTTCCTCCGAAGAGCTGGGGTTGTGGACCGACTCGGCAGGGAGTGTGGGTTTTGGCGCCATATTTGGTAATCAATGGTCGGCACGAACATGGCCGGCGTGGTGGCACGATGGTGGGCTCACAGGTAACATTGGGTTTCTTGAGCTGTTCCCCATTCTAGTGGCCTTGAAAACATGGCCAGAGGGGTTTCGTGATCGCTCTGTTGTGTTCTGGTCTGATAATATGACTGTTGTGGAATGTATCAATAATCAGGCAGCACGCTGCAAATGGATTTTGCGATTGCTGAAGGAAATTGTCCTGTTATGTATGAGACTAAACGTCCACTTTAGGGCAAGACACGTGCCGGGTGTACTGAACCAGGCAGCTGATGCACTCTCTCGTTGCCATATGCAGGCCTTCCGGGGTTTTCTGCCCTCAGCGGACTTGGTGGCGGCACCATTTCCCGAAGCTCTCTGGTCTCTCGGTGCCCCGGATTACAAAACCTCGTGGGAGAGAGTCTAGCACCCAGGACAAGGAAGGCTTATGAAGGGGCTTTCCGTTCCTATTGGTCATTTTTGGGTTCAGCTAGGGGGGAGCAGTGGGGGCAGGAGGAGTATGTCCTGAAATTTCTGGTATCATTACATCAGGCAGGCAGATCAGTGGCTACAGCCAATAGGCACCGGGCCGCCATTTCCTTCATGGCGCGGGCACATGGAATCCAGGACCCCACAGCGTCCTTTCTCGTACAGAAGGCACTGCGTGGGTGGCAATGCCTTGAGGGTCGTAGAGTGGATGAGAGGCACCCGATAGGTCTAGCAAGGTTGTCCCTGTTAATGTCCGTACTCCCTGCGACATGTGCATCTCAATCAGAGACGGTGCTGTTCCGGGCCGCTTTTGCATTAGCATTCCATGGGGCTATGCTGGTAAGCGAACTGGTAGCAAGGAACAAGCAGGATACGGGGGGAGGTCTGTGTCGAGAACACATTCAAATTAAGGGGGAGACAATGGTAGTCTCAATAGCCAGGTCCAAGACCGATCAGGGAGCGATCGGGGACAGTGTGGTAGTCCAGCGGATTCCGGGATCTCCCATGTGCCCGGTAAAATGCGTGGAGGAGTATTTAGCGCAGAGGGCGGCATCATGGGGGGGAAGCTTGCTGAGGCACACCGACGCCACCCCACTGACTAGGTTTCAGTTTCAGTGGGTGTTAACAATGGCAATCGCGGCAGCGGGCTTGAACCCGAGCGATTTTGGGACCCATTCCTTCCGGATAGGGGCTGCTACAGAGGCGACAGCCAGGGGTCTGAGTGTTGAAAAGGTGAAACAGTTGGGGCGTTGGTCCTCGAACTGTTATAAAAGGTATGTGCGGTTGCACATGTTGTGAAGCTTATGTCATGTACTCACGCTTCTTGTTTTCTGTTTGGTTTACAGTTTCGCGAGCAGGCTTTGCGGGGAGGACTGTGCAGTTGACCCGACACCTGGGGACCAGCGGTCAAAGATCACCGGCTGAGGAAAGAGTGGTGTGGGTCGTTGGCCACTCATACTTGAGGCGCGCCGCAGACGTATTCAAAGCAGGTGACATGATTCACGTGGCTGGGGAATACGGGTACAGGGTGACCTTCCACGGAAGGGGCGGGCTCTGTATTGACCAGTTTCAAAGTTTTATTGAGGGACTGTTAGGGCGGACGAGGTCACCGCCATCTGTAATCATAGTGCATCTTGGGGGCAATGATTTGGTGACCATTGGTCGACGAGTACTTCTCGAGTCAATTTTGTCCGCAGTAAGTTGGTTGGCGAGAAGGGTTCCGGGGTGCACAATTGCATGGTCACACATGATTCCTCGGAAGGTGTGGCGGGGGGCCCTCTCTGTGTCAGCTTTGAACCAGTCGGTAAAGAAGGTTAATAACAAAATGAGTAGGTTGTTTCGTACAGGTAAATTGCATTGTATTCCACACGGATGTATCCGGGGGAACCATATGTATTTGGAGGATGGGGTCCATTTGTCCCGGGAGGGTAATGTCTTACTCATAGGAGACTTCATAGCTTGGTTAAAGAGTTTATGTAGCCATGACCTTTAGTAGGAGCTTTTGTGGGGGGTCCGGATAGCCGGTCAACTATCCGGCCTGTGGCGGTAAGGTCATGATCGGTGAGCAGTAATTGGAAGATCCCTAGAGGTGGGGCGCCACCTATTATGGATGGGAGCGCCCGGGGGGAGGCGGCCAATGGCCCCTCACACGGGGAGGCGGTACCCTTCTAAGGATGGGACCGCCGAAAGGGAAGGCGGTCATAGGCCCCTCCCTGGGGAGGAGGGGCTACGGGCCCCTCCTTGGAATTTCCCGGGGCCAGGACATCCGCGACGGCGGATGTGGTAAGCAGTGTGGGGTGGGAGGGGGGTCTACGCTACCTTCTAGACACCTCACACGAGTCCACGGACGACCACCAAGATGGCGTCGAGTAAATATGGGGCCCCCGTTAAGACAAGGGAAATTAGAAGTTGGCACAGAGGTACAGTCCTCTGTGCGCCCGCCCCTCACAAGTAAGGGGGGGAGTTCTGGTATTAGGGATCTGACACCGGTTACGACCTTGCCGTTGGCCCGTAATGTTAGGATGTACAATTTGAATTTTGAGAAATGCATTTACAGGATGTTTTAGAATCGGCTAGGAGAACCTTTGTATTAGAGATATGTTAAGGTTTAGCCAATAAACATCGTAATGTATAAATGAAATTGTACATGATATGAAACTGTTATTTTAATGTTTTCATTTTCTTTCATATTTTAATAAATACGGCCGGGAGGGTAACTCCCTCCCGCCTTCCAAAAGTTCAAGAACCGTTTCCGTCTTCCCATTCTTGGGGATTGTGTTGGGAGGGGGTGACGGGTATCCCAGCCATACTGTCCTATTGACCTGAGACGCATGCTGAGGGTGGGGTCAATCAAGACTCCTAGGTTTTTAGCTGATAAAGCAGGGAATGGACAAGCTCCCAGTGAGTCCGGCCACCAGTCCGCCGACCATATTTCTTCCTTTCCTCCGAACACCATGACCTCCGTCTTCTCCCCATTTAATTTCAATTAATTGTGAATCATCCATTGAGCGACTGCCTCCATGCAAGATCTAAAGTTGGAGGCAGCCGAGCTGACCGACTGGGAGAGAGAGACGAGGATCTGGGTGTCGTCGGCGTAGGAGACTACCTCCATCCCAAAAGATCTAATCAGTCTGGCAAGTGGGGTCACATAGATGTTAAATAGGGTCGGACTTAATGCCGACCCCTGGGGAACCCCACACTGCACAGACAGGGATGGAGATAGAAAGTTTCCCAACTTCACCCTCTGCTCCCTCTGGTCGAGGAAGGAGGTCAGCAAGGACAGGGCAGCCCCCTCAAGCCCAATCTCCCTCAGGCGAGATGTTAAGACTGAGGGAGAGAGGGTATCGAAGGCAGCTGTGAGGTCTAGCAGGATCAGGAGGGTGGTCTGGCCCCCATCAGCTCAGGTGCGGATATTATCCAGCACTATGGTGAGGGCAGACTCGGTGCTGTGTTCCTTCCTGAAACCATGCTGCGAATAATCCAGCTGACCTGAACTTTCCACGAAGCCCGCAAGATGCTTGTTCAGATGGATTTCCAGCATCTTCGCAGGAGCAGGGAGCAGTGAAATAGGGCGGAAGTTTTTTAATACCCCAGGATCAAGAGATGGTTTCTTGAGCAGCGGCTTTACCACTGCCCTTTTCCATTGCTGAGGAAAGATGCCGTCCCTCATGGCCCTGTTCATGATCTCAACAAGAGGGGGCAGGAGAGATTCCCTGCACTGCTTGAGGATCTTAAGCGGGCAGGCATCTAAAGGGGAGCCAGACCTAGTTTTGTCCAGGAGGTTCTCTAATTCCTGGAGCGAAAGAGCAGGAAAAGAGGCCAGGTGGCCCAATGAAGAGTTTTCAGTGAAAACTGATGCGGAAACAGAGGGGGCAGTGGGTTCTAAGGTTATGGACCTCTGTAGCTCTAAGGCTGAATAAATATCCGCGATCTTGGTCTGAAAGAAGAGCGCTATGTTGTTACAGAGTTGCTGAGAGGCAGTAACAGGATCCGGGGTCTGCTGGGATGTCAGAGAGTCAACAATCTTGAAGAGCTCTTTCGGGGAGCAGAGTGAGATGGTAAGATCAGTGAAATATTCCTGTTTCACCCTTATGACCTCCACCTTGTAGCTCCTCAATAAGATCTTATGCGCCTCTTTGTCCCTTAGATCCCAGCTGGTATGCCAAAGACGCTCCTGTCTCCTGACTCCCTGTCTAAGGAGTCTTAGGTGCTCAGAGAACACCGGAGCCAACGGTTTTTTCCTTGCCGAGTAACGCAACCGGGCAGGGGCCAGTTCGTCAAATGCCTTAGTAACGGCATTTTCAAACTTCGAGACGGCCAGATGGATGTCTGCCTCCTGGGAGGTGGACATACTAGAGATCCAGGGGGCAAGGGAGGTATTAGAAATATTTTAAAAATTTCTCCGTAATTCCATTTTGCTCGGGACCTTTTCATTCCTGTCATCAATCAGACAGGTCACTTCAATCGGTACAGCGAGGTGATCCGACCAAGAGAGGGGAAGGGGGTCCTTTACAGTCAACCTATCGTCATTGGAGAAGACCCCATCAAGCGTATGGCCGGCTTGATGGGTGGCACCTCTCACAAGCTGAGATAGCCCACAGGCGAACAGGGCATCCAGCAGGGTGAAAGTATCACTGGCCTCCAGCTTCTCCAAATGATAGTTCAGATCACCCAAGATTGTTAGATGTTCACGACCATAGTAGGGTTCAAGGATGTGAAATAACTGTTGTCCAAAATCAGCTCTGCGGCCGGGGGGGACAGTAAATCAAGATCCCATTAAATGGGGATTCATAAACACCCATTAGGGAGAAATAGAGGGCCTGGAAGTTATCCTGAGGGTCCGATACGGGTAAGGTGTAACACTGAAAGCTATCCTTATAAAGGAAAGCCAGCCCTCCTCCTACCCGACCTATTCTATCCAGCCGGGCCAGGAAATAGCCCTCAGGTAGAGCCTCAACAAGGTCTGGTCCAGACGAATCCTTTGCCCATGTTTCAGTGACGAATACCCAGGCGGGCTTTCTGTCCAGCACAAAATCCTTAAAGGCGATATTATGCTTAATTAGCGAGCGAGCATTAATAAGGTATCCGTATTCTCTCACAATACTTCCTCCGTTGTTAATAAGGAGTCCCGTAGGGTGGGGGGACGGAAGGGGGCTAGGGCCTCCAGAACCCACAGGGTAACAACCGCAGAATAGGGAATGTGAGAGAGCCTCCGGCAGAACTTTAAAGTGGCATGGGAGCTGGGATGGTTTAAGCCTAAGCAGATCGTGACGAGAGTACCTGATAGCCATAGAGTTATCCTCGAAGCAACCCGGCAGCCAGCCGTCCAGCCCGTCCTCAGCGCGGACAGGTGCAGACGGGCTGGACTCTGGCGTGACTACGGCGTCGCTCCGGCGCATACGCAGCGGGCATACGCTGCGCGCCATCCTAGCCGAGCTAAATAGCGCTCTAGCTGTTCAACCTGACTGCTAGAGCGATGTGTGGGTAGCGTCAGCGTCCCCTCAATACCCCCAAGAAGGAGCTCAAAATCGGGAGAAGCGCGATGGACAAGCCGTGAAAATCGCGGTGCAAGGCACTATTATGGTGCAAGAAATGCGGACAATAGGATTTATAAGCAGGGGATAATAGTCAAATTAGCAGAAACATAAAACGCTTAGTAACAGGTATTTTAAAAAGTATCAGAAAGCGCCTCGATAGCCAAGCGCAGCGCGCAGTGATGTAATGCCTTGCAGCCAACAATTGTAAACCTTGAAGATGATACCTGCATCACAGGTTAAATTGACACCACAGATGCCACAAGTATCAGTGTCAGAAAGAACTGAAGTCCCTATCACCCTTGTGAAAAAAGAGTAGGCAAGCAAAGACCTTGGCAATGTTGAAGTGCCACATAGAGCATGGGGCACAGCCAACCATATGCACACACAAAATAACTTTATTCAGTAAGGACGCTGACAAAAAAGACAACAAGAGTAACTGTCTTTATTCACATGTTGCATAGATAGGCACCAACAGTAGAGAAGAGCAAGGCACAAAATGCACAGCACATCCATGGGAATCTGCACAGGCAAGGGCAAGACAGCAAGGCCAGTGGCCAGTGCAGGGTGCAGAGTGAGTACATGAGAATCTGCATAGGCAAGGGCAAGACAGCAAGGCCGGTAGCCAGTCCAAGGAGCACAGCATATCCATGAGAATCTGCACAGGAAAGACCAGAACAGCAGTGAATGACAAGGCAGAACAGGAAGGCCAGTGGGCAGGCCAAAGTGCTGAGTGAGTACATAAGAGGCTGCACAGTGAAGAGTCCAACACAGCAGAGCAACAGGGCCAGTGTCCATGGCAAAGTGCACTGCGAGTACATGAGAGGCTGCACAGGGAAGAGTCCAACACAGCAAAGCAACAGGGCCAGTGTCCATGGTAAAGTGCACAGCGAGTACATGAGAGACTGTACAGCGAAGAGTCCAACACAGCAGAGCAACAGGGCCAGTGGGCATGGCAAAGTGCACAGCAAGTACATGAGAGACTGCACAGGGAAGGGTCCAACACAGCAGAGCAACAGGGCCAGTGGGCATGGCAAAGTACACAGCGAGTTAGTATAAATATTCTAGGGCTACTTCAAATCATAAATCTCTCAAGCCATTATAAGGAGAAAGACAATAGTGACACTATAAATTTAGAAAAGTATGAAAAAAGTTTTATTTATTAGATATTTTTATCTTTGTTTTATAATATATATAGAGATGGATATAAAAACATGTTAACAAACAAGGAACTCATACAGAGACTAGCAAATACACAACATTATGACCACATTCATTCACTCTCACAACCATGCTACATATATATAATCATATTGATATATATGATTATTCTGTCAATAACTGATGACATTTATAATAAATATGACGCCAGATAACAACAACAGCACAATAATGAGTGATCAACTCTTTTGGGTGGTTTCCAAAGTGACTCAATAACTCAGTGACTCAATGACTCAAAGTACACAGCGAGTACATGAGAATCTGCACAAGCAAAGGGCAGAACAGGTAGGCCAGTGGGCATTGCAAAGTGCAGAGCAAGTACATGAGAATCTGCACAGGCAAGGGCAGAACAGGTATGCCAGTGGGCATGGCAAAGTGCAGAGCAAGTACATGAGAGGCTGCACAGGCAAGGGTCCAACACAGGAGAGCAAGAGGGCCAGAGGGAATGGCAAAGTGCACAGTTAGTAAATGAGAGGCTGCACACGAAAGGGTCATACACAACAGAGCAACAGGGCCAGTAGGCATGGCAATGTGCACAGCGAGTACATGAGAGGCAGCACAGGGAGGGGTCCAACAAAGCAGAGCACAGGACCAGTGGGCATGGCAAAGTACAGACTGAGTACATGAGAATCTGGACAGGGAGTGTGTGCGACTGTACCCTACCATGGGCAGCAATACAGTCAGGGGGGATAACAATGGGCAAAACAGGCTCACCTGTGAGAGAGACAGGTGTGTGAGAGGGACTAGCACTCACACTTGGCTGTCAGGCGGACTGGGAGCTGGATGTGTGTCGGGGACAGCAGGAGCACCTGACTGGGGAGAGAGTGGGCCAGGTGAGGTAGGGCTGTCAGTGGCTTGGCAAGCCGGAGGGCTGCTTGGACCAGGTGGTGTAGTTGCACATGGAGGTGGAGTCATGCAGACCTGAGACACAGTGTGGGTGGGAGATGTTTGAGGGGTACCCTTCCACTTCTTAGGAATTTGAAATGGATTCCCTGTACTTTGGTCAATGGGAACTAGTATGGACACAACAGGCACACAGGCCAACAGAGCCGCATCAGGTGCAGACACTGGCACTCCCTCTGGCGACGTGCTGGATCCTGCGGAACGCTTCATCTGACTACACCTCTGGCCCTCCTTCCCCTGTTTGCCCGGTGTACCCCCTACATTGTCCTCCTTTCCCAGTTTGCCAGGTGTACCCCCTACAGTGCCCTCCTTCCCCTGCTTCACTGGGCTTGGAATGGGAGTAGAGGTGGTGGGGGAATGTGCCTCTGAGCCCTTCCTAGGTGTACCCAGGCCATGCACCCCCTCCTCAGTGGGCACAGGAACTTCATGGCTTGAATTGTGCAAAGCTTTAGGAACAGGAGAGTCCTTAGCTGGGGAGCCTGAGGTCTGCTTCCTAGATTTTTGGGCCTTGCTTTCCCTGACGGGCTTTTGTCTTTGCATTCTGGGCTGGCTTTGTTTTTCTGTGGGGATGGCGTTTGCGGGCGGGCTCGCTTGGGCTGTTTCTGCTGGCTGCTTCGTGTGCAGTATCATGACTGTGACGCATGTGAACTGTGGTCACTATCATCAGACGTGGCCATAAATGGAGGGTGGGTAAAGGCCCTTGAGCAGGAATGGGAGTATGTACCTCTTGAAGGGCAGACATCACTGTGGAAGACAAGGCCTGAACAGTACGGTGCAGCACACCCACGTCGGAATGTAGGCCCTCTATGTAAGCAACCACCTGGCCTAATTTCTTGTCACGGTCACTGGAGGCATTGAGTAGAGCTGTCTGGCCCACACAAAGCTGGTGCAGGAGCTCAACAGACTCAGCACTGAGGCAGCAGGGGGGACAGGTGCAGGGGCAGTGATGCCAGGTGTGAATGAAATTCATCCCCTCTTACTAACACAGACACGGGCAGCACCAGAGGAAGCGGATGGCAGAGTGGGCACGGGCCGCTGTGTGGTTGAAGATGATGCTGAGTCTCCATTCCCTGTGCCCACCAATTTGGATGCATCCCTGCTGGCATCGGATGATGTGGTACTTTGTGTCTCAGGCAGGGATTCCTCCAGAAGATTCTGGTCCCCCTCTGATGCACTGGTGACATCTGTGTCACTGGGCACCTGTGCAGCTGTTGTATTGCTCTCACCCCCACTGGTGTCTGGCTCCTGTCCCTCCGTGATCACTGGTAAATCTGCATGAGAGAGAGATGCATGGTCAGGTTAGTGGCAGCAACAGTACAAAGCTATGAAATCAATACCGCATAAAAGAGGACAAAATCAACATGTTGCACACCACACTCTGCAATCACATTGTGGCAACTCACTATATAGACCTCACAGTGGATGTAACCCTGATTATCTGTCTTGTCTTAGCATTTTCATGGCCACATAGCACAACACCCTGCCTGTAACGGCAGTCCACCAGACACACAACTTCCTCTGCGCACACCTGGGGACTTGGTGTGGGGACACCACTTGTTGCCACTGACAGATCTGGATGGAACAGGAGGGGACAACACAGACATCAATTATGACATGACAGTTCACAATATCAAATAACCAATGCCAAACACCATGTTGTACTCTGGGCCAAAGACTAGTCCACATTGTTATCAGATGTGTAGGCCTCAACATTCATGGTGCATGCAATGTGCACATAGATGATGTCACACTCAGATTGGGAACACAGTGGTTCACTCCCAATTCGATTCCCCAGACTACCCCAATGCTGAATAACTAAGAAGAGCACAAAACAGACGGCAATGGGAATGCACAGCAGGGAAGATCATCTTTGTAAGAACAGTTTGGGTAAATGCATAAAACAGGCACCCATCCCAGCAACCACTTACATGACACTACACTGCACCACTCCACCAACATCACATAGGCCACCTCTGGCACAGGCCCTGTACACATGCATTCGCTCACAGCCAAAGTCACCCTCCCCAAATACTCACCACTGCCTTGCTGCTGATACTCCTTCAGACAAGCATCCAACCCAGGATGAGTCACTGCCAAGATGCGGCCCATCAGGGGTGTCATGCTGCGCCGGGAAAACCGCCCAGTGAGAGGGAGCAGCCCCAAGGTCATCTCTACCACGTTCTTTGCCAGCCGGATAATGTTGTTCCACCTCTTGTGGCAGTGGGTGTGACCGTCGGTTAGACACAGAGCTTACACGTTTGCTGCAATGGCCCTCTACACTGCTTTACATTGGTGTCCCTTGAGCTGCAGGCATGGGAAACAAGAGGGGGAAATGATCAGTGGCACAGTGTCATGTGCCAACATCTATCAGTACAGTAGCAACACACAAACTCATTAACACGTCTAATGTATCTCCATCCCACCCTGGGGGACATCTCACATGTGCACTCTGCATGGGCTAAGCTGATGTGACTGCATGCATTTATGAGGGCGTACAGAGGGCATACACAGTCCCTGAACACCTCACACACATGCAAGATGACAGCACTGAACCCCCTATGTGGCTTGCACACATCACCAGTTCTTTGCTTCCCTGGTCGCAAAATACATCACAAATTGACCTGTGTCTGTGGGTAGACTCACTGTGTGCAAGACTGTGCAGCACTCCATGTTCATGCCCTGTGAATATATCAGTATGCCAGGTGTGTGGCATTGAGGGACATGGACTCACAAACAAAATTTAGATCTACACAAGTGTGGTCGTGTGCAATTCTGAGAGGTGGGAGGGTGCATATTTGGATTTGACTGTGAAAAAACAATAGTAAGCACACAGTGAGTAAAGTGATGTGACCTCATCTTGGTGGGCGGGCACTGTGCTGACCATCTGGGTTTACACTGAGATGGACAACAGGGGCACACACAACCATTCAGCCAAGCAATCACTGTCCTGGCACCTGCATGGCAAACATACTGTGTCACTGTTTGGCTGACAATGCAACACACTTCACTCATACCTATAACTGCAGGCAGGGAAACCTGTGACAGTGGGACACACACTCCTTCCCCCTGGAGGCAGCATGTTTGACAGTGCGTGCCTTACACAACCGCACACACTCAGGCGTGTACTGCATCAGTCGAAATCCAGCAAGCCCCCCGCCCTACACCTCTGCTTTTGATTACTTACCACGACATTTGGGGCACCCACAGCCTTGGGTACTGTGTGAGCCCCTCGTCCACCAGGACCTCCAGCTCCTCGCTTCTGAATGGACTGGCACAGATCTTCTCTGTCCTTGCCATCCCTGTGGACATGGAACACCTGTGGTGGTATTGGGTGGAGAGCGGTCTCAGGCAGCAATCCCTGGAGGCAGCAGCAGATGAGGGCTCTCAGGCTGCAGTCCCTGGAGGCAGCAGCAGATGAGGGCTCTCAGGCAGCAGTCCCTGGAGGCAGCACCAGATGAGGGGTCTCAGGCAGCAGTCCCTGGAGGCAGCAACAGCAGGTCAGAGATCTCTGGCAGCAGGCTCTGTGAGCAGTGGAAATGTGAGGCTCACTCCCACACATATATAGCCCCTTGGGGTCGTTACAAAGGTACCAAGCTGCAAGAATTGGTTGTCCAGGTCTGCCTCATTCAAAAACATCCAATGACCGTCTCCGAAGTGGCGGTGCACGCCTATCGCGATATTCAAAATTGCATCATACCACCGCAATCATCGTTTCCATTGGCTCTAGGGCATGCTACATGGCGGTGACACACCGCAGAAGCCCGGGCTGCGCTACCGTGATGGTGCATATTTCAAAAGCATCCAATTATCACCTCCGTGGTGGCGGAGCATGCCTACTGTGATTTTCAAAATTGCATCATGCCACCGCAATCATCGTTCCCATTGGCTCCAGGGCATGCTACATGGCGGAGACACACCACCAGGGACAGATGGTAGCTACAGCGATTTGGGTGCCATACAATCACATGAGGCACCGCTATTTGGGTGAGGGAGCATGCTCACCACCAGTTGGGCATGTCTCCATGCCAATGACTACGGCACCTGTGTGAATGGGGGATTCTGGTGACACACTGACGGGGACAGGTGGTAGCTACCGCAATTTGGGTGTCATACAATCACATGATGCAAAAACAACAATTGATGGACGGAATCGTGCACAATGGCAAAACATTCACCCCGAGTCACAGATCTGGTTTAGTCTATCGTTATTTTGCTCATCAAACTACCCCAGTTCAGACATGGACATATGCAAATCAGTCTTGATCCTGTGCCTCACCGGAACAGTCCAGCCCGAACTGCGAAGCCATGTTTTCCCTGGATCGGAATCAAGCATCCTAGGACCGGTTTCTGGCTATCAGCCTTCATCAGCCAGGATAGCTTGATTCCAGTGGCATGGAGAGCACGAGACTCACGTCTTACCATGCCCATCCCACTCAGGGTGACAAATGCAAAAACAACAATTGATGGATGGAATGTTGCACAATGGCAAAACATTCACCCCAGACACAGATCTGGGTTTCATTCCTCGTTATTTTGCTCACCACACCACCCCAGTTCAGAAATGGCAATATGCAAATCAGTCTTGACCCTGTGCCTCATGGGAACAGTCCAGCCCGAACTGCCAAGCCATGTCTTCCCTGTACCGGAATCAAGCATCCTAGGACCGGTTTCTTTCTATCAGCCTTCATAAGCAACGATAGCTTGATTCCAGTGGCATGGAGAGCACAGGACTCACGTCTGAGCAAACCCGTCCCGCTCGGGGTGACAAATGCAAAAACAACAATTGATGGACCGAATGTTGCACAATGGCAAACCATTCACCCCAGTCACGAATCTGTGTTTAATCCATCGTTATTTTGCTCACCACACCACCCCAGTTCAGACATGGCCATATGGAAATCAGTCCTGACCCTGTGCCTCATGAGAACAATCCAGCCCAAACTGCCAAACCATGTCTTCCCTGGACTGGACTCAAGCATCCTAGGACCGGTTTCTGGCTATCAGCCTTCTTCAGCCAGGATAGCTTGATTCCAGTGGCATGGAGAGCACAGGACTCACGTCTGAGGATACCCATCCCACTCTGGGTGACAAATGCGGGTGCGGAATTGCCAGCTGTGAAGGGAGACTTCTATTCCCTTGGGCACATCCCCCATGTTGCTGGTGCCATAGATTGCACACATGTCGGTCTTGTGCCACCACAGGTAAGTGAGCACACGTTTCGTAATCACAAACATTACCCCTCCATCAATGTGCAAGTGGTGTGCCTGGCAGATATGATAATCTCGCGTGTGTGTGCCAGATTTTCTGGCTCAGCCCATGACTCTTACATCCTGAGGAACAGCATTGTGCCCCGGATGATGGCTAATCTGCTTCCCGAGCGTGCATGGATTGTGGGTGAGTATGCCTGGTCGTATGTCGTGCTGGGTGTGTGACTTGCTGCCCTCTGGCTGCGCAACATTGCAATGTGTATTTGCCATACCTAAGTGACTCTGCATATCCCAGCCGTCCATGGCTGCTGAGCCCCCTGTGGAATCCCAGGACCCCGGTTGATATCCGATATAATAAGGCCCATGGAGGACACGTCATGTGGTGGAGCATACTTTTGGACTGCTCAAGTCACGTTTCCTCTGCCTGGACAAAACCGGAGGTGCACTGACATACTCGTCTGCGAAGGTGTGTCAGATTGTAGTGGCATGCTGCATGCTCCACAACTGGGCAATTCGCAAGGATACTCCCCTGCTCCTGGATGATAATGAGTACCCAAGGCCCCCGCCTGCGCAACAACCTGAGTCCAGTGATGCGGACAGTGGAGAGGAGGAAGGGGGTGACATACCTCAACAGCTCATCACCCACTACTTCACTTGAAGGTGGGTGTCTAAGCTGATACAATAAAAGTGTGTAAGATATTTTATTTCCAAAGTTGACATGTGAGGGTGGTGGGCAGATTTACATAGAGGTGGTGATGGAGCAGTGAGTTGTCAGGCATGGTAAATTAGATGAAAAAGTAGATATCACATTGATGTGGTGACCCAGTCCAATAGACATGTGCCATACACAAGGCAGTGTGGGGAAGGACAGTCCAAACAGTCAATGCAGTGGGGAAGAGGGTTGCCATCAGGGCTGGCTCCGTGACTGGCATTTGGCTGGTGCTTTGCCTCTAAAGACTCCCAGGCTCTTCTTGGGATGGCAAAAAGTCAAGGGAAATCCCTGGAGTATATCAATACATCACTGGTGTTAATGCTCACACGGTTACACTATAGCCCCTGTCTAACAGGTTGCTGTAGATCACCGTTAAAAGGACAGAGAATTTATATAATGATTTCCACGACCAAGAAAATTTGTTAACAATCTAGATTTTTATTAAAATAAAACAAGAGTATACAATAAAAAAAAGGTGTACGTTTTAAAATTTCAAAGAAACCTTTCCCTGAAAAGTAAAAAGTTAATCAACAATATATCACTGAACACTGTAAAACTGTAAAACATATGAGTACATTCACATCACATTACATTTCATAAGCACAAACATATGTTATTATCTACAATACATATAATAAAGAAAAAGAAGAGAAGAGACCCCTTTAGAATGGTGGCACTCTGATGTTTCTACCACTCTTGATTCTTGGATCCACTAACAAAAAATGGCCCATACAGTATAACACACATGTGACAGTAATGCATGTACATCCAGTGTGTTTGAGCTAGGAGTGGATTCTCTCATGTAGAAATGCGTCGACGCGTTTCGGTGCTTTACACTCAATAATGTGGCACCTTCCTCAGGACTTTTTCGTAGGGGTTTTCCTTACAAGAAAGACTTCACTTTCCCTGTATATGGGGCGAGATAATATCGTGTCAAACTCTATCAGACTAAAATTCATATTACTCTTCTTACAGTACATTGTATTCCATATCACCCTCCTATTTAGGATGTATGTGTGCTATTATTACACACCAACCAGTTATATGGGCATTTACACTTATTCATTAATGTTGGTACCATCTACATTGTCTCTTTGGGCTCAAGGAACTCAACAATTCACACATATGGCAGAAAATACAGTTCTTATTTCCATTAGACTTGTAGGAATTCATAAACAACATTCCTTGTCCCTCAAATATTCTTTTTATGTGGAAATCATTATTTATGAGGGACTCTTAAGAATAGGCAGAAGGCCATTGTTTCTGCAAATAACAATAATACCAATGAACTCACCTAAATATAGGCGAAGGGATGTGACACCGTTCCTCAATCAGAGGGTCCTGGGCACTAGTTAGGTCTATCCCTGGACATGTACTCTAGAATCACTGGCTGTATTTAGCCTGAGAGTAGATATAATAATTATTAGAAGCGTGATAAAAGAGTATGTCTGCACTGTAGGTTGATAGCTAGTGATCACTTATTACCTCTATGTACTCTTTCAAGCTTTTATAGATGGTGTTCCATTTGTCCTCAGATTTTTTCTGGACTTTTTCTTTATTTTTGTTTTAAAATCCGATATCTATTTGAAGAGAGATAATATGTTTCTGTGCCTCTTTAGTAAAAATAATTGACACTTTTATATAGTTGTTTTAGTGCTCATTCTTACCTTCAATTATTTTAAAACTCACTTCGACCGGGCATATTTTAGGAGCCTCGCCAGAACTGGATATGTTCTATTAGGGTCAGAAGAACAATTGGTTGGTGGAAGAAAAAATTCACTGTCATTTCATTCAAATATTAATATTAATTAAATTTGACCCAGTATGGGCCATAGGTGGTGGTATTATTTATGCCTATTCCTTGTTTAGGCCAGTGCTCAACAGTTATTATAAGGCGTGTTTTAATCAAGAATCCCCTATTTTAGCCCAGGAATATCTTCCTTTACGAACTGTAAGTGGAGGTAGAAGCGCCTACTTACATTTAGTTGTACCGTTCTTTTGGCGCGCTACCTGTAGGGTCGCTTAAAAAAACAGAGTAAATGGGTTTAGCCTCTGTTCGGCAGGCGTCAGTTACACGCACTGCAACAACAACCCTTAGCCTTTTGCTGTGCTGGTTTGTTTAACGTGGTACATATACGATTGCTTGCTAGGACCCGAGAAAGAGTATATTTCTTCTTTCCTCCTCCCCTCGCCCCGTTTGACGGCCATCAATTACCCGCGCTGCATCAGACCCTTACCGCTTCTTCACTATCTCGTTTGGTTCTAAGGGGGGGAAAAAAAGGTGACTGCCCATCCGTTTGGTCTCCCATTCTTACCTTTAAACGGGCGCCGCTTCGTTTCTGCCTCGATCATCTGCATACTGGCGCACTCTCTGCGTGGCCGCTATTTATGTTTAGTTAATTACACGCGATTGCTCCCAGCCGGTTAATTGACATGTAGGAGGGGCGTGGACTGTGTACGCGGCGTCGCCATCTTTGAATGGTGCCCGTTTTTACTCTATTTACATTCTAATTGATATGATATCCACGGGCTTCCTTTTAATCGGTGATATACTACCTCCTTATAGATCTCAATCCTGTTTTAGATACAATCACAAATGTGCCCTATATATTTAGGCGCAAAGTTTTGTTTAATATCCGACCCCCATTTTATATCGAATTTGGTTGTGTTTTTGCTAATTTAAATTCTTCCATATTTCGTATTAGAAGTCGTTACCCTACCTTAGTGTTGCTATATTAGTTGTTTTAACTGATAAGCTATGGGTTTTCTTGGTTGTGGCGAATTGTTGGCAGAATGAGTATTCTGCCTTCGTTAGAAACAGCCCCTGGTCTGATGTTATATTGGTAACAGCTACATTGTCGCTACTCTCCCTACCTTGGGCCATCTAAAGAATATAGCACTGATCTGATGTTATGGGGATGGCATTGCAACTAATTCCAGACCAGTTGTTGTGTCACTGTTGCTGTTGCCTAATATATGCTTGCTATCGTACTTTAATTAAATATTGGTGGTGCCTTATTTTAAACATCAACCTAGTCTCTGTAGCTGTTGCCTGATATGTGCCTAATATCATACTTTACATTTGGCTCCGCCCTATCTTTACTGATGTATCAATCAGATTTACAATCATTTGCAGATGGAATATACTATTTCACATCAGATGAGGGCTTCCCATTCTTCCCTCGAGTTGAGACCTTTTTTAATAGTGTTAAACTTGATCATGTACCACTGTTCTTGTTGTTTGCGTCTGGCGGTACTATCACCTAGTCTAGTTAGCTCTTTGATCCGTTCTATGATAATCCACCTGAGATCCTTTTCATTGTGGCCTTTCTCTCTCCAATGTGCTACTAGAGGGGCATTTTCCTTATTGTTTTTGATTGCCGATTTGTGTTCGCCAATCCTTACTCGTACCTCCCTGCCTGTTTCCCCAATGTATGCTTCTTCACATGGGCACAGGATCATATATATAGCGTTTTTTGTTCGGCAGTTATTAAGTGAGGTGATCTCATGTGTGGCACCATTGTGTACCACTTTTTTGGTGACTACACAGAGCTCACAAATGCTGCAGTTACCACATTTGTTGTTACCCACTGCCCTATTGCCAGTGAGTGTTGTCTGGGTTTCTACCACATCATCCCTGTACGTATGTACTAGGTTAGATCGTAGGTTTTTGTTTTTCCTGTACGCAAACAGTGGACGTTCTAATACACTGGTATCTGGTCCGTTGTTGAGGATTTTCCAATTGTGGTTGATTATGTTTTTTACCTGATTGGTTATCGAGGAATGGCCCCTTGGTCGCTTGGCTGGGGGGGGGCCTGCTGTACAGCATCTGAGGACTCACCCCTCTCTGTGGCCACAGAGGAGGAAGGTGAATTGTCATCCTGCCACCCACAAGAGGGGGTGGAGGTTTTGGTTGGGATGCAGGCCTCACCCCCAGTAACGCCACTTGCTGGCCCATGAGGTCCACCAATTGTCCAATACGTGTGTCGATGGACCTCATCAACAGGATGGGCCTGTTTGTATGCCCCAAGGACTCTAGTGATGTGTTCCAGGGATGGGGTCTCAACCTCTTGGTGTCTGGGGATGACTCTAGCCCTCCCACCTGCTCTGCTGCCACAGTCCTGTCGCATCGCCACTGTGGGTCCTGCACACTCTCCTTGCTATCCTCAGTTGTTGGTATGGGGTGCTCATCCCCTGTGACAGAGAGGGAGTTGCAGGTGGCACTGGTGGTGGTGGACGCAGAGGCCATAACAGCAGGGGTCTGCTGTGCAGTTGGTGTTGCAGCAAAAGTGGTGGTGGGGAGGATGAGGTCCTCGGACCTGTTGCTCCCTGGTACACCAGATGGGCTGGCCTCAAGCTGATCGTCCTGAAAATCCTTGGAGTCTACATCCGAGAGACCATGTACCGGGGGGGGGGGAGGGGGGGGGGGAGTCTGGCTCCGCTGGTCGTTGGTGTTGTCCTCAGCTGTAAATTCTTGGTCACCCGCAGATTAGATGGGGAATAGTCATTGTTGTGCACTCTGCAAGCATGATGTTAGGTGTGTGTCATCCACTGTCTGTACACTACACAACTGACGGATCTTCACATTGTTTTCTATGTGCACTACTGTGCCTCCTAACATGGTGCAGAGATACATACATTACTTGTAAATGTTGTGAGGTATCAATACATACCGTGTAAATCATGCAGAAATCATATTCACAGGGGCATGTTGCCAGCACAACATCTTTTCATGGTTGTCTCCTTGTTGATTGGTCTGACCTGACAGACGTCACATCTGGCCATGGATTGGGCATTGTATTGTACTGCATGACTTTGTCCTGTCATGTACATATTTTGATTCATGAGTCCACACATGCTTTCTACATTTTGAAATAGTCCTTGCTGATTGGGCCACATGGCAATGCACTGATCAGGGTGTGCTGTGCATGGTTGTGCCCAGTCTACCTTGTGCATGTGCATTGGTGCGTGACTCTTTGGTAGCGGCGACAGTTCGCTTTGCTTACCTGTGTGTGCACTGTGCATGTCAAGCGGGGTCGGTGTGCATATTTGTGCTTTGACAGGGCTGGTGTTGCCATGTGGCAGCATTTCATTTGTGACAAATGTGTGGGTGCACGTACAGGCTACCTACCTGTTAGGTTAAGGTGAACAATGCAATGGCTTCCAACTGCTTCTGGGTGGGAGGGAATGCTCCATCCTACTGGGGTGTGGGACAGAAGGCATGGTGGGAGTATTTGTACAGGCCTCCCTCCCCCAAACAGACCTCACAGGGAAGATGGCTACCTACCTGTTAGTTTGAGGAGGGTGATTAGAGCATGGTTCTCTTCTTTCCTCCAAAACAGATCCTTAAGAGTCAAAATGAATCAATCTTTATCTAAGTCACACGCGATAACTCTTGGTGTCCCTCAAGGATACACATTCTCTTTAACTTATTCCTGGAACCACTAGCAAACCTCCTAAAAACAGCTAACATACACTACTATATGTATGCGGATGACACCCAGCTATATCTCAAAATCACCTCTCCAGATGACATTATATCCCTCAATTCCATCCTTCAAAATACACACCTCTGGCTCACGGTTAACCACCTCAAACTCAACGCTGTTGAAATTTAATTTCTTCTCTTCTCTCCACCAAATAACAACCCCACGTTTGATCTATGGCGGAATCATCTTACCGCTCTCAAATGCTCGTCCCACATCATAGACGCTTAGGTATTACATTAGACAAACACTTAAATATGCAGGGTCACATTAGTGAAGCCAGCAAAGGAGCAGACTATCATCTGAGCATTCTGTGGAAACTGAAACCATAACTACCTCATGAAGATCTAAAACAAGCTGTCCAAGCCCTTGTATCACCCAGATTGGTTTATGGTAGTGCCACACTATGTGGCCTACCGAAATACAAACTAGCACCACTAAGAGCTTCTCTCAAAGCAGCAGCAAAACCCGTCCTCGGAACTAAAAGAAATGCACACATCTCACCAGCCCTAAAATTCTTAAACTGGCTACCATACGAAGCAAGAATCCAACTGAAAATTGCTTGCATGACGCACAAAGCATTACACTTCAACATCCCCAGTTACCTGGATCAAAGGCTAGAAAAATCAGGGGGCGGCAAATCCTCATGAAGTGCGCTCACCTTGTTGCGGAAACCCCAACGAACCCACAAAAAGAAAACTGGGGCTAGAGCATTCTCGGCTATCGCACCCAAGATATGGAACTCTTTACAACCGGTCCTATGCCTAATTTCCTCCACCTACGCCTTCACAAGAGAAGCCAAATCTGATCTAAAGTCTAAGTTCTTATCCTAACTCAACATACCGATAACATTGAATAGATTCAGATATCAAACTCTTATCTAGACTAACCTTCCTAGTACTGGCTTTACTCTAGTCCAATCACTGTTAGCCGATTTTAAATTGTTGATTTGTTCATCTCTCATGCATATGTTTGCTTGTTGATCAGACCAAGTGCTAATCGTGTTCTCTCCATGTAAAGCGCTCTGATACCCTCGAGGGGCACGTTTGCACTATAAAAAACTCTTTAAATAAAGTAAATTAGCAGGAAACCCTGCATTTTACTGACGCCATACAACCACAATTAGTTACAACTTTTATCAGCCCAAAAACACAGAATGGCATTATGGGAAAGCAAATTTCTGCCCACTTTCATACCTTTTTCGGAAGAGTATGTTTCAAAATACAAGAGGTGGATTATTTAGCAAGCCAGAGACCTGGAAGAAGAATGGCTGGATCATAGAGTCCCTTTCCATAGTTCTGGGGTGCCGCCGTCAACTTCCAGAGAGGGCAGTCTTGTCTCACAGCTGCCGACAACATCATCATTAAGAACACCAACAACAACAGCAAAAGAAGGGCTGGACCCAACCTCTGCATTGCTTTGGCTTCAATTGTCAGGGCTTAAGTCCAGTGCAGAGGCAATTACATCAGAGGTTGGGCAAGTGGCAGCACTAATGACCATCCACAGGATGTCCCAGGAGTATCTGGATGATCCAAAGAGCTCTATGTGGAACAACATCCATTGATGTATTGGTATGGGAGGATGCACCAATGGCCAGAGCTCAGCAGGCTGGCAATAAGATATCTTGCCTGTTCTGTAGCCAGTATATCTGCTGTGCATATGATCAGTGCAGCTGGTGTGGTAGCTAGTGGAAAAATATTGCCAGTTCTGCTGCTTAACCAATTTTTAGTCGCATTTATTGCCGGATTGCATTTGGACCAGTGTGCATTGAGAAGCCTCCACAATTCCTTTGTGACATTGGAGACAATGCCTACCCCTTGAATGCCTACTGCCTATCCCTTTTTAAATCTCTAAGCACTAGCACGTCTGCCCCAGAAGATTGTTGATTTAAAAAAATTCCAAAACTGAATTCCAATGTATTCCCTGAGTCAAAAATGAATAACAAATTCCTAAACTACTAGTGCTTTCATTGGAAGAGTTAGCTATATCTATTGCAACGGTGAGTGAGAGATTGTGTTAGTGATGATGCTTGATGATTCATGTGGTAGCAGACAGTGAGGGAACTTTTATGAGATTGTTAATTTGCAATGTTTCTGGCCTGAGTGATGTGCAATCATTTTCTCCCTGGATGTGATTGGCCTTCCCAAACTTACATATCTAAAAGTAATTGACCTGTAGGCTCCACTCCTATGATCCTTCTTTTTTCCCATCATCTAGGATGGCTGCTGGCTGCCCCAGATATTCATTGATTTACAAGAGTGCCAACATCTCATCTGTTGTTTGCACCAAAGAGGACATAGTGTTCCTAACACTATGCTTAGATTGGAACTGGCAACTATTGTATTAGTTATTGATCTGATTATCGAGTGATTGTGAGTGATGATTTGTGATTGTGGTGGCAGACAGGTAGGGGGTGTATTGAACTGTAATGTTGGAACTTGCCTGATATGATTGATTGGGTGGGTGTACAAAGCGGGGTCCAGCAGCCCTTGATTCAACATGTGGGCACTGCCTGGAAGGGCCCGCTTGCTTCTCAGGAGCTGCTGAACAGCAAGAGACGGCTTGGGGAACCTGACTTGCCTGACACTGATTGGCCCACCGGTCCACCGATCGGAGGGCCATTACACCATGGAAGAGTAGCCTGTGGGGTACCCAGTGTCTAACTGCTGTGCTGGGAGAGGGCCTGGTGAGTTGTGATGCATTGGGGCTTTCTTCCACCATATGAGGTGCTACTTATATCCCAGCTGAAGTGCAGGCCCTTCTCGTGCAATCCGACCTCCAAGATGACATTGAGTCTGAAGAAACAGCTATAAGACATTGCACTGAGGAGATACTCCCCAGCTGGGATGCTCGGGAGCTTGTATGGACCACTGCTGGTTCCAAGTGGGAGTCCTGCCTTTGCCCAGTGTCACATCTAGTGAGCAATACCATCTGGACTATGCGGGGACCCTTGTCTGGTCTTTAAAGCCGTTGGAGCCCAGAAGAGGTTGGGCTGTGCCTTTTTGCTAATATCTGATTCTTGAGAGGCACAACAGTAAGACTTTTACTTTGGTTTGTCTGTTGTTGATTGTCATACCCTAAAGCTCAAATTGATTGACCTGGATACTGGGAGTTTACCAGGGACACCATTGTTTTTACTTCCTTAATTAACAACTGAGAAGCCCTCTTACTTCTAGTAACAGGGTTATAATCTGGGTACTTGTGTTTCTTATTAGAGACTTATTTTTATTACAATACTCCCAATCATGGGTAAAAGGAAGGCAACAGAGGGGTCCAATGGTAATTCAAAAACCAAAAAGTCAAAAAGAATATTTTAATCCACCAGTAGGAACTGTGTAAGTGATCGAATAGATAATGTTCTTGATGAATGTGAAGATCTGCTACATTCTGATGCACCTGTGACACGGTATGTTTCGCCCGCTCTGGAACATTATCTTTCTAGCACTACTATTTCACAACCACAAATACAGATATAGAGGTTGATAACTTAAGAAGCCACCAATCCATCTCCTTATATCCTTACCCCATCAAGTGCAAATCGCAGCAATATATGTCTGGTAGGGCTGGATAAAACTAACCTGATCCAACCTCACATCAATGGTAAAAGATATGAAACTTATTTGAATCGTAGTGCATGTAGCCAAAAGTAAAAATGGCTATTCCTTTGCTTATATCATTAAATCCTATAACCACGCACAGTGGCATCACTAACAGATCCATAGATATAACCACATTGTTAAGGCGCCTTCTGCCATTTGGCAAATTACAACTTACACTGATGTACAGACAAACTGTGATCTTGTGCACCCAAGGTTTCATCCACAATGGCAATCCGTGAACCAGCAGTCCAAAATCGTTATTCCAGCACTGATAACATATCATCTCATGAAGTAAGGATCCCTAGAGGTTTGACTATACTACACAATGAGGTAAATAAGGGGCTGTCCCTATTTCATGAAATTTGGCAGGGATTCACTCAAAAACTCCCAGATACAAGCTGGCATGCTTTTATAGGGAGCAATGACATCTGTATTTTCCAGGAGACATGGGCTTTGGACAGGATATACATAAATGGTTATACAACTTATAGTGTTGAAGCTATTGCACCTAACAAATCTGGCAGAGCTAGCGGGGTCAAGTAACTCTTGTAAGGAACACCTTAGCGTGTACATACAAACAGCTAGCAATTAACTCACCTGACACATTGGGCATCCAGCTCGTCCTTAACATAATTTAGTCAGAGTATACCAAAGTAACTCTAAAGTTATGGTAGCAGGGGACTTTAATGGTTCCATTGAACACTCCCTCCTATTAAATATTCTACTAGAGGAAGAGGATGAGGCTTGGGTAGTCCAAATTTGGCATTAACTATTGGTAGCCATAGTTCAACAGCTGTATCTCTCCAGATTGCATTACTGGTTACAGGAAGGAGCCTGAAGGCATGTAATGGGGGTACCGCATCTGATACAAATAGGCAAGCCACCTTTAAACAGCCCTAGCATCACCGATTACATCTTAGTAGATGTCAGCATTTGGTCGCTAGTTAAAGACATGATGATAGCCCAGAGATTTGATACTGATTAAAATCCCTTGCTCTTAAATATGGAGGGTGCTGCTCTGGATAGGAAATCACCTAGCCATACCCTAACAGTACACAAGCCTCTTGTAGCTAATAATGGCAGAGGAGTGACCTGGCCCAAAGTTCTCGCTAATAGGGACCTATACACTAGAACTTATGAGCTATGTATGCATTTCTTGTATAGTCTGGACAGTGCTCCCCAGGGGCAACATCATTACTATCAACCCACATCCCCTCCCCTATAAATATGATTAGCAGTGTGCTGGTCTTCAGTCTGGATGACACTATATCAGCAATTAATAGACTTAAAGCAGGAAATGCCCCTGGGCCCGAATACCAGGTGATTTATACAAATTTGAATCTATGATATGGACTCCATACATAAATCTTTTGTCAAATTGTGTATCGGCTGGTGGGGATATCCCAGCAACTTGGAAGGGAACTGAGATAAGCACAATATATCAAAATGGAGATGCTTCTATCTCTTCCAATTATAAACTTATCAGCCTGATCAATAATCTGCAAAAGACCTTTGCAAGACAAGTCCTAGACAAACTTCAAGCCTGGATAGAAGATAATGCGATTTGTCTCCTTACCAAGAGGGCTTTCGATCCAAGATAAGCACATTTGACCAGGCCTTCAGATTTACTTCACTGACATGGAAATACATGCTTTTTAAGAAACAAAAACTATATGTTGCAATTGTTGACCTTTGATCTTGTGACCAGTGAATTGTTATGGAGAATTTTGCTAGTTCTAGGTGCCCCAACTAATTTGGTAAACCTGATAGCAAGATTGTATGAAGACAATTATGCTCAAGTTCGATGGGGAAAAAATCGCAAACTAACAGAAAGGATACCAATACAACGTAGGGTGTGCCAGCGGTGTGTACTCGCCCCAATATTATATTCCATGTTGCTAAATGAAGTGGCTGGCACGCTCATGGATTGCAGGAATGACTTTACCACTATAAATGGCAAGAAAGTCCCGATCCTGCACTTTGCAGATGACTCAATATTTATTTCTACAACTCCTATGGGCTTACAAAATTTAGTAGATACATTTGTGGAATTCTGCAGAAATAAGGGTCTGGAAATTAATGTTGGGAAAACAAAATGTATGGTTTTTGGGAAGGCAAAGAGAAAAACGCAAACGGTTAGGAATGCATCCGAATCACTCTAGAGGGTGAAAAGTTTTTACTATCTGGGGATAAGACTAAATAATTCACATACTGGGAGCATCAATTAGACAAAAATTTCCTTACCCTATGTCATAGAGCAAAGTCGATATTACGGTTCCGAAGGCAGTAACAAACTCAGTTTTTTGTATGGAGCCGAGATATGGGTTACATTAATACCCATAAATTGACGATAGGTGAAACAAAGTTTGTCAGATCACTTGTTTCAGTACCTGTGACCACCTTGTTGACTCCATTATTTATCCATTTAGGTTTGAAAAGAATCTGGGATATGGCATCGCTTAAACCTCTATTGTATTGGCTGCATGTATGGACAACGCCCCAGCGAACTGATTATTGCAACTCTATACAGGAGATCTTGCAGCTTAGTGGTGCCAAAAAACAAATGTGGTTAAAACACATCGCAAACTGGTGTAGATCACTAGAAATGCTGAATTTGTGGGACCACTCAGAGGAGGCAAGCAAAGAGGACTTACCCAGAGTAAAAGCAAAATATTGGTCGTTTGTGACAAATCGCTATGTAGTGAGACCGATCAATGGTAATTTAACAACTCATTTTTTAAGCGTCATGCCCTGCCCCAGGTTTGAGCGCTATTTGGATCTGATTTCTCCTCCACTTGCTAAAAGTTTATACATTCGGTTACGACTCAGTAGTTTACTTTTCAAGATTCCTAATAAACAGGCCATTGGTTTAACATCAGAATTATGCCCCGCATGTGGTAGAGTACAAGAATCTGAAGAACATATCTTGTTCTTTTGCAGCAAATATCAACAGATCCGCAGGAGGTAGATACAACCAATCTTGTTAAACCTTGGAGTCAGACAATATCGGGTTGCTTACAGAATCTTGAAGACAGACACGTCTGACCTAATTATTTTAGCAGTGAGATGTTTTTTATTTTATGTTTGGATTAGGTGCCAAAAGTTTGTAACCTAGGCTGCACTGGATTGCCGTAATAATGAAACCAAATGCAATTGTGGAAGTTATGGTCATAGAAATAGATGAATTATGTCCTTTATATTACATTGTACTCTTTATATTCCTACATTGTGCAAATTGTTTCCTGGAAGTTTGAATGTTTTATTGTTTTTATCATGTAATCTTATGCCTATTTATGATGTTAAACTCATGAATTTTACTCTTTTGTAATATATTTTTAAGATTGAGACATTGATAGATCTTTTTTGTATACTTTGATGGCTTAAAAAAACAACAAAATGAAGTTCATTGATGAGGATGAGGATGATTGATTTGCAATGTTAGGGGCTTGAGGGCAGGGTGATAATTTATTCCCTGAGGTTGATTGGCTCTTTCACACTTAGCCAGATTTACACGCAGGGTTCTCTCCTTTTTCTGGTTCTTCAGAGACTATAAAATTCACTTTAGTTAACAAACAAAAACTATGCAAAACACTCCAATTCTGTTTCTCTATGTGTTTTTCAACAGCAGTGCACTACACTTCTATCTTGCTCAGGTCACGATGACTGGTCTAGGTGAGAGTTACTTGGAGTCAGGGGGAGGTTGAAAGAACTCAGAGACAGGAGCTGCCTCTCTATCTGATCAACAGCTAGAAGCAAGAAATTGTTCACTTCAGTTGAAAAGTTAACCTAGAGCCTGAGGCCTAATGCTCAGCTATGTGGAATGGAGAGAGGTGTGTTTATTTTTTAAATGCTGCTGTGTATGTGTATGTGTGTGTATGTGTGTGTTTGTATGTGTGTGTGTTGCCCTTGCAGCAGAAGTGAAACTCTGATTACCCTCTTGTTTTGTTTTGCTCTGCCTCTGAGTCTTCTTGATACACTTTTCATGAAGCGTGCCTTCTTTCTGTTCTTGATTCTAAAATACAGTTTCTGTTTTATAATCCACAGGCCTTCTAGTCTCCTGCCCAAATGAAAGGAAAAAGCTGAGGTCAACACTATTGTTTACCTATTGGACCACTCCAGACCACACCCAAGATTGATAGACACTCCTGTGGAGCAGTGGAGAATGCAGATGCACCACCTAATTTAGCAATACATTATAATTTTTTTTGACAATCATATTTTTGAGAACTGGATGGGTGGGTGCACTCCCAACCTAGAAGACAGAACATTTAGATATCTGATACTTTGAGTCGCAGGGGCAGAAGGACTATTTTCAATGCTTTTAACTGTACTCTGTCAGACTCATCCCTCTGTTTCTTTTCACAAAAGATTCATGGCGAATAATGTGCTGCTCATTGCCCAGATGGATGTTGTCCTTGTGTAGTATTTATCTTTGTCAGACCTTTGCCCAAATCCCCTTTCCAATCCATTCATCAAACCCCTAACCCTTTTCCCCTGGGCTGTGTGATTTGCGGCTTAAACTACAGACAGAAGTGCAAAGTGAAAGTAAAAAAAACTACTTCAGGCATAAATTTCAATAAAATATAGTTTTCCCTCTACTTTCTTACAAAGAAAAAAACACCCTCTCCACCGACACAACATGCCCATCCCTCTCCCTAAACAAACTGACCCAAGCCCCAATGTCACAAAATATGAAATGTCCAAAGAAGTCTGGTCCCAACTCCCTCCCCACCCTCTCCACCCAGCCACAAGTCCCTCCCACCAAAACAACATTTTTAAAAAGGGTAAAAGCGCATTCTGGATTTGGATCCGGAGTTTGTGCAGGCTCTGCTCCATCATGGTGAGCTGACTATATAGAGTACAACCCCTTCAGAATGCGCAGCAGCAATGACCTGCTGTTGTCAGTGTGGGAGGGGGTGGCAGCAGTTGATGTCAGCTAATGGTGTCGCTGACGAGATGACTCAGAGGCTGGAGGCTGAGGGGGACTGGCTGCACTAGGGCCTAGCTGAGAGGCATTTATTTCCTCCTCCTCTTCCAGGACCATCAGCTGCCGGTATCCCTGATGAACATGTTCCGAGCCTCTGCCCCCACAGACAGACCTCTATCTCCTGCTTGTTTGGCCCTGTGGGTGAACCAGCAGGAGTAGTTATGTTGAGAAAAAAAAGAAAAACGACAAATTGTAAATAATGCTCTGTGCAAATACTTGTTTTAAATTAGTGGGTGACAAAGTAGGAGTACATTGCTGGTCTTAAGGCCATTGGAATTTGATGTGATTATGACTAGGCGATTCACAATGCCAATTTTGTTTTACCCACACATGCCTTACATAAAAAAGCCCTGATTGTGCAGCAGATAAGTATTATGGCGGAGTACAAGTTGGCTTTAAAAAACTGCAATTCGATTTTTTTTCTTTTGAAGGCTTTTTAAGTAACTATGAGTGGAAAATAAATTACCTCTCATTAATGAGTATGGCATTATGCACTATGGAGTATAAGTTGTGTGTTATGCTAAAATAATGGAGCCATGCCCATTGCTACCAAGAGTGTTGAGTATTTGTTACTGTCTGCAGCTGGGGCAGCTGTAGTTGACAATTATCTATTTTTAATTCCAATGGCTCTGCTTTTTACCAAACGCATTTCTCTTTCTACCCTGACTGTAAAGAGGCAGATATATAATAAATAAGATACTACGTCACACACTTCATATCTGAAATGCGGATATTCCTATCTGCCATAAGTAGACGTTAGGGAAAATGATGGACTCTACTACAGGGAAAGCAATGGGCTATATAGATTGAATGTGGCACATACATCACACTGTAACCCATACACCAAACTTGACATCAAATCATGCACTTACTCCCACTTTATTCACTAGCTTCGCCCACCACCACATTTATTTCCAAGAAATTAATTTGCTGGGCATTAAGTAAGGAATGGAAACTTGCTTTATTCTACTGCAGGATAGGGTAGAGGATTTAGTGGGTAGGGTCGAGCTTTTGATAGAGGATAGAGGGGTCACCACACAGATAATTGACTCGTCATCTTTGGCTTATTCAGTCACTCTACTAGTGAATGGAAGTTGAAAGGGAAAATAGGAATCACCTCACTTCATATGGTACAATCAAATGTGACACATGCCAAGAATGGATTAATTGTTTGGTAAGCTGGGATGGAAGAACTTAGGAAAAAATATATCAGTAAAGCACTAAGGGTCATATGTATCAAGCCAATTGCGATTGCAAACGCTGAAATTCACAGAATTTCAGAGGTTGCGATCGCAATTTAGCAGTGTTCAATGTATCACACAAAAATCCACTCGCAAAATAAGGAATCGCAAAATTTGCGATTCCCTATTTTGCAACTGCATTTAAGGAATCTCAAATTGCGATTCCATAAATGCAATGTAGGAAGCACCCAAGTTGTGCGATTTCTATGAAAAATGCATTTTTTTGCATTTTTCAAAGTGCCATGTGGCACACATACATGTCCTTAGGACATGTATGTGCACAAAAAGTGCACACATGAATATTTCAGGCGTGCAACAGGATGTCTTTTTGGCACCCTTTCAACCTTGAAATTGCATTCTCAATTTGCGATTCTCTAATTGGTAATCGCAAATTGAAAATGTCTTCCAATTCATTCCTATGGGCCTTCTAGCCGATAGGAATGAATTGGAAGGTGTTCTTATTTGCGATTCGCAAATAAGGAATACGTATGATTTGCACAATTTTTTGCTGATCTTACATACATTACATTTTGCGATTCTCTAATTGCGATTTCCTAAAAATTGCAATTTGAGAATCGCAAAACTCTTGCTAAGATTCCTTCAGATGTTGATCGGCTGATTCCCAACTTGGACAACAGACCTGCTTTGAACAAAGCCGCACACAAAGGCATGGCTTCTGCACATGCTGGGGGGTCAGTGACAGTCTCTATTTTACAGCAAAGTTACAAGTGGGGACTCCTGAAAATATAGCTTTAAATATAGGCCTTACAATTTTTATACGTTATGCATACCGTAATTTCACTCTGTAACCAGAAGGGCCGGCCAATGCCCTCCCTTTTAAGGAACAGTCTACACTAAATTGCACTTTATCTGATGCTGCTAAAACTGTCTTCATCCGACTGATCCTTTTCACAACCTGCTGGTATTTGTGCCAGCGCCACAATCTTTCTGTGTTTTAATGCCATGTTGACATTGCTGCTTTGCACATCATGTTTTTTTAATCACTCGTATGCTATTGAAGCTTCCCATTGTAATTTGGAAGTTCTTATCTAATCACTGTTTTTATGTCTGGCTTCCCTTTTTATTTTTTAATATTGTGTATAGCTGTTGGTATTTTTGATGTACTCTTTTAAGGATATTTTATATCCAAATAAAGATATTATTATTATTACAAGTGGGGATACCCCCTCTGCCTCGTCTTTGCCTGGAATGGAGAAACACATTTGACTCGCACACCTGGAGAGGGCGGCAATACTAGGATAGAATGTGATCGGAAAGGGCCCGGGGCTCCTTAGCGTCGCCTTGGGGGGCTGGCTGCGGGAGGCGGTCCAAAGCTTGACCCCACAAGAACATGAGCAAGCCTACCACGACAGAGAGCCTCAGGAAGAGACCGGCATTGGTGCAACACCTCACCACATGAAGGTGCGCAGACAAAATATAGTTTTTTTATTTTTTATATCGACCTACACTAATATCGAGTTTTTAATATCGTAGGGACCGGATATCGATGTCAAGAATATCGGTGACCAGAATATCGACCTTAAGGTAAGTAATATTGTTTTGTAAAATATCAAAGTAATATCGTTAGCAAAAATATTGTTGTTAATAATATCAATATTTATATTAGTGTTATGTATTTTAGTATGTAGGTTTAACATTTTTTGTAATGTACCTTTATTATTTTTAAATATATGTAATGTTTGGAAATTACTAATTTTTTTAAAGTAAATTTTGCGTTTTAGTATCAGAGCGGGTTGTGGGTTTATAGGGGAATAGGGTGGGAAGTAATGTAATTATAATTAATTAATCTGTTTTTATGTATTACTAGTGATTATAAATGTATTGTTAATTAATTATTAAGTATTAATTATTTTTTAATGATTAATAAAAAAATGTTTTAATTTATAGTTAATTAATTTATTGTTAATTTATTATTAATTGGTAATTCATTTTTATTATTTGAATAATTGATAATTAAAGTAATTGTGCTATTTTTATGTGTAGTGGGTCATGTGTTAATGGGGAAATAGGGTGGGAAGTAATTTAATGTTATTTAAGTAAGTATTAATTTAATTTTATGGTATTTATTATTATTTTTGTGTTCATTAATTATTATGTTATTTATTTTACAAAATTTATTTAATTAATACGTGTGTAAATTTAACCCCTACGCGATCCAACACTTTCCCTACTGTTGGACTCACTGGAGAGGGAATTGTAATTTTAACCCCTACGCTATCCAATGCTTTCCCTACTGTTGCACTCACTGGTGTGGGAATAGCAACTTTTACCCCTACGCTATACAACGCTTTCCCTACAGTTGCATTCCCTGGAGTGGGAATAGTAATTTTAACCCCTACACTATCCAACGCTTTCCCTACTGTTGCACTCCCTGGAGTGGGAATAGTCATTTTAACCCCTACGCTATCCAACGCTTTCCTTACTGTTGCCCTCACTGGAGTGGGAATAGTAATTTTTACCCCTACGCTATCCAACGCTTTCCCTACTGTTGCACTCACTGGAGTGGAAATAGTAATTTTAACCCCTATGCTATCCAACGCTTTCCCTACAGTTGCACTATGTGGAGTAAGTATGTTTATTAATTTACATGTATATGTTTAACTTATATTAACATTATATGTATTCGTTATTATTTTTTAAACATGTTATAATATTTTTTGTTTAAATGTGTTTTATTGATTTCACAGCATGAACACAATACAATACGACAATCCAGGATCCACTTAGCCGCGCCAGGCCTGCATGCTGTGCACCCCACCTGCAGTTGGGGATCTACATCTACCCCATGGTCGGCCATTGTGTCCATGAGAGCAAGCAGTGGGAAACCCTTTACTAGAAATGCATAAAAAATAAAAATAAAAATAAAACATCCCGCGCCAGCCCCCCCCCTTCCGGTGTGTCGCAGTTTCTTTCTGGGCATTGCGCACAAAGCCTGGTCTTGTGAGCACTAATTGGAGATGTCAGTCCCCTTGGCAAATTCATCCGCCATTCGCAGAACCCTGAGGTATTTCGGACAGGTGAGTTCATTGAATTCCCCCGCTAGAAGGGAAATGAAGAGTTGCCAAGTAGTGGTGAAGGTGTCCGCTGTCTGAGTGAGGGTCGCCTGTATGCGCTCCATCACCATTATATACCAGAGCCTGTGGAGCCAGCCTGTGCAAGTAGGTTTCCTCGTGGTGCCCCAAAGTGAGAGGATATGATGTGTTGCTGCCCCTACTGCCAACCCCATCTGTCTCCCCCTGATCGATTTGTGTGGGGATGTTAGGGCGTTGGGAAGGCCTAGTAATGTGCAGGCTGGGAAACGGGAATCTCTGTCTCGAAGTGAGTGTCGATGTCATGGAGTACTTCATTCCAGTAGTCCGTTACCTCCTCGCATTTCCACAGCAAGTGTGTCAATGTCCCCATATGACCACACCACCTCCAGCAAGCGGAACTGCGACTTGGGTTACTTTGGTGGGCCGAGCCGGAGTGAGGTGCCAGTAACAGGCGATCTTAACTGCAGACTCCATGCTTGCCATGTTCCTAGTAGTGTGGTGGGCCCTATAGTAGATGTATTGCCACTCTTTATCCTTGAGAATTCTTCCGAGCTCCAGCTCCCAGCATCTCTGACCTGCAGAGCGCGATGTGGGTGGGGGGGGGGGGCTTAGCATTTTATAAAGGTCCGTGATCGCCTGTTTATCAGCCTTTTTCATGACAAGCCACTTCTCATATGCCGTGAGGCGCCAACTCGCCTGCGGCAGCATGTCACCTGTGAGCCAGTGGCATATCTGGAAGTATTGAAAACACTGTGGCACTTACAGGGTGTACATCTCCTGCAGGGTGTCTACTCGCATAAAGCCCTCTGCGTCAAAGAGATGCCTGGCATATCTACATTCCATGCTACGCCATTGGCGGAATGCCCTTGGGACCGTCCCGAGAGGAAAGGCTGGTTATCAAACAGTGGCGTCATAGGTGAGGGGAATGTGGTAAGGCCTCTGGTGACCGCCACCGTATCCCTCACTCGGAGTAGCATGTGGGTAACAGGTGATTTCTTGATATATGGTGGTCTGTCCGAATGTTGCAAAAAGGGGACCTTCCACAACCACATTTGGGCCATAGCCCGGTCCTGGAATAACCACAGTTTTCCTGACTCTTGGCGGTTACATTCCAGGAAATAGTGAAGCTGTGTCGCATGGAAGTATCTGAGAAAGTCAGGGACGCCCAAGCCACCATTCATGGGAGCCCACCTGGCCAAGTCTTTGCGGAGTCTCTGCCATTTACCCGCCCAGACGAAGTGCCGTATCGCGTCCTGCATTTTCTGCAGCATTCCGATCCGAGGGGTCACTGGGATAGTTTGGAACAGGTATAGAATCTTGGGTAGAAGGGACATTTTTATCGCCGCCACGTGCCCCAGCCAGGAGAGCGGTTGCTGCCGCCACCACTTCAAGTCCCCTTGGAGTTGTGTAAAAACTGCTCAACCGTCTGAGTCGTGCCTGGCGTCAGGGGGATCCCCAAGTAAGGCAGAGACATGTGAGAGGACAGTCCCCCAAACTGCTGCAGACCGCCAGCGGTTCTGCGGGCATTACAAACCAGAGGAAGGATCAGGGATTTCCCTACATTCATCTTAAAGCCCGAAACTTTCCAGAAGGTCTCCATTTCCAGTAGGAAAGCCGGCACCGAGCGTGCAGGGTTTTCTACTGCTGCAAGTATGTCGTCTGCGTACAAAGTAGTGGTCTGCGGCTTGCCTCCAAAAGTGATGCCAGCAATAACCGGGTTATCCCGGATCCTCTGCGTGAATGGCTCAATATAGAGGGTGAACAGCAGGGGCGAGAGTGGGGACACCTGCCTGGTGCCACGCCGGATATCAAAGGGTTGTGAGACGATGACTCGAATTGTCGCCTGCGGGGCGTCGTCGCAGCTAGCGACGCACGCCCGGAAACGTTCCCCAATGCCGAAACGCGTCAAAGTTTTGTCCAGGAATCTCCAGTCCACCCTGTAGAATGCCTTTTTGGTGTCTACCGACATGAGAGCCGCATTTGAGTCATTGAAATGGGCTTTGTCTATTACATGCAAGAGTCGCTTGGTATTATCACTACACTGCCTGTTTGAGATGAAACCCGCTTGGTCGGGCTCTATGATGCCTAGAAGGCAAGGACCTAGTCTGGCTGCCAGAATCCCAGTAAAGATTTTGAGGTGCAAATTAAGCAAGGAAATGGGCCGGAAGGCCACGCATTGGGAGGTGTCCTTGCCGGGTTTGGGCAGACCGATAATATCCGCAGCGAGCATGTCCTGAGGGATGGAGCCGGGTCCCTAGAATGAGTTGAACAGCCGGGTAAGCACAGGGGCCAGCAGGGGACAGAAAGCTTTATAAAAGCCTGCCGAAAAGCCATCCGGCCTGGCGCTTTCAGAGGCTTAAGTCGTGCTATCGCCGATACCACCTCCTCCGTCCGTATCGGGGCATCTAAAGAAAGTGCCCTGGCCTCATGAAGGGCCGTAACTCTCGCTCCACTGAGGCAAGTATCCCCGTCCCTTGGGTCTAAGGCTGGGTCCGCAGCATAGAGGGAGGCATAAAATGCCCGAAACGCTTACGCTATCTGCTCATCTTCAGTGAGCATTTGCCCCCCTTGGCCCTGAATAGCGGAGATTTTGGAGCGGAGGACCCTAGCTCGGAGCCTACTAGCCAGCAGGTGCCCTGTTTTGTCACCGCCCACATAATATGTGTGGGGAGGCGCAAGGCTGCGTACTCTGCACAGTCAAGATCCAGGCTTGCAAGCTGAGCCCTAGCTGCTTTCAGTTGGCGCCAGATTCTGGGGGCCCCTGTTCTACTGTTTACCCGCTCTAATTCTAAAACCTGTGCCGACAACGCTTGTCGCCTATCCTTGCGCTCCTGTGCTTCAGCTGCTATATTGCTATAAGGTCACCGCGTACCACCGCTTTGAGTGCCCCCCAGACCGCTGTCATTGGTACAGCTGCGTTATCATGAATGCTCAGGTATTCGGTAATGCGTTTGTGTAATTGTTGAGTGACCCCCTAGCGCTGTAATAATGTCTCCCGAAGGCGCCATCTGCCTTTGTGTGATTTTGTGCGTGGGACCGCCAAGTGAAGTCTGACTGCGTCATGGTCCGATAATGCTGCCAGGATTATGTCGGTGTCCGTGACTGAAGGGGCCAAAAAAGTGATCTAACAGGGCATATGTGCGGTGTACATGGGAAAAGAATATGTACCCTGTGGTGTTGGGGTGGGCCTCCCTCCACAGATCTAAAAACCCTCTGCTGGCCAACCACTGTTTACCTTCTTGGGAGATTGCCCCCATGGACCCATAACAATGGCCTGACCTATCCATGTCAGGGCCCATCACCAGGTTAATATCACCCCCCACTAGCGTGCATTTTGTTTTGAACGCGAGGACATCCACCAGGGCTCCCATAAGAAAGGGTTCCTGTTTGGTGTTAGGAGCGTACACCGACCCTATGGTCATGGACAACCCCCCACGTGAACATTGTACACTAGGAGCCTGCCCTTGATTTTGGCGATCTTGTCCCCCACTTGGCCTCTAAAATGTTTAGCAAATAGAAGAGCGACCCGCGCCTTTTTCTCTGCAGTGTAGTGGAAGTATTGTTGGGGAAAAGCCCTGGAGCGCATGCAGTGCCAGTCCTTGGAGAGTAGGTGTGTTTCTTGCAGCAGGTATATTGAGGCCCCCGAGTTCTCCAGGAAAGAGAGGATGGCCATTCGCTTAATTGGGTTGTTGAGCCCCTTCATATTTAAGGTGAGAATCTCCAGGGCAGCCTCAGTCATGAGTGGAGTCGAGTCAAGCTCTGCATATGACCACCCCCACCCACTACGCCGGCCACATGCTCGACCCCGTCTTCTCCTCCAGCAAGGACATCTCCTTCAGCCACGCCACCGGACTCCACTGGACGGACCACAGCTGCATCCACTTCAACTTCAGAAGGACCACGATCCACCAGCAACAGGTTCCCCGCAGAAGCTGGAACAAGATCACAGCCGACCAGCTCGCCGCATCCCTGAACAAGAACCCTCCCGCCAGCTCCGCGAACCCCAACCATGCCGCCGACAACCTCACGAGGTGGATCAGCAACTGCGAAGACAACCTCGCACCACTGAGGATCCCTCCAAGTAGACCCGGCAGCAAGAAAGCATCCTGGTTCACCAACGAACTCAAGAGCTCCAAGAAGAACTGCCGAGCCCTCAAGAAAGCCTGGCGCAGAGACCCGACTCCAGACAACATGACCACCCTCAAGCTCGCCACTCGAAAACACCACCAACTGATCCACACCACCAAGAAAACCGCATTCAAAGAACGACTGGACAACAACGCCCACAACAGCAAGGAACTCTTCAACATCGTTAAAGAGCTCTCCAACCCCAGCGCCGGAAACAACAACATCACCCCATCGCAAGACCTCTGCAACTCGCTCGCCTCGTTCTTCCACAGCAAGATCGCAGACATACACAACAGCTTCAGCACACAGCCGACACACCCTACAACCGCACCAGCGCCCCCCACCACCATCCTCCGCGCCTGGACCCCGCTCAACACTGAAGACACCATCCGCACGATGAACACCATCCAGTCCGGATCTCCAACCGACTTATGCCCTCACCACGTCTTCAACAAGGCCGACTCCGTCATCGCACCCCATCTACGGGACACCATCAATGCCTCCTTCAACATCGCAACCTTCCCGGAGAGCTGGAGGCACGCCAAACTCAGTGCACTCCTGAAGAAACCAGCAGCAGACCCCACCGATCTCAAAAACTACCGCCCCATCTCTCTCCTCCCGTTTCCGGCAAAAGTCATCGAGAAGACCGTCAACAGACAGCTGACCGCCTTCCTCGAGACAAACGGATCCCTCGACCACTCGCAGTCTGGATTCCGAGCCAACCACAGCACCGAGACTGCCCTCATCGCAGCCACTGATGGCATCCGAGCCCTGCTCGACAACGGGGAAACAGCGGCCCTCATCCTCTTGGACCTCTCCGCGGCATTCAACACTGTCTGCCACCGCATCCTTGTACAGCGCCTCAGCAACGTCGGAATCCAAGAGAAGGCCTCTGGAATGGATCATCTCCTTCCTCGCCGGAAGGACACAGTGAGTCCGCCTCCCCCTGTTTAGATCAGAAGCCACCGAAGTCAGCTGTGGTGTACCACAAGGATCATCACTCAGCCCCAAGTTGTTCAACATCTACATGAGCCCCCTCGCGGCCATCGCACGCCAACACAACCTCAACATCCTCTCCTACGCAGAAGACACCCCGCTGATCCTCTCCCTCACCAACGACCCCGCCACCGCCAGAACCAACCTACACAAAGGGATGAAAGACGTTGCCGAGTGGATGATGAACAGACGCCTGAAACTGAACTCAGATAAGATGGAAGTCCTCATCCTGGGATCTTCGCCCTCCACCTGGGACGACTCCTGGTGGCCCCCTGCCCTGGGCAGCGCACCCAAACCAACGGACCACGCACGCAACCTGGGCTTCATCCTGGACTCCTCCCTCTCGATGACCAGACAAGTCAACGCCGTCTCCTTGTCATGCTTCAACATCCTACGCATGCTACGGAAGATCTTCCCGTGGATCCCCACCAAAACCAGGAAGACGGTCACCCAGGCCCTCGTCACCAGCTGACTGGACTACGGTAACTCCCTCTACGCCGGTACCACCGCAAAACTCCAGAAAAGACTCCAGCGTTTTAAGAACGCCTCAGCACGACTCATCCTGGACATCCACCGACACAGCCACATCTCCGCACACCTAAGAAACCTGCACTGGCTCCCCATCAACAAGAGAATCACGTTCCGACTCCTCACCCATGCACATAAAGCTCTCCACAACCAAGGCCCAAGATACCTCAACGACCGCCTGAACTTCTACACTCCCACCCGCTGGCTTCGATCGACCAGCCATGCCCTCGCCGCCGTCCCCCGCATCCGAAGAGCCACAACAGGAGGAAGATCCTTCTCCTACCTGGCCGCCAAGATGTGGAACTCCCTCCCCACCCACCTCCCCCTGACCCAAGATCACCTTGCCTTCAGGAAGCAACTCAAGACCTGCCTGTTCGAGCAGTAGAGGATCCCCCCAAGCGCCTTGAGACCCTCCGGGTGAGTAGCGAGCTATACAAATGCTTTGATTGATTGATTGATGTGGCCAATATAGCCACCGGTCACCCATGCTCTGCCTGTGCCCCCGTAGCGCGACACACCAGAACCCACGCCCCTACCAATCACCCCCCACCCCCCCCAAAGCCCCCCAGCTAACTGCCACCCTCCCATCGCCTGAACTCCTGTACCCCCGTGTCCCCCTCTTTCCTAACCCCAACTCCAATACCCCAACAAATAAGCACTGTCCCAGTCCTGCCATCCCTTGCCGCAGGTCTGTGGCATGTTGACCCTTGTGGCCCCTTGCCCTCCCCCTCGGACCTGAAATGCAGAGGTGCTATAGAATCCCCCCTGACAATAAAATGTCAGTCTGTTGCTGAGGTGTCTCTAGCAACTTCCTGTATAGCATTGGCCCTCTCCTGCTTGATAGTATGAGAGTCTGGCTTTAAAGTCGCAGCGGGAAAGCGCAGTCGACTGACCCGTTGCCAACCTTCCCTAGCCGATTGCTGGGAGGTATTCGGTGACGTGGATTCCCCCATCCGCTCAATGCCCAGCTTGGCACATGTGTCTTGGAGTGACCGTAGTTGGTGCAAGGCCCCATTCCACTTGAAAATCAGATGAAAGGGGTGGCCCCATGAGTAAGGGATCCCTTTGTCCTGCAAGAAGTCCGTGGCCACTTTAAATGCTTTCCTTTTCTGGAGCATGATGGCCGAGGTGTCCGGATATAAGGGCACGGCTGCCCCTGGTATTGAAGGGGTTGCTTTCGTCGTGCCTCCCTAAGAATTTTTCTTTAAGCGGAAAGTCTGGAAGAAAGGCTAGGATGTCTGGGGGGGCAAGCGCGCTCCTCGCCAACCTCACTCTGTGGGCCCAATCGATTCTGATGTCAAAGTCTGCAGCTTCCCCCAGAATGTCACAAAACAAGGCCTGTGGTATCCCCTGATATCCGCCCCATCCTCCTTAAGAGGGACCCCCCGGACCCGGATGTTGTTACGTCGGGACCTGTTTTCTAAGTCCTCTGCATGTGCCTGCACGTCCCCTTGCTGATCTTTTAGGCGATTTACTTCTTGCTAGAGATACTCTATCTCGTCACTCCTGGCCTGATCTTCCTCTTCAATGGATGCTACTCGCTCACCCAGACCGTCCACCTCTCTACTGATCTCTTTGACCTCCCCTGTGACCTCCTGCTTCAGCGTTCTTCGTGGAGGAAATTAAACAAGGTCTCCAGGAATGATTTAGTGATTGGAACCTCGCCTTTGCTGGGTTCGGTGTGTTGCTTTGGTGCCCTCAGGGAGGGCGGTCCCCTGTCCCCTTTTGGAGGGCCCTTGTTGAGCATCTCTGGGAGTGTATGATCTCCCTTTTTCCGTTGGTCTGCCATGCCTTGCTTCCTGCCTGCTTCCGTGCTGTCCTCGCTGCTGCCACTCTTCTTAGGCGGTCGCCCCCGTGGTCGCCCACTGCCCTGTCGTTAGCCCCCTTGGACTTCAAAGCTGCTCCAGAGAGGGGTTGACTTCTTCAGTTCACGCACACTAGGTGTGAGGCTCCTCTCTCCGCCCCCTCGGGTGTCCCCTTTGTGGTGCTCTTGTCCCCCTCAACACTGGCATAGGGCTTGGGGTGTTCTGTGGCCGGGAGCTCTTCTGTGGGGCCCCCTCCTCTTGTGTCCCGCTTCTGGGGGGACCCATGCCCCCTTGCTTCGCTATTTTGGGTCCCCGGGTGATGCAGACTACCGGGTGTGCGCCCCTAGGTATGTCTTGGGCAGGTCTTCTCCCCCCAGAGCGGGCAATCCTGACTCCTCGTTGTTGCCTGGGCCGCCTCAAGGCCCTCGCTGCTCAGCTCCGACCTCTATGTCTGCCTCTTATGATGCTGCAGGCGTGGTGACTAAGCCCTTGTATAGGCCCCCAGTCTGCCTGGCCTACCTGTAGCCAGCTTTGTGTCCTGTCCGCCTTCACAAAAGCATGCCCCCTTCAGGTTCCATGTGGCCTCCACCTTGATTCACGCTGCTTCCTCTTCTCAAAATAGCACCTGGTGCCCCCCAGGGGGCCACCTCCAATCACTGTCCAGCCCCCCAGCTCCTCACCTCCCTGCAGGTCACCTTGTGTTACTATGGGGGGTGGTGGAATCGTCAGTGACCTTGCCAGGGGGGCGCCACAAATGTCTGTCATGCCAAGAGAAGCCCGACTCGTACCTGGCTGAAGGCCTCTCGACCCCGGCCTTGATTTCCCCACTGCAGCCCGCTCACCTCTCACTGGCCACAGGGCTGGCGGCTTCCTCTTGCCGCGACTCCTGGTGTCTCTGCGGCCTCTGACGAGGTCGCACAAGCTGTCGGCGCCTCCCCGATGTCAATGTCGAGCCCAGAGCCTTCAGGGCCCCTCTGCCAGGCCTCCTTTTAATTCCCCGCCTGGGTGCAGTATGTGGGTGCCAATTCGCTGCCAGGAACGGGTTGGGATGCCGCTCTTCTGTGCCGTTTCACTCCCGTTTGGCGCTCCTCACAGCGTTCCTGCAGTGCCCGCCACTCCCCCCACCCCTGGTACAGCTCCGGTGGGGGAAATCACATAAGGAGCGGCCTACGGGAGGGTCCGGGCTGGGGAGCTCTCAGGTCCGACAGCCTCCTGTGCCTCCATCTTGGCCATGCTTTCCGCGCTGCGGTCCGCTCGCCGCTCTCGGGCCGCGGGCCATTGGTGTCTGCCCGCTGCAGCTCTCAGTGTCTCTGTGGCCTCCGGTGGGGTCACGGAAGCCGCCTGTGCCTCTCCCGATGTCAGCTCCGAGCCCTGGGACTTCAGGGCCCCTCTGCCTGGCCTCCCTGCAGGTCGCGCCCGGGGTTCAGTGTGCGGGCGCCATTACGCGGCCAGTACGGCTGTATGTTTTGCTCGTCCATGCCTTCCCTCTCCTGGTTGGCGCCCCTCCCAGCGACTCGGCCGCGTCCGCCAACTCTCCTCACCCCCGGTACAGCTCAGTGGGGGAGAAAACACACACTCAGCGGCCTCCGGGAGGGTCCGGGACGGGGAGCTCATGGGACCTGCAACCGCTTACGCTGTCATCTTGGCCACGCCTCTCATAATATTTTTAACTATGTTTCTTTTATTTATATAAATTATTTACCTAATTTCACAATATTACTAAAACATTTTTTTTAAAACTATATTTTTACCAACGATATTTTTGACACCTACATATATTTTTTTATATTTTTGTACTTACCTTTATGTAGATAGGAATTAGATATTTTTGACATCAATATTTTTGTGTCGATATTTTTGTATGTCGATTTTCTGTCCGTCGATATTCTGTCAGACATTCCCAGACGAGACCACTCACCCGAGCAAGAGGATGAATGACTGCCCCCTTTTCTGCCCTGCAGACAGGCGTCAAACCGCCCCCCCTAAAATCATCTGGCTTCAGTGGGGTCGCACTGGACACCTGGCTGGCCTGGCTGTGTGGGACCACGGGCTTGGCGCCTTGATCTACATCGACATTTGACATTTGATCAAACATTTGATGGCAGCCGTGGAGGACTCCACTAACCACCTTCATCCCAGATGAACCACACAGACAGTAACCTCATTGTTGCAGGATAAAGTAAACTCCGATGTTAACCTCAGACCCCAGTCCGGTGTCACCTTGGGAGCCCCAAAAAACACCCGAAATAGCATGAAGGGAGCCAGTAAACCCGTACCTTCTACTATACGTAAGGAGAAGAAGAAAGATGTCTTGCAGCAGGCACCTGCCTGTAGCCCCAAAGCTGTTAATAATCTGAGTAAACCATCTACGTCGGGTAATGGTAGCCTGATGCAACGCCAACAGACAAGTGAGACAGTGCCCTCAAAACAAATCACTAGATATGTTAATTTACCGCCACCGTGTTTGCCGTTTGTAGTGGTTCTGACTGGAGTCCCGCAGCTAGAACCCGACAGGCAGGAATCCAATCAAGAACTCAAAAATAAAACAACCCACTGGCTGAATATCAATAGACCATTGCAACCCTATATGAATGGCCAGATCCTCCATGTGAGACAAACCCACTGGGTTGGGAATAGGACCAAGGACATCCCAGGGGACTGCATCCTAGTAAAATTTAGAGATGCCAGAGTTGCAGGCTTTATATGTTCTCAACAGGGTCGTCAGGAGGGCAGTGCAATTAGAACTTATGATGTGGGCTACTTCTATTCCCAACCAGTGCACCCACAGCAATTGTATGCTCCGCAGCCTTCCTTTGGAGGGTGGCGGCAGGACAATCCTATCTACAGTAACCACCCAGTCTGGTATGCAGCACCTTATAATGCCCATTTTGATCTTAACCCACATGGGGCTGACTCTATGTATTGGCACGACCCTAATAATCCAAGGAACAATACGAACATCCATGTGATAGACTTAGATGGAGGAATCTTTCATGAGGAACTGTATGACCTCCAGGCAAACACCATGGCAGGCTCTTGTCAGGACCGGCCTCCCCTGAGTGTATCCTCTCAGGGCTAATTCAACGGGTCTGGAAGCTTCTTCTGTCCTGATAACTCTAGTCAGACGAGTAGTACTATGGAATCCACCTGGGAGGTGGGTAGCCCTTTACCAGGCAACCCTCAAAACCATGTAGGTCTGGCCTCAGATGTATCCCCCTTGAAGATTCTGAGCTAGAACATAGCTGGTATTTCGCAGAAATTGGAGTTACCCGACTGGAACGAGCTCATCGAGTCCCATGAAATTTGCATGTTTCAAGAGACGTGGAACTTGGTTCCACATCACAAAGATGGGTATACTACCTTTTTTCTTCCAGCAGTACCTTCCCAATCAGGCAGAGGTCGCCTTTCGGGTGGGCTACAGATATGGGTGAGCATTTTGCTGGACTGCCAGATCACACAGATCCAAAGTAGCTCCCCTGATATCCTAGCCCTGTCCCTGAGCAAAGGGCGTAAGGGCAATAAATTGGATATTTATAATATATATGCCCGTGGGACGAAAGGAGGAACCCTTTCACCTGAGATTAGCCTCCTGGAAAAAATGCTTAGACAGCGACCCAGTGGTGTGCATGTTCTTGTTGCGGGGGACATGAATTGTACATTCGAGCCCCTTGCAGCTGAGGGTATATTGGACACCGATGAGGATGATATTAGATGGGGCATCCCAATTCTTAACTTACCGCCCATAAAGAGGTGGTCGCAACGAGCCATTCAGCTGAATACGCTAACTGCTGAATTTGACTGAGAGCAGCGAATGGCAGATCAGCTTCAGACCAAATGGGGGCCCATACCTTTAATAGAGTAAACCATACCTCCAGAATAGATTATATCTTTCTCGATTTTAAACTTTGGCAGGCAATGAAGGATATGGAAGTCCTCTCGACCACTGATAGTGACCACAACCCCCTATCTCTTCAAATGGACTCTTTGTGGCCAAACACTGGAGATCCTCAACTTGTGGCTCCAACTTTGACAACTATGGAAGTACAAACATCTAATTGTGGAAGGTGCCTGAGATGGTCTAGAATTGCCCTTGACGAAGGTAAGCTGAAGGGTATTGAGAAAGTTACAGCAACAGCACTAGCTGATTCTGCCGATCGACCTGTCCCGTCCAAGGTTACTGAAATCTTCCAGAAAATGATCTCCGCTCTGGGAGACCTTTTTCTCATTCAGAACCCACCAGCACAGAGAATGAAGCCCTTGTTGGCTGTTACCAAAAAAGGCTGGTACAATAATGAGTGCCGCAAAAAGAAATCAGTGTTAATTAAGGCAGTCAAGTCCAGGCAGGTAGATCAAATAAAACTGGCTAGAAGCGAGTACAAACAGGCTACAGCATCAGCAAAAAAGGACTGGGAAGATCAATATTGGGAAGCACTGAAAGAGGCAAGTTTAGGGACATTTCTGGAGTATTATTAGAGAAATGAACAGGCCAGACGGAGCCCTAATAACTTGCAATATATCAGCTCAAAGGTGGTTCGACCACTTCTCGAAGTTGTATTCATGTTCCCAGAGTGCTTCACTGCAGTACAATTTGCTAAACCATCCAGGAATTATGGAGGATCCAAATTTTGACCCCTTCACAAATAGGGAGGTGGAAAAGGCAATTGACTATATTGTTCCCCGCAAAGCTGCAGGGCCTGATGGCATCCCAGGAGATCTTATCCGTTTTGACCAGCCGAAATGGGCGAAGATCATCACTAGATTAATTAACGCTATGGTAAATGGCACGCAGGTCCCTGAGTCGTAGAAAGGGGCAGAGGTCCTCCATATTTTTAAAAAGGGGGATAGGGATGACCCTGCCAACTACCGGCCAATAAGTTTGCTGGATTCCTCACAGAAAGTAGCAAGAAAGGTGATCCTTCAGAGAATGCAACAATGGATAGATGACAACAGAGTCTTTTGAGACTACCAGGCAGGTTTTCGAACAGGAAGAGGGAATATAGAGCAGGCATTTCGCCTGTTACTTATTTATTGGAAAGTGGTCATCCTGGGCGGGGGCAGTCTTTATTTCGCGTTTATAGATCTAAAGACTGCCTTCGACCTGGTCCCTAGGGAGCGCCTGTGGGGAGTTCTTTCAGACATGGGGATCCCCCGGTATATCTTATTGCTTCTAGTGAGGATGCACAAAGGCAACTTCGCGCAGGTAAGGTGGGGCCAGCAGTGGCAAAAGACTGGCAGAATTCCGTGAACAGGGGCGTCCGCCAGGGATGTGTTTTGGCTCCCACCCTGTTCTCCTTATATGTGAACGGGGTGGTGCAGCACCTATTGCAAATTCCATCTGATGCACCATCCCTGGAGGGCGAAAAAATTCCAACTCTCCTGTTTGCTGATGGCACCCTGCTCATCTCTAAGTCCCCTGTTGGCCTGCAGACCCTCCTAGATAGTTTCCAGGCATTCTGCACTATACGAGGCCTGGTGATAAACACTGATAAAACCAAATATTTGATAATAAAGCCGCCAAAAAAACACATTAGGGCCCCTGTTTTGAACCATGTCCAATTGGAGAGGGTTACAGTTTTTGACTATCTGGTCATTCGTATCTCCGATAACATGCAGTGGACATTCCACCTACAGAAGATGCTACTATGCCACAAAAGAGTAGGGGGGGCTATCCTTCGAGAACAGTGCTGCTCAACATCTAAGCCTATTGCCCCGGTGGTAGCCATATACAAGGCTAAGGGAGTTTCCTCTGCTCTCTATGGCGCAGAGTTATGGGGATTGGGCAACGTGGACTTGTTGAGGAGATCGGAAAACAAGTTCTTTAAGGACTTAATGCCCCCCCTTAAGAGCACGCCCATGATCCCCCTGCTCATGGATTTGGGATGCCATGCGATATCCGATCTCACCAAACTTCGACCATTATTACTATGGGCTCAGTTGTGGCACATTCCGGAGCTAACCAAGTATGCAGAGGGTTTGTCAGAGGTCATGTCCATGGTTGGTTGGCACAAAATTAGCTGGCTCAAGCACGCTAAAACACTTCTATGTGAATTGAGCCTTAAGGATGCTTGGGCAACCAAATCTGCCCCCCCAAAGTTAGTATTGAAGAGAATCTACTGGAACTGGGTAGCGTCCAAACAACGTTCCGACCCAAACCTAGGCAGACTTACCGAAAGCTTTATGGGGATTAAAGATGTTGCACTTTGTGAACCCTATCTGGATACCATCCAGAAACCATTCGACCGGGCATTGTATTTCAAATTCAGGATTGGCACTCTACCAATCTTTGAATTTACTGCCTGATGGGCACCTGCCCGCCAGACTCCACCTAATTGCCCATTCTGTATTACGAAGGTAGAATCAATGGCCCATGTTCGGTTTGCATGTCCACTGTACCGATTACCAAGGAGGTGCTGGCTAAAGCCTCTCTATAAAGAACTAGGAACAAGGCAACATTCTGTGGCACTCCGTATTTTTAAATCTGACACTCGTACACTTTACGCATGCGGTATCGCAAAGTTTTTAAGCTGGACTTGGTCCATCAGATCTCAAAGGCTAAAGGTTATTGTTTAATATACATTTTTAAATATTGATACAATGAATTGAATCCTTGTGCTTCATGTAATTGACTATATGTAAAGATTGCAGGATGGAGTATGTGTACTTTCCAATTGTTTTAAATTCTGCAACAGTCACTAAGGTTGTTTTAACAAAATAGTTTTTATGCTTTGAAATGTCCACCTGTAATAATGCTTTTAAGATATGTTTTTATCGAATAAAGCTCTTTGAACTGAACTGGTGCCTTAACCCTAAATTGCTTTGAATTAATGAATTAGGAGATAAGCGAGCCACCGGAAGTTCTAGGAATTGAAGAGTGAAGTCTTCAAGTTTTTGCGAAATAGGCGATAGCCAGCCACCTTACGAAGTGAGATAGGTAGAAAGTTCCACAAGGTAGGTCTTAAATAAGAGAAGGACCGGCTGCTCTTGCGGGAGAGTTTGAATTTCGGGGCCGAGAATCTCGTTTGGTGGGAAGAGCGTAGAAGCTGCGGAGGATGGTAATACTGCCCTAACTTTTGAAAGTATATGGAGGCCACTCCAGGTTAGATTTCGAACATGTAGCAGAGGGCTTTAAATTGGAGACAGCATAGGTGGGGGCCATCAGCGATGTTCCGACCATTAACTTAGTCAGAGTACCTATACTACTTTAGGCAGATGATACAGTCCTGCTGGCACGAACAGGGAACGCATTGCAGAGGCTAATAGACACCTCTGTAAGTTTCATGAGCCAGTTAGACATGAAGGCTAATGAAACGAAATCATTTGTACTTGTGGCAGATCCAAAACCAAAACGTCAAGCTAGGTGATTTGTCGAAGTAAGGAATTTGGAAGTAGTAGACTCGTTATCATACCTAGGAGTATTGTTCGACTCCAAAAATATTTGACATAAGATGGTAGAAAATCGAGTACTTATGTTGGAAAGAAGTTCGGGGGGCATTCTGACCTTCATGAATAAACTAGGGTCTAGGCCAATAGAATCCATCAAAAAAGTATAACAATCAAAATCAATCTCAGTCGCAACTTATGGCGCAGCATTATGGGGAGTTACTCCTGTTTATAGATTACAACAAAGCAAATACAAGGATATGATGGAGCAAGCGCTGAAACTTTTCAGACACTCACTCCAGTAACAGATCGGGGTTGAATCCATCATCGTTCTTTAGCTCACTTCGCCACCTCAGTTCAGACCCAGCTATATGCAAATCAGTCTTGACCATGCTCATGGGAACAGTCCATCCCGGACTGCCAAGCCAGGTCTTCCCTGAACCGGAAACGCTCATCCTGGGACCGGTTTCAGGGTAAGGTTTTTTAAAACAGCTACCTGATCAGCATACTTGCTATTGGCTGGCTCAGTTTTTTTCAAAGCGCTATAAAGACTCTGAAATGTAAATTATGATCCTAATTTCATGGAAAGTATATTTTTATATCATGATTTTAAAGAACTGATATGAAATTTGTAAGTACTTTTTATAACATATTTTTTGTTTTAACAGTTGATGGTATACTTTTATGCTTTTTGTTGATAACTAGCGAAATATAGTACTTTGTCTATCTGTCTGCCTTTCTACTGTTACTAGCAGCATGTAAATTTAGTTTGTGACATTTTTTCAATGTATGTTTGGGTATGTAGAAGTATCAACTGATATATGCTGTAGGTATTTTCAGGTATAATTGTTTCTGGTTAAAGAGAGAATAGTCCATTTGAGTTTCGGTTACTTAGTCATCGTGTAGAGAGTGTTATTTGAGGCTGTTATAACAGTATTGCAGTTATTATGCAACTAACATACATGTTTAAAATGTATATATGGTGTTACTGACGCAGTTATGAACTAACAGAAGCACTTATGCATTCACTAACATACTGAGAAATCATGGATATCTTTCTACCAGTATAAAAAGAAGTTGCTGATGTGTTTTGTAATTTGTAATAGAGGAAACTGAGGTATTAATTTAGCTATGTATGTTCCGATTTCTAGTGCTTTCAAAACAGAGAGTTAGATGCTGGTAGATTTTCTTAAACATGTAATGTGACTGCTAGCTAGGTCACAGAGCTGCAGATAGGGACTGATACACTCATTTACATATGTGGTAAAAAACTAACATTTTCCAGTTCACATAAATAGATGTAGTAATTGTGTTATGTTTTAGACTTAGTAATCTTTATCATTTTGATTCAGTTTGTATGCTAGGTCAATGGTGCTTTTTTGTACTCCAATACAATGCAGAAGAGATAGCAATGAAAAAAGAGGTGGGCTGTAAACAGGCCATGGGACAGTCTGGTATGTGCATAAAAAGTAACATGTACTCTAAAGACTAACTGTGCTATAGAAGCTCATAGAAACTGTTATGTCCCATTAAACTTCCACACCTTAGTAGAAAAGCAAACAGGCAGTGAAGAAGGACTGACATGGACAGGCACAAGTCAATTTTATGTACCACTAATGAAGGCACTTTCACAAACACCAGCAGGCATAAACTGTTCTTGTAGCACATATAACTTACCATTGAGGTAGGGGCCGAACCATTGGAATCTGTGCTTAAAATTTACCATATATACTCTGAAATTTCAATGAGGTGTATACACTGCTGGAGACCATGTGCCTAAATATACATCCACCCTGACACCCAGGCTTTAATCTGACATACCTAAGTAGACAAGCATACAGATATTAAAACACCCACACAGACTGTGACAGAAGCACCTAAACATTCCCTCGTGCAAACAGGCAGAACTGTTTTGATTGTAGCACAAACGGACACCTATGCACACACACACATAAAAATTCTACTACTAACACATCCACAAGGCAAATCATATAACCCGTTACAGAGCCATGTGGAAAACTATAGAGGTTACAAAGAGAGGCAGTCATTTACCCACAAACTTACATGCACATGCAGTGACATCCACATATATGAATTGGGACATTCTTTCATATATCACCCTTCCATTATGTTTAGGCCTTGCACAGTTTAGCCTTTGGATGTAGGTTTAGTGCTAGGTTAACCTTTATAATTTAAAAGTCATGGACAAGGTATAAACTGATCCGTTACTAGTTATAAGTGACAACTGAGGTAGGCTGTAGCTAGGTCATTGGGCAGGCAGGTATGTGTTTAAAAGGTAACATATGTAATCTGAAGATTCACAGATCTGTATCCAGTGAAAGAAACTCATGTGCTCCATTAAACATCCACCACCCCACTCACAATTTAATCTGATACGCCTTTTATTTGTCCTCATATGACCTCCGTAGCTTAATCAACCTCTCGGTCTAATACACCCCTGCTGCCCATTGCTTGGGGGTCCAGTCTCTGCTGATATTCTTACGATGACCACCCGCACCACACATCATGAGCTGACCAAGAGGTATAATCATTGGACACAATATAGCGATCTAATCAGGGTCTAAAGGGCCTAACAGCTTCAAAAATAACCCAAGTTCAGTTCTTTCTCTATATACATTAACCTTCTGATCTAAATCCCTAAAATAACTAATAGAGTTCCACCATGCTCTCCATGTGGGAGGTAACCCCTGATGCCATAACTTACAGATCTCCCTCCTTGCCAAAAGGACCAAACAAAACACCAATTTATTCTGTATCCCCGAAAGGCCTAACGCCCGTTCGGGCATCAATACAGTGCCAAACAAAATAAGAGAAGGGCTTACCTCCACCTCAATGCCCAGGACGTCCGACAAAGTCATACCCACATTGCCCCTGAACTCCTGAATCAGGGGGCAGGAAGCAAACACATAGATATCATCCGCCTTCTGGGCACAACATCTCATACACTTTGCTTCTCATTGCCCTTAATTTTGGAAAGTTTGAATGGGGACCAGTACATCCTGTGAAGCGTAAAAAAGTGGTTTCTCCTTAGTGCAGCAGATTTAATCAATGGGTAAAGTGTGTGTGAAGAGACTGGCCAGAGATTTTTCAGCTCCTCGCTCAGCAAGTACTTCTCCCAGGCCAAATATGGATGTTAGACACAGCATGAGGATGGCAGTAAGGGATTAACAGCCTGATTCATTATACTCCCGTTTTGCGAGCCCCTAATAGCGATTCATAGCGAATCGCTATTAAGGACTCGCAAAACGGGATTCATGTAGGAATATGCAAAAAAAATGCGATTCCTACTAATTCCTTATTTGCGATTAGCAAATTGCTAATCGCAAATAAGGAATAACTCGCCATTCATTCCCATGGGCCAAAAGGCCCATAGGAATGAATGGGGAGTATTCCTTATTTGCGATTAGCAATTAGCTAATCGCAAATAAGATAGCGATTGAATGGGTGCCAGGGGTGTCCAAAGGACACCCTGTAGCACCCCTTAAATGCTAATATGAACAGGGGTTGCGCACACACATGTCCAAAGGACATGTGTGTGTGCAACATGCAACTCAGAAAAATGCTTTTAAAAGCATTTTTCTGGGTTATCGCTATTTACCACGAGGTTTGACCTCGCGGTAAATAGCGGCCCGAAATTGCTATTTCGCAATTTTTAAATGGATGATGAATTGCATTTAAGGAATCTCAAATAGAGATTCCTTAAATGTAATCCATCGCAAATTTGCGAAAACGCAATTACCGATTTTTGCATTTGGGATGATGAATCCCAAATGCAAAAATCTCACTCTCAAAGGGCCAGATTCTCAGAATCTGGCCCTTTGCGAGCCGAATCGGGCTTCATGAATTAGGCTGTAAGTGTTGCACAACCTAGATATACACTAATGTACAATGTCAAAAAACAGTAAACAGCTGCCCACCTCCCTAGTCCACTGCCACAGAACTATAATTAGATAAATACAAAACAAGCGTATAGAGAGGCAGCAAGAATAATTGTAAAGTAATGTATCAATGTGATTAATGTGACAAATTAAGACACATGTCCTTCATGAATATGAAAAAAGACCAATTTTAATCAGTTTTTCTTGACACCATGATAAACAGCCAAGAATCTCAATGTATTATGACCAGTGAAACAGCCACGAAACAGCCAACGCGTTTCGCCTGTTGTGGGCTTCCTCAGGGCAGGGAAAATTTCAAGTGGATTACGACCTCGTCAGAAATTGCCACAGCTGATTTGATAAGTCAGCAGCTAAGATTGTTAAAACACAATTACTGTGCAACAACCGTAGAAGAAGAAAGAGGAAGACGACTAGATCCGAATACCAATTCAAGCCCAAAAGTGGATTAAACTCTAGGGTGTCTGGAACAGTCTTTATTTTCTTGCACCCGTCGGAATTGGTATTCGGATCTAGTCGTCTTCCTCTTTCTTCTCCTACGGTTGTTGCACAGTATTTGTGTTTTAACAAGCTTAGCTGCTGACTTATCAAATCAGCTGTGGCAATTTCTGATGAGGTCGTAATCCACTTGAAATTTTCCCTGCCCTGAGGAAGCCCACAATGGGCGAGACGCGTTAGCTGTTTCGTGGCTGTTTCACTGGTAATCATACATTGAGATTCTAGGCTGTTTATCATCGTGTCAAGAAAAACTGACTAAAATTGGACTTTTTTCATATTCATGAAGGACATGTGTCTTAATTTGTCACATTGATACATTATTTTACAATTATTCCTGCTGCCTCTCCATACGCTTGTTTTGCAAATATGGATGTTCCAGCTTCCTATCAGCTGCCGCAAGGAGATGATTATACCACTGTGCTATGTCCTTCCTCTTTTCAGGTTAGTGATCTTGTAACTCATATTCCATGGAATCGTCCTCTGGGCAAAGCCAGTGCTGGCTCTTATACAATGACAACATTTGATAGTACTTAAACCCAGAGAGTGTACCGTTACTAAGATTCCTCCAAATATCCCAGGAAAATCACTTGTTACCGTCCACAGTGTCCTTCCAGTGTGCAACTCCAGTGTCTTTTAACGGCTGGACTAAAGCGCCTAAAAGGCACTCTGGTGTTCCTGGGGAGTCCCCACTGGTGTCCATTCACTGTAATAGGACAGTCCCAGACAGACCCGACAGGCCGACCAGAGCTTGGCCGGCGCGTACAAAATCTTCTGCCGGAATTTTTAAAAGAATTGAGGAGCACCAAACTTATACATAAAACCTTCCTCAGCAAAATCCAGCATCATAGCTTTAAACATGCTGCCAATCAGTGAGATATCTGGCCTGAGAAGTAACATCCTGCAATTCTTTAATTGATACGCCCAGCAGTACATCTGAAGATACGGTAAGCTCATACCACCGTGTGAAAGCTTACACCCTAATTTCTTCCAGGACAACCTGGTCCTCCTATGTAGACTGCTCTGAAAACAATTAGAAGCAAACATAACAAACTGTTGCTACTACTTTACCTTTGTGGAGACCGCGTGCGACCGGCTTTCATTCTGGTGGCACTTCACCCCAATAAAAAAAGAGGCCTCAGCCTTAGTCATTTCCTGAACCCCCATTTGCCATCGCTCACAGTTAAAGCAGCCCTGATGAAGTTCTTTCATAGGAATGAAACCTGTTTGCTGATGCCCATTTTTTACTACAATGAGAAATAATGAAACTTAATGGACTCATTTATAAGGCTGTGACTCCATTCCTGGTGCACCTCCACCTTCAAAAAATCAACCTGATCCTTTTGCCTGCCCAGATAAAAGAAGAAATCGTGCCCTGTATTTTAAGTAATCCACCTTTATCGAATTCCAAAGGGATGTTATCAAAGAGGTAGGCATACTTAGGGAGAACACATATTTTAATCAAATTGACCTGCCCATAATGGGTTAGCGGGATGTTCTGCCACCTTTTCAATAGTAAATCCACCTCCTTGGAAACTGTCTCCATGTTTATCTTGGGAATGTCTCTAAGATCCTGGGTTATTGTTACTCCAAGGTATCTTAACTCCTTGGAGATCTTTGCCCCTTGAGCTTCAACATTCCAGGCAAAGATTTCTGTCTTGTCGTTATTAACCTCGTACCCAGACAGATTGCCAAAAGCCTGAAGTTCAATAAGTAGCTCAGATAAAGTAAGAATGAAGTTAGATGATAATAAAATCCAATCGTCAGCATACAGGGCTAGCTTCTTCGTGAATCCATTTGCAATAAAGAGGATGATCCTTTTATTGTGCCTTAAACTCTGGGCCAAAGACTCAATATACAAATCAATAAGAATGGGAGACAGCAGGCACCCCTGCCTTGTACCGCGCTCTATTGTGACTGCAGCAGTAAGGCTACCATCGACCAAAATCTGGGCCTGGGGAGCTTTATATATTTTCTTCTGGACCACCCTAAAAAAGTTGCAAAGGCCAAAAGCCTTTCAAAACCCACTTCAAGTAGTGCCTTTTGACTCGGTTAAAGTCTTTTGATGCATCAATGGTGATAATTGAAAGTGGGACACCCTGTGTGGTTACGATATAGATCGATCGAGCGAATTAAGGTATAAACCAAATCCAACATCTGCCTGAAAGGAAGGAAGTCCTTTTGATCTTCATGGCTTATTGGCCCCACGATTTTACAAAGTATCCCTGCAAAGGTCTTATAATCGCAGTTTAATAATGATATTGGCCAGTAAGATTGGCACTGGGTCGGGTTCTTCCCGGGCTTCGGACTCAGTGAGAAAACAGCATTGCTCCATGAGTCAGGTAAAGGAGAGGTACCCCTTAGAATTGTGTTAAATAGTTTCAACCGGATCAGAATAATTTTGTTGATCAGTAAAGCATAGATCTCAATTGGAATCGCATCCGGTCCAACAGCTTTCCCTTTCTTAGCTTTATTGAGCACAGCAAGTATTTCATTCTCTATTATGTCTTGGGTAAGGATTTTTGGCTATCCAAATTCAGATTTGGGAGCTGCTTCCTAGCAAGCCAATGGTCTATGATGTCTTCCTCAACCATTAAATCCTCCCGATATAAATCTTGGAAAAATTCTATAAAAAACTGCTCAATATACCCTTTGTCCTCCACAACTTGGCTACCCACTTTGAGCTTGCTGATTTAATTGCTAACTATGGGCCGAAAATGAGGGTGCTAGGTGGCGCACAACCAAGATGGCCATGCTGCTGTGAGGCTCCTGCCCGACTGAGCTTTACACCATCCTGCATACCATCCTAAAGTGCACACCCTGACTCAAGAACATCACCGCCTTGACCGCGCTAGTGCAAGGATTCCGTGGATACTAAATATGCTGGGCTGAGTGTGGGTGTCTCTGAGCTACGCTGAAGATTACTCGCCTACGACCTTTACCCCTCTCCTCTGGAGCCCGTAGCCCAGTTGCTGCCCTCACATGACGCCGCAGCTTCACGGCCTCCTCGGGGCTGGTACCACTGCCCGGGTTGAGAGCCTGAACCGAGGGTAGCGACGCACCAACACTGCCGGCCGGAGCTGCTGGATACCGGACTCAAGCTGGGGTGAGCCGCCAGCCTGCATTGCCCACCACACCTGTTGCACCCCGCTCCCAGGTTGGGGCGCCTCCCGCTGGGCCTAACTTCCCAAACGGCCACAGCCTCTACACTTGGCTGAGGTCCCAGACCCGCTGCCATCGCCCGAAGACCTCACTGGCCCACCTCCTCCTGAGAGAATCGCGCCGGCCGGGGCACGTGAGTGTTCCCTGGGATACTTCCCTTCGATACCCGCGGGGCCCCTGGTGCCAACGCACGGTCCCTCGCTCACCAGCTCACCTGGGCCCGCCAAGATTACCAGAGGGAGAGCGGCCCTCTCAACGCTTGCCTCCTACGCCTTGGCCCCTGCCGCACCTTCACCAAAGGCGGCCTCCACTGGCGCTGCCGCCATTTTCTGGACTCCTGCTCCTGCTCCTGACCCACTTTACCACAACCCGGCCCGGAACTCGCCTCTTTAACTGGAAGTGCGGCACTACCCTGCCGGAGCCTCGCCCTGAGGGAAACTGTTACATCGGAGGCTGTGACATTCGGGGGTGGACGCCATTCCTGTGGCACCCTTTTTCCACGCTGGGATTATAGACCTGCCAATCTGCTTGGTATACTGCTTTCCACATCCTCCCTCCTCCTCCTGAAAAACCGTAGGGCTGGGCGGCCTATTTCTGCTCATCCTGCTGCCCCCTCCCCCTGGCTGCTGTCACCACACTGGATTCGCTTTGTGCTCACAACTATCTTCTGCAAAAACAACAGTTGATGGCAACTATCTACTGCCTGTTTAACCCCCCTCATTGCCTCGAGGGGCAACGGAACACACTGTGCCCACAGTCTCCTTCCGGCTGGTGAACTTCTAGGATAGCTGGCTGCATTTTTTACAGTTGTCCTCGACGTGCTTTGGGAATTGTCTCTCCTTTACCTCCAATTTGCTAGTGGCCCCCGGACTGGCCCTGGATATAGCTGATTGCTGCAACCTCCGTGCCCTCTCCTTTACAGCCTCGCCGGCCTCCTACCAGTTCAGACAACCCCCCCCTCCTCACGCACCTGTCCTGTCTCTGGTTGAACTATGGGGCGGAACGAGGCTCGGCAATCCAAACTGCCTTACGAGGCCCGGAAAACCGCTGACTCCCAGACGGCGGAGCAGTCCACATCTGGGGCTGTAGCACCCCCTGACGAAGACTGGAAATCGCTCTTTATAGGTATTAGCCAAAGCCTCACCTCGATCGATTCTAAAATAGATGCGCTCAACACCAGAATGGACATAGTGGTGGCTAAACTTAGCCAACATGATACCCGCTTGAAGGAGGCTGAAAGTCGAATCTCTGAGTTGGAGGATTCCGCCACGACCAGTAGACGCCTGACTACTCAGATGGACAAGCTGCTAAAAATCATTGCAGACAAAAACGAGGACTTTGAAGCAAGATCTCGATGGAACAACGTCCGAATTTTGGGCCTTGCGGAGACAACAAATACAGGGCGTATGGAGGACTTTATTGAAAAGCTGGTAGGTGACCTGTTTGGAAGAGACTCCTTCTCTGCTCACCTCACTGTCGAGAGGGCACACTGATCCTTAGCAGCTCGTCCTCCCCCAGGGGTCCCACCCAGGCCCATTGTTGCTCGGTTCTTGAATTACTGGGACCGGGACACAGTTCTCCGATTGGCTCGGGAGAAACAACAGGTCCCATACAAGAACTCTTCGCTGTCCTTTTATCCGGATTTCACGCCTGCAGTGCAGGAGGCATGCCAAAAATTTACGGCAGTGAAGAAAAAGCTACAAATCCTGGATATCCCCTATGCAATGCTCTACCCTGCCAAACTAAAAATTACGCATCGCGGGAAACAACACTTCTTCACCTCCCCACAGCAGGCTGAAGACTACCTCAAGCGTCATAGAAGGGCTTCCTCCAGTGCGGCGGAATCTGGTGACCGCTCCAGAAGTTGAAGTTGAAGTTGAAGTGGAAGGAATTTATTGAGCGCACTAACATCGAGCGGTTTCATGGTGCTATGACTTGACCTAGAGGAGGAAATATATAAGTGAAAATGAAAGTGAGATGCGGAAGACTATTACAGAGAAAAGGCTAAAGAAAAGAAATGAGTTTTAAAGGCTTTGCGGAAGTCCATGTAGCCAGGAAAGGACCGAATGGTAAAAGGAAGGGCATTCCAGAAGCGGGGGGCAAGAGTGGAAAAACGCAGGTCTCCGTGTTTTTTCTTCTTAAAACGAGGGACCTCCAAGAGAACTTGGGTAGAGGAGCGGAGGCTCCTAGTAGGAAGATAGGCCCGGATTTTAGAGGTGACGAACCCAGGAGCAGTACCTGCAAGGGCCATGAAAGTAAGGCAACCCAGCTTGAAAAGGGAGCACTGGGAGATGGGGAGACAGTGGAGGGATTTAAGTAGAGGGGTTACACAGCGGCACTTAGGGAGCCTATGGATGAGGCGAGCTGCCTGGTTCTGGATAAGTTGAAGGCGCCAAAGTTCGTACACCGGAATCCCTACATAGAAGCTGTTGCCATAGTCCAGGCGGGAGAGAATCATTGCCATGATAATGAGTTTAAGGGCATCAACGGAAAAGAAACAAGAGATTTTGCGAATGATGCGGAGGGACAAGAAGCAGGACGAGACAACGGAGCTTATCTGGGGGTGCATCGTAAGGTCCTGGCTGATTAGGATCCTCAAGGTTTTTGCTTTAGTGGCAGGTAGGGGAGGAGAGCCAAGAACAGGTGGCCAGAAGACAGGGGACCAAGGACTGGGAAGGCTACCAGTGAGTATCAGTTCCATCTTGTCTGGATTCAATTTCAAATGATTGAAGTTCATCCAGTCAAAGATGAACGTGAGTACAGTACGTGATTTTGACATAGAGTCGTGAGAAGGAGAAAGATTGAAAATGAGCTGGAGGTCGTCAGCATAATTTAATACTGACACCTCCATGTTTTGTAAAGCAGCGATAAGAGGGTGAATATAAAGATTGAAAAGAAGAGGGGAAAGTGAAGAACCCTGGGGGACCCCACAAGTGACAGGACAGGGGGGAGCAGAGAAACCATCGAGGTGAACAGCTTGTGTCCGATCTCTTAGGAACGAGGTAAGCCAGGCCAGAGCAGTCCCCCAGATGCGGGCGCCTCTGACACAGTCGAGAAGAATGGAATGGTCGATCGTGCCGAAAGCGGCGGACAAATCGAGGAGAACCAAGGCCTGGGGGAGTTGGTATCCGCACTCTGCCTAAGCTCATCCAAGACAGAGAGGACCAGAGATTCCGTCGAATGGACTGGGCGGAAGCCGGCCTGATGGGAGGCCAAGTATCCTTGATGAAAGTAGAGAGGCAGGAGGTGATGTGGCTCTCAAGAATTTTTCCAAGAACAGGAGTAAAGAAATAGGGTGGAAATTGGAAGGGGAAGATGGATCAGTCCCAGGTTTTTTCAGAATAGGAGTGATGATGGCAGATTTAAAAGCAACCAGAACGGTTCCCTTATGGATGGATGTGTTGAGGAAGGTAAGCGGGGGTTCTGGACAATTAAAGAGGACCTCCTTCAGTATGCGGGCAGGGCAACAGTCTGAGGGGGAACCTGATTTAACTTTCTTCAACAAGGTAAGAAAGGTCTCCTTAGAAATTGCGGGAAACCTGTCAAGAAAAACTGAGGGAGGGGGTGGAGGGGGAGGAAGGAAGGAAAGGAGGCAAGGATATATTGTGTTTGATAACAGCGAACTTCTCTATAAAGTAACTGTTAAGAGAGTTACAGAGAGATTGAGAGGGGACAGGTTTGGGAGAAACTCTATCTGATGCTGCTAAATTATGTATGATGGTGAAGATCTCCTTGGATTTATTGGCCGCAAGGAGGATTTTAGCAGAGAAATGTTCAGTTTTGGCCAGAAGAATGGCTTTTTTATATTCACGAAGGAAAGCAGAGTATTGAGACTTGAGGATGGGACAATACCTGCGCCTCCAATGGCATTCGGCTTGTCTTAATAAGAGTTTAAGGGTTTTAAGGTTGTCAGTGAACCATCTATTGACCTCGTGAGAGCGGCAGGACCTGACTAACTTAGGAGGGTCAGCTGAGTCGCAAGAAGGTGAAAGCCAGTTGTTAACGGCCGCCACCTGTGAGTCCGGGGAGACATCCACCAGATGGGGGGGTGAAGCCACGAGGGAGGAACATAAGGCAGGCATGTCCACACGGTTCCAGTTGCGAACCCAGGTATTTTTTGGGAGGGGGAGTTTGTTGGCAGTTCCAAGGTTGAGGGGGATTGAGACACGTGAGTGATCGGACCAAATGCAAGGGGAGATGGAGAGGGACGAGATGGGTAAGTTGGCGGACCAAATCTGGTCAAGGATATGGCCACCAGAGTGGGTGGGGAGGTGGATATGGGGAGTGAGGTTAAGGCATCTAAGAGATTCTGTGAAATCTTTGGACATGAGATCTTCCTGGGGATCATGGAGCCAAAAATTAAAATCTCCCAAGATTAACACAGAGGAGTTGTTGACCACAAGGTTGGCCAACAATTCCTGAATAGCTGCGATAAAGTGGGGCATAGCCTGAGGGGGACGGTAAAGTAATACGCAGGTAAGAGGGGCCGCAAGATTGACTGAGCGAGCCACCAGGAAGTCGACTGAAGGAATAGGGGGTTGGGGCAGGAGCTGAAACTGAAATTTAGAATGGACTATCATGGCTACTCCACCGCCAACTTTCCCACCTGGACGGTCAGCACGAAGGGTATAGTAAGAGTTGGGGAGAGCCGCCAGGACATCAGGCAGTGAACCAGGAGAATACCAGGTTTCGGTAAGGAATAAGAACTCCGGTTTTGCAGAAGTCAGGAGGTCAAGCAGTTCAAGTTGATGCTTAACCGCCGAGCGGGTATTAAGAAGTAAGGCACTGGTCAGGGCGGGGGAGATGGTCAAAGAAGGTTGTAGAGGGTGCCCTGAGAGTGCAGAAGACTGCGCTGGTGTAAGGATAGGTGATGATATTCCCAATTTGCCGATCCGTGCCTGGGTGGAGGGGCTAATGCACCAGTCACCCTGGCAGGCCTGAGTTGGGCTGGTGAATAGGATATGATTTGGACATAGTGGCAGGCCCCAGGCCCCGGCCGGTCGCGGACGGGCGCAGACGGGCTTGCCTTTGGCGCGCGGCCGGCGCGCCCGCGGCCGCTGCGCGGCCGGGAGTGAGGAGGCCTGTTATGCTACAGGGAGGTGGGAGGGTCTAACAGCTGCACCGCCAACCCACGACTCCCTCCCTCCAAGATGGCGTCTGTTGTCGCTGTACCCGATCCCCTGCTGCAGCCCCAAATCGGCTGTGCGGGGAAGCGGAGCGAGGTGAGGAGGGGTGGAGGAAAGAGGGTAGGAGAGTGAACAAAGTTGAACAAAGTAAAAACAAAGTTAAAAAACATGAGTTAAAAAGGAGACCTTCTCCCGGCTTCCGCCTTTAGGAGTTGTGGCATCTAAGTCTGGTCAGCGCGCGAGATCCAGAAGCGCGACTTAATAGCAGGCGGGAGGAGGGGAGCGTCTAACAGCTGCACCGCTAACCCACGACTCCCTCCCTCCAAGATGGCGTCTGTTGTCGCTGATCACCCTCTCCACAACTTGATTGGTGATGTAGGAGATTGAATATTACATATGTTCAACATTTCACTTACTGCTATGCTCAGGTTTCATCTCTGTCCCAAGCTTGGGTACTTGGCCTTCGGCTAGGGTACCGGTGGGTGAAATAAAGGAGATGTAAGGGTGGGTCGTCCGCCCCTAGTGACTCTCCCCTATCCAGGGCGAACCCCTGATTCCTAGCCATGGCTTTTCAGGTGGGGATTGTTGTTTCCTTGATGGATTATCACTTTGTGGGTGGGAATGTCATGCCCGGCAAATTGGGGTTGTTGGAGTGGGTGGTGGGAGGGGGGACTTGTTATTCTGTTTTAATGCATACCGAAGTAATGTCTGTATTTGCACTTTACTCTGAGTCCGACTTTAGGAACATTTTGTAATCCTCTACAGCGCGCGCTACATGTCGTTGCCTGCAGCCACATGACAGATCTACTTACAGGCCCTACGGACATAAATAGGTCTCTCCAGACCGTTACACTGATCTCGTGGAATGATCGTGGCCTAAACGATCCCAGAAAGCGCAGGCAAGTGTTAGGGTATCTAGACAGACATGGCATTAACATCGCTCTCCTACAGGAGACGCACCTCGCCACAGGAAGTACCGCGCAGTTTGCATCCAGATGGGCCACGAATCGTACGTTTTCTTCTTACTCCAGCTACTCCGGAGGCGTTACCATTCTGATTAAGTGCGGGATGGCATTCACGCCCAAAGGGGTTGACAATGACGCTGAAGGTAGATTCTGCTTGGTATGGGGATGCTTATATACATGTGACGTTTTATTTGCCAATTACTTTGGCCCCAATGTAGACAACCCTACTGCTTTACTCGTCCTATGGGGGAAAATTCAGATGCTGGGTATTACGCATGTCATCTGGGGGGGCGACTTTAATACTGCACTCAGGCCCAGCCTAGACAGATCACAACCACTCCCCTCTCACTATAATATCACGCAAAGGATGCTCTGCTTCATAGTGGAAGATAACAGCCTCACTGGCACTTGGAGATTTGTCCATCCCACTCTCCAGGAAGGCACTCACTATTCTTCTGTACACTCTACCTGGGCACGCCTGGACTATGTCTTTATATCGGCTGGCCTGACGTCCTGGCTACAACAGGCATCACATTTGGCATGCACATACTCTGATCATTCCCCGGCTCTCTTAGAGCTCCGAATTCCCCTTGATTACTCCCCTTACCTGTCCTGGTGACTTAACCCAGGTCACCTCCAAGATGCGTTTTTTAAGGATGAACTGGAACGAGACATTCAGGACTTCTTTGACCGCAATATGTCCTCTGTAGATAGTGTCACTACAGTCTGGGAGGCCTTCAAGGTCACGGTTAGAGGATGGTGTATTGCCAAAGGAGGGGGCATACTGAAATCCCTGCACACAGACTTACATAAATTGGAGGCTGAGTTACGCGACCACGAGCGCTCCATTGCTCAACATCCTGCCGATGGTACAGCTCACGCACGCTTGCGCGAAAAGCTCACTGAATACACACATGTGGCTGACAGGGAATGTAAATTTCTAGGACGCCCGCACTTAGCCCGCATCTATGGTGAGGGTGACAGGCCCAGAATAGCGCTGGCGAACTCAGTTAGGCCCCCCCAATTCAATAACTATATCACCGAACTACATGACAATGAGGGTAACATACATAGGAACCTTCCTGATCAACTCCATATCTTCTGTGAACACTACCGCACACTTTACTCCTCACATAGGGCTGAGCCTCTTGACCTCCCGGCCTATTTAGAAGACGTTGCACTTGCCAGCAGAAATTCCTTCATCTAGAATTGGAGCTTGATGAAATCACAGATGCTATTATGGGTATGAGTTCTGGAAAGGCCCCTGGGTCCGACGGGCTGCCTATTGATTTTTATAAACTTTTCGCCCCCATCTTGGCTCCTGTCCTGAAGCAAGTATATTATGCGGCACGAGATGAAGGCAGGCTCCCTTGTAGTGTAGTTCCTATATTCCCAATAGGCTCTGCGCATTGGAATAATATAAACAGCAGTGTAGACGTAGGACTGAGGTCATCTAGGTCTCTACTGACTATATTAGACTTAATTAGTTTTGCCAGCTAGCTCAGAGGTCACTAGAAACTTTCTCGAATGTTCAGGAAAGGATTACCCGTCCTGATTTAGAAAAGAAGGGATTAGCTTCTGACAACCATATAACATCCCCCAGAATAAAGAGTGTATCTCTAGAGTCGTGTGAAACAATAGAAAGCTATTTCACTCAGTCAATCGTGCATGCTTAGTTCCACCAGAGTGCAGAGAAATAGCGAGACGGGCGTTTTCAATAAAAGGTGTTATTTCATTGAGCAGTCTTCTTTCTCATGCAAGAGAAATGAATTGCCACAATTGCAATACTTATTATAAAGTAAAATGCGTACAGTAAAAGTAGTATTATAAAATAATACTGTAAAAGCTTGGATATGGTTTCTTAGCCAGATGTTACTTTTAAATGGATAAAATATATACATACATTGAAACATTGACTAACGAACTCAACTGGTGCTTCTAAGATACGCCTACCCCAGTGTACCTGACCTAAGCCTAATACGTGGGAAGGAGTAAGTAAGTTGCAGTTTTAAGTTGAGTTAAGGTATAGCCAAGTATCGGAATCAAGATTTCTCTCTAAGGTTTTAAACAGCTCGTACCTTGGTTATAGAATGAAGGAGGTCTTGTATCTCGCTTCTCAGGACTCCATCTCCCAGCAACCCGCGAGGGTGACTTGGGAACACCGGAGCTGGATTTCCTCGGCTGGAGAAAAAGACAGCATCTCTCTCATTGCGTCAAGGGGAGGGGCAGTTTCTTTCGGCTCTCCGCAACAGCTGGGCTCTCTGGCAAGTAGAACGTCGCTCTGCTCCCAACCACCGTGTGATTGCTTATGGCAACGTTGGTATATTTATACCTGAAAGGTGCTGGGTTTGACGTAAGGTTGGACATAAGACGTCACCGAGAACTAACAGTTCTTTCTGGAATCTAGGAGTTCTTGTGCAAATCAAAACAAAAGCAGGGGATTTTCCCAGGCTGCTGGAGGCTTGGTTTGTTTAAAGAACGCGTTGTTATTTCTAGGAGTCTATGGTAGAAGCATTGCTGTGTTTTGGACTGCATGGGTTATTACTGAATATTTATATGATTCTCATGCCTTTATAAGGATATTATTTGTTATAACCACATGAGGGCATGAATCGGGAATATCGAATTAGGGTCCTAGATAGAAATACAACACCCACTCCACGTATTAATGTCCATCATTTCTAAAAAATAAGCAATGTTAAACATATAACGATGCATGTGTGTTTTCCAACCCACCCCAAAATACATAAAATGCATTTGAAATGGTGTATGGTTTATACACGAAAATGAGTATTGGTACTGTACGCTTTTTAAGCAGGGTTATCATTCAGTTAAATGCATATATTTATCAGCTGAATGAATTGCGAAAATTACACATGAAATTGCTCTGTATACAGAAAAGAAGGTCGAGACCACTTCATCACATATTTATACGATATTGTACATGTGCTAGAGGCTGAGGTAAATATTGTCTCTAACGTTTCTAAAAATAGAAGCTCTGTTCTCTAAGAATAGTTCTACTGTAAGCAGAGTATCATGTGCCAGAAAAATGGTAAATATTTTAGAATTGAAAAAAAAATAATTTCGCTTTCAGGGGGAAGGAAAAAAATTAGTCCCAATGTTTTCAGTAGCATTGTGTAACAAACGGAAGGCCGAATTCAGAGTTCAGGGAATTCTGTGTGCTCATTGTTTTTAAAAGTTATTCTCGTTGTTGGGAGAGAACATCATATCAGACAGACTCACAAAAAATTGGTCTACAACATCGGGTGAAAGTTCGACCAAGTTGGAAAATACTGTAACTGTGCAGTTCTGTACGTGATTGCTATCATCGATGTTTGGATCAGCAATGCTCACAGAAGGTTGTACCTGTTTGGTGCTGCTTTCCTCTAATACTTCACCGCCACCTACTCGTAATGGTGAAGTCTCAACGAATGCCGTCATCAGAATAAGTAGCCGCTGGGGACAACACGTTGCATGAGTCGTTACTGGACAAAGCAAAGCGTCGATATCCATTGGTACTGCTGATGGTAGTGTAAGACAGATATCCAACACGCATTCTTCTCCGCATAGCAGACATCGAAGCACAGGTAAGATGCAATCCTGCCAGATTGGTCTGAATGAAAGAACCCAAGTTGTACTCAGATCTCTTAGCCAGGCCAATCCGAGGACCTTAGTGATACGGTCTCGGTATCGTATTGCTAGGATCGTTTCTTCCATCGTTGCTGGAGTCTTGTCTGTAGATTGGCTTGCCATACCGGAGCAGAAGGAACAAAAATAAAATTCCTGCCACGAGTCCCAAGATTAAGGGTAGGCCGCCAAAGACAGAATGGACAAAATTCGGGAAGATGCCCAGAACTGTTTCAAAGGGTGCTAACAGTCCCGAAAAAACTGTCTTAAATACATGTGCGATGCCACTGGTATCAGACATGTTTAATATTTGGCTTAACATTTCTATGAAATGCACAGGGCAATTTGATATATAACATGCACAACACAAACCACATGAAGTAGGAATCAGACCCTAGGGTCGGGAAGACAATAGAGCGTAGGTTCACAAGTAAAAATAAAACATTTGCTAGGGAGGTTAACACGATTATGATGATTTTTTCGTTTTTTACGCAATTTTCTTTGTGGCATTAATTAGAGGTGAAAATACAAATAGCAATGTCAAAGTTTTGAATCTAGTTAAACGTTCATATAGAGTCCATGAGAGCAGAATGTAGCTACTATTAGCAGATCAACCGCATCAACATGGCTCTCTTATAGCACGTTACACTTTGAGAGTCCGTCGTTTGTTACCATAGCATCGTTACCACGCGGAGTACGCGGAGTTTTAATGGTGTTTACACGGAACCGAGTTAACACAGCAAACACAGGGCTGCGGTTTTTCGTGGCGGTGAAGAATTTCGGCATAACAGGTACGGGCAGTTCTGGATTAGAGGTGAAATATAGGGACATTTAAGCGTGTACAAAGCAATAACACAGATATATTTCTTTTAACTTTTAGACTAACAGCAACATTGAAGAAAAGGTAGGGAACTTGGAATGTATACTCTACGCAGTTTTATATTTTCCATCGTAAGATTGGTTTTCTAAGAGGTTATGTTTGTTGTTACAGAGTTTACAGAGAAAGCAAACCAGGTATGTCCTTAAACCAGTATAGGCATATTAAGCTAACCCTCAAGGTTTTGTAAAGAGATACAAATGAGCGTTTATTTTATGTCATTTACACAGCACATTATTGATCAAGGCGAATACACAGGCATATCAACAATAATTGACAACAGGTACGACATTTATATAATTCAATAAATACCCCCATGTACTACCTAACATGAGACACTTATACAAAGCATATATTTTTTATTTTTCAGAGTCGCCCCTGATGAAGGCACAACTTAGGTGCCGAAATGCATTGGGCTCTTCTGTAAATGTATGAGAAATGTATGAAAAACATATGTTATGCCAACAATTTCAATGAATATATGAAATTATGTTTGATGTATAACTGAATATGCAAAATTTGTTATGAAAACTGAAAATAACAATGCAAAGATGGTTAAAAAATAAAATGCAATAACTAAAAATAAAAGAATAAATAAGGAAAACATAAAGTATAAAGAGTGGTCATAAATACGTTAAAATATAAGGTGCGGAGCACCAGGTGAACAGTGCACGATTAGGTGGGCACCAAAACCCATCATAACAATTGGTGATAGCCGGCATTCAAATCTAGCTTTGATATCCACTGGGCACCGTTTAGGTCGGCCAGGATATCATCTACTGTAGGGGTCAGGTGTCTCTCTCGTCTGATAGCTCGATTCGGCCTCCTCATGTCTATGCATATTCAGATTTTCCCAGGTTGCTTCGGCTTTTCTGCAATCACCATGGGTGACACCCAGGGAATCGGGCCAGTCACCTTTTCAATCACCCCTTGTCGTTCCAGCTCCTGTAGTTCCTGTTCAATAAACGGTTGAAGATGAAAAGGAATTCTTCGGTACCTCAGGGCCACCGGTTGGACGGCTTTGTCAATATATAGTTTCATGGGAGGTCTCTGTATGCTCCTCAATCCTTTGAATAGTTGCGGGAACATCTCCAGGATATCATCAGCTTGTAGGAGTTTGACAGCGTTTGGGAAAGCAATCAGACTGAGGTCTTCAGCAGTGTGGCTCCCAACTAGTATGTCAGCCTCTCTGTCCATGACATGGAAGATTGTCGTCAATTCATGACCTTCCGACCTTACTTGAACGGTCATCTTTCCTTTTAGGGGAAGCAGAGTTGTGCTGCCATAAGTCAGGATCTTGATTTTTGATGGAGTGAGAGTTGGCCTCGGGTTCAGTCTTTTGTAGTGCTGTGAGCCCATCACATTGACGGTCGCCCCTGTGTCAATTAAACCGGTCACCCAGGATCCGCCGATTTCAATGTTGCACTTCGGCTGCGGCCGTCGCCTTTTCTTGAGGTCGCTCGCAAACGACACAAAATAACACTCTTCTTCTTCCTCCGTCAACGAGTCGTCCAGTCGAGTGGGGGTTTTGGTCGACCTTGATGTTGGAGGTTCCTCTAGCGTTAGATTCCTCACAACACCTGTCGGTGGCCTTCTTCCAGTGTTGCCTCTTCCTCGTGAGCCCCCTCGACACACACTAGCAAAGTGGTTTGGGATTCCGCATTTCGAGCATGACTTTCCTTTTTACGGGCAGCTATCTGGGGGATGTTCTTCTCATCCACACCATCCACACGAGGCTCGCCATGTTGATTTGGTAGACCACTTTCCTCTTCCTCCTCGGGAAGCTGTGCGAATGGCGTCAGCCCGCTCTACCTTGACATTGGTTGTGTGATCGTGGTGGGACGTGAGCGCTGCTTCCATGGTTGTCGCCCGGACATCCGTCAGCTCATGCGATCGTGCGAGAATGAGTATTTCCTCTAAGGTGATCCGTGGTTGTCGTAATATGAGTGTTTGCAGCGTCTGGTTGCGACACCCTTGGATGAGCTGCACTGTCACCTCCTTGGTTTGGTCATCTTCCGTGCAGGTACTAGCCAGTACCCTAAGGCGTGCGTGATACATGTCCATTGATTCCCCTTCTCGTTGTCTGGCCTGCCTGAGCTTGAAACGTTTGTAATGAGGGTTTAGTTGGGGGTCAAAGTGAGCGTTCAATGCATTGACGGCGGCGTCATAGACAGTGGCAGCACCAGTGTTTGGGAGGTGTTCAAATAACTTATATATTTCATCACCAGCAAAATGTAATAGTAATGACCTTTTTACCGCACCGTCTGTCTCTCTTGGGGCCACAAAGTAATTATTGAGACGGCCGACCCATACTTTCCACCTTGGAGATTCGGTGGCCGGGTAGGCGAGCTCGCTAAACGGCGAGAGCGCTGTGATCTGGGAATGTACTGGATGTGTCACCACTGGTTGTGCCGCTGGTTGTTGGGCTGCAGTCCCTGGCACATTCGACATGATCTAGCTATTGTGGGTGTGTGGTCTTTCGCCTTGCTAGGCGTGCTCGTGACCCCTTCCGTTTCCCCGTGGTACCGCTGTTCCCCTCTTGGGATGTCTCTCCTTCTTTGGTTATTGACAGTCTAGGTTTTTTTTTTCAGTGCTTGTTGGCCCCTGTAGCATTGTGCTGGCTTCTGTGCGCTTTTGGTTACCTGTAGAGTTATCGCCTTGTGAGGTTCTTAGCCTCTCTGGCCCCCTTTTCCTCCAGTTACCCTACTCGCTTTAGCGCTGTGCACCCTGTGGTGTACTTTCTTTTGCTGTCATTTGCCTTTGTCAATGCCTGTTCGAGTGGGCTTGTGTATCGTGTACTCTGCTGTCTTTTGTTGGCATTTGCAGCTGCCAATGCTTTACCGCGTTGGCTTATGCTTCTAGATGCGCGTTGTTTCTGTTCCCCTTCCCAGGCTTGCTCAGGGTGCCTTGCGCTCCCTGGGGGCCACCGTGTTCGATCGCGGCGTCTCCCCGTGTCTTGAGCGCTGTGTCTGCCACGTGGTTAGGCCGTTGAGGCCTCTCCCTACTCACTGCGCATGCGCGCGCTGGATCCTCAGGCGCGGTGCTTCGCTGGCAGCTCCGGGCGCTGCTGACAACGCGCACCGGTCTTCTCGGCGTGCTTACCGGTGGGGGTGCCCACAGATGGGGGTTGATTGGGCACTACTCACCCCGCGGTCTCGGACGGGCTGCTCCTCCGGTCCTCCGCTCGATGTTGCTGTCCTGCTGGGCTCGGCGGGGCCTCGCTGGGTTTCACATCGCTTCAGCCTGCAGGTGAGCTTTCCTTCCTTGGGCCAGTGCTACGATCACATCGATCCCACCTTCGTCGCCAGTGTGATGGGTGGGGAGAGCTACGGCAATTTGGGCTACCACTAGCACTGTATGACGCAGGCACAGTATAATCACAATATCGCCAGCAGAGTGAATATCAGGCATCACAGATGCTCGGTCTGGACCGGAAGTCCTGAGTGACCCCGGCCCTTTTATTTATAGCTCTCTAGCCACGCCTGGCCAGAGAGTGATACAATGTGTGTGATCAGTTCCGGGTCTCAGCCTGGTCGGGCAAACATTAGAACGTTACAGTAGGCATATTGCTTGCAGACGTCTTCCCTCCCCCTCCCATCCTACAAAATGACTGGTGGCTGACTCAGTCCATTTAGCCTGCTCCCTGCATCCACTCTGGGGATCTGAGCACAGAACCAGTGTTAGCCTCTGATGCCCTGGGGGTGTTGCTTTGCACAGCAGGTTCCACATACATGCTGCAGTGGCGCATGGTGTACTCCCGAATACTGAAGGAACCAGATGGCAGAAAGGCCTGCCTGTAAGCACCAGAGCCGGTCGAACTGACCCACCGCCAGCTGTTGGATAGACTCATACCACTCTGAGACCGGTGAGTGATGTCCTGCACAAGAACTCGTGACCCCTTCACAGTATGAGTGGACTGAGGCAATGGCCTATGCCTGAAGGTTGACCCCTACTCCTGCACCTGCCGTTAGCCAGCACACAGACATGCAGAGTAGAAGGCAACTCAACTACCTACGGAGACTTGGCACACTGGTGAAATAATTCAGGCTGAGCTCATGACTGCCTCTGGGTTGAGCATCAAGACCCCACAGACCAGAGATAAACTTTGCCACGAGGCCGTAGAAAATCCCACCGGCAACACCATGCATCCACACTAGCAGGCAGCTGGAGGATTGCGCCCCTAGGTGGCCATCCTTCTAGCAACAGGGAGGCTGTGACCTAAGAGCAGAATCCAGGCTGATCGCGATGGCAAACACGTAGGGCTGGTGCTGCCCGCACATAACAGCGGGGGCTTTGGGCTGGCTGATTGAGACCACCAGATTGAGATGGAGGAAACCGTCTCAACTCTGTAAGGAGCCACAGTGGTGGGGTAGAGGCAAGAGGCATCAACTGGGGAGTGTGGATCCCCCTACACATATGAAGCTGAAAAGGCCATCGGGAGGCATAGAGGGACTCTTGGTAGCCATGCTCACATTGGCAACTAGGAGACTTTCAACAAGCATTCTGCGCCGGACAAGTGGAGGAAGCATCCTGTTGCTTGAGTCTCCCAGAGGGCATCCCAAGGACCACATCAGTGTCTGCTCCCAACCTGCTCCCACACAGCCACAGCTGAAAGCTGAAAAGTCCACCAGTGGAGTGAATACTGACCACACAACCAAAAGTGAGCCTAACTGACACTTCTGGGGGAAAACATAATGGCAAACACCAGGACCAAATAAGATCCCTCCATCAAAGATCTTCTTGTAAAAATTCCCTTGCATGTGGGCCGGTATCAGACTCAGCCTTGCCGGAACATTCGTTGACGGGATTGGACTAGGCCCAAGATATAGGAGATGATGGCCCAGTCACGTTCTGCTCTATGGAATCCCTCTTCAGCACATTAAAGGACGACATTGCAACCCTGAAAACAGACATGATCAAACACATTAAGGTGATGCGCCTTGAAACTGTTGAGCTGGACCAACGGGTTGACTCTGTAAAAAGATCTGTAGATGACAGAGATGAGCTGGAGGTGTGCCGCAGTTAAATATTAGAACATAAGGAGCGCCATGATGACCTCAACTACTACTATAAACAGGTCCCTGAGATCCATTTTTAGAATTGAGGATGTTACACTACAGGCAGAGGCGGGCTGCTTGGAGGACTGTGTCACACAACTTTTTCACCAGATGGTCCTAGAGCTAGAGGAGGAGAGCCCCCTCAACATTACACATAGATGGGGTTGCTCGAAACTTTAGAGGACATTCTTGCATGCCTTCACATTTACCACCAGAAGTAGTGGTGCATGACCAAACCTATGTCTTCCTTGAAGGGATTAAGGGGTACCTGTTTCAGGACCTCTCCCCCATTACCCTGCAACGATGCTGCTACATGAAGCCAACAACATATTTTTTGAGGGAAAAAGGGGTGAAATACAAGTGGGGTTACCCCTTCTGCCTCGTCTTTACCTGGAACAGAGAAACACACACGACTCGCACACCCCCTTGGCGGCAATCCTAGGATTGAACCTGGATCAGATGTGATCGGGTGGGCCCCTGGGGCTACTCAGCGTCTCCTCGAGGGACTGGCCACCAGAGGCGCTCCAAAGCTTGATCCCACAAGATCGTGAGCAAACCCACCAAGACAGAGAGCTTCAGGGAGAGACCTGCAAATGCTGCAACACCTCACCGGATGGGACCACTCACCCGAGCAAGAGGGTGAATGACTGCCCTGCCAAAAGGCATTAGACCGAGAGCCCTGCTCCCCCTGACATTGTCTGGCTCTAGTGGTATAGCTCTGGACCCCTGGCTGGCCTGGCTGTCCGGGGGCCACAGGCTTGGCACCTTGATCTGCATCAACTTTTGATCGAACATTTGATGGCAGCAGTGGAGGACTCCACTAACCGCCATCATTCCAGATGAACTAAACGGATAGCCAACGACATAGGCCCCCATCTACATAACTAATGGTTCCTCACTGATTGATGAATCTGTTATTCATGTTTTATTGTTTGGCTCTTTTAACATATGCTCTATGCACTGGTCACATGCAATATTGTCCTGACCCACCACACTCGCAGAGCGGGAGGGCATCTCCCCATTAAACTCTGACCAGAACCGCCAGATGTACATATACCATGCCACGGTGTGGGTAAGTAAGTAAGTAAGTAAGTAAATATTTATTTGTATATGATTAATTAAAATCTTTACAAAATTGAAAAGTGTCCATAGTAATTGTTACTTAAACGTAACAAAACAAAAAAGAAAGAAAGAAAAAATTGGGGTGCATAAAATTACAGTGATATTAACAGTTATATGGTTAACATCGTAGGATTAAAAAGTTCATCTAGCATGGTTAAGTCTCTTTCTTATTAGTTCAAAGAACTTCACAACTTGACAGTTCAATTTAGTGTCGCTAGTAGAAAAGCACAATATGGCTGCCTGTCTGCAGGTCCGGACGGCGTAAAGGTTAAAAAAAGGACGTAAGAGATTAAACCTCAGGCCCTTTATGCTAGGGCAAATGCAAATCACATGAATTATGTCTTCCTTGCCGGTTTTGCACATGCGACACTGTTGTGAAGGGTTATTTCTCTCCCAAGGTGGAAGATGTGGAAGTATGGGAATTACACCAATCGTAATTTTAGAAATTTTTCTTTAACATGTATTTTCATGCCGATACTAAAGTACGCTTGTGGCCGCAGTTTTTCATAGGCTCCCACCGTTAGCCATCCATGTGCTTGGTTTGCTAGGTCTTTCTTATCTTCTATCGCTGAGATGATGCTAGCTGATTTTTTAGCTACTTTTTTAAAGGACAAGAGATCCATTGATGTTTCCCAAGTTTCAGTCAGGCCTAGAACTTTGAGCGATTCATATAAGTAGGCTCTCGGCGCGAGGTTGCGGTGCTGAAGTAGTTCTTCCCATAGGTTTGCACATAGAGATCCAGCATCTGCATTGCAAATTTTGTGCCAGATTGTTACATACACGCTCCGCCTCTCTAGAGTTTGTTTCAGGATACCGAATTCTAATTGAATCTGAGCCGGAGAAACGTACTTGGGAAGATTGAAAATAGCCCTGTATGAATTGGCAATGAGTGTGTCCAGTAACGCTGCATCCTTACCGTGGTGTGATTCACTACTGTATGTGAGAGTCGGTTTTAATTTGGCACTCAATAGATCGAGAATAGGTTTAAATGTCAGATCGGGTAGTTTGCCCTTCAGTGATTTTAGAGCCATATAAGTTATTGTAGCCTTCCCTCGCAAAGATTTAAACTGCGCCCTCGAGGTGTTATTTGAGTCCAGGATTACTCCCAGGTACTTATAAGTGGTGACCTGGTCAAGTTTTTCGCCATTCAAATACCAGCAAGGGTTCATTTTTTTCTTATAGTTCACAGTCATCACCTTTGACTTGTTGAGGTTTATTTGTAGTGCATTTTTTTCTGAAAAGGCATTGGTTATGTTCAAAAGATGTTGGAGGCCCATTGGAGTCCGACTTATCAACAACAGGTCATCTGCATATAACAGGTTTGAGAGGATGATTTTCCCTAGTTTCGGTGCGTGGTTGGAGCATTTGTCTAGTTGCCCAGGTAAGTCGGCTAAAAAAAGATTGAATAGGATTGGTGCAAGTAGACATCCCTGTTTCAGTCCTTTTGTTGTCGTTATGGGTTTTGAAAGATGAGTTCCAGCCCCAGTTTAATTTTAATCCAGGTGTTTGTGTGGAGCAGTATTAGGACGTCTAATAGGTGTTTAGGTATTCCCAATTTGTCCAGTTTCATCCAAAGTTTGTTTCGGTCCACGTGGTCGAATGCAGCGGTATAATCAATACATGAAAAGAATAGAGATGACTTAGTATCTTTTGCTGCTTCCATCAGCAGTGATAGTGCCATTAAATTGGTTGTGGTCCCTTGGCCTTTACAGAAACCCGTTTGGTTGATTGGCATGATGGAATTATCAGTTGCCCATGATGTTAACTCCTCCAGGATAAGGCCAGCAAAGTATTTTGCCTCCACGTCTATGAGAGCAATAAGGCGGTAGTTGTTTGGAAGCCTCTTGCTACCTTGTTTATGTATCGGGCTAATGATTGAACCGCGCCAGGACTCAGGAAGGGTCTGTGTGAGTCTGATACTGTTAAACACTGGTGCCAAGGCTGCGCTCCAAAATTCGGCATCTGATTTGTAGAGCATAGGTGGTAAGCCGTTCGGCCCAGGAGCTCCGGTTGGTCGTCCCCTTGATATTTGTCGTTGGATGTCTGATGGGCGAATTGGGTTGGGCCCTGACTCAGGAGCTTTTGTTAAGTTTTTATCCAATTTAAGTTTATCAATTTTTAGTGTATTCGTGACAGTGTGTTCCCCCATTTCACTGGGGTTTTTGGGGGTATAGTGGTTGAGGTTTACTTTTTTGTTAAGCTTTGTAAATGTTAAAGAAGGTTTATTTATAGTAACTTTGTCTATGGTCCCGTCGTTGTTGAAGTGGTCCAGTAGGTATTTCGACCATACTGCTTCAGTTATGTGCGAGTTCTGACCTGGAAAGTCAGGATTCTGTATTCTTTTAATCATTTGCCAGAATCTGGAGCTGTTCTTCTGCTTCCCCTCGTGCACTAGTTTCACCCATAGATCTTTGTTCCTTCGCTGCTGATTGCCCCATTTTGTCCGTTTCAATTTTGTTTTAGATTCCCGTTCGGTCAGTTTGCAAGCTATGATTTGAAGAGTCCTTTCGCAACTGTCTCAGTAATTGATTTACTAATCTTTTTTGTGGTTTCATTTCTGGACATGAGTGAATCCCACGAAGGGGCAACTGTTGATGATGTAGCTTGGTGGGAACCTTTTTTGCCATTTGCTCCCTAATGGTTTTGATGAAAGTGTCCCAGACGTCCGATCCCTTGAATGCATAGCTGGTGGCTTGGGAGAAGGGATTTTTCGCCATGGAGCTAATTGAATCGATGTTCTCGGCGGTACAGCGAAGCCGCCTTAAATTTGGGGCAATGTCTGTGTCGAGGCCTGTGAATGTTTCGAGTCCCAGATAGGAAGTGGCATTTATTGTGGCCTCTTGTGGCAGGTGATCGCTGAGGTCGGTCGTACCTATTCTAAAGGACTTTACCCGACAAAGCATGTTTAGGGAGATGAACATGTAGTCGAGATGGGAGGATTGATTATTCGCATGAAAGGTGGCAACTGGTGGATCATCACCAGAGTAGCGGCCATTCAGGGCCCTTAAGTTCAGTTGTTCCAAATGACGAAGTAGAAGTTTTGAGTGCTTCGGTGCATTCTTGTTTTTTGTGTGGTCTTGTGTTGGCACGGCCCATGCAACGTTCAGGTCCCGGGTAAGGTCGCTAGGTTGCTCTTTATTAATTAGAAGCATGTTGAAGTCCCCTGTCAGGATGAATGAGTCGGACTCGCTTTCCTCCATTGTTTTTTTCATCAGTTTGGCTAGGTCTTTTGCACCTTTTTGTTTGTCTTTAGGATGGAGGTATGTATTAATTATGGTTACAGCTTGAGGCTGCTTCTTTAACCAAAGTGAGATCTTTACCACCTGAATGACACTTGGGAGAGGGATATGAAGATCCATTGCCTCGATTTCACCTATTATCGATATTGATGCAAAAAGCATCAGACCGCCTGATCTTCGGCCAAAGGTTGAGTTTTTATTTGCTGGAATACAGCAGGATGTGAACCCTTGGAGCTCGAATGCTTTATCTTCCCAAGTCTCTTGGAGCAAAATAAGGTCAAATGTAGTTAGATATTCTAGAAACTCAGGGTCATTTCTTTTGGAATCCAAACCGTTGATGTTCCAAGAGCAAATTCTAATGTCCATATTTCCCTCTGATGGGTTGGTGAGCTCTTTCCCTTTCTGTCAGTTATTGATAGTAGAATTTGTGAATGTGCGTTGAATTAAGTTCCAATTATAACCAGTTTTACGTGGTGAGCAGCTGCTAAACTTTTGGTTTTGTTCAGAGTTGGGATTTTCTAGGTATCGGGGGCACGGCCTAGGCGAGCTGCTTCTCGCTCCTTTTAATATTGAAGTAGTGCTTTTTTGTGCCGGGGGTCTGTCTAAAGGAAGAAAAGGAGTAGGATAGCGAGGTCTTTCTTCAAGTCTCAGCTCTATTCCCCATAGCTGAAACGTCGCTATTTCTTCCATGATTTTAAGTGCTGTCTCAAGTGAGAGCCAAGTTGCTTTTGTGATTTCTGGGCAATGAGGTTCAGTGTTTGGCTGGAATTCTATTGCCAGGAGATCAGATGAACTGATGTTTGATAAATTTGGTATTGAATGCATTAGCCTTATTATGTTTCCCCTATTCAGTATGTCACTCCTGCCGCGGGATGTATATTCCGGGATGAAAAGGATTGGTGTTGGACTGTCTGCAACCTGTAGTTTGGTTGGGTCCGACAGTGATCCCTTGACACCCTGTTGGATTGGATGAGAAAGGTTGCTTGAGTCTCGTATGACTGAAACGTTTGATTGCTCGCGTTGATTATTGGCTATCTGTGATGTTGGACTGTTCACAAGCTGTGGTTTGGTTGAGTCCGACAGTGATCTCTTGACACCCTGTTGAATTGATTGAAAAAGGTTGCTTGGGTCTGGTATGACTGAAGCGTTTGATTGCTCGCGTTGTTTATTAGCTATGTGCGGGTTACCGTTGGTATTAACCGATGTAGGTGTCGAATGTAGGGAGGACTCAGTATTGTTAGCCACAGCGGTATCCACTCTTCCTCGTGTTGGGACGGGTTCAGGTGGTGTTGGTTCCGGATTAGTAGAGTTTTTTGCCACTTTAGTTTTTGTGAATTGTAAGGTTTTCTGCTTGAGTTTTTTTTGTGCAGGTCTCGTAGAAACCATACTTGTTGCTTTTGAGTGTGCCAATGGGGATACTGGTGTTGCAGTTTCGGAAGCCTTGTACTGTGGGGGTTGTGCTACGTTAGCTGTTGGAGACTCTGTAACAGTCGCTACTAAAGGGGAGGAATTAGAATACATTACCGTCATCTTATTTGAGCTTTTTTGAGCCCGATTCCTTCCTTTCCTTTTGTTCTTTCTACGGGACCTAGAAGGTTCCTGGACGTCTATTGAAAAAGGTGTGACTGTAATGGCAGTCGTGATGGTTTGCTCAGTTACCAGCGGTCTGGTTGGTAATATTTCGGTTGAAGATGTAATGATGTTTGAACTCCGCTCAATTGGATTTTCAAATAGGTCCGTTGGTGTTATTGGGACATCTGAGGGTGAGTCGGAGGTTTGTGATATTTGGGTTGGTAGGACTGCTGATTTTAGGTCACTTATTAGTGCCCCCAACATCGTTGGTAAAGATGATAGTTTATCTAAAATTGGATCACAAGATAGTGGTTGTGATAGTGTTGGTTGGGCCGCAAGGACGGCATCTTGACCCGTCCTTATGAGGCCATTTAGTTCAGAGATTTTGCAGTCAATTCCTGAAATTGAGTCAGCCATTGTCTGTAATACACAAAGCTGTATGTCCATTTTTTGAGATTTGAATTCCAGGGCTGTAGCCGAGAGTTGCAATGTGTTTAAGATTGTCGCCCAAATTGATTCAGGAACTGTTTTTCCTGGACTGTGGCTTCTCTCGGATCTTGGCAAAGCATCGGCAGTGGGCTTCCATTCGGATGGATGACGTTTATAGGTAGCCACTAGTTCTTCCCACTCCTGTGCGGCTATAGAAGACATGTCATTGTCATTGTCATTGTCTGGGAAGTTTTTTGTGGGCGAGGAATCATTGTTCGATAATAAGGTACCGCCCTGGGTGGCCCCTTGCACTGTAGGCTTATTGATCGCCGTAGTTTGTTCGGTGGTGCTACTTAAAATTAGCTGGGGTGACTTGGATGTAGCCGGGCAGGTGTGGGTAGTTATTCTCAACGTGAGGGACTCACCAGCAAAGAGAATGGTGCTACTGTCCCAGCTGAAGGTAATACAATGTAACATATGCCTCCTACTAAAGACCCATCTTTTTAAAAAGGACTGAAACAGATTGCGGTTGTAGTTTTTTTGACTGCCAGTTCTGGTCAGCTGGACCCGACAAGAGGGCGGGGGTGGCCATTCTAATAGCCACACACTTTCAAGGCCAGGTCCTACAAATACACTCAAAGGCTATCCATGCAGATCTCCTTTCACCAAAACTCTTTTACAGCTGCATGCCTTAATGCGCCAAGCAACCATCAGGAACCCTTTATCTGCCAGGTGATTGGGACGATTATTACCACAGATATTAATATCATGATAGGGGGAGACTTCAACCTAGTACTAGATGCCTCATTAGATCGGACCCCACAGAGGGCCGGACCAGTGGGAATGTTTACTCTGCAGGGACTCCAGTGGATTACAGATCATACTCACACTTCTCAGCTGTCCACCAGTTGTATGCTAGAATCAACTTATTGTTAGTTTCTGCTTCCCTACTCCCAACTGTGAGGCGGATGAACATTTGGGTTGCTTCCATCTCAGATCACTCCCCCATCTTACTCACACTGCACCTTCCCAATAATAGCCAAGGCACCAGGATGTGGTGCCTTAACCCTAAATTGCTTTGAATGTATGAATTTGAATTTGTAAGGCACACAGCTATTCCAAGGGGTTTCCTGGCGCCGGCCAGATAGGAGATCAGAGAGCTAGCCAAAGGTCTAAGAATTGAAGAGCCAAGTTTTCAAGTTTTTGTGAAATAGGTCATAGTCAGTCACCTTACGAAATTGAGACCGGTAGAGAGTACCACAAGGTAGGTCCTAAATAGGAGAAGGACTGGCCGCGCATGCGGTAGATTTTGAATTTCGGGACCGAGAACCTCATCTGGTGGGTAGAGCGAAGAAGCTGCGGAGGTTGGTAATTCTTCACTAACGTTTGTAAGTATATGGGGGCCACTCCAGTTTTGATTTTGAACATGTAGCGGAGGGCTTTAAATTGTATACTATTCCCCACCATCAACCAGTGATTGCCACGAAGGAAGCTAGAGACTGAGGAAAAGTTTGGCACAAGACACAAGAATCTGGCAGCCGCGGTCTGTACCAGTTGAAGCCTGTGTTATAAAGCGTTGTTAGAGCCCAGGTAAAGAACATTGCTGTAATCTAGCCTAGAGGTAACAAGGGCATGGACTACTGTTTTCTGAACAGAGAGGGGAGTCATCCATATGATTTTTTTCAACTATTTCAAAATAATAAACAAATGGCTGAAATCCTTGTGACTTGCTGGTTCATAGACAAATGCTTGTCAATTATGAAACCCAGGTCACGGACATGGGGTACTGGCTGGGGCAGTGCACCCATTTCAGGTGGCTAATGCTGAGAGCCCCACAGATCATTATTCTAACCTAAAATCATCACCTCAGTCTTATCTCCATTCAATTTGAGCACATTGTTGTGCATCCAAGATGCAACTTTGCTCAAACCCGACTGAAGAGCTGCAAACCCTTAACCGAGGAGAGGGAAAAAATGATCTGAGTGTCGTCTGCATAGGAAAAATGGGAGAGACCAGCCTCTTCCACAACATCAGCCAAAGGACGGACATATACATTAAATAGTAGGCTCAGCACCGACCCTTGAGGGACTTCATAAGGGGATGGATAAGAGGTAGAGTTTGCTGATGCAGAGAAAACCTGAAAGGTTCGGTCAGCTAGGAAGAAATCAATCCACTATAAGGCTACACCAGTTAAGTCTGCCCCTTGCAAATCTCTCAATAAGATGGAGTGAGACACTGTGTCGAAAGCAGCACTGAGGTCTAATAGTATAAGGGCCAGTTTCGCCTCCATCCAAATTGAGTCTTATCATTCCTATAACTCCAAGGAGAGTTGATTCGGTAGAGAAACCAGCTCTGAAACCTGATTGAGAAACATGTAGGATATTCTAGGATTCCACAACCGTGGTTAACTGTCCGTTTATATGTTTTTCCAAAAGTTTGTAAAAGACCGGAAGCAGCTAAATGGGCCACAAATTGGATGGCTTAGTAGGCTCAGCATTGGCGTTCTTAAGAAGAGGGAGGACCATAGCATGTTTCCATTCCCAAGGTACAAATCCCTCCAGGAAGAAGGCATTCAGGACACCCATAAAAATGGAAAGTATGGACGCATCCAGTTGTATAATCACATGAAAAGGGATTTCATGTTTGCCAATAAGTGGCCAAAGGTGCTTGGTTCCAGGGGGGTCCAGATTTCTAGTCTATTGGAGGAGGGATTATTATCTAGTGGCCCTGATTCAGCAAATTCCTGGGAAATAGTGCAGAGAGGCCCGGCTTCCGAAAGCTTAGATTGATGGTGTTTACTGAGCAATGCAGAGTACATTTGTTCGACTTTCTCATTAAAGTAGCGGGCGAGCTCTGCACACTGAATACTCAAAGGAGCAAGAGGAGTAGAATGACAATCTGCACCAGATAGCTCTTTTACCACCTTAAAAAGTGTTTTTGGACAATTATGGGCCTGAGAGATTTTATGTGTAAAGAACTTTACATGAGTAACTTTGCAGAGAGTGTGGTATTCCTTAATTGCTTTTTTGTAAGCCACTTTATCTTCTTCATAATAATGTTTCCTCCAGGTTCTTTCAAGGGATTTACATTTGAATTTATTTGTCCTCAACTCCCTAGAAAACCAAGGAGCAGGAGGCAGGTGTCTTTTAACGTGCTCATTAGAGAGAGGGAGGCATACTGAGTAACCCAACTATGGAAAGTACCTAAGTCAGGGACAGTGATCTGGTCTACAGTTGGTTTACTGTTCATTAACAGTTCAGGGTTGAAACATCAAGCTTTTCCCATTTTCTCCTTGTTTGCCCAGCAACCAGGCAGGTTCCTGGAGAAGGAGCCACCTTCAAAGAGAAAGCTATAGCAAAGTGATCAGACCAGCACACTGGAAGCGCAGGGCAGCAGCTTAGATCATAAAGATTAGAAAAAAATGAATCTAAGAAAAAACCCGCAGTATGGTTTGGACCTGAAATGCATAGAATGTTCATGGCCTCTAGATCAGAAATGAGAGACTGACTCTTACTACAATTAGGATTCTCTAAATTTAGATTCAGATTGCCCAGAATGGTGAAGTTTGCGGACTTCAGGATGTGAGGGCTGCTTGATCGGCCAAAGAAAGAGCCCACAGTCCAACAGGGCCAGAAACTACCTGAGAAAGTAAAGTTAGGCATAAGTGCTATTTTGAATAACAGAGCGTTGCAGTTGGTGGCACAGACGTCATCTGTTTTACATGTGAGGGAGCTTTTATGAATAATGGCTATGCCGCCCCCCCAGCTTCAGTTTTCTGTCTTTCCGTATATTAGGCGGAAGTTCTGCTGCAACATCAGATCCTGAACTTTCCTGTAACCAAGTTTCAGATAGGAAGACAGCATCCGGTTGATTATTCATCAGGAAATCAAACATATTATTTTGATGTTTAGGCAGAGAGCGGCAGCTAATGTTGTAAAATGTACAGTCTATGTAGGAAGGGAATGTGCCTTTAGGGAAAGCCCAGTTAGGTGACCTTGCCGGATATGGTTGTCCAACTGCACAACCAGTGTCCCTGACCCTAATGTTGGCGTTTCTATTGTAGCTAGACTCAACAGGAGAAACCAACAATGCCGACAGCAGGTGTGGGAGTCATTAGCTCTTAAGATTTTGCATTCGGGGGGAAAGGCCTGGCGTAACTCAGTCAGTTGTTTAGAAGTATACACTAATCTACAAATCTTATTGGGTCCAGAGTTCATGTCCGCCGGTCGCAGCCGGGCTTGCCTTTGGCATGCTGTCGGTGCCCCCACTGCACACATCATCTGTGTGTCCACTTTAGGGCCATTAAATAGTGCTTCAGGCACACAAACAATGGCCCATTGAGGAACCAGAGCCTTGTGAAAAATAAAATGCACAGTCAAAAGCACATCCAATTCATTAAAAAATAAAACACATGAATTAAAAAACAGCAGAAAGCACAGCACTGAAATTTATCAGTAGTTAGAGCTTTCTTATGACTCTGCCATCAAAGAAGTTAAGGGAGTAATCCTAGGCTACCTCACCACCAACAATACACCACACATTTCAATCTCCACACTGTGGGATGCCCTTAAAGCAGTAGTGAGGAGAACCTACATAGCTATAGTGGCATGGCTCAACAGGGAGAGGAGGGCTAAGCGCGAGGAGTTAGAGGGGAAGATGAGGGACATAAAGGAGGCGCAAAGGCGGACAGGATACCACAAGCCACAATGACAACTAACCATTGCCAGAAAATATCTTAGGGCCCTAGACATGGATGCAACAGAATGCGCCCTACTCCACACAAAACAGAGATACTAAGCTGGAGGCAACAAAGATGGTAGACTTCTTGCTTACAGGTAACTCACTCAGCCACAAGTGCGCCACAATACATGTTTTACTAGATTAAAACCAACACCCCCTGAAACAAGACGCAGTAGGTTTTATGCTCAAATATATAGGACAGCAGTGGCGTATCGTGGAAGTGCTAACGGGCGCTGATGTGGGGTGGGGGAGGGGCAGGGTGGGGGGTACTAAACTAAGGATTATAGACATTTAGAGGCAAGTAAACATAAAAATAAATAAAACTAATTTTGTTGCGCGCGCTGCATCGTATTTGGTGATGCAGCGCACGCAACTATATTAGTGTTATTTATTTTTATGTTTACTTACCTGTAATCCACCGTAATCCATAGTTTACTACCACCACCCCATGTCAGCGCCTGGCAGCACTCCCACCACGGCCGCTTCTGATATAGGATATAGGGGAGTGCCCTGCTGCCCGCACCCTCCGCCTTATATATGGAACAGGCTCCCTTAACAAAAGTATTGGAACATGTAGCAGTACCTCTAGGGTTAGACATAACTACTCAGTTAGTCTTTGAGGCAATAGGGAGGCTCCAAGTGGATAAGGCACCTGGACATGATGGGTTCATAGATGCCTTTTAGAAAGTATTTGTGAATCAACTGTCCCCCATATTGGCCTACCTGTACAATTCCTTTAGCTTTACGGGCACTCTCAAGGAGACCATGGGAATGACCATTATAATGGTCCCACCAAAACCAGGAGAGGAGCCTCAACAATGCACCTCCTACCGCCCCATATCCTTGCTCAACCTGGATGCCAAAATATTCACTAGGATTCACGCTAGCAGGCTGGGACAGTATATAACCGGTCTGGTAGACCAAGACACCTTGGTCTTCATTCCTGGACACACATGCGGGGACAACACAAAGCACCTATTTTACCTAATTGACAAAACTAACCACTCACAGACACCCACACTGCTTCTACCAATAGATGCTGAAAAAGCCTTCGACATGGTGCATTGGCCCTTCTTGCGGACGGTGTTGGAGACTGTAGGCCTGGGCCCCCGCTTTCATCATTGGATTTGGGCCAGCTATGCAGAACCAGGGCCCTAGTTCCTGTCACTAACTCACTATCTCCCACATTCCCAATTTCAAGGGGTACGTGACAGGAGTGCCCTCTTTCTCCACTCCTGTTCATGCTCGATATTGAGCCACAGACAGTACGCATTTGGTAACACCAACTCATTGAAGGGGTGTGGATACGTGGTCAAGCACACATGCTAGCATTATACATGGATGATGTGCTGATCACTATCACCAATCCATGCCAATTGTTGCCCCATTGTTGGAGGAACTTGCAGCATTCACGGAGGCATCTGGGTTTAAGATAAATGCCACTAGATTCCAAGCCCTTAATCTTACCATCGAGAAGAGATGAGCAAGCACACCTAACTAAAATATTCCCCTTCACATAGGCCACGCAGAGTATATTATACTTGGGCATTCAATTATTCCCCATTGTTGACAGGTCCCTGTCACACAAATTTCCTCAGTGCTGGCCATGGCGTGCTCACTTATCCAGTCCTGGCATGGAATGAATGAATGAATGAATGAATGAATGAATGAATGAATGAATGAATGAATGAATACTTTATTGTTTCGTTACTCAAAACCATTACATTAAAACCAAAGTACAAAATCACAAAGTTACAAAAGTTAAAACCAGGAGAGTTTCGGAAGATCAGTCTAAATGGTGGCTCCCTGAGCACTGGGAGTAGAATAGATAAAGTTTGTGGAAAGACTAGGGCCTGCTAAGACTCTATATGTTTGAACCCTCAGAATCCATCAGCAGGGACCGTGTCTGATGGATAAACTTTCCAAAAGAGGCCATATGCTTCACCGTGGTCAGGGTGTAGAGATGGGAGATCCCCTCCTTTGCGGTACATGGCCCTGCTTGTCTTAGTATTGGCATGAGATAAAGACTGCGGGCCATGCGCAGTGCCGGGCAGCAGAATAGAAGATGGGCCAATGACTCACGTTTATACCTGCAAAGTCTACATTCCTGGGTTCCTGAGCCAACCTGACCGAAGGCATATAATTCTTTGAGGGGCAACGGACGTAGTCTGTAGGCTAAGATCTTATGTAGGGCTGCGCGGCCCACGGCCTGCATGAGATGATGTTTAGGATTGTGCAGGATATGCGGTAGGCACAGGGACTCATGAAAGTCTTTTCTTACCAGAGACTCCAGATCCGGTTCCCTTGACCGCGCGCGTACTTGTTTTTTGATCGAGTTTTTGATGGCGGTGTAATTGACGAGTTCGGGGTTCCAAGACTCGATGGCAAGGTTGAGATGATCCTTAGCCGCGTTGAGAGTGGCCGACCAGGTATTCCCTGGTTCTCTGAAGATACATTTCAGGACTGCCTTGAGTGTGTTCTCCTGTGCCGCCGTTGTTAGAAAGTAATATTTGCTTAGGGCCGCCATCTCTTCCAGATTTTGCTGGTTGAGTGAAAACTCCAGGTGGACAAAGGTGTTTCTAGTGCACCTTGGTAGGTGGAATGGTCTCTTGTAGGCTCTACAATGGATTTTTTCTAGCTCATTATTCAGTTTGCCCGGGAATGCCTGTAGAGCGTAGTTGAGGGCCGGCATTAGCATGGCTTTGAGTACTCTTTGGATGGCCATTGTGGAAGGGCTGTATAAGGAGGCTTGTAGCTTGCAGATGGCGTAGGTGATGGTTTTACCTTTGCCTTGGATGGTCTTTAAATGGGCACTTGAAAGCCCCGACTCCTGGAAGCAGATGCCCAAATAGGTGTACCGCTGTGTGCTTTCCAGCAAGAGAAGGCCGAGCCTCCATTTTAATGATTTTTTCTTTGGGTAATGTCCGAAGATAATTACTTTTGACTTGGATGGATTTGCTACAAGCCTGTTTTTATCGTTGTATACGGCAAGTGCCGTGAGTGCCTTTTGTAGCCCAATTCTCGTGTGATCTAAGAGTACCAGGTCATCAGCATATTGCATGAATTGAATTTTGGTCCCACCGATCTTTGGGGTGGCCAAGGCTGCCCCAGTCAGGGCCCTCTCCATGTCCGCTGTGTATAAGTTAAACAAGTATTTCCGTACTCGGAGATGACGCATGATTCTTTCTCAAATTTCAAAGGCTGTCTCCAGGATATAGCACACTGGATGAACACTAATAAATTAAAACTGAATGCCAATAAAACTGAAGTCATCTTCTTCAGCAAGGGTCCCCCCCCGCCCCTGAACTCTGGTGGCCTACGGAGATGGGCCCGCCCCCTTCACCAAGTCACTCGGCAAAAAATCTTGGAGTGAGATGGGATGATAACATGTCCTTTTCATCCCATGTCCAACAAGTGGCCGGATGCTGTCTTAGCAAGCTGAGAAACCTCCGAAAAATCCTAAGGCTCTTACCGGAGAGTTGTAGAAAAACGGTTGTCCACGCGACTGTCACCTCACGGCTGGACTATGCCAATGGTTTATACCTGGGCCTCCCAAAATACTTGACTCACAGGCTTCAGGTAGTTCAAAATGCGGCTGCGAGACTGTTACTGCGAATTCCTTTCAAGCAGTCAGTCTCTCCGCATCTTCGAACCCTGCATTGGCTACCAGTAGCCAACAGGATAAAATTCAAAGCTTTGACGCTTGCGTTCAGATCTCTGTATGGCTCCTGCCCACAATACCTGAAAAACCGCCTTCCTAGATACTTTCAAAGCCGTGCACTACGATCCAATGACCGTGTCCAACTGGTCATCCCGCGGGCAAAAAAGGCCCGGCTAGGCGGTCGGACCTTTTCAGCCAACGTCTCCGCTTTGTGGCACTCCCTGCCACAAGTTATCCAACAGGCCCCCTCCGAACCCTGCTTTAGGAAATTACTAAAGACCTGGCTTTTCTCCCAGCCACGCTAGCTCTCCTATTTTTATGCCTAAGGTTATCAGTGATCTACTAGCGCCGGGACACCTCCTCGCGAGGTAGCTGTTCGCGCTGTATAAAATCCAGTATTATTATTATTATTAACAATGGGGCTAGCACACACCCTTGTTTTAGGCCTCGATCTGTGTCGATCTTCACGGATGCATGCAAGAGTTTAATTCTCACCCACGTTTTTTGATACAGCGACTGGATGGGGGGACTCATCTCCTGGTGAGGACGAAATGCAGCTGTAAAAATGTCCCTCCTGAGCAGGATTCTATGCCGCACATGCATCAACATAAGGAATTGCGATTCCTTAATAGGGATTTTTCAGAAATACCTATTTAGGAATGGCAATTACTTATGCATGTTGGAATCGCTAAACAAATTGCGATTCCTACTTATTCCTTAATTGCGAATTGCAAATTGTGATTCGCTAGTAAGGAATAGCTTTCCATTAATTCCTATGGGCCTAAGGCCCATAGGAATGAATTTGAATTTCATGCGCAATTTGCGACAAACTAATAGGTACTCGCAAATTGAGCATGGAATTTCAAGGGTACAAGGATGCCAAAAGGACAACATGATGCACCTCTGAAATTGCCATGTGACTACATGGTGCGCACACACATGCCCCAAGGGCATGTGTGTCTGTAACATGGAACTTTGAAAAATGAATTTAATGCATTTTTCAAAATTTTCGCAAATTACCATTGATGGTAATTTGCGATCCCTAGTTGCGAAATTGCAATTTAAAACTGCATCATGCTTTGCATTCAGGGAATCGCGATTTGCAATTCCCTGAACACATTCACAATTTAAGTAATTGCAAATTTTACGATTACTTAAATTGCGAATTTGCACTTGGGTTGATGCATCTCAAATGCAAAAATACCGGTCGCAAAGGGAGACCGGTATTTAGACTGTTGCATGTGCCACAGAATCTCATGCTAGCAATGCTGCTACAACCGCCCTCTCAGTAATGAAAAAAACACAAATCCTCATTAGAGACCTTTATCTGGTAAGGTAAAAAAGCCAGAATGTCTAGGGAGCATGCATATCTCCCGGTAGCTAAGGGTGGTTTGGGTATTTCTTCACCTAGAGCATTACACCAGGTGGCACAGTTGAGATTCCTAGTGGAGTGGCAACGTCCTCTCACAAAGAAACACTGGTAATTTCTGGACCAGGTGTTAGCTGGCATCTATATATCAAAGATACCTTGACCCCTGCTTAAGATCCATCCCCGGCAAAGTACATCCACCTGTGGTCAGGGCCATGGTCAGGACCTGGGACAGACTGAGCGCCCCCTGAGTGCCTCTCCTCCCAGATCTCTACCCTTACCCCCATTACGGGATATACAGACTTTCCACCGGCAATGCACAGACCAGCATACACCCAGTGGCTGGAGGCCAATTGCAAAAAGATTGGGAATCTCTTCGATGAACAGGAACTGCTAGACTTCCCTAGGATCCAGGAGAATTTCGGACTCCCCGACTCTGAACCTTCTCAGGATATTAAAAACACACAAACGCCAGTGAGGGATTTATTAAAAAATGCACACAGAGGGCTTCTTAGCGGTGCCCCCTGAAAACTAACCCACCACTAGTATCCAGGCTGAGGGGCAGCTTTCAGGTGCCACCACCAGACATGTTTCTGGACCCCTGAGTCTAGAGCCTGCTGCTCTTTGGGGCCTGAAACAATGCTCATCCTGGGACGAGGTGCCAAGACTCCAACCCCAGGATGGGCAGGGTTCACTTAAGGGAAGCTCCCAAGGCTTGCCACCTTTGTGAGCCTCCCCAGGCCACTTGCTGCTTTCAGCAACTGGTCCCCATTGGTTCTGACCCCCACTTTGGGCGGGAGAACCGGTGGGAAAAATTAGTGAGGAAGAGAGGTGTGCCCACCTCTTCCAACTCCACCCCTCAGATGAGGGAGGCAAGGTGAAGCACAACTCTCAGTACCTGCCATATTGCAGATGGGGCACTCAGCCAATCAAGGACAGGCTCACGACCCCTCACTCTGGAGGATGGCATAATAGGGTATTTACCAACCCTGGGTAAGGGACCCATTGGTCCCTGCCTTTTACCTACCTGTAACACCCCTACATCTAGCATTAGGGGCACCCCTGAACCCTGCCTCCTCAGACAAGAAGAAACTACAAGAAGCAGAAGAAGGACCGAACAGCAGTGCAGCAGCTAACAACAGGAGGACCCTCACTGACTTGGCCCCAGTCCTACCGGCCTGTCTCCCCCTCGAACCTGCTCCTGTGAAATCCCAGTGTGTCTGCAGCTAGCCACCTCAAAAACCACAGAGGACCTGCCTGCTTCTAAACACAAAGATTTTGTCTCATGTGAACACCTGATTTGTTCATCTGCAACCTCTGGCTCGGGCCAGACACCGCAAATCACCCGGAGTCCACTGCCCAAGCGCGAGTGGGCAAGCACTATGAGGAGGTCCCCTCAGGCGATCCTGGCCTGAGATCCAGTGACCTCTGACCTTCCTCAAGTGTCCAGCCGACGCCTGCAGCCTAAATCCAGAAGGTCCCCCCAACTGCGACCAGGAGCTGGTAAGAAGAACCAACCCCAAACGGTAGCCCTGCACCCGATGCCCCAAGGCCTTTGTTGGCCAAACCAATGGTGCAGAACCAACACCTATATTCCCAACTTTCCTCTCAAAGTGGTGGTCGCACCCAGGAGACCTTCGTCCCCAAGCCTGCAGTGCCTTTGCAAACCGGAGGTTCCCCATTGAAAACAACAGGGTGCCCAACATCTAAACAGCACCCTGCACCTGGCCGCCCTAGTGCCGCTGAGGGTGCACCTTTGGTGATAATTGATTTCCTCATTTGCCCTGAGCTTAAATCCAGGAGCTTTGCTCCCACAACCAAGTGGCCTGCTCATCAGCAGCCACCAACCAGAGGCCCCCTATTGCTTATTGGAGAACATTGGCCATCAGCACTCTGCACCCGGTTGCCCTAGTGCCGCTGAGGGTGTAACTAGAGTGCATCCTTGACCCTGGATGACCCCTGAGTCTACCCCCAGAAACTCAACTCCCACTACCAAATACTTACCTCAAAACCGATTACACTATTTTCCATTATAGTATAACACACTGGTTTTCTTGGAAAAGTTTTGAAGTGCGGAGTTTGATAACATAAAGAAATTCTTTAAAATTACACTAACTAACAAATATAATTTTACTTACCTGTACATTTCACATCCCCTATGCTCTCCTCACATTCCGTTACCCCTGTTCTGCTTGGATCAGTGCATCTCTCCGACACACCTGCGACCATGGTTGAACACGACCTATGTTCAACCATGGTCGCAGGCTCAAATTCCTGCAGGTGCACTCAACCATTCACCCTTCTGAGATCGATAAAATTAATACCTTTGACAATAAACATCTGTTATTCAGCACCAACATAACCTTTGGTGAATGTGTGCTTTACAAATAGATGTTATGTTGTTTTATGTTGAAGTTGCATTTAGTCGGCATATAGTGCTTTGTGCGTGGTACCACTAGGCTCAACTTATCCAAGTATTTCTATGGCATTTGCCACACTGTCTATAGTATCCAAATCTGTCTTTGCTCCTGTTGCCTTGAGCCACATGTGGTTAGCATATGGTGCAGAAGTATGGGAGTATCCTTGCCCCAACTCCCTTTCATTACCTTTTATTCCAAGAAAGCCCCACTCCAGCTTTTTCTTTTCCAGCAAACAGCCTCAGAAGTATTTTCCCCTAGTCCTATGAGGCTTACAGTGGTCTCTTTCTACCCTCAGAAGCATGTGATGGAATGGATGAGATAGGCCATGGTTTATGGTGTGAAAATCTGTATTGTGCTACCAAGCAACGCAAACTTCAGTGCTTTCTGCAAAGTAGTATGATGGCAATGAGGCAGATTATTGGAGCTCCATAGGGAAATATATTATAATATTACATTATATTATTTGGAATTTGGAGTGCAATTATTCTAGTACTAGGGTATCCAACCTCTTCTGTCATAAGAAATCCTTGTGTTTAATGAATATCAACCAGAGCATCCATTATAACTGTTGTAATAGTGAGCATAACAGACAAGATTACACTGGTAGTCACCCACTGCAAGATTACAGTGATCACTTCAGTGTCTCATACAGGGCTACCACCAGTAATGTAAAAATGTATTTCACAAATTGAAATGCCTGTACACAGGTGATACATAACAGCTATAGCTGTAATGCCTGTCAATCCGAAGTAATAATGTTAGTATTAAATATGTCTAACGCTATGATTTAGCTCTCGAATATCAGCTCTAAATATATTTTACAAACTCATCTATTTTTTCCAAATATAATCATGGGAGTTATGAAAATATACACATTTTCATCTTGTGTATTTTCTGTAGTAGTTTAGTTTTGCTATACTTATATAAATTCATCCAAGGAAAAGCTTTTCATGTATTAGCCTATGCTGCACACAGGAGAGCTACCTGGAGAGCTACTAGTAGCTCACGAGCTTCTCATTGGATAACCCTGGTCAAGTAACCACATACTAGATATTTATATAGTTCCCTTGATGCCCTACAGTGGAGGCCTAAACACTTTTTTATATTCCAAACTATGTACATGTTGGATATAAACTGCATCTGGTCAGTGTATTTTTTTTATTTTCTTTCAATAAATATTTTGTGACTCAGTTTGTGATATGCTCTGGATAATACCTCTAAAGCTTAAACCAATTGCAAACTAATTCCTCATTTTTATATTCAGCAAGATGTCATCATGGCTTCATTAATTATTCTATTTTTCCCTTGCGAGCATTCAGTTTGTTTTAGAAAAGATGGAGAATTTCTGCTTTTGGACAATCTTAGTGAAATTCTTTGTACATGGCTGGTTGAAAATATAGATGAATCTGGTCAGTCAATCACAGAAGAGAGAGATTTCAAAGGTATGGTTCTTTTCCAATCATCTGGTAAGCAAAATAAGTAAAAACCTTTTTATTGGTATTGCAACTTTAGTGTATTGGTACACATTACAAACATGATTCAGTGAAAAAGCACAACACTGCAAACAGCATTGATCCTTATTTAAACATAGAATTAATATGGTACATTAATGTCTTCAACAACAAGGCATATATAACTACCTTTTAAAATTGGAATAAACAAAGGGAACATTGTTTGAACTGTACAGTATAAATGATGGCTTAATGGTTGCCTTTTTACATTCCCCCATCCTCAGGGCAATGAAGAATCATTTCATTTAATAACTGAGGAAAGCCCTTCATATCATACTGGGCTAATGTTTTATTATTTTTTTAAGGTAGATAGGATATTGCATTTCAACTTGGCCTAATTAATATTTGCTTTCTCTCCAAGGAAATTATATGTAACTCATTGCCCAATATTAATCAAAATGAAAGCTATTCTGTTGGCCCTGGTTTCTGTCTGAATGTGGCAGAAGTGAATACTTTACAAGCGGAAAACAAACACTTAAAAGGTAAGTGATTGATATACTGCCTAACCACGTAAACTGCAACAATTTCCATTAACAATCCTTTTTTCAACGCATCATATGCATCGCCTAAAAGAAAGTTTGTGTTATCTGTGTATAGTATTTTTTATCAGCTCTTTTTATTTCATTATAGCACATTTACACAGCACTTGCAACAGTGAGTTGGCTACATAGCATTTGCAAACTGCGTTGTCTGCTTTGATAAGTTCAAAGAACTTAACAAATTCAGCGGGCTTAAAAATATGTAGTCGATCATTCAAAGTACAAAAGGTACTTGTTTTCTTTACCACTGTTTTGGCCTACTATCTGTGCTGTAATTTGTAAACCTTTCTGCACATTTATAGTTTATATATTGGACAAACATTGTAGATTTTCTGAATTAGAAGGCTTTCAAATCTTTCTGCATGCAATGTTGTTTTAATTATGGCTGCTTTATATTTATGGAGCAAACCCAGAAAATCTTAGATTGTTAGCCACATACAGATGCAAAAATCAACATCCAAAAAACATGACTTCTATTACTTTATTAGTAGTATGTAACCTAACATGATGCCAAATAGTTAGTAGTTGTGTTATTTTTCAGACTGATATGCAGCAGTTGGTGAAGAATTCAAATGATCCTTCACGGTTCAGAACTGTTCTTGTACCAAAGAGAATTGCACAAACTCTTGGAGGAAGCCAAGGCAGCCCAGGACAGTACAGGTGTTCCTCTGAATGGTGGCAGAGAAATACTTTTTTCACTGAAACTTGGATCTGCAAATGGCATAACAAAGGCTTGTGCTGCATAGCTTTCCTTGATGAGGAGTACGTTTTCATTATTTGGTAAGATATTGCAAATGTTCAAGGTAATGTTCAGTCGACCTAGGACTATGAAAATACATTAATATACATACAGTGTTAAAATAGGTTTGCATATGTGGTCCGGTATCATAATATTGTACAAGGACTCCATCACACTTAACAAACAGCCATCTGAAAAAGAGCAATGGGGGAGGGGTTGTAACCAATGTTCCCTCTAATTTTTTTCCTCTGTGTGCGGCAGTGGAGGGTCTCTGTGCGCTGCAACCATGGCTATGTGCGCCAGGAACCAAACCGCGCGTGTCTGCGGCGCCAAATGGCACTCAAAATGTTTACTTTAAAAAGTGAAAATATGGTGCATTTCCACACATGCAGAGCCACAATAAGGGTCTTAAGGGCAGTTTGCAAATTTATTTTGTTGCCTGTATTTTCATTGTAGTGTCTCTGACTGCAGTTGTCTGTCTTCCCCGCTGCCTGTACATGGTCCGTGCCCCTTTTTCTTTCCTCTGTTCCCCTCGCTGTCCCCGTGCTCTCTATGCCCGGTCTTTCCTTCTGTAGCCCTCGCTGCCCGTGTCTCCGCCCAGTTTTCCCTTCTGTTCCCCTCGCTGCCCCATGCCTCTCTGCCCGTTCTGCCTTCTGTTCTTAGCTGCCCCTATATTTCTGTATTCTGTATTTTGCCTCTGTGCCATTAGTTTTTTGTGCCCGTCTGCCCTCTGTGGCACTCGTTTTTGTGCCCCTTTTGTTTTCCCTCGTTTTTTGTGCCTTTCTGCCCTTTGTTCTACTAGTTTTTTCCTTGTTTTTTGTGCCCTTCTGCCCTCTGTCCCACTCGTTTTTTGTGCCTTTCTGCCCTCTGTTCCACTCATTTTTTGTGCCTTTCTGCCCTCTATTCCACTGGTTTTCCCCTCGTTTTTGTCCCCTTCTGCCCTTTGTTCCAATCGTTTTTTGTGCCTTTCTGCCCTCTGTTCCACTAATTTTTTGTGCCTTTCTGCCCTCTGTTCCACTCGTTTCCCCTTGTTTTTTGTGCCCTTCTGCCCTTTGTTCCACTCAATTTCCCCTTGTTTTTTGTGCCCTTCTGCCCTCTGTTCCACTTGTTTTTTGTGCCTTTCTACCCTCAGTTCCACTCATTTCTCCCTTGTTTTTTGTGCCCTTCTGCCCTATGTTCCACTCGTTTTTGTGCCTTTCTACCCCCTGTTCCACTTTGTTTTCCACTCATTTTTGTGCCCTTCTGGCCTCTGTTCCACTCGTTTTTTGTGCCCTTCTGCCCTCTGTTCCACTCATTTCTTGTGCCTTTCTGCCCTCTGTACCACTTTGTTTTTCCCTCGTTTTTGTGCCCTTCTGCCCTCTGTTCCACTCGTTTTTTGTGCCTTTCCGCCCTCTGTTCCACTTGTTTTTCCCTTGTTTTTGTGCCCTTCTGTCCTCTGTTCTACTTTTTTTGTGCCTTTCTGCCCTCTGTTCTACTTGTTTTTTGTGCCTTTCTGCCCTCTGTTACAATTGTTTTCCCCTCGTTTTTTTGCCCTTCTGCCCTCTGTTACACTCTTTTTTTGTGCCTTTCTGACCCCTGTTCGACTCGTTTCCCCATCATTTTTTGTACCCTTCTACCCTCTGTCACACTCGTTTGTGTGCCCTACTGCCCTCTGTTCTACTTGTTTCTTGTGCCTTTCTGCCCTCTGTACCACTTCGTTTCCCCCTCGTTTTTGTGCCCTTCTGCCCTCTGTTCCACTCGTTTTTTGTGCCTTTCTGCCCTCTGTTCTACTTGTTTTTGTGCCCTTCTGTCCTCTGTTCTACTTGTTTTTTGTGCCTTTCTGCCCTCTGTTCTACTTGTTTTTGTGCCTTTCTGCCCTCTGTTCCACTCATTTTCCCCTCGCTTTTTGTGCCCTTCTGCCCTCTGTTCCACTTGTTTTCTTTTGCCCTTCTGCCTTCTGTGTCACAGCTCTTGTGTGCTGTGAGGAAAGTTTGGGAAACGCTGGTGTAGACAGTTTCCAAACACAGCGTGGGCTAAAGTATGCGCTGTGTTTGGAAACTGTCTACGCTTTTGTTAGTAAAGCGCGGGGCAGACTGTAGTCTTTGTTTAGGTATTGCTGTTAATCAGAGCCCGTGAAGGGGCTCTGAATAACAGCAATACTTAAACAAAAGGCCACAGTCTGCCCCGCTTCCACATAGCCACAAGCTCCACCAGGCCCCCCGCCTCCTTACCTGCACTCCTCACGACCGCTCCGCCGCCACCGCATCCAAAGTGCCTCATGTTCGCGCCGCTCGCTGCTTTAAAGTGGCCGTCAGCGCGACGTCCTGACTGTGTGTGCGCTGACATCAGGAGCGGTGCGTGCGCGCGCCCTAGAGGGAACGGTGGTTTTAACTTATTAAGAGTTTGGGCTGAGTTTGCTCTACAAATAGCATGCAAATCTGGCGCAAAGCCTTGAGTTGGGATTTAATTTCAAAATCTGTAGGTCAAGGTGAGGGGCTCAAACTGGATGAATGGGTGATAGCAAGCTGCACTTACAAAATACTGTGCTCACAGCTCTTATTTAGACCTGATCAGCTCTCCCAATAATTTGATCAGTTGCCCTGTTACTAGCACTAGGTTATAAGCTCCTATTTGGATTTATGGTTAATATGGTTGTTTCTTAAACTGTTTTCCAAATATGAATATTGTAAGAAGACTTCAGGCTCAACATGCCTACCTCCACAATAGTTTTGTAAATGAAACCTGGTATTGATTGCTTTCTGTTTGCAGAGGAAGTGTGATAGCATCTGGTGAACAGTAGAGGTTTCTTCACTGGACGGGGAGTGTCACCTCCCCACCACCTGCTGCAAGCTGCATCGGAAAAATAAAACTTCCGTGAACAATGAAAAGATTTCATTGCCATTTTATATTTTTTCAATGTTATGCCCTGTAGTAGCCAGCCTGCCCAGAGACATACAGGGTATGTCCTCTGCTGCAGATTGGCAGCAGAGAACCGGTGCAGTGGATCGCTGGATGCTCCAATGTGTGCATGTTGCTTTGGCCAGCTATTTTGAGCTGGTCAAAGTGACATGCACACTTTGAAGATCACCACCCAGATGTCTTAGATAGCTTGGTGGAGATCAAGCACAGGCTTAAAAGGCCTAAAGGAGTGTCCAGCCAGGATGGCCCGTCCAATCCTAGTGCTGCTCTCACAGTATGAGGGAAATGTCAGGATTGGTTAAGGAAGTAGGCTGGTCCTGTGCTGCAGGAAAAAAGATTGGGAGTGAGGAACGCAGTCAGGTAAGTGGCTTTTTTCTTTTGTGATGTATATTTTGTGTGGATGTTTTGTGTTCCCAGCATTGGTTTGCCCTCCACACCACTCCAATAGCTGGCAGCCACTACTGATGGTGAACATGACTAGTGCACATATGTTTGTTTCAAAACCTCCACATTGGTACTTGAATCAATCTTTCTTTCAAGTACCCCAGAAAAAGGATGAAGGAGGAAGAAGACAGCCTGCTACTTGGGGCTGGAACTATCAGTAGTGCAGCAGGCGTAGTTGCATTAGGGACCAGGTGCATGAGGGGCTAAACGCCCCGGTTATATGTGGTGGTCTTTTGTGTTCAATTTCTGTTGTCAGTTAGTTGTGTTTGCTCTGTTACAATTCTCTCATTTATTGCAGATTGTGAGCTACAGAAAAGTACCCCCGCCATATTGGCCTACCTGTACAATTCCTTTAGCTTTACGGGCACTCTCAAGGAGACCATGGGAATGACCATTATAATGGTCCCACCAAAACCAGGAGAGGAGCCTCAACAATGCACCTCCTACCGCCCCATATCCTTGCTCAACCTGGATGCCAAAATATTCACTAGGATTCACGCTAGCAGGCTGGGACAGTATATAACCGGTCTGGTAGACCAAGACACCTTGGTCTTCATTCCTGGACACACATGCGGGGACAACACAAAGCACCTATTTTACCTAATTGACAAAACTAACCACTCACAGACACCCACACTGCTTCTACCAATAGATGCTGAAAAAGCCTTCGACATGGTGCATTGGCCCTTCTTGCGGACGGTGTTGGAGACTGTAGGCCTGGGCCCCCGCTTTCATCATTGGATTTGGGCCAGCTATGCAGAACCAGGGCCCTAGTTCCTGTCACTAACTCACTATCTCCCACATTCCCAATTTCAAGGGGTACGTGACAGGAGTGCCCTCTTTCTCCACTCCTGTTCATGCTCGATATTGAGCCACAGACAGTACGCATTTGGTGACACCAACTCATTGAAGGGGTGTGGATACGTGGTCAAGCACACATGCTAGCATTATACATGGATGATGTGCTGATCACTATCACCAATCCATGCCAATTGTTGCCCCATTGTTGGAGGAACTTGCAGCATTCACGGAGGCATCTGGGTTTAAGATAAATGCCACTAGATTCCAAGCCCTTAATCTTACCATCGAGAAGAGATGAGCAAGCACACCTAACTAAAATATTCCCCTTCACATAGGCCACGCAGAGTATATTATACTTGGGCATTCAATTATTCCCCATTGTTGACAGGTCCCTGTCACACAAATTTCCTCAGTGCTGGCCATGGCGTGCTCACTTATCCAGTCCTGGCATGGAATGAATGAATGAATGAATGAATGAATGAATGAATGAATGAATGAATGAATGAATGAATACTTTATTGTTTCGTTACTCAAAACCATTACATTAAAACCAAAGTACAAAATCACAAAGTTACAAAAGTTAAAACCAGGAGAGTTTCGGAAGATCAGTCTAAATGGTGGCTCCCTGAGCACTGGGAGTAGAATAGATAAAGTTTGTGGAAAGACTAGGGCCTGCTAAGACTCTATATGTTTGAACCCTCAGAATCCATCAGCAGGGACCGTGTCTGATGGATAAACTTTCCAAAAGAGGCCATATGCTTCACCGTGGTCAGGGTGTAGAGATGGGAGATCCCCTCCTTTGCGGTACATGGCCCTGCTTGTCTTAGTATTGGCATGAGATAAAGACTGCGGGCCATGCGCAGTGCCGGGCAGCAGAATAGAAGATGGGCCAATGACTCACGTTTATACCTGCAAAGTCTACATTCCTGGGTTCCTGAGCCAACCTGACCGAAGGCATATAATTCTTTGAGGGGCAACGGACGTAGTCTGTAGGCTAAGATCTTATGTAGGGCTGCGCGGCCCACGGCCTGCATGAGATGATGTTTAGGATTGTGCAGGATATGCGGTAGGCACAGGGACTCATGAAAGTCTTTTCTTACCAGAGACTCCAGATCCGGTTCCCTTGACCACGCGCGTACTTGTTTTTTGATCGAGTTTTTGATGGCGGTGTAATTGACGAGTTCGGGGTTCCAAGACTCGATGGCAAGGTTGAGATGATCCTTAGCCGCGTTGAGAGTGGCCGACCAGGTATTCCCTGGTTCTCTGAAGATACATTTCAGGACTGCCTTGAGTGTGTTCTCCTGTGCCGCCGTTGTTAGAAAGTAATATTTGCTTAGGGCCGCCATCTCTTCCAGATTTTGCTGGTTGAGTGAAAACTCCAGGTGGACAAAGGTGTTTCTAGTGCACCTTGGTAGGTGGAATGGTCTCTTGTAGGCTCTACAATGGATTTTTCTAGCTCATTATTCAGTTTGCCCGGGAATGCCTGTAGAGCGTAGTTGAGGGCCGGCATTAGCATGGCTTTGAGTACTCTTTGGATGGCCATTGTGGAAGGGCTGTATAAGGAGGCTTGTAGCTTGCAGATGGCGTAGGTGATGGTTTTACCTTTGCCTTGGATGGTCTTTAAATGGGCACTTGAAAGCCCCGACTCCTGGAAGCAGATGCCCAAATAGGTGTACCGCTGTGTGCTTTCCAGCAAGAGAAGGCCGAGCCTCCATTTTAATGATTTTTTCTTTGGGTAATGTCCGAAGATAATTACTTTTGACTTGGATGGATTTGCTACAAGCCTGTTTTTATCGTTGTATATGGCAAGTGCCGTGAGTGCCTTTTGTAGCCCAATTCTCGTGTGATCTAAGAGTACCAGGTCATCAGCATATTGCATGAATTGAATTTTGGTCCCACCGATCTTTGGGGTGGCCAAGGCTGCCCCAGTCAGGGCCCTCTCCATGTCCGCTGTGTATAAGTTAAACAAGTATTTCCGTACTCGGAGATGACGCATGATTCTTTCTCAAATTTCAAAGGCTGTCTCCAGGATATAGCACACTGGATGAACACTAATAAATTAAAACTGAATGCCAATAAAACTGAAGTCATCTTCTTCAGCAAGGGTCCCCCCCCGCCCCTGAACTCTGGTGGCCTACGGAGATGGGCCCGCCCCCTTCACCAAGTCACTCGGCAAAAAATCTTGGAGTGAGATGGGATGATAACATGTCCTTTTCATCCCATGTCCAACAAGTGGCCGGATGCTGTCTTAGCAAGCTGAGAAACCTCCGAAAAATCCTAAGGCTCTTACCGGAGAGTTGTAGAAAAACGGTTGTCCACGCGACTGTCACCTCACGGCTGGACTATGCCAATGGTTTATACCTGGGCCTCCCAAAATACTTGACTCACAGGCTTCAGGTAGTTCAAAATGCGGCTGCGAGACTGTTACTGCGAATTCCTTTCAAGCAGTCAGTCTCTCCGCATCTTCGAACCCTGCATTGGCTACCAGTAGCCAACAGGATAAAATTCAAAGCTTTGACGCTTGCGTTCAGATCTCTGTATGGCTCCTGCCCACAATACCTGAAAAACCGCCTTCCTAGATACTTTCAAAGCCGTGCACTACGATCCAATGACCGTGTCCAACTGGTCATCCCGCGGGCAAAAAAGGCCCGGCTAGGCGGTCGGACCTTTTCAGCCAACGTCTCCGCTTTGTGGAACTCCCTGCCACAAGTTATCCAACAGGCCCCCTCCGAACCCTGCTTTAGGAAATTACTAAAGACCTGGCTTTTCTCCCAGCCACGCTAGCTCTCCTATTTTTATGCCTAAGGTTATCAGTGATCTACTAGCGCCGGGACACCTCCTCGCGAGGTAGCTGTTCGCGCTGTATAAAATCCAGTATTATTATTATTATTAACAATGGGGCTAGCACACACCCTTGTTTTAGGCCTCGATCTGTGTCGATCTTCACGGATGCATGCAAGAGTTTAATTCTCACCCACGTTTTTTGATACAGCGACTGGATGGGGGGACTCATCTCCTGGTGAGGACGAAATGCAGCTGTAAAAATGTCCCTCCTGAGCAGGATTCTATGCCGCACATGCATCAACATAAGGAATTGCGATTCCTTAATAGGGATTTTTCAGAAATCCCTATTTAGGAATGGCAATTACTTATGCATGTTGGAATCGCTAAACAAATTGCGATTCCTACTTATTCCTTAATTGCGAATTGCAAATTGTGATTCGCTAGTAAGGAATAGCTTTCCATTAATTCCTATGGGCCTAAGGCCCATAGGAATGAATTTGAATTTCATGCGCAATTTGCGACAAACTAATAGGTACTCGCAAATTGAGCATGGAATTTCAAGGGTACAAGGATGCCAAAAGGACAACATGATGCACCTCTGAAATTGCCATGTGACTACATGGTGCGCACACACATGCCCCAAGGGCATGTGTGTCTGTAACATGGAACTTTGAAAAATGAATTTAATGCATTTTTCAAAATTTTCGCAAATTACCATTGATGGTAATTTGCGATCCCTAGTTGCGAAATTGCAATTTAAAACTGCATCATGCTTTGCATTCAGGGAATCGCGATTTGCAATTCCCTGAACACATTCACAATTTAAGTAATTGCAAATTTTACGATTACTTAAATTGCGAATTTGCACTTGGGTTGATGCATCTCAAATGCAAAAATACCGGTCGCAAAGGGAGACCGGTATTTAGACTGTTGCATGTGCCACAGAATCTCATGCTAGCAATGCTGCTACAACCGCCCTCTCAGTAATGAAAAAAACACAAATCCTCATTAGAGACCTTTATCTGGTAAGGTAAAAAAGCCAGAATGTCTAGGGAGCATGCATATCTCCCGGTAGCTAAGGGTGGTTTGGGTATTTCTTCACCTAGAGCATTACACCAGGTGGCACAGTTGAGATTCCTAGTGGAGTGGCAACGTCCTCTCACAAAGAAACACTGGTAATTTCTGGACCAGGTGTTAGCTGGCATCTATATATCAAAGATACCTTGACCCCTGCTTAAGATCCATCCCCGGCAAAGTACATCCACCTGTGGTCAGGGCCATGGTCAGGACCTGGGACAGACTGAGCGCCCCCTGAGTGCCTCTCATCCCAGATCTCTACCCTTACCCCCATTACGGGATATACAGACTTTCCACCGGCAATGCACAGACCAGCATACACCCAGTGGCTGGAGGCCAATTGCAAAAAGATTGGGAATCTCTTCGATGAACAGGAACTGCTAGACTTCCCTAGGATCCAGGAGAATTTCGGACTCCCCGACTCTGAACCTTCTCAGGATATTAAAAACACACAAACGCCAGTGAGGGATTTATTAAAAAATGCACACAGAGGGCTTCTTAGCGGTGCCCCCTGAAAACTAACCCACCACTAGTATCCAGGCTGAGGGGCAGCTTTCAGGTGCCACCACCAGACATGTTTCTAGACCCCTGAGTCTAGAGCCTGCTGCTCTTTGGGGCCTGAAACAATGCTCATCCTGGGACGAGGTGCCAAGACTCCAACCCCAGGATGGGCAGGGTTCACTTAAGGGAAGCTCCCAAGGCTTGCCACCTTTGTGAGCCTCCCCAGGCCACTTGCTGCTTTCAGCAACTGGTCCCCATTGGTTCTGACCCCCACTTTGGGCGGGAGAACCGGTGGGAAAAATTAGTGAGGAAGAGAGGTGTGCCCACCTCTTCCAACTCCACCCCTCAGATGAGGGAGGCAAGGTGAAGCACAACTCTCAGTACCTGCCATATTGCAGATGGGGCACTCAGCCAATCAAGGACAGGCTCACGACCCCTCACTCTGGAGGATGGCATAATAGGGTATTTACCAACCCTGGGTAAGGGACCCATTGGTCCCTGCCTTTTACCTACCTGTAACACCCCTACATCTAGCATTAGGGGCACCCCTGAACCCTGCCTCCTCAGACAAGAAGAAACTACAAGAAGCAGAAGAAGGACCGAACAGCAGTGCAGCAGCTAACAACAGGAGGACCCTCACTGACTTGGCCCCAGTCCTACCGGCCTGTCTCCCCCTCGAACCTGCTCCTGTGAAATCCCAGTGTGTCTGCAGCTAGCCACCTCAAAAACCACAGAGGACCTGCCTGCTTCTAAACACAAAGATTTTGTCTCATGTGAACACCTGATTTGTTCATCTGCAACCTCTGGCTCGGGCCAGACACCGCAAATCACCCGGAGTCCACTGCCCAAGCGCGAGTGGGCAAGCACTATGAGGAGGTCCCCTCAGGCGATCCTGACCTGAGATCCAGTGACCCCTGACCTTCCTCAAGTGTCCAGCCGACGCCTGCAGCCTAAATCCAGAAGGTCCCCCCAACTGCGACCAGGAGCTGGTAAGAAGAACCAACCCCAAACGGTAGCCCTGCACCCGATGCCCCAAGGCCTTTGTTGGCCAAACCAATGGTGCAGAACCAACACCTATATTCCCAACTTTCCTCTCAAAGTGGTGGTCGCACCCAGGAGACCTTCGTCCCCAAGCCTGCAGTGCCTTTGCAAACCGGAGGTTCCCCATTGAAAACAACAGGGTGCCCAACATCTAAACAGCACCCTGCACCTGGCCGCCCTAGTGCCGCTGAGGGTGCACCTTTGGTGATAATTGATTTCCTCATTTGCCCTGAGCTTAAATCCAGGAGCTTTGCTCCCACAACCAAGTGGCCTGCTCATCAGCAGCCACCAACCAGAGGCCCCCTATTGCTTATTGGAGAACATTGGCCATCAGCACTCTGCACCCGGTTGCCCTAGTGCCGCTGAGGGTGTAACTAGAGTGCATCCTTGACCCTGGATGACCCCTGAGTCTACCCCCAGAAACTCAACTCCCACTACCAAATACTTACCTCAAAACCGATTACACTATTTTCCATTATAGTATAACACACTGGTTTTCTTGGAAAAGTTTTGAAGTGCGGAGTTTGATAACATAAAGAAATTCTTTAAAATTACACTAACTAACAAATATAATTTTACTTACCTGTACATTTCACATCCCCTATGCTCTCCTCACATTCCGTTACCCCTGTTCTGCTTGGATCAGTGCATCTCTCCGACACACCTGCGACCATGGTTGAACACGACCTATGTTCAACCATGGTCGCAGGCTCAAATTCCTGCAGGTGCACTCAACCATTCACCCTTCTGAGATCGATAAAATTAATACCTTTGACAATAAACATCTGTTATTCAGCACCAACATAACCTTTGGTGAATGTGTGCTTTACAAATAGATGTTATGTTGTTTTATGTTGAAGTTGCATTTAGTCGGCATATAGTGCTTTGTGCGTGGTACCACTAGGCTCAACTTATCCAAGTATTTCTATGGCATTTGCCACACTGTCTATAGTATCCAAATCTGTCTTTGCTCCTGTTGCCTTGAGCCACATGTGGTTAGCATATGGTGCAGAAGTATGGGAGTATCCTTGCCCCAACTCCCTTTCATTACCTTTTATTCCAAGAAAGCCCCACTCCAGCTTTTTCTTTTCCAGCAAACAGCCTCAGAAGTATTTTCCCCTAGTCCTATGAGGCTTACAGTGGTCTCTTTCTACCCTCAGAAGCATGTGATGGAATGGATGAGATAGGCCATGGTTTATGGTGTGAAAATCTGTATTGTGCTACCAAGCAACGCAAACTTCAGTGCTTTCTGCAAAGTAGTATGATGGCAATGAGGCAGATTATTGGAGCTCCATAGGGAAATATATTATAATATTACATTATATTATTTGGAATTTGGAGTGCAATTATTCTAGTACTAGGGTATCCAACCTCTTCTGTCATAAGAAATCCTTGTGTTTAATGAATATCAACCAGAGCATCCATTATAACTGTTGTAATAGTGAGCATAACAGACAAGATTACACTGGTAGTCACCCACTGCAAGATTACAGTGATCACTTCAGTGTCTCATACAGGGCTACCACCAGTAATGTAAAAATGTATTTCACAAATTGAAATGCCTGTACACAGGTGATACATAACAGCTATAGCTGTAATGCCTGTCAATCCGAAGTAATAATGTTAGTATTAAATATGTCTAACGCTATGATTTAGCTCTCGAATATCAGCTCTAAATATATTTTACAAACTCATCTATTTTTTCCAAATATAATCATGGGAGTTATGAAAATATACACATTTTCATCTTGTGTATTTTTTGTAGTAGTTTAGTTTTGCTATACTTATATAAATTCATCCAAGGAAAAGCTTTTCATGTATTAGCCTATGCTGCACACAGGAGAGCTACCTGGAGAGCTACTAGTAGCTCACGAGCTTCTCATTGGATAACCCAGGTCAAGTAACCACATACTAGATATTTATATAGTTCCCTTGATGCCCTACAGTGGAGGCCTAAACACTTTTTTATATTCCAAACTATGTACATGTTGGATATAAACTGCATCTGGTCAGTGTATTTTTTTTATTTTCTTTCAATAAATATTTTGTGACTCAGTTTGTGATATGCTCTGGATAATACCTCTAAAGCTTAAACCAATTGCAAACTAATTCCTCATTTTTATATTCAGCAAGATGTCATCATGGCTTCATTAATTATTCTATTTTTCCCTTGCGAGCATTCAGTTTGTTTTAGAAAAGATGGAGAATTTCTGCTTTTGGACAATCTTAGTGAAATTCTTTGTACATGGCTGGTTGAAAATATAGATGAATCTGGTCAGTCAATCACAGAAGAGAGAGATTTCAAAGGTATGGTTCTTTTCCAATCATCTGGTAAGCAAAATAAGTAAAAACCTTTTTATTGGTATTGCAACTTTAGTGTATTGGTACACATTACAAACATGATTCAGTGAAAAAGCACAACACTGCAAACAGCATTGATCCTTATTTAAACATAGAATTAATATGGTACATTAATGTCTTCAACAACAAGGCATATATAACTACCTTTTAAAATTGGAATAAACAAAGGGAACATTGTTTGAACTGTACAGTATAAATGATGGCTTAATGGTTGCCTTTTTACATTCCCCCATCCTCAGGGCAATGAAGAATCATTTCATTTAATAACTGAGGAAAGCCCTTCATATCACACTGGGCTAATGTTTTATTATTTTTTTAAGGTAGATAGGATATTGCATTTCAACTTGGCCTAATTAATATTTGCTTTCTCTCCAAGGAAATTATATGTAACTCATTGCCCAATATTAATCAAAATGAAAGCTATTCTGTTGGCCCTGGTGTCTGTCTGAATGTGGCAGAAGTGAATACTTTACAAGCGGAAAACAAACACTTAAAAGGTAAGTGATTGATATACTGCCTAACCACGTAAACTGCAACAATTTCCATTAACAATCCTTTTTTCAACGCATCATATGCATCGCCTAAAAGAAAGTTTGTGTTATCTGTGTATAGTATTTTTTATCAGCTCTTTTTATTTCATTATAGCACATTTACACAGCACTTGCAACAGTGAGTTGGCTACATAGCATTTGCAAACTGCGTTGTCTGCTTTGATAAGTTCAAAGAACTTAACAAATTCAGCGGGCTTAAAAATATGTAGTCGATCATTCAAAGTACAAAAGGTACTTGTTTTTTTTACCACTGTTTTGGCCTACTATCTGTGCTGTAATTTGTAAACCTTTCTGCACATTTATAGTTTATATATTGGACAAACATTGTAGATTTTCTGAATTAGAAGGCTTTCAAATCTTTCTGCATGCAATGTTGTTTTAATTATGGCTGCTTTATATTTATGGAGCAAACCCAGAAAATCTTAGATTGTTAGCCACATACAGATGCAAAAATCAACATCCAAAAAACATGACTTCTATTACTTTATTAGTAGTATGTAACCTAACATGATGCCAAATAGTTAGTAGTTGTGTTATTTTTCAGACTGATATGCAGCAGTTGGTGAAGAATTCAAATGATCCTTCACGGTTCAGAACTGTTCTTGTACCAAAGAGAATTGCACAAACTCTTGGAGGAAGCCAAGGCAGCCCAGGACAGTACAGGTGTTCCTCTGAATGGTGGCAGAGAAATACTTTTTTCACTGAAACTTGGATCTGCAAATGGCATAACAAAGGCTTGTGCTGCATAGCTTTCCTTGATGAGGAGTACGTTTTCATTATTTGGTAAGATATTGCAAATGTTCAAGGTAATGTTCAGTCGACCTAGGACTATGAAAATACATTAATATACATACAGTGTTAAAATAGGTTTGCATATGTGGTCCGGTATCATAATATTGTACAAGGACTCCATCACACTTAACAAACAGCCATCTGAAAAAGAGCAATGGGGGAGGGGTTGTAACCAATGTTCCCTCTAATTTTTTTCCTCTGTGTGCGGCAGTGGAGGGTCTCTGTGCGCTGCAACCATGGCTATGTGCGCCAGGAACCAAACCGCGCGTGTCTGCGGCGCCAAATGGCACTCAAAATGTTTACTTTAAAAAGTGAAAATATGGTGCATTTCCACACATGCAGAGCCACAATAAGGGTCTTAAGGGCAGTTTGCAAATTTATTTTGTTGCCTGTATTTTCATTGTAGTGTCTCTGACTGCAGTTGTCTGTCTTCCCCGCTGCCTGTACATGGTCCGTGCCCCTTTTTCTTTCCTCTGTTCCCCTCGCTGTCCCCGTGCTCTCTATGCCCGGTCTTTCCTTCTGTAGCCCTCGCTGCCCGTGTCTCCGCCCAGTTTTCCCTTCTGTTCCCCTCGCTGCCCCATGCCTCTCTGCCCGTTCTGCCTTCTGTTCTTAGCTGCCCCTATATTTCTGTATTCTGTATTTTGCCTCTGTGCCATTAGTTTTTTGTGCCCGTCTGCCCTCTGTGGCACTCGTTTTTGTGCCCCTTTTGTTTTCCCTTGTTTTTTGTGCCTTTCTGCCCTTTGTTCTACTAGTTTTTTCCTTGTTTTTTGTGCCCTTCTGCCCTCTGTCCCACTCGTTTTTTGTGCCTTTCTGCCCTCTGTTCCACTCATTTTTTGTGCCTTTCTGCCCTCTATTCCACTGGTTTTCCCCTCGTTTTTGTCCCCTTCTGCCCTTTGTTCCAATCGTTTTTTGTGCCTTTCTGCCCTCTGTTCCACTCATTTTTTGTGCCTTTCTGCCCTCTGTTCCACTCGTTTCCCCTTGTTTTTTGTGCCCTTCTGCCCTTTGTTCCACTCAATTTCCCCTTGTTTTTTGTGCCCTTCTGCCCTCTGTTCCACTTGTTTTTTGTGCCTTTCTACCCTCTGTTCCACTCATTTCTCCCTTGTTTTTTGTGCCCTTCTGCCCTATGTTCCACTCGTTTTTTGTGCCTTTCTACCCCCTGTTCCACTTTGTTTTCCACTCATTTTTGTGCCCTTCTGGCCTCTGTTCCACTCGTTTTTTGTGCCCTTCTGCCCTCTGTTCCACTCATTTCTTGTGCCTTTCTGCCCTCTGTACCACTTTGTTTTTCCCTCGTTTTTGTGCCCTTCTGCCCTCTGTTCCACTCGTTTTTTGTGCCTTTCCGCCCTCTGTTCCACTTGTTTTTCCCTTGTTTTTGTGCCCTTCTGTCCTCTGTTCTACTTTTTTTGTGCCTTTCTGCCCTCTGTTCTACTTGTTTTTTGTGCCTTTCTGCCCTCTGTTACAATTGTTTTCCCCTCGTTTTTTTGCCCTTCTGCCCTCTGTTACACTCTTTTTTTGTGCCTTTCTGACCCCTGTTCGACTCGTTTCCCCATCATTTTTTGTACCCTTCTACCCTCTGTCACACTCGTTTGTGTGCCCTACTGCCCTCTGTTCTACTTGTTTCTTGTGCCTTTCTGCCCTCTGTACCACTTCGTTTCCCCCTCGTTTTTGTGCCCTTCTGCCCTCTGTTCCACTCGTTTTTTGTGCCTTTCTGCCCTCTGTTCTACTTGTTTTTGTGCCCTTCTGTCCTCTGTTCTACTTGTTTTTTGTGCCTTTCTGCCCTCTGTTCTACTTGTTTTTGTGCCTTTCTGCCCTCTGTTCCACTCATTTTCCCCTCGCTTTTTGTGCCCTTCTGCCCTCTGTTCCACTTGTTTTCTTTTGCCCTTCTGCCTTCTGTGTCACAGCTCTTGTGTGCTGTGAGGAAAGTTTGGGAAACGCTGGTGTAGACAGTTTCCAAACACAGCGTGGGCTAAAGTATGCGCTGTGTTTGGAAACTGTCTACGCTTTTGTTAGTAAAGCGCGGGGCAGACTGTAGTCTTTGTTTAGGTATTGCTGTTAATCAGAGCCCGTGAAGGGGCTCTGAATAACAGCAATACTTAAACAAAAGGCCACAGTCTGCCCCGCTTCCACATAGCCACAAGCTCCACCAGGCCCCCCGCCTCCTTACCTGCACTCCTCACGACCGCTCCGCCGCCACCGCATCCAAAGTGCCTCATGTTCGCGCCGCTCGCTGCTTTAAAGTGGCCGTCAGCGCGACGTCCTGACTGTGTGTGCGCTGACATCAGGAGCGGTGCGTGCGCGCGCCCTAGAGGGAACGGTGGTTTTAACTTATTAAGAGTTTGGGCTGAGTTTGCTCTACAAATAGCATGCAAATCTGGCGCAAAGCCTTGAGTTGGGATTTAATTTCAAAATCTGTAGGTCAAGGTGAGGGGCTCAAACTGGATGAATGGGTGATAGCAAGCTGCACTTACAAAATACTGTGCTCACAGCTCTTATTTAGACCTGATCAGCTCTCCCAATAATTTGATCAGTTGCCCTGTTACTAGCACTAGCTAGGTTATAAGCTCCTATTTGGATTTATGGTTAATATGGTTGTTTCTTAAACTGTTTTCCAAATATGAATATTGTAAGAAGACTTCAGGCTCAACATGCCTACCTCCACAATAGTTTTGTAAATGAAACCTGGTATTGATTGCTTTCTGTTTGCAGAGGAAGTGTGATAGCATCTGGTGAACAGTAGAGGTTTCTTCACTGGACGGGGAGTGTCACCTCCCCACCACCTGCTGCAAGCTGCATCGGAAAAATAAAACTTCTGTGAACAATGAAAAGATTTCATTGCCATTTTATATTTTTTCAATGTTATGCCCTGTAGTAGCCAGCCTGCCCAGAGACATACAGGGTATGTCCTCTGCTGCAGATTGGCAGCAGAGAACCGGTGCAGTGGATCGCTGGATGCTCCAATGTGCGCATGTTGCTTTGGCCAGCTATTTTGAGCTGGTCAAAGTGACATGCACACTTTGAAGATCACCACCCAGATGTCTTAGATAGCTTGGTGGAGATCAAGCACAGGCTTAAAAGGCCTAAAGGAGTGTCCAGCCAGGATGGCCCGTCCAATCCTAGTGCTGCTCTCACAGTATGAGGGAAATGCCAGGATTGGTTAAGGAAGTAGGCTGGTCCTGTGCTGCAGGAAAAAAGATTGGGAGTGAGGAACGCAGTCAGGTAAGTGGCTTTTTTCTTTTGTGATGTATATTTTGTGTGGATGTTTTGTGTTCCCAGCATTGGTTTGCCCTCCACACCACTCCAATAGCTGGCAGCCACTACTGATGGTGAACATGACTAGTGCACATATGTTTGTTTCAAAACCTCCACATTGGTACTTGAATCAATCTTTCTTTCAAGTACCCCAGAAAAAGGATGAAGGAGGAAGAAGACAGCCTGCTACTTGGGGCTGGAACTATCAGTAGTGCAGCAGGCGTAGTTGCATTAGGGACCAGGTGCATGAGGGGCTAAACGCCCCGGTTATATGTGGTGGTCTTTTGTGTTCAATTTCTGTTGTCAGTTAGTTGTGTTTGCTCTGTTACAATTCTCTCATTTATTGCAGATTGTGAGCTACAGAAAAGTACCCCCGCTCCAAGCCCTGCCCACTCCTGCTGCCCTAAGTCTTCTATAAAGTTTTTGAGGGGGGCAAGCTTCAAAGCATTTTACATCAGGAGGGATCATTGCACAAAAGTTAAAATACCTTTGTTGTGGATGCACCTTTCTTGTCCTCTTCCTGAAACTCCAACAGATTTCCTGAATCCACAACTTGAAGCTTCATTTTTAAGTACATAAAGGAACCTTTTCTTTCTCCACCTCCCGCCCCCTTTTCATCAATGCCTCCCCCTCACCTGTGCCTCTTTGAATGCGCCCTTAATGTTAAACTTATGAACCCTTGAAACCATATCCACATCTCATCAGGCACACTATATCAAATAATGGGATTCAAACATTTTAAGGGCAGCCCAGTCCTATTACAAACCTAAAATAGTGGTGGTAACATGATACTGATGTAGGTTAATTTATTTTTTTCCAGATTTTATAAAGTATGTGTGCAGGGCCAATGGCTGGCTATCACTGGACAACAGAACTATGAGAACGAAGTTGGCTGAAAGATTCCCAATGCTAGAATGGTACTAAAGAAAACTGTGAAGTTGCTGGTTTTCATTAAGCCTTTTTTTATAGTATTCTGGCATTTACTTCCCCTCTTGTACAGTGTCCTAGACTTATTTCTGCTCTATTGTCTGGTATCCTGGCCCCTATGCATCCAATTGTATGCTTTAAATCAATAAAATTACAAGTTGACACATCCCTTTTGATACTTTTTCATTGAACCATTATCTTCTTCAGTCTTTTGCTACTTGTAACCATGTTAAACAGCATCAGATAATGCTCTTTACCTTAAAGTAAGGCAAGTCCCAGTGAGTTAGGAGTATGGGAGTAGCCCCACAAGTTGTTAAGCTTATCTGAATTCAAAGTGTAACATTGTTGCAGATCACTACTTTTGCAAGCATATGGTATTTCTACAGCACAAAGCTGTCCAAAAGGAAGGTTTCTCAGATTTATTTTATACAGTGCAAGTCTCTCACAGTAGTGTGGAAAAAGTAATCATTCCAGAGCAGGAAATATTGATCTGATAATTAGGACCAGATTTATGGAAGTTTTTGTTTGGTTTGCTTAAGTTTTATAATGCAGATTTGATGCAAAATCCTTTTCAGGATTTACAAACCGGAGCAAGTTGGTATTTGGTACAACACTCATTTGAAACGGGACATGTTTTCAACTATTTCGAGTCACAGTATTTTTCGTACTGGAAGGAGACCCTTCTGGTAAAAATTGTAAGCTAGAATCTTGCAGACACCTTTGCACTATAATGCAAATATGTGTGCATGGTGCTCAACTGCCTGATGGTGCAGTGGTGCAAGGGAGAGGGGAAGACATGGCATTTTCCTGCTCTCTTCCTGTTACACAACAGAGCAAATTTGGGTGCTGCGCTGCGTTTAGTGACACTTTTGTGAATCTGGTCCTTACTTTAGAACTAATTGCATTTAAAATAATTCATGGTAATGTATAGAGAAGGCCTATTACATCCAAGTGGCCTGTTTATGACAGGAAAGTACATTGAGGAGGTGGTCCTCAATGCCACAGCGCATAACAGTAAGGCCCATAGTTGACCTCATCACCCGTGTTGTCAGCCTACACCTCTGACCAGCAGCAGTCCAGCCTGATAATTTTCATTTTCTCCCTTAGGCCCTCTACCATTGTTACCCTGATCAAGGCTTCTATTTAAGATATATTTACCAAGGCGTATTGAGTCCCCCAACCTCGCATTTGTTCACAACTTAATAGTAAGTTGAACACTGCGGGCCCTAGGAGGACTCAACATTGTTCCTACACATGACTCTCCGGTTACAATCAATTTCTAATTACCCTCTAGATCGGCTTGCAAATTATCTGGCCTCTGGCCTTGCAGCGTCCTCCCAGGTAGCATCCACAGGTCAGTTTTTTAGCTGGTTTTACTTATATGCATAACATGACATTTAGCCACAACCTTTACAGCATTGTACGATGCATGGGCACAGCCAAAATCACAAATGTATTTTTTCTAAATGCCATTGATCCACAGTGCCTTCAAACCCGCGCGGCATAGTAACACTTAGCTCCTTTTTTTTTCACCCTTACCATAGTTAGTTCAGCACTACACATTGGAAATTTCCGACATGTACTTATTTTGAAACTGTCATAAACTTCTCCCCCCTTTTTTCCCCTTTGCTTCTTTTTTCTCTCCCTTCCTTTTTTTCTTCTCTATGTATAGGCTATCACTCAGGCATTATACTTAACATCCTGATGATGACCCCCCCTTTCTAGTGGGGATCAAAACGCTGTCAACCGTTGCATCTGGAGTCCAAACTGTTTTACCTGATGTTTTTTTGCGGAGCAAACGATGCCTGTTTAGTTGTGACTGTCTGTAATTTGTATTTCTTCACAATGTCACCTTTTGCTTTTAATGCCTCAGGTCTGGAGTTCTACTGACTTCCATCTTTGACCCACGTAATTCTGTATCTAATTGTGTTTTTGTTCTTCAATTGTTTTAATAGTCATTAAATGTACTGTATCTCCACTAGGGAGAGCATTACCACAGGGCTCATTATAGCTCTGTGTCCTATTGTTCATATACCCTTCCTGGAGGGACCAATGTTGCTTATAATGCTGAGTTATAGTTATGGCTTTGGGGTAGATACTGAATTGTTTTTCTTCCTCATATCATATGATTCTTTCAGGTTCTTAGAACATATGTGACAGGCCGCTGCAGGCCCGGACTGGCCGTTGAGGGCACCGGGCAATCCCCTCGTGGGCCGCATGGTTGGGGGCCGGTTTTGTGCCCCTGGGGCCGTTTTTGTTACAAGGCCGTTATGCTGCAAAAACGGCCCTGTAACAAAAAACAGCCGAAAACCGGCCCTGTTACAGAGCGCGGTCGCAACCCCCCCCCCTTTCCTCCCGGCCGGCCCCCCTCTCCCCTCTCCTCCCGGAGGGGGAGAGGGGGGCCGGCCGAGCACTTTGCCAGGGCCGGTTCTGGTTCCCAGTCCGGCCCTGGGCCGCTGCAATAGCTTGAGAGGAAGCGTTAACACAAGCTTGAAATATGATGAATCCCTGATAAAAAGAAGTCACAATCAACCACTTTCATTTATGGTTCATCATTATATGGATGTGCATCAAATCAATTATATTACATTACTTTGATATTTGAAAAAGTCGTACTTCTTTGAGGGTTTCCAACAGGCGCATACAGTCACCAAAGTAACAAGAAGAAAAATGCCTCCTGTCGAGAGTATTATGTAGAGGGAGCTCCTTCCTGAAGACAGAAAGAGAGGAAAAAATAAGTTTAAAGCTCAATGTCACATACAGAGACTCTTAAAACAGTCATTTGTTAAAATCAAAGAGAAACTATTTCGTAACAAATATTCTTACATATTATGAACACTTTTCCTTAGAAAAGTATGAAATTGAGGTACTTCTCTCTGTTAAGTATTTATTTTGTTCTGATTCTTTTAATAAGCACAGTATACTGAGGCTGTGCTCTTAGAACTACTTGCAGATTTAATTCTAGTCACGTGAAACACACCCCGATGGCTGTTAAAGCCCAAGAGGGTCATTCACCCCCCCACTTCTAGCGTACACCCATGCGAGTGCCCTGATCTGTCTACATAAGTAACAGTATACGCGCTCCTCTGGCATGGTAGGGCATGAGGGTCTATGAGGCTCTACAACTTTTTCCGGTTTCTGCTAACAAGCCAGCTGTTTGGACTTGATATTAGAGAAATGGTGTAGGTCTCCAAATGAAACGTTGCACCATTTTGGCTATTCAAAGCAATAGGAAGCATTTCTCGCCCTTCAGGGCTGCCCTACTCAGTGCCTGGATACCCTCACAAGTGATTAGCTGCACTGTACAAGTTCACATAACAATTTGCACCTACCATGGTTCAAGGAAACTGATAAATGAAGCAACTGGATGGTGTATCATCTTTCCCTTATTCAAAACATTAGTTAAACAAAATAGTTGAGTGCAAACAGTCAAGATTCCGGTAGCAACCATAACAAATATGCAGTATAAACATTATTATAGTTGACTAATACTGAAAAACACCAGTAAAAGCAGGTATTGGAGTTATATTTTATTCTTGTGTTGTCTGCAGTTTGGTTATGTGTTCATAGGTGGATTAGTTTAAGACATTGGATTATTATTTTGAGTGGGTGAACCATCAAAGGCTCTAAATTAAACTGGACTGAGCCCTCTGGTAGCTATGTAGAGTGACTAGATTTTCAATATCATAAAATGGAACATTCCACTGACACAGGAGTAAGACTATAATCAATAAAATGTTTCACCCTTCTCTACAAAAGACATTGTTATGTACACATGACATTTATACTTACTCTAATAGCCATTGCACACTAATAGACAGGCCTTTTTGTGGTAAGCACAGAGAACCTTAAATGCATTCATTCTGCGGGAGCAGATATGGAGGACCCTCCTTCTCCACACATTGACGCCAAGTCCTGGAACGCCTGTCCACACCACATTAGGACCTCACCATGTCTCCCCACTAGAGTGTTCCCAAGAAACTGAAGACCTGACCATTTAACTATTTAACTATAGGCTTAATCCTTGATACTCCTCAGCAGATAAGTGCACTGTACAATTCCTCTCAACTTACCATAAAATAACAGCGCACTGTAAACATTATGACAAGATGAGGTCAGATGTATAAGCACCATTTCAAGTGTATTGTGCTGGCCTCTAAACTCTTCTCAAAACTGGAAATGTATTTGATTTGGAAAAAAGTGTTGAGCCCCTGGGGCATATGTCCAAAACCATGTACTGTCCAGGCAAATACCAGACATCTAGCCAGCCTGCAGCTATGGAACAGAACAGACATGCTTAGTTCAGGGCAATGTGTTAAGTATTTATGCAGTACCAAAACCGTTATTGAGTCAAAATGCAAAACAATAACAATTGCAAACTTGAATTAGAAAAGCAGAGTAACATTTTATAATCCAAATGACACCAAAATGACACAAATCAAAAAAGGGAAACCGGAGACTTGGATTTTTAAAGTTTTAAGTAAGAATTCCAACAAGAAACAAAGTTTCAGAATTGTCTTCAAAGAACAACTGTGATGTTGTGGTGGGAATCATTGGGAATGGACATCACATCGACTCAGGAGCAGCGATGCGGCTGATCGGCTGAGCTTGCTCCTTCTCAGCTACATGCTGTGTCTTTGGCAATTAAATATTTCTAATAGAAGAGGAGAAAATCAAGGCTACATTCTCAGGCGGCATGACAAAAGTGAGGATTTTGCTGCCCTCAATGTCTTTACTTCTATTACTACTCTCACTGCCTGTAACGCCCTTGCGCGTGCTTACATTTGTGCAGGAAGGTGAAGTGTGGGCACAAACAACTGCTTTTGCAGTTTCAAGGACTCACTGCTGGAAAGGTCAGGAGAGTAGGTGAGTTCACGGGACCTCTCTTGAAGCACCCACCAGTGCCCACCAAGGTTTCCCATCGTGGGGTAAGTGCAGCCATTTGGTTCACAGTCTGGGGTCGCTGGGGAGGGGCCAGAAATCAGGGCCAGAAGTTTCTTTTATTATTACTAGCTATCCTTAGAGGGAAAATGTCCCCAGTTATACAGCACTCTGCACCAAAGGAGAAACCTATAAAAATGCATAATCCCTCCCAAAATGTGAAATTAGGTTGCGCAAAGAAGGGAGGAAAAAGGGGAAAGAGAGAGGAAAAGAAAGAAGAAGAAATGCGAAGTCAGTCAGTCAGTCAGTCAGTTAAAGTACTTTATTCGGTTTATGTTAAAACCATAAAAGCATGCTAAAACATTGTATACCAAAGAGTTATAAAACCATGAATTAGATTAAAAATATATTCACAAAATACCAAACTTTAAATACACGATACACATAATCAATTCATTTTGGGTAAATTATGTAAGACCACATTTCGGGACTGAGGTATTCAATTAATTCAGATTGGTGCGTTAGGACAGGTTATACATAACGTATTTTTCCTCTTAATTCTAACGGCCGCCATAAGAAAACTAGCAACATTAAAAATTTCCCACACATTTGATATTAGCTGCAAATAAAGAAGTTAAAAGGAGAAATGCAATTTTAGACAACAATCTGTACTATAAGGAAACATGTGTCCAGCCGGACACTGATTTAATCAATGTAAAGGTATACACAAAATAAAGCGAACAGTTATACAGTGGGATACAGTCCTGTAATCAGTACACATAGCATATGTAACAAAACAAGGGGTAGGGATTTGCAGGCAATTTACGAAAGGGGAGGCACTAGTAACAAGTTATGCTTGGAAGAAAGGGGCCCCTGCCTTATGAGATGAACCCTGGCAAGGAAACGATTTTTAGGAAAAGGAGAAAGAACACAAATGCACTGGGTTTTGTGCCTGTTTAAAAGAGTGAGAAATGACATTGCACTAATGAATCAATTAACACTATATGTATTACTAATGTATCATTATCTTTTATTTATTATTATTCCATCTTTTTTATAACAAATTTATAACTAATAAGGCATATATACAATGTTAATGTTAATGTTAATGTTAAAGGGGGTGCTTCTATAGCGCATGGCTACTCCGAGGAGTGTCCCGGCGCTGTCGGAGCCTCAACAAGTCTAGAGTGGAGAAAGACGGACGAATGAAGGGGGCATAGCTCCGCAAGGCGGTGTTATTGCAGGAAAAGGAAGGTTTTCAAGTCTTTCCTGAAAGCCAAGAGATTGGGGCTGGATCTGAGAGAGAGAGGAAGATCATTCCACAGCCGAGGGGCGAGATGTTTAAAAGAGCGCCCACCACAGCGAGCACGACGGATCAACGGAGTGACTGCCTTGGCCTGGGTTGAAGAGCGCAAGGATCTGGATGGAGAGTAGAAGCTGACCCATTTCTGGAGGTAGCGGGCACCTGTGCCATGAAGAGCTTTAAAAGCGATGGTCAGGGCCTTAAAGGTGATCCGCTTCTTCATGGGAAGCCAGTGGAGAGTTTTGAGAAGCTCACTGGCCCTTGCTCTCCTGGGGAGGCCAAAGATGGCGCGGGCCGCCGAGTTCTGCACCACCTGAAGACGCGACAGGAGGTAGTCAGGCAGTCCAAGGTAAAGGATGTTAAAGTAGTCCAGCCTAGAGCCAATCAGGGCCTGGACAGTGATCTTTCTGTGTTCCAAAGATAGAAGCGGCAGGAACTTTCTCAGCATCTTCAGGATGGCAAAGCGTTTGCCGGCTAGACCCGACACCTGAGCCCTGAAGGAGAGACTGTTATCGACCTGAATGCCCAGGTTTTTTGCAGCCTTTGAGTCACCTGTGGGAGGGAACATGGCTGCCGGCCACCACTCTTTCCATTTAGGGTCTGCGGGGCAGCCGAAGAAGAGTACCTCGGATTTGTCGGAGTTGCACTTGAGGCTGTGCCGACTAAACCAGTCGAACAAACAAAGTGATTATACATGTGACATAGATATAATGAATTAAGAAAAATAGAATTTGATGTCAAATAATCAGAACAATTCATAGAATACAGTAACACATTCCAATTCAACGGGTTTCGGCGTGTGCCTTCTTCAGGAAGTCTGTATTTCTTACACAATAACGTTTACTATAAAATAAAGAATGAAATACAATTAGAATATGATATCTTACAAGTTCAAACACAACATCTTCTTCATTTACATGATTTCATTGAGCTATGTATATGTGATTAATATAAATCACCATGATTGCTTCCTGATGCGCCCTGCATTACATTGATCACTACTTGATGCGGATCACTACTTCTGAACACAGATTTCCACTTACCAATTCCCTGGACGCTATGACGACGTGTCTAAGAACCTTAGACATGCAATTCTGAGCTCCAAGAGGCTTTGCATGATCAGGCAATATATTTTATTCCTGATGATGATCCTTTATCACATGTAGGATTGAAACGCCATCGACAGTCTATGTAGTGACACATAATTGCCATTGAATAAACTAAATGTGTATACTACATGAGGTCAGCTAGTTGAATTTTTAACTTGTTACTAGTGCCTCCCCTTTTGTAAATTGCCCGCGAATCCCTACCCCTTATTTTGTTATATATGTTATGTGTACTGGATACAGGACTGTATCCCACTGCATAACTGTTCGCTTTATTTTGTGTATACCTTTACATTGATTAAATCAGTGGTTAGCTGGACACATGTTTCCTTATAGTACAGATTGTTGTCTATTATTGCATTTCTCCTTTTAACCACTATACATTAAGGACTGTTGTTGCTTGCTGTATACTATACCCCAGGTCCTTGATTACCTAAAGGGTCCCCTTGTTTCTTTAAAACTGCAAATAAAGAAGAGCTGGCTTAACTTGCAAAAAACCTTTGTTAGCTAGAATTGGGAGGATAAAACGCTTCCATATTTCGATAAGGTGCTCACAAAAGAAAAGAAAATGCATTGTGTCCTGTACAGAGAAATCATCACATGAACATACCCCCAGATCTTCCGCCGTCTTCCAATCAGGTGACTCTGCAAGAATGAAATGAAATTGGCCCAGTTTGAATCTAGCAGTAGGAATCGCTAATTGGGGTTTGTGACGATAACCAAACATGGTTCAATAGTCAGCGTGGTCTTCCACAATTGGTGAGCCCTTACCGTCGTCTTTGCCAGGTCCCTTTCTTCTCTAGCCATGGCAGCCATTAATAAATATGAGTCCTTAACCCACTTGACGTCCCCCTTCAACAGTTTATCAGGCGAATTATATATCTCTGGTTGGCCCAATATCACAGACAAGTTACAAACATATCTGAGCCAAGGGATGCGATGTCCATGGTCGAGAGCTAAACAGTCTTTTAGGATTTCCTGATTTAGCTCTAGTTCCGGGTTCAACCAGGTCAGGATCCATTTTAAAAGAGGTGCCATGGCTATTAAGTCCTCCACAAAACCAGCTCCACACTCCTGATAAACAATATAGCCAGCTGGTGCTTGTGGAAACGATAAAATGTTTCTAAAAAACCTATCTTCAACTACCTGAATAGCCTTCACATTCCTAATTCCCTAAATGTCAGCACCATACATAGCAAGTGAGATGCATTTAGCTCCGTATATTTTCAAAAGGGCTTGCATTGGTCTGGCCCCCAATTTACATGCAAAGCACAAAACAGCAGATGTTGATCTGGCCAGGACATTTCTTTTAGCTTGAATTTGTGGTATCCAAGAGCCTTGATCGTCAAATATGATTCCTAAATACGGGATGGTGGATACCCCAGACCATACGTTCCCCTCGCAATAAAAGGTTTTAGCCCTTTTGGTTTTACAACCAATTGTCATTATATGGGACTTGGAGAAGTTGACGCTAAGGTCTAGGGATTTCATGAAGGCCGCAAAGGAATTTAAAAGTCGTTGTAACCCCACCGCAGTTCGTGCTAAAAGAGCGGCATCATCCGCATAGAGGAGTGGCGGATCAGGCGTTTCCCCACAGGCGGGATATCTTTACAACCTTCAGATAAAACAGAATCCAAATTATTGATATAAAGGGTAAAAAGTAAGGGGGCCAAAATGTACCCCTGGCTGACACCATTGGCAATACGTATTCCTCCAGTACAATTGCTCATCTGGTCATACCTCACGGTGGCAGATAGGTCCCTATGCAGGTCTGCAAGGAAATAAATGATGTTTTTATCGACTCCTAATTACTGGAGCATGACCCATAATTTGGATCTTTTCACTCGGTCAAAGGCCGAGGAAAGTTCCATGAATGCCAGAAAGAGTGCACCCTTCTTGGCAACCATGTGTTTCCCGATCAGTAGATGTAAGTTGAGGCATTGATCCGACATGCCCCTACGCTTCCTGAAGCCATATTGCAGATCTGAAAGTGTTTTCGTTTCCACGAACCATCCCGTAAGTTGACTAAGCACCACCCTTCCAAGTACCTTAACTGCTGAATCAATGAGGGAGATCGGGCGATAACAACAAGGGTCCCCTCTATTTCCTTTTTTAAAAATTGGTACTATTACAGACTTCGACCACGTGTTAGGTAAACCCGAATGACAGGCCTTGTTAAAAACATTACACAATGTCTTAGACCATGTCTTGATATCAGATTTAAAGAGATCAGCGGGCACGCCATCCGGTCCCGGGCCTTATTACTCGTCATCTGATTTATTGCCTCTGACACCTCTAGCTCCGAAAAAGATAAGACAAATGCCTCAAACCTGAAATCAGGATATGCACAAATGGCCTCCCCATCATATACTTGTTTAAAATGATTGTGCCAGGCCTGCTCCTGGATACCACAGTCAAGCTGACTATTTAAGGAGTCCTGGAAGAAGGGCTTATTAACCACATTCCTGAATTTGGCACTACTATTGATGACATCCGTGGACAATAACTCATTCCAGGCCTCCTTTTTAATCTCCTTTTTCCGGTTCAATTGGGCCAATTTATACGTTTTCCTTAATGCAGCTATGGTTGATTTGTCCAATGGGTTAAATTTTAGAGCAGCCAACAGCTTCCGGTGGGCTACTGAACAATTAAGGTCAAACCATCTCTCCCCCACCATGTCCTGACTTTTACCTGGCCGTTTAAGATCAGAGGCAATCTGGGCACAGATTTCGGCATAAGGCAACAAGACGTCATCATCCCCATTTCCAACATTCATGCAGATAGACATCTCATGACCAATCTTGGCCAGCAAGTTGGCATGGAAATCCTGGGATACCACCCAACACCCTTTTAGTCTACGGGCTTGGTCTGTGGACCGAATGTCTAGTTTACCCATGGTACCTTTAGTATTTTCTAGTTTCTTTGAACCATCCGCCAGGATTAGTGTAACAGGATTATGGTCACTAAACATAGACCAAGATACAGTATACCCACTTACCCTATTGGCCAATACTGCACTCATAAATATGTAGTCAATAATTGCGAAGTCATTCTTCACCATTAGGTGCAGTAACCCCCCATGCTGCGTCAATTTCGACTCAAAGAGTAAAAACACAAGTGTGACAAGCATGTGCCAATCATACAGCCTTATCTTGTAAAGAGTGTTCAATGTCCAGTAACCCTGATGAAGACAACTCAAGAAGAAGTGCAAGTGCAGGTGTTCAAGGACAGGATCATAGAGATTCTCAAGGGGAATATCATGAGACTGTAGATGCCCTTGGGGATAGCTGTACAGATGTAGGGTCGCCGGATGAGATAAACAAGTCCTTTCAAGAAAATCCTGCAAAGATCCTATGAGAGAGTGAGGAGCAGGAGCCCAGCACTGCAAAGTTAAAGGGAATTATGGACTTCCCTCTGTTCACAAAAGCGAAAACTGGTTCCTACACTGGTGGTAATTCCGCCACTGAGCTGCCGGACAAATCAGAAACAAGACAGCCAGGGAAGTTACAATCTCCTCAGGCAGCTCTCCTGTTCTCTCCGGAGTCTGCGCCCATCTTTTCGGAACAACTATCGGTTCAGACACCCGAAACCATATCCTCAATAGTAATAATTGACCAAACAACCCAAACTGAGCAGGGTGCAGAATAAATCCCCTACGAACTTGACAGAAGAGGATATGCTCTCTGAGGGACAACTACTTACGATGCAGTGAGACGTTAAATCAATGCTTAATGTCAGCTTGGAAGAAATAAGGGATCTCAAAGCCTCACAAACAACCGAGATCGCAGTTCTATATCTTAGACTCTCAAAAATAGAGGAGACTGTTGCTCAAATTCCAGAGAGGCTCAAAGAGGCAGTGGCTCAAATTTCTCAGTTAGAGGATCAAGTGACAATTATGCAATAGAAAGTCGCATTATTTCAGAAGCAAATTTCCTCAATAGAGTCTAAGCTGCAGGAGTTTAAAAACCACTTGCGTCGCTCAAATCTCTGGAATGTGGGAGTCTCAGAATGTTTGGAGGGAATGCAAACAGGCAAATGGGTCTATACCTTCATTAAGATGCATGATTTCCTAGAACATTGTGGGGATCTCACTTTGACAAGAGCTCATTGCTTCCGAGCTCAACAGCCGCTCCAAATCAGAAATTCCTGTGAACGATTCATGTTAACTTTGGAGACCTGCGTGAAAGAACAAGTATAATATAAAGCTATTAAACTGCGGCAGTTCATTTTGCCAGAGGTGCCTCTTTGCGGTATCTTTCTCAATATGTCAACATCAGCTGAAAAACGGAGGAAAGATTTTGTTAAAATGCTCTATCTTTTTGAAGTGCAGGGTGCCCAGGCAATGAATGCGAATAAATACAAACTGAAGGTGTTTGTAAAAGGGCAATTCACTTATTCTGCAATGTATCTGAGGCACAGGAACTTCTGCAGTAGATTACTAATAAGTCATAACTGAGCGATATAGCCCTATAATATGTATTTTCACTCTTTTGCTCCTAAGAACTGGGATTAGGTTGGGGTTTCTCTTTGATGGCTTTGCATAATTATGATTTGGGTCTCTTTTCTCCTTATTCTGCTTTTGTTTCCTCACCTTTTCTCTTTCTACATTTCCTGACTGAGCTGGCCTGGAGGAGGAAGGCCAAAAGAACTTCGCAGAAGGTCACTGTGCCAGTCTTAATGGGGGGCTAAGCATGTCAGGTGTAAGTGGGAAGGCAAACCACTCACTGCTGCTTTGCAAGGAAAAGAAGGTGGAGGAAGGGCAGGGTAGGGGCAAGCATAAAGGGGATGGTGGCGGCATGGGGTAAATGGTTTAATAAAAAGATTAAATTATGTAAATATTCAGGCGTCGAAAACTTAATTTAAGTTTTGTTAATGATGACACTACGTTTTATTGCATGGGGGTTTTATTATGGTTCTGAATGCTCTATTATCCAGCAAAGTGTTGGGGCCTGCTCAGTATGTAGGTATAGAGTGTAGGAAAGTAGCATCTGCTTCTTATGGTTACCCCCATTTCTTTGCTGGTGCCTAACTGAATTTACACTAGTCTGAATGGAATCCTGCTATCCAGTACCCCAATCTATCTGCATATACAGTCATTAGTATATGGTACACCATGTACCCACGGCATAGGTACCCCAGAGGCCTAACATGGGCTGAACCACCCATGAGCGACCATTCAAAATTACACAACAGGCCTGCTATAGCAGCCTGTGTAAGCTGGTGCTTGCACCACTTACTTAGATTTGGGTTCGCTATATCTATCTAAATCACTACACTTAAAGACCTATCAGTCACCCTATGGCAGTCCTTATCAATCCTGAAGGCAGGGTGCTGGGTTTTATGTGCGAGGGTGCCCTGAATGAGCAGAGCTGCTCTGCAGCCTTCGGAGACCATTCTCCTGGGCTGTCAGTAATGCATCCAGACATATAGGTTTAAGTTCATTATAACCTTGCGGTAAATGCTAACTTTAAAATGGCTGCTTCAAAAAATGTTGTGTTCGGTGTCAAACACCTTGGAATCATATCTCCACACTAGTAACTGGTGTGGGAGGTATGATTCCACCCTTCCAAATGGGACATGTGTGGGTCATTGGTCTAGGCGGTACCAAGCTTTCTCAACCCGGGTAGCACAAAATGGACGCTGCCAGCCACAGACACGATTCTGCTCTCCTGCTCCTGAGCCAAGCTCGAGCAGAGGAAGGCATGACAATAGGCATCCTGTCACAGGGAGGTGTGACCACCTCCCAGACAGGGTTTAATATATTGAGGCTGGGTGGGTGCACTCTGAGAGTGCCAGAAAGTCAGCACTAGGGGCAAATTTGGTGGCCCTGTGCATAGCCCAGCTCAAACCTGTTCTGAAAGCCATTGGCTCCTGCTTTGGTACAAAACTGGACAAAGGACATGGGTGTATCCAACCCTCTGTCCGGCCCCACCCCTAGGAAGGTCCCCTGAACCTGTCCAACCCTTTCCCATGGGTATAAAATGGGATACCAGGCTACAGGACTTTAGATTCTACCTGGCCAAGATTCTGGTTAGAAGAAACCAAGTACTTTGACTGTTTGCACAACGCTGGACGACTGAAGAATTTACCTTGGAGTTAAGGAGTTACTCCCCTGCAGAAGCAGGCACCTAAGCACATCTGACCAGTTTGATTTTCCCGAGCTCCTGAGAACTCCGAAGATTTCAGCAACACAAGAGGTGGGTTCCCAAAGGTCCCTGATGTTGGTCTGATGTCTCTGTGATTCTGAGACCTGTATCCCTCGTGGGGGCTGTGTAACCCGAACCCCTGTCACCACATACATTTTCAAATGCATATGGTTGTTGGAAATTCCTGAGCCTGTACATTGGACTCTGAGTAGTCCTGACCCTGAGTAGTATTAGTACCAAATATATCCAGCCTACTCACACTGAGTGCTCTATGGGCTGGTGCTTTGTAAGTTTTCTTGAGGTTTCCTCGCAACTCCTGGTCCATTGGCCTGTAGGTCTTGGCGAGTGTCACCTTGTTTGTTATTGGGCTTCCCTGATTTCTCCAGATATACCCTGACTTCCCTTGCTTGGAGAGTCTTCTGGACCTTGTTGATCCACACCATAATCTGTTTGCTCTGCCGTTGTAGGTTGCATTTGCAAAGGCTCATTGGTGCTCCAGCTGGATGCCGACCCCTCAGCAATCGACAACCTTCATGGCTCACCTCCAGATCTTGATTGTCCTTGACATCTCCTGGTCCCCATGGCTGCAACGTCAAGCATCTCTCCTTCGCACCTGAAGCACCTGACATTGTTGGGCATTCAACTACCAAGCCCCTGGTCACCTGAAGTGATACAGACTCTGTCCCCTCTGCTTCAGGTTCCTCTCATCTAGAATCCAGGCTTGGATTCCACCGGACACTCTTCGCCTTCCCGACAGCAATACTTCTATGCAGCGCTCCATGGTTTCCGACAACACTTGACCCCTATGCACACGGCTCCTCTGGGATAGGTAACACGGGTACCTCAGTACTCCCTGGTGGTTTGGCTCTAGAACCTCTTATGTTCCAAAGAGTTTGCTTCAAGTCCTCGTAGAAGTGTCCTTAAACTATATCTTTGCAACCGCAACTTTCCCACAGAGTTGTACGAAGCATGCAGTTGTGTTACCACACTGCACCTGTCCTCCGTGGGCTCCCAGTGTCACTACCTTGAGTGGTTCCTTGGGGTCCCAGCAACTCTACGTGCTCTAGGCACTTTGTCTAGTGAAGTTCTGATTGTTATACCAATTTTGTAGTATATGGTTCCGTATCGCCTTGGAGCCCGCTGTGTATTGTGCTACTTACGAATGTTCTATTAATTCAGTATTGTGTGCTTTATGTTCTAATCTCAGGTAGAGATTAGTAGAAAGTTTTATAGTAATAAATACATATTTTTATATAACTATTGTATGGTTCTCCTTTCATTTAGTCATTTGGGAGGTGATATTCTGGTAAAACAAGCTGCTTTACATTCCTTCAAGATTACCCCTAAAGCTGCTCACCACAGCTACCACTAGGATAGCTTTCTATAGATTATCTTTGACCTCATACCTCATAAAAGTCATTTGGACTGGTACAGGATGCCCACTTTAATTAGTAGACAGAATATACCAGGCCACATTCTCGCATTGGTGGCAGCGGTGGGATTCAAACCCACTCCTCTGAAGAGACTGAAGCAGTAGGGGTAAGGCAGTGTCTTTCCCCCTGCCTCGGAGTAAGGATCAGTCTGCTGAGGGAGATGATCTCAGTCCCCGTGAAGGATCTGTCTCAGAGGAACTTGAACCTGATCAGGTTGAGGTCTTGGGGACAGGGGACCCTTCCAGGGCAGATCTGAGCCTGGAGCAGCACAGCTGCCCCTCTCTTGAACCCCTCAGACAGCAAGCTGCTGCTAAGGTTTCTGGGAGTACCAGTGGGTCCCACTGGATATATTGGGATGATGGGCTCCTTTACTCAGAGGGTAGAGACCCCAAGCCTGGTTCCACCAGTATGTTGGTCATACCTCTGAAGTGTATGGGTTTCCTATTATCACTGGCACATGATGTCCCTCTAGCAGAACACTTAGGCCAAAGTAAGGCTTGGGACAGGCGTGTCCCTCATATTCACTGGCCTCACATGTCAGAAGAAACAAAGGAGTTTTGTCGGTCCTGTATCACTTGCCAAGCCAGTTGTAACACAGTTGGTATTTCAAAGGCCCCCCTGATACCACTACCTGCGATGCGGGTTCCATTTGAGAGGGTTGGGAATTACATTGTTGGTCCCATGGATCCTCCAACTGCATCTGGGCACAGATTCATACTAGTGGTGGTGGACCATACCACTAGGTATCCAGAGGCAATACCCCTTCAGACCACCACAGCTCCTACTATGGCCAGGGCCCTCCTAGGAATCTTTTTCAGGGTAGATACTACCCCACATTAGGACCTCACCATGTCTCCCCACTAGAGTGTTCCCAAGAAACTGAAGACCTGACCATTTAACTATTTAACTATAGGCTTAATCCTTGATACTCCTCAGCAGATAAGTGCACTGTACAATTCCTCTCAACTTACCATAAAATAACAGGGCACTGTAAACATTATGACAAGATGAGGTCAGATGTATAAGCACCATTTCAAGTGTATTGTGCTGGCCTCTAAACTCTTCTCAAAACTGGAAATGTATTTGATTTGGAAAAAAGTGTTGAGCCCCTGGGGCATATGTCCAAAACCATGTACTGTCCAGGCAAATACCAGACATCTAGCCAGCCTGCAGCTATGGAACAGAACAGACATGCTTAGTTCAGGGCAATGTGTTAAGTATTTATGCAGTACCAAAACCGTTATTGAGTCAAAATGCAAAACAATAACAATTGCAAACTTGAATTAGAAAAGCAGAGTAACATTTTATAATCCAAATGACACCAAAATGACACAAATCAAAAAAGGGAAACCGGAGACTTGGATTTTTAAAGTTTTAAGTAAGAATTCCAACAAGAAACAAAGTTTCAGAATTGTCTTCAAAGAACAACTGTGATGTTGTGGTGGGAATCATTGGGAATGGACATCACATCGACTCAGGAGCAGCGATGCGGCTGATCGGCTGAGCTTGCTCCTTCTCAGCTACATGCTGTGTCTTTGGCAATTAAATATTTCTAATAGAAGAGGAGAAAATCAAGGCTACATTCTCAGGCGGCATGACAAAAGTGAGGATTTTGCTGCCCTCAATGTCTTTACTTCTATTACTACTCTCACTGCCTGTAACGCCCTTGCGCGTGCTTACATTTGTGCAGGAAGGTGAAGTGTGGGCACAAACAACTGCTTTTGCAGTTTCAAGGACTCACTGCTGGAAAGGTCAGGAGAGTAGGTGAGTTCACGGGACCTCTCTTGAAGCACCCACCAGTGCCCACCAAGGTTTCCCATCGTGGGGTAAGTGCAGCCATTTGGTTCACAGTCTGGGGTCGCTGGGGAGGGGCCAGAAATCAGGGCCAGAAGTTTCTTTTATTATTACTAGCTATCCTTAGAGGGAAAATGTCCCCAGTTATACAGCACTCTGCACCAAAGGAGAAACCTATAAAAATGCATAATCCCTCCCAAAATGTGAAATTAGGTTGCGCAAAGAAGGGAGGAAAAAGGGGAAAGAGAGAGGAAAAGAAAGAAGAAGAAATGCGAAGTCAGTCAGTCAGTCAGTCAGTTAAAGTACTTTATTCGGTTTATGTTAAAACCATAAAAGCATGCTAAAACATTGTATACCAAAGAGTTATAAAACCATGAATTAGATTAAAAATATATTCACAAAATACCAAACTTTAAATACACGATACACATAATCAATTCATTTTGGGTAAATTATGTAAGACCACATTTCGGGACTGAGGTATTCAATTAATTCAGATTGGTGCGTTAGGACAGGTTATACATAACGTATTTTTCCTCTTAATTCTAACGGCCGCCATAAGAAAACTAGCAACATTAAAAATTTCCCACACATTTGATATTAGCTGCAAATAAAGAAGTTAAAAGGAGAAATGCAATTTTAGACAACAATCTGTACTATAAGGAAACATGTGTCCAGCCGGACACTGATTTAATCAATGTAAAGGTATACACAAAATAAAGCGAACAGTTATACAGTGGGATACAGTCCTGTAATCAGTACACATAGCATATGTAACAAAACAAGGGGTAGGGATTTGCAGGCAATTTACGAAAGGGGAGGCACTAGTAACAAGTTATGCTTGGAAGAAAGGGGCCCCTGCCTTATGAGATGAACCCTGGCAAGGAAACGATTTTTAGGAAAAGGAGAAAGAACACAAATGCACTGGGTTTTGTGCCTGTTTAAAAGAGTGAGAAATGACATTGCACTAATGAATCAATTAACACTATATGTATTACTAATGTATCATTATCTTTTATTTATTATTATTCCATCTTTTTTATAACAAATTTATAACTAATAAGGCATATATACAATGTTAATGTTAATGTTAATGTTAAAGGGGGTGCTTCTATAGCGCATGGCTACTCCGAGGAGTGTCCCGGCGCTGTCGGAGCCTCAACAAGTCTAGAGTGGAGAAAGACGGACGAATGAAGGGGGCATAGCTCCGCAAGGCGGTGTTATTGCAGGAAAAGGAAGGTTTTCAAGTCTTTCCTGAAAGCCAAGAGATTGGGGCTGGATCTGAGAGAGAGAGGAAGATCATTCCACAGCCGAGGGGCGAGATGTTTAAAAGAGCGCCCACCACAGCGAGCACGACGGATCAACGGAGTGACTGCCTTGGCCTGGGTTGAAGAGCGCAAGGATCTGGATGGAGAGTAGAAGCTGACCCATTTCTGGAGGTAGCGGGCACCTGTGCCATGAAGAGCTTTAAAAGCGATGGTCAGGGCCTTAAAGGTGATCCGCTTCTTCATGGGAAGCCAGTGGAGAGTTTTGAGAAGCTCACTGGCCCTTGCTCTCCTGGGGAGGCCAAAGATGGCGCGGGCCGCCGAGTTCTGCACCACCTGAAGACGCGACAGGAGGTAGTCAGGCAGTCCAAGGTAAAGGATGTTAAAGTAGTCCAGCCTAGAGCCAATCAGGGCCTGGACAGTGATCTTTCTGTGTTCCAAAGATAGAAGCGGCAGGAACTTTCTCAGCATCTTCAGGATGGCAAAGCGTTTGCCGGCTAGACCCGACACCTGAGCCCTGAAGGAGAGACTGTTATCGACCTGAATGCCCAGGTTTTTTGCAGCCTTTGAGTCACCTGTGGGAGGGAACATGGCTGCCGGCCACCACTCTTTCCATTTAGGGTCTGCGGGGCAGCCGAAGAAGAGTACCTCGGATTTGTCGGAGTTGCACTTGAGGCTGTGCCGACTAAACCAGTCGAACAAACAAAGTGATTATACATGTGACATAGATATAATGAATTAAGAAAAATAGAATTTGATGTCAAATAATCAGAACAATTCATAGAATACAGTAACACATTCCAATTCAACGGGTTTCGGCGTGTGCCTTCTTCAGGAAGTCTGTATTTCTTACACAATAACGTTTACTATAAAATAAAGAATGAAATACAATTAGAATATGATATCTTACAAGTTCAAACACAACATCTTCTTCATTTACATGATTTCATTGAGCTATGTAGATGTGATTAATATAAATCACCATGATTGCTTCCTGATGCGCCCTGCATTACATTGATCACTACTTGATGCGGATCACTACTTCTGGACACAGATTTCCACTTACCAATTCCCTGGACGCTATGACGACGTGTCTAAGAACCTTAGACATGCAATTCTGAGCTCCAAGAGGCTTTGCATGATCAGGCAATATATTTTATTCCTGATGATGATCCTTTATCACATGTAGGATTGAAACGCCATCGACAGTCTATGTAGTGACACATAATTGCCATTGAATAAACTAAATGTGTATACTACATGAGGTCAGCTAGTTGAATTTTTAACTTGTTACTAGTGCCTCCCCTTTTGTAAATTGCCCGCGAATCCCTACCCCTTATTTTGTTATATATGTTATGTGTACTGGATACAGGACTGTATCCCACTGCATAACTGTTCGCTTTATTTTGTGTATACCTTTACATTGATTAAATCAGTGGTTAGCTGGACACATGTTTCCTTATAGTACAGATTGTTGTCTATTATTGCATTTCTCCTTTTAACCACTATACATTAAGGACTGTTGTTGCTTGCTGTATACTATACCCCAGGTCCTTGATTACCTAAAGGGTCCCCTTGTTTCTTTAAAACTGCAAATAAAGAAGAGCTGGCTTAACTTGCAAAAAACCTTTGTTAGCTAGAATTGGGAGGATAAAACGCTTCCATATTTCGATAAGGTGCTCACAAAAGAAAAGAAAATGCATTGTGTCCTGTACAGAGAAATCATCACATGAACATACCCCCAGATCTTCCGCCGTCTTCCAATCAGGTGACTCTGCAAGAATGAAATGAAATTGGCCCAGTTTGAATCTAGCAGTAGGAATCGCTAATTGGGGTTTGTGACGATAACCAAACATGGTTCAATAGTCAGCGTGGTCTTCCACAATTGGTGAGCCCTTACCGTCGTCTTTGCCAGGTCCCTTTCTTCTCTAGCCATGGCAGCCATTAATAAATATGAGTCCTTAACCCACTTGACGTCCCCCTTCAACAGTTTATCAGGCGAATTATATATCTCTGGTCGGCCCAATATCACAGACAAGTTACAAACATATCTGAGCCAAGGGATGCGATGTCCATGGTCGAGAGCTAAACAGTCTTTTAGGATTTCCTGATTTAGCTCTAGTTCCGGGTTCAACCAGGTCAGGATCCATTTTAAAAGAGGTGCCATGGCTATTAAGTCCTCCACAAAACCAGCTCCACACTCCTGATAAACAATATAGCCAGCTGGTGCTTGTGGAAACGATAAAATGTTTCTAAAAAACCTATCTTCAACTACCTGAATAGCCTTCACATTCCTAATTCCCTAAATGTCAGCACCATACATAGCAAGTGAGATGCATTTAGCTCCGTATATTTTCAAAAGGGCTTGCATTGGTCTGGCCCCCAATTTACATGCAAAGCACAAAACAGCAGATGTTGATCTGGCCAGGACATTTCTTTTAGCTTGAATTTGTGGTATCCAAGAGCCTTGATCGTCAAATATGATTCCTAAATACGGGATGGTGGATACCCCAGACCATACGTTCCCCTCGCAATAAAAGGTTTTAGCCCTTTTGGTTTTACAACCAATTGTCATTATATGGGACTTGGAGAAGTTGACGCTAAGGTCTAGGGATTTCATGAAGGCCGCAAAGGAATTTAAAAGTCGTTGTAACCCCACCGCAGTTCGTGCTAAAAGAGCGGCATCATCCGCATAGAGGAGTGGCGGATCAGGCGTTTCCCCACAGGCGGGATATCTTTACAACCTTCAGATAAAACAGAATCCAAATTATTGATATAAAGGGTAAAAAGTAAGGGGGCCAAAATGTACCCCTGGCTGACACCATTGGCAATACGTATTCCTCCAGTACAATTGCTCATCTGGTCATACCTCACGGTGGCAGATAGGTCCCTATGCAGGTCTGCAAGGAAATAAATGATGTTTTTATCGACTCCTAATTACTGGAGCATGACCCATAATTTGGATCTTTTCACTCGGTCAAAGGCCGAGGAAAGTTCCATGAATGCCAGAAAGAGTGCACCCTTCTTGGCAACCATGTGTTTCCCGATCAGTAGATGTAAGTTGAGGCATTGATCCGACATGCCCCTACGCTTCCTGAAGCCATATTGCAGATCTGAAAGTGTTTTCGTTTCCACGAACCATCCCGTAAGTTGACTAAGCACCACCCTTCCAAGTACCTTAACTGCTGAATCAATGAGGGAGATCGGGCGATAACAACAAGGGTCCCCTCTATTTCCTTTTTTAAAAATTGGTACTATTACAGACTTCGACCACGTGTTAGGTAAACCCGAATGACAGGCCTTGTTAAAAACATTACACAATGTCTTAGACCATGTCTTGATATCAGATTTAAAGAGATCAGCGGGCACGCCATCCGGTCCCGGGCCTTATTACTCGTCATCTGATTTATTGCCTCTGACACCTCTAGCTCCGAAAAAGATAAGACAAATGCCTCAAACCTGAAATCAGGATATGCACAAATGACCTCCCCATCATATACTTGTTTAAAATGATTGTGCCAGGCCTGCTCCTGGATACCACAGTCAAGCTGACTATTTAAGGAGTCCTGGAAGAAGGGCTTATTAACCACATTCCTGAATTTGGCACTACTATTGATGACATCCGTGGACAATAACTCATTCCAGGCCTCCTTTTTAATCTCCTTTTTCCGGTTCAATTGGGCCAATTTATACGTTTTCCTTAATGCAGCTATGGTTGATTTGTCCAATGGGTTAAATTTTAGAGCAGCCAACAGCTTCCGGTGGGCTACTGAACAATTAAGGTCAAACCATCTCTCCCCCACCATGTCCTGACTTTTACCTGGCCGTTTAAGATCAGAGGCAATCTGGGCACAGATTTCGGCATAAGGCAACAAGACGTCATCATCCCCATTTCCAACATTCATGCAGATAGACATCTCATGACCAATCTTGGCCAGCAAGTTGGCATGGAAATCCTGGGATACCACCCAACACCCTTTTAGTCTACGGGCTTGGTCTGTGGACCGAATGTCTAGTTTACCCATGGTACCTTTAGTATTTTCTAGTTTCTTTGAACCATCCGCCAGGATTAGTGTAACAGGATTATGGTCACTAAACATAGACCAAGATACAGTATACCCACTTACCCTATTGGCCAATACTGCACTCATAAATATGTAGTCAATAATTGCGAAGTCATTCTTCACCATTAGGTGCAGTAACCCCCCATGCTGCGTCAATTTCGACTCAAAGAGTAAAAACACAAGTGTGACAAGCATGTGCCAATCATACAGCCTTATCTTGTAAAGAGTGTTCAATGTCCAGTAACCCTGATGAAGACAACTCAAGAAGAAGTGCAAGTGCAGGTGTTCAAGGACAGGATCATAGAGATTCTCAAGGGGAATATCATGAGACTGTAGATGCCCTTGGGGATAGCTGTACAGATGTAGGGTCGCCGGATGAGATAAACAAGTCCTTTCAAGAAAATCCTGCAAAGATCCTATGAGAGAGTGAGGAGCAGGAGCCCAGCACTGCAAAGTTAAAGGGAATTATGGACTTCCCTCTGTTCACAAAAGCGAAAACTGGTTCCTACACTGGTGGTAATTCCGCCACTGAGCTGCCGGACAAATCAGAAACAAGACAGCCAGGGAAGTTACAATCTCCTCAGGCAGCTCTCCTGTTCTCTCCGGAGTCTGCGCCCATCTTTTCGGAACAACTATCGGTTCAGACACCCGAAACCATATCCTCAATAGTAATAATTGACCAAACAACCCAAACTGAGCAGGGTGCAGAATAAATCCCCTACGAACTTGACAGAAGAGGATATGCTCTCTGAGGGACAACTACTTACGATGCAGTGAGACGTTAAATCAATGCTTAATGTCAGCTTGGAAGAAATAAGGGATCTCAAAGCCTCACAAACAACCGAGATCGCAGTTCTATATCTTAGACTCTCAAAAATAGAGGAGACTGTTGCTCAAATTCCAGAGAGGCTCAAAGAGGCAGTGGCTCAAATTTCTCAGTTAGAGGATCAAGTGACAATTATGCAATAGAAAGTCGCATTATTTCAGAAGCAAATTTCCTCAATAGAGTCTAAGCTGCAGGAGTTTAAAAACCACTTGCGTCGCTCAAATCTCTGGAATGTGGGAGTCTCAGAATGTTTGGAGGGAATGCAAACAGGCAAATGGGTCTATACCTTCATTAAGATGCATGATTTCCTAGAACATTGTGGGGATCTCACTTTGACAAGAGCTCATTGCTTCCGAGCTCAACAGCCGCTCCAAATCAGAAATTCCTGTGAACGATTCATGTTAACTTTGGAGACCTGCGTGAAAGAACAAGTATAATATAAAGCTATTAAACTGCGGCAGTTCATTTTGCCAGAGGTGCCTCTTTGCGGTATCTTTCTCAATATGTCAACATCAGCTGAAAAACGGAGGAAAGATTTTGTTAAAATGCTCTATCTTTTTGAAGTGCAGGGTGCCCAGGCAATGAATGCGAATAAATACAAACTGAAGGTGTTTGTAAAAGGGCAATTCACTTATTCTGCAATGTATCTGAGGCACAGGAACTTCTGCAGTAGATTACTAATAAGTCATAACTGAGCGATATAGCCCTATAATATGTATTTTCACTCTTTTGCTCCTAAGAACTGGGATTAGGTTGGGGTTTCTCTTTGATGGCTTTGCATAATTATGATTTGGGTCTCTTTTCTCCTTATTCTGCTTTTGTTTCCTCACCTTTTCTCTTTCTACATTTCCTGACTGAGCTGGCCTGGAGGAGGAAGGCCAAAAGAACTTCGCAGAAGGTCACTGTGCCAGTCTTAATGGGGGGCTAAGCATGTCAGGTGTAAGTGGGAAGGCAAACCACTCACTGCTGCTTTGCAAGGAAAAGAAGGTGGAGGAAGGGCAGGGTAGGGGCAAGCATAAAGGGGATGGTGGCGGCATGGGGTAAATGGTTTAATAAAAAGATTAAATTATGTAAATATTCAGGGGTCGAAAACTTAATTTAAGTTTTGTTAATGATGACACTACGTTTTATTGCATGGGGGGTTTATTATGGTTCTGAATGCTCTATTATCCAGCAAAGTGTTGGGGCCTGCTCAGTATGTAGGTATAGAGTGTAGGAAAGTAGCATCTGCTTCTTATGGTTACCCCCATTTTTTTGCTGGTGCCTAACTGAATTTACACTAGTCTGAATGGAATCCTGCTATCCAGTACCCCAATCTATCTGCATATACAGTCATTAGTATATGGTACACCATGTACCCACGGCATAGGTACCCCAGAGGCCTAACATGGGCTGAACCACCCATGAGCGACCATTCAAAATTACACAACAGGCCTGCTATAGCAGCCTGTGTAAGCTGGTGCTTGCACCACTTACTTAGATTTGGGTTCGCTATATCTATCTAAATCACTACACTTAAAGACCTATCAGTCACCCTATGGCAGTCCTTATCAATCCTGAAGGCAGGGTGCTGGGTTTTATGTGCGAGGGTGCCCTGAATGAGCAGAGCTGCTCTGCAGCCTTCGGAGACCATTCTCCTGGGCTGTCAGTAATGCATCCAGACATATAGGTTTAAGTTCATTATAACCTTGCGGTAAATGCTAACTTTAAAATGGCTGCTTCAAAAAATGTTGTGTTCGGTGTCAAACACCTTGGAATCATATCTCCACACTAGTAACTGGTGTGGGAGGTATGATTCCACCCTTCCAAATGGGACATGTGTGGGTCATTGGTCTAGGCGGTACCAAGCTTTCTCAACCCGGGTAGCACAAAATGGACGCTGCCAGCCACAGACACGATTCTGCTCTCCTGCTCCTGAGCCAAGCTCGAGCAGAGGAAGGCATGACAATAGGCATCCTGTCACAGGGAGGTGTGACCACCTCCCAGACAGGGTTTAATATATTGAGGCTGGGTGGGTGCACTCTGAGAGTGCCAGAAAGTCAGCACTAGGGGCAAATTTGGTGGCCCTGTGCATAGCCCAGCTCAAACCTGTTCTGAAAGCCATTGGCTCCTGCTTTGGTACAAAACTGGACAAAGGACATGGGTGTATCCAACCCTCTGTCCGGCCCCACCCCTAGGAAGGTCCCCTGAACCTGTCCAACCCTTTCCCATGGGTATAAAATGGGATACCAGGCTACAGGACTTTAGATTCTACCTGGCCAAGATTCTGGTTAGAAGAAACCAAGTACTTTGACTGTTTGCACAACGCTGGACGACTGAAGAATTTACCTTGGAGTTAAGGAGTTACTCCCCTGCAGAAGCAGGCACCTAAGCACATCTGACCAGTTTGATTTTCCCGAGCTCCTGAGAACTCCGAAGATTTCAGCAACACAAGAGGTGGGTTCCCAAAGGTCCCTGATGTTGGTCTGATGTCTCTGTGATTCTGAGACCTGTATCCCTCGTGGGGGCTGTGTAACCCGAACCCCTGTCACCACATACATTTTCAAATGCATATGGTTGTTGGAAATTCCTGAGCCTGTACATTGGACTCTGAGTAGTCCTGACCCTGAGTAGTATTAGTACCAAATATATCCAGCCTACTCACACTGAGTGCTCTATGGGCTGGTGCTTTGTAAGTTTTCTTGAGGTTTCCTCGCAACTCCTGGTCCATTGGCCTGTAGGTCTTGGCGAGTGTCACCTTGTTTGTTATTGGGCTTCCCTGATTTCTCCAGATATACCCTGACTTCCCTTGCTTGGAGAGTCTTCTGGACCTTGTTGATCCACACCATAATCTGTTTGCTCTGCCGTTGTAGGTTGCATTTGCAAAGGCTCATTGGTGCTCCAGCTGGATGCCGACCCCTCAGCAATCGACAACCTTCATGGCTCACCTCCAGATCTTGATTGTCCTTGACATCTCCTGGTCCCCATGGCTGCAACGTCAAGCATCTCTCCTTCGCACCTGAAGCACCTGACATTGTTGGGCATTCAACTACCAAGCCCCTGGTCACCTGAAGTGATACAGACTCTGTCCCCTCTGCTTCAGGTTCCTCTCATCTAGAATCCAGGCTTGGATTCCACCGGACACTCTTCGCCTTCCCGACAGCAATACTTCTATGCAGCGCTCCATGGTTTCCGACAACACTTGACCCCTATGCACACGGCTCCTCTGGGATAGGTAACACGGGTACCTCAGTACTCCCTGGTGGTTTGGCTCTAGAACCTCTTATGTTCCAAAGAGTTTGCTTCAAGTCCTCGTAGAAGTGTCCTTAAACTATATCTTTGCAACCGCAACTTTCCCACAGAGTTGTACGAAGCATGCAGTTGTGTTACCACACTGCACCTGTCCTCCGTGGGCTCCCAGTGTCACTACCTTGAGTGGTTCCTTGGGGTCCCAGCAACTCTACGTGCTCTAGGCACTTTGTCTAGTGAAGTTCTGATTGTTATACCAATTTTGTAGTATATGGTTCCGTATCGCCTTGGAGCCCGCTGTGTATTGTGCTACTTACGAATGTTCTATTAATTCAGTATTGTGTGCTTTATGTTCTAATCTCAGGTAGAGATTAGTAGAAAGTTTTATAGTAATAAATACATATTTTTATATAACTATTGTATGGTTCTCCTTTCATTTAGTCATTTGGGAGGTGATATTCTGGTAAAACAAGCTGCTTTACATTCCTTCAAGATTACCCCTAAAGCTGCTCACCACAGCTACCACTAGGATAGCTTTCTATAGATTATCTTTGACCTCATACCTCATAAAAGTCATTTGGACTGGTACAGGATGCCCACTTTAATTAGTAGACAGAATATACCAGGCCACATTCTCGCATTGGTGGCAGCGGTGGGATTCAAACCCACTCCTCTGAAGAGACTGAAGCAGTAGGGGTAAGGCAGTGTCTTTCCCCCTGCCTCGGAGTAAGGATCAGTCTGCTGAGGGAGATGATCTCAGTCCCCGTGAAGGATCTGTCTCAGAGGAACTTGAACCTGATCAGGTTGAGGTCTTGGGGACAGGGGACCCTTCCAGGGCAGATCTGAGCCTGGAGCAGCACAGCTGCCCCTCTCTTGAACCCCTCAGACAGCAAGCTGCTGCTAAGGTTTCTGGGAGTACCAGTGGGTCCCACTGGATATATTGGGATGATGGGCTCCTTTACTCAGAGGGTAGAGACCCCAAGCCTGGTTCCACCAGTATGTTGGTCATACCTCTGAAGTGTATGGGTTTCCTATTATCACTGGCACATGATGTCCCTCTAGCAGAACACTTAGGCCAAAGTAAGGCTTGGGACAGGCGTGTCCCTCATATTCACTGGCCTCACATGTCAGAAGAAACAAAGGAGTTTTGTCGGTCCTGTATCACTTGCCAAGCCAGTTGTAACACAGTTGGTATTTCAAAGGCCCCCCTGATACCACTACCTGCGATGCGGGTTCCATTTGAGAGGGTTGGGAATTACATTGTTGGTCCCATGGATCCTCCAACTGCATCTGGGCACAGATTCATACTAGTGGTGGTGGACCATACCACTAGGTATCCAGAGGCAATACCCCTTCAGACCACCACAGCTCCTACTATGGCCAGGGCCCTCCTAGGAATCTTTTTCAGAGTGGGTTTCCCTAAGGAGATGGTACCAGATGAAGATGCAAACTTTATAACTGGTTATCGTACTGCTATGTGGAAGAAGTGTGGAGTGAATTACAAATTCACCACACCCTTTCACCCACAATGCAATGGGTTAGTTGAGAGATTCAACAAAACCCTCAAGGGCATGATAACAGGTCTCCCTGAAAAGTTATGGGGTAGATGGGATATCCTTTTGCCCTGCCTTCTCTTTGCCTACAGAGCGGTTCCTCATAAGAGGTTAGCTACAGCCCTTTTGAACTTCTGTTTGGACATCCAGTTGGGGGTCCTTTATGTTTGGTTAAGGAGGGATGGGAGTTACTTCTCAAACCACCAAAACAAGACATAGTGGGCTATGTATTGGTCTCCGCTCCAGGATGGCTGAGCATATGAATAAGGCATCCAAAAAGCTTACGGCTGGCCAATTACAGAAAGCCTGGCATGACCAAAAGGCTGTTTTGACTGTGTATCAGCCAGGGCAGAAGGTATGGGTGTTGGAGCCTGTGGTCGTAGCAGCTCTCCAAGATAGGTGGAGTGGGCCCCATATCATTCTTGAGCAAAAAGGAGAGGTTACCTACCTGGTGGACCTTGGAACTTCCAGGAGCACCCATAGGGTGCTCCATGTGAACAGGCTTATGCCATATATGGACAGGGCAGACATGGTCTTGCTCATGGCTACCGATGAGGGACAGGAGGTAGAGAGGGACCCACTCCCCGACCTCCTCTCACAGAACCCTGATGATGGTTCATTTGATGGTGTAACCTCGGCAGGCAGCCACACTGAACAACAACAGACGGATTGCAGGAAGGTCCTGAATCAGTACAGACATATTTTTTCACTGACTCCAAGTCAGACTACTTGGTGTACACATGAGGTAGACACAGGTGACAGTCTGCCTGTTAAAAATAATATTTACAGGCATCCTGATCCTGTCAGGGACTGTATCAGAACTGAAGTCCAGAAGATGTTCAAACTGGGAGTGGTTGAGCCCTCAGATAGCCCTTGTGCTAGTCCAGTAGTTCTGGTACAACAACCTCACACCCAGGGTGGTAAGAGAGAGATGAGGTTATGTGTAGACTACAGGGAACTCAATGCAGTCTCTAGGACTGAGGCTTCATCCAATTACTAGGGCAGATGAACTGATTGATATTTTGGCCTCAACCAAGTTCTTAAGTACATTTGACCTAACAGCTGGTTATTGGCAAATCAGATAAGCTGAGGATGCTAAACCAAAGCAGCATTCTCAACCCCTAGTTGCCACTACCAATTTGTGGTGATGCCTTTTGGCTTGAAGAATGCACCTGCCACATTTCAAATGCTGGTGTATAAAGTTCTCACAGGTCTGGAAGCCTATAGTGCAGCTTATCTAGATGATATTGCTGTCTTTAGCTCCACCTGGGAGGAACACTTGATCTACCTGAGAAATGTTCTGGAGGTCCTGCAAAAGGCAGGCCTCACTATCAAGGCCACCAAGTGCCAGATAGAGCATAGTATGGTTGGCAACCTGGGAAACCTTGTGGGAGGCCAGGTGCAACGATTACAGAGCAAAATCCACACCATCATGGATTAGGTTGCTCTAAATACCCATACCCAGGTCAGAGCTTTCTTGGGCCTGACTGGGTACTACAGGAAGTTCTTCAAAGGATATGGCTCCATAGTAACCCCTTTGAATGACTTAACTTCCAAAAGAATGCCTAGGCAAGTTCAGTGGGCAGTTAGCTGTCAAAGGGCATTTGATGACATGAAGCAGGCCATGTGCACTGGTCCCATTTTGCAAAGTCCTGACTATCTCAAACAATTAATTGTTCAAACCGATGTATCTGAGTTGGGGGTACGGGCTGTGTTACCTCAAATGAATGAAGAGGGTCAGGATCAGCCAGTAGCTTTCATAAGCAGAAGGCTGACCCCCAGAGTGAAACGTTGGTCAGCTATTGAGGCGGAAGCCTTTGCTGTGGTTTGGGCTCTGAAAAAACTGAGGCCATACCTGTTTGGCACTCACTTCAGTGTTCAGGCAGACCATAAGCCCCTCTTATGGTAAAAACAGAAGAAGGGTAAAAACCCCAAACTTCCGAGGTGGTCCATTTCCTTACAGGGGATGGACTATACATTGGAACATAGACCTGGGAGTAGCCTCAACAATGCAGATGGACTCTCCAGATATTTCCAATAGAACATGAGGAATCAACTGGTCAAGGTTAGTTTAATGTCCTTGCATTGGGGGGGTTATATAGGAAAGTAAGGAAGTAGTATCTGCTTCGTATGGTTACCCCAACATTTTTGCTGCTGGTGCCTCACTGTTTTTGGACTAGTCTGACTGGGATCCTGCTATCCAGGACCCCAGTCTATCTGCTATCTCCCTTAAATTGACACACATGCAAGGTACACTCCAGATTGGATACTGGGGTACACTTATCATTCCCTAGTATATGGTACACCATGTACTCAGGGCATGGGTACCCCAAAGGCCTCCCATGGGCTGAAGCATGAATTATGCCACCCATGAGAGACCATTCAAAATTAAACAACAGGCCTGCTATAGCAGCCTGTGTAAGCTGGTGCTTGCACCACATACTTAGATATAGGTTCGCTATATCTATCTTAATCACTACACTTAAAAACCTATCAGTCACCCCTATGGCAGTCCTTATCAATCCTCAAGGCAGGGTGCTAGGTTTTATGTGTGAGGGTGCCCCTGCACGAGAAGAGCTCCTCTGCTGCCTTGGGAGACCATTCTCCGGAGAAGTCAGTGATGCAGCCAGACATATAGGTCTAAGTGCATTATAAACTAGCGGTAAATGCTAACTTTAAAATAGCTGCTTCGAAACATGCTGTGTTTGGTGTCAAACACCTTGGAATCATACCTCCACACCAGTAACTTGTGTGGGAGGTATGATTCCACCCTTCCAAAAGGGAAATGTGTGGGTCACTGGTCTACCCGGTACTAAGCTTTCTCAACTCGGGTAACACAAAATAGATGCTGCCAGCCACAGACACGATTCTGCTCTCCTGCTGCTGAGCCAAGTTCCAGCAGAGGAAGGCATGACAATAGGCACCCTGTCACAGGGAAGTGTGACCACCTCCCAGACAGGGTTTAGTATATTGGGGATGGGTGGGTGCACTCTGAGAGTGCCAGAAAGTCAACACTGGGGGCACATTTGTTGTCCCTGTGCATAGTCCAGCTCAAACCTGTTCTGGGATCCATTGGCACCTGCTCTGGTGCAAAACTGGACAAAGGACATGGGTGTACCCCCCTCTGCCCTGCCCCTCTCCTAGGAGGGTCCCCTGAATCTGTCCAACCATTTCCCGTTAGTATAAAATAGGATACCAGGATACAGGACTTTAGATTTTACCTGGACAAGACTCTGCTTAGAAGAAACCAAGTACTTTGACTGTCTGCACAACGCCGGACGACTGAAGAATCTCCCTTGGAGTTAAGGAGTTACTCCCCTGCAGAAGCAGGCACCTAAGCGCATCTGACCGGTTTGCGTCTCCTGAGCTCCTCAGGACTCCGAAGATTTCAGCAACACAGGAGGTGGGTTCCCAAATGTCCCTGAAGTTGTTCTGACCGTTCAGCGATTCTGAGACCATTATCCCTCCTGGGGGCTGTGTAACCCGAAACCCCCATTTGCAAATGCATATGCTTGTTGGTGATTCATGAGCCTGTGAATTAGACTCCCAGTAGCCCTGACCCCGAGCAGTATTTGCACCGAAGACATCCAGCCTCCTCACAGTGAGTGCTCCGTGGGCTGGTGCTTTGCAAGCTTTCTTGAGGTCTCCTCGTGACTCCTGGTCCGTTGGCCTGTGGGTCCTGGCGATTGTTACCTTGTTTGTTCCTGGGCTTCCCTGGTTGCTCCATATGTGCCCTAACTTCCAATTCCTTGGAGATTCCCCTGGACCTTGCTGGTCCATACCGTAACCTGTTTGCTCTGCCCGCGTGGGGTGCATTTGCCAAGGCTTATTTGTGCTACAGTCGGACGCTGGCCCCTCAGCACTCGACATCCTCCGTGGGACAGCTCACCTCCAGATCCTAATTGTTCTCAATGTCGCCTGGTCCCCGTGGCTGCAGAGTCAAGCATCTTTTCTTCGCACCTGAAGCACTCGACTTCGGTGGGTATTCGACTACCGAGCCTCTGGTCACCTGAAGTGATCCAGACTGTGTCCCCTCTGCTTTAAGGTTCCTTTCACGTAGAATCCAGGCTTGAATTCCTCCAGACACTCTTCACCTTCTCGGCATCAGCACTTCTTTGTAGCTCTCCATTTGAAATGACAAATGTTTCTGATACCACTTGACACCTATGCACCTGGCTCCTCTGGGATAGGTAACACGGGTACCTCGGTACTCACTGGTGGGTTGACTGTAGAACCTCTTATGTTCCAAAGGGTTTGCTTGAAGTCTTCGTAGTGTCCTTAAACTATAACTTTGCAACCGTGACTTTCCTATTGAGTTGTACGAAGCACGCAGTCATGTTTCCACACTGCACCCATCCTCCCTGGCCTCCCTGTGTCACTATCTTGGCTGGTTCCTAGGGGTTCCAGCAATTCTACGTGCTCTAGGCACTGTGTCTAGTCAAGCTGTGATTGATATACCATTTGTGTAGTATACGGTTCAGTCTCCCCCTGGAGCCTGCTGTATATTGTGCTACTTATGAATATTCTAATGATTCAGTATTGTGTTCTTTATGTTCTAATATCTGGTAGAGATTAGTAGACAGTTTTATAGTAATAAATACATATTTTTTATAACTACTGTGTGGTTCTCCTTTCATTTAGTCATTCAGGAGGTGATATTCTGGTAAAACAAGCTGCATTACATTCCTTCAAGATTAAGCCTGAAGGCTGCTCTCCACAGATACCACTAGGATAGCTTTCTAAAGGGCATCTTTAATCTCATACATCATATGGGTCTTGTGAACTGGTGCAGGGTTCCCACTTTAGTTAGTGGCCAGCATATACCAGGCCACCTTCTCACATAGAGTTGTTATATGGCTTAATTAATTTGGATTATTTTCTACATGGGGGACCTCTAAATGCCAAGCAATATATATCGTCAGTTTTTATTTGGAAAATAAATATGATAAGGCAATAATAAATAATATTTTGAAGGAATTTTAGCTTAACTTTAATGGCCTCAGTAATAAAAAGAAATTGTGGGCTATTGAAACTTGGATTAAAACTGAAAGTCCATCAGTGGTCTTAATCCAGGAGACTCATTACGGCAGGGTAGTTATCAGAATTCTCCATGTTTAGAACCTGGGCAGCATAAAGGGGTTTTTCTTCTTCCCAAGCAGCTCATCTGGGGCTGCGATTTTTGTGTGTAAAAAATTGGAATTATAAGTGGTTAATTTAGCAAGTGACAAAAATGGAAGGTGGGGCTTATGAAGAGCTATTCAAATCACTATTACAAATTCCTGGTAATGCAATCTTTGGGTGGGATAAAAACTTCCTGTAAAACCCAAAAGATTGACTCCTCAGCTAAATTAAATACGCAATTAAAACCAAAAACCTTTAAAGTTATTCAAAGTTATTGTACAACCTTTAGACTTGTTGATCCCTGGAGGGAGGCCTTTCCTACAAATATTGTGTATACCTGCTTTTCAGGCAGATTTCGTACTTCCTCCTGGATAGATTTCTTTATATTATCTAAGACTTTGGTGTTTAACAACCAATGAATCCTACCTAATTGATTCTCGGATCACACAATGATCATTCTTGTGTATGCTATAGGGTAAGGCCTGGTACATCCTAGGCATTGGGTTCTAAATAAACAGAGCTTACAGGAAAATAAAATAGATGCAATTTTGCAAAACCGAGATAAAATAATTTTTGGCAATAAATCATGGGGTTGCTCCCCAAACATTGTATGGGACACTATTAAAAGGCCTACATTTTTGGGTTGGGGGATAGGAAAAGATAAGAAAAACATCAAAAAAGACAAAGTACAAAAGCAACCTTTGGAAAGAAACATGCAGCAGTGCTAAGAAAGATCTTTAAGAAGTTCATTTGTACTTAACAAAAGAAAACTTGACACGGCTAAACATACGCTAAGTGAGGCATATTATATATAAAATGTTAAACATTAAATCACATCTATACACAAAAGGAATATGAGGAAAGTAATTTCACAAGGAGGTGCCTGGCCTGGCAGGCTGGGAACAAGCTGCAAATATCGGATTGTAGCGCTGAAATGCCCTGTCACTGGCATGCGGAGTAAGGATTTGGTAAGGGTCAGTAAAATTATGTTAGAACACTATTGACAAATTTATGGACAAAGACAATCAATCCTGGTGCTATCTGAAATTGAAAGGGAGGCTGGAGTTTATCAGGAACCTCCCCAATGGCAAAGCCTGTGGACCAGATGGTGTCCCAGTGAAATTAATTTAAGCCTTTTCAGGGCTTTTGCTTGAATACTTTTTACTGGTTGCCAATACAATGCTGGAGGAGGGCTGATACCAAGGTCTTTTCACAAGGGGAATGTTCTAAGCTTTTTAAAAAAGGGGATGGATGGGGAGGATCCTAACTCATATCATCCAATGACTTTATTCAACACTGATTATAAAAGTATCACAAAACCTCTAGCTAATAGATGTCATTTATTAGCATCAAATCTGATTCATCCTGATCTGAATGGCTTTATTGCAGGGAGTCAGTTGGGGACAAACACATTATTTAGCTGAAGCGTTAGATTATTTTGGAACTAGCAATATACCTTCCTTAGTGCTTCTGCTGTATGCAGAGAAGGTAGTCGACCTCATGGTCTGGGAAACGCTAATTTGTATCCTGTCCAGATTCGGTATACCCTCCCAGATCACGGGGTTGAAACAAAGGACATACCATAATCCAGAAGCCAGCATTATTGTCAATATAGCCGAGGTAGGGGAAATCAGTTTTCAAGGAAGGACCTGACAAGGGTGCCCGCTAACCCTTATTTTATTTGCCTCCTGCATAGAACCACTGGCAATTGAAATTCAAGGCAATGCCAATATTTGCCCCCTCTGCCATTCATTACACGCTGATGATATTATGTTAATCCTCAACTGTAACAAGGGTGTCAAGGAGAAAATATTTGAGATATTTGCACATTTTGAGGGATTGGGAGGGTATAAAGTGTATAAAAAAGAAAACAGATATAATATTGTGTGGTTGTAATCCAGATGTTCTACATACAGACATCACCTCTTGTTCAAATCTACAGCCAAAAAGATATCTAGGAATTATGATTTCACCTCAGATTGAGGATCTAAACAATCTTAATTTCTCCCCAAGATGTATTCTGATGCTAGAACTGTCTTCAATTAACCATTATGGGTTTGATGGTTCAACTGCTGGTTCCCCCCTCCCCTCCCCCCTCTCTCCTCCCCCCCTCCCCTCTCACCTGGGTGCATGCGTGCATTGGTACCTCGCTCATGCGGGACGCACTTCTAGTTTCCTGCAGGTTAGCGGTCCAGCATTCCTTGCCAGAACCACTGTGACGTCACCAGAGCTCCCGAAGGAATCCGATAACAGCTGCAGTTTCCCCGGTTCGGTGCTTCGTATTGACGCCCGTCTTGATGCCGGACATTCCTTCAGGACACTTCCTCAGGTAATCTACCTGCAGCGCTGGAGCACTTATCTGGGTAACTGCATCGCCGCACTGGAGCGCATATCTGTGTGATTGCACCGCCGCGCTGGAGCGCTTGAGGTTCTGTTCGTGACTTTGTTTATGCCCATGCTAGAGCGCTTGTTGATTTCTGCACTACCGCGCTGGAGCGCTAGTCTTTGCCTGCATCGCCGCACTGGAGCACCTGTGTCCTTGCCGGTAACCCTGTCTGGCCTCATTATAGTGGTTGTTCTTGTTTCCATGCCCTAGAGCGCAGGGGCGCTTGTTTTTCCTCTGCAGTAAGACCTTGCATTAACGCAGGAGCGCTTGTTGAATTCGCTATACTTTGCGCAGCAGCGCCTCTTTATGTTACTTCCTTTAACTATTCCTCACCACGCTGGAGTGCTTATTTTCTTTTGGGTTCTCTTTATGATAGAGCGGGAGCGCTGGTTGATTTTATTGTACATAGCGCAGGACCGCTTGTTACTGTGGCTAGCCATTCTGTCCTTTTTTCCTAATGAAGATGGCAGACCTATGATGTCCACACATGAGGTAACCTCTGATTTCCAGCATAAGTGTATGTTAGTAATTGATGGCAGGTAGTTTGTGCTTATGCTAACAGGTGTTCCTTTGTCTCCCTGTCCAGCTGGTGCCCACGGTTAATCAGAACAGAGGGACGTCCTCTACTAACTTCCCAACAACATCCTGCCATTCTTTACCTACCTTCCCCACTCCCATCTTCATCCTAGTTTGTTATCAGATCTAGAGTAGTGTAAGGTGGGCGTGGGGGCAATAGCTCATGTCATCTCTGCGAGATCTCTCCACAAGAAACAGGTAACTTGTGTGGTACCCGACAATGGGGAGGTTTTCTTTGATTAAAGATGTCTATTCTTCTGTCATTTAACTTTTTTATGTTTGGTTATCCTGTGTGTCTTTACATAATTTTTTAAAAAGGTCGAGTCCATGTTTACGTCCTTTATTTGAAAAGAAAAAAATCCCCAGAATTTTACTAAGCACTTTATTTGAGTTTCACACAGGAATAATTTTGAACTAATTTATGCCGCTGATTTGCACAGAACACGAGATATGCAATGCGTTAAAAATTGCGAAATCACCCCAAAAACCCAACATAAGAGTATGCAGTGTTTTTTTTTAAACACTGGGATTTTTTTTAGAAGATATACTTTTTCTTGTATTAACATCACAGTCTCTTTATCCAAACTCGGTATTGAATCAGGGAGTATAGTCCCATTTGAAAAAGTCCAAAAATAGACCAAAGTAGGGTTTAGGAAAATATCAGATTTTTTCCTGATGGAAAGATGGCTCATCATTTCTGAAATCTATGACTTAATCCAAAATAATGTTCTTCTCTTTGGATTTATAGAATATTATATAAAGCTTTCAGCAATTTGGATCCAGGTCAGATAAATGGGAGTAAAAATATTATACTTGTGCTGTTTGAAGTAAATATAGATAAAAATCCCAGCGAATGGAAGCAACTTTTGGTTTCCATTAAAAGTTGGGACCTTGCAAAATAGGGACAATTTGAAGGGCTGGAATTAAAAGCTAAAATGTAGACTGAGGCTAATAGGATTAATTTCAGTTTTTTATGTGGAGCTGATTGTAGTCAGATGTTATTTTTTAGTAAATGGCTGCTGTATAGAACTTCACAATTGCTCTCACAAGGTAATCCTAACCTGTGGAGTCACTCATTTTGGTGCTTAAATGGGCGGGCAGCCAATTGGATGCATATAATTAATCAGTGCTCTTTGGTCCAGGGGTGTTGGAATGAAACATTTATGTATCTGGAGACACAATAGCAAATCAAACTGGCATACATTAGATGGTTGAAAGTCTTGGGATATGATCCTTCTCTTGGCCTATTTGATCAATGGGTAAAATTAGTATATAATACAATGGCGGTTGCCAGATCCCTTTTGCATTCAAAAATGGCAATCATGACAGGTTCCAACAATGAGTGACTGGGTTCGGCAAATGAAGCAAGTCATAAATAGTGAATAGCTATTTGCAATGCAAAATGAGGGATCATGAAGTTTGAAAAGCTGTGGGAATGGTATTTTGAGTAGAAATAAAGGTCAGAATAGTTGACCTATCTGTTATTCTGACATTCTGCACATTTTATCCTTGTTTGCACTTTGAGTGCTTCACAGTGCTTATCTTAGGCGGTTGCTAGAGTTGTATATACATGTATTATACATATTTTGGGATTAATATTTTGCACATCTTATCCTCGCATGTACTTTAAGTGATCCCTACTGTCTATCTTAGGAGGCTGCTAAAATTATATATTATACACATCTTATGTTTTTTATTCTTTGTGATTTTTAAGCCAGGACCATTCTTTTTCGTAGTCTGCTCTGTATTTTTGTATCTCTGAATATGTATGCTGTATTTATTGATTATTGGTGCATGACCAATATTTTGGTACTGTATTGAACAGAGAGATTTAAAACTATGTTGGATCTCAATAAAACGCTTTTTTAAAAGAAACAAACTGCTAATGAAAGTCAATGGCCTCGGTAACCCGGGACCTAAGCACCATTTGATAATAACCACGTTGGAATACAGGCAGGACTGGATGGCTGTGCCTGTTGTAATTTTGCAGCGATTGGGTTGGCATTAGCAGAAGCCATCCTGTATTTAGAAGTTATCTTGTCAGTTTTGTGGAATCCATTTTGTAATTCTGGCAGCCATCTTGTTTGCCATGTTCTATCACGTGCGTGACTTGTGCTCTGTCCTACCTTGCTGTTGTCTGCTCTTGAAATCTGCCTAGAGACAGGTTATATTTAGCCTCTTATATTTCGCACATGCTCAGTTGAGCTTGCAGCTGTCCTTGCAGCTGTCCCTAGTCTGTAAATGTCAGGATGTGTTCACCAGAATAAGCAACTATTAGCTCCTCCCACTTGTTGACTGTGCATTTTCTGTATGACCTTATATGTACCTGAAACCTTCTCTTGTACTTGTACCACCTTCTTTTGAGCCCCTGTGTGGGTATAAAAGGACCAAGCTCTTTCCATTCAGTGTGCTACTTCATACATTGCCGAAAGGTGTTGTGGGAATGTAGTTCCACCTTATGAGGTTTAATACATTTTGTATTTTCTATTCCAGTTTCTGTGCCAACTTCTTCCTATTGATTGATTGATAGGCTTTATATCGGTAAAAAATACCATAAAAGCTTTACAGAAATACAATTTACAGTAAACATCATATACAATCTATTTACACACAATTGATAAAAACAGGGAAACAATTGATCGCAAAGGTTAAAACAAGGATTAAATTGACAAGGAAAGCCTTCTATTACGAATCAACCAAGCCCTTTTTAAAAATTTTGACACAACACATACAATCACAGGGGATGTGTCAGTCATTAAAATACTCATTGCCACTATACACTGGCGGATGCCTAGGAGTCTGCAAAGTGGTTTTAGCCAACGAGTGCTCGGGCACGATAGTCCGGACATTCAAAGAAGATGTGGGCTACAGACTCTACTCGAGAGGAACAGGATGCACAAAAAGATGAAAGCTGATGAGGCCGCTTCCAGCGGGCGACTACCTCACCTACTGGTAGAATCCCCACACGAAACTTAAAATGCAGGGTGTGGTCAAAAGGAATGGAGATAATGTCTAAATAGGGTTCATATGCCACCACATCCTTAATCCTCACAAAAGCTACAGTTGCGTTGCAATGGCGTGAGTCTAGATGTAGATTTTCAGAGACCCAGTTCCAATACAACTTTTTAATTGTAGCCTTTGGTGGGGCAGTTTTCGAAGGCCATGCATCAGGTAACCCTATCTCCATTAATAATCTTTTGACGTCCCTCAGCCATTTAATCATGGACCACCCTGCCATGGCCATAACCTCAGATAGTGCTTCCGCATAAGTAACTAGTTCGGGCACCTGCCATAACCGTGCCCAAAGGAGCAGGGGACGAAGATGTGCTTGGTCCCTGATAGGTCTGCAACCAAAATCCAGTAACACTGGCACTGTTGGTGTGTTCCATGGAAGAGCTGTCAGATCTTTCAAGAATTTGTTCTCTGATTTGGCTAGTGGGTCCAGGTTGCAGGTGTCACACAGCTCCACCCCATATAGAGCGGCACTGACCCCTCTCGCTTTATATATTTCCACAACTGGGGCAATGGGTTTACTGGATGAGGAGCGTTGTTTCTTAAGTAAAGTGCCTCCTACCCTTTTGTGGTCCAGTAGCATTTTATGGATGTGTGAATTCCATGATAGGGAATCATTGAGGCGGATACCCAAATAGTCAAATTCAGAAACTCTCTCCAATGGCTCGGAATTCAAGGTCGGAAGTCTGCCAAGTTTCTTGGGGGGTTCATGGCCAGGAACTTAGTTTTATCGGTGTTAATTACCAGCCCTCTCAACAGACAAAACTCCTGAAAACTATTTAGAAGGCTCTGACGACCCACGGGGGACTTTGAGATAAGAAGAGTGTCATCTGCAAAAAGCAGTGTAGGGATCCGTTTACCCGCCAAGGATGGAGCGTCCGAGGGATTTCTAAGCAGATGGTAAACCACACCATTTACATAAAGCGAAAACAGGGTGGGCGCCGGGACACACCCTGTCGGACGCCCCTTCCCACGGGGATCCTTTCTGTTTTTTCACCCTTCGTACCCCAACGCACCTGTGCAAAATTGCCATCGTGTAGTTTTACCAATAGGGAAAGAATGTACATGGGCAGCCCTAAGTCTAGCAAGACCTTCCATAGCTTCTCCCTGGGAACCAGGTCAGAGGCAGTCTTTAAGTCTATAAAGGCCAAATATAGACTGCCCCCTCCCAGCACCACCACCTTCCAGTGGAGAAGAGTCAATCTAAAGGCCTGCTCGATGGTCCCAGTGCCAGAGCGGAACCCAGCTTGCAGGTCCGACAAGATGTTATTGTCGTCCATCCACTGGAGCATCCTGCTCAGGATCACCTTCCCTGCCACTTTTTGGGAGGAGTCAATTAGACTTATTGGCCTGTAGTTGGCAGGGTTGTCCCGACACCCCTTCTTGAATATCGGGACAACCTCTGCCCCCTTCCAGGATTCGGGAACGGGCACGCCCGCGCAAATGGCATTTAACAGTGATGATACAAGATTCCCCCACTTCCTGGGGCTTGCCCGTAAAAGATCTCCTGGTATCCCATCTTTTCAGCGGTACCAGGGTTTTAATTACAACCACCACCTCTCTAGCAGTAAAGGGAACGTACTCTAATCCCGTTGTGAAAATTCCCAATAAAGGAGCGATATTGGTAAGTGGCTCGATTGCAACATAGAGGGATGAGAAGTGATTGAACCAGCTCTGGGCAGGGATGTTGCACGTCACCAATGTGCTGTCTGGCCTGTCCCTAGATCTTATGAGGCTCCAGAAGCCTCTAGCTTCCCTTTCCAAACTTGCTTTCCTCAGATCCGCCCAGAAGCTGTCCTCCCACTCTCTCTTTGCTTCAATCACAGTCTGCGAATAGTTTTTCCTTGCCAATCGTATATCGGCCAAGGACTTGCTCTTCACAGCGCAAATCAAGGAGCTTTTCATCTCCCTTCATTTTTTTGTATACCAACCATATGGGTTCGGCTGAGTTTACGCTTATCAACACGAGAGGCCTTATTTGGAAGATAAAAGAGTTCGCTCAGGGCCTTAGTGGTAACACAAAAGAGCGATGATATTTCCTCAGAATGTAACGTAGGTACAACTAACTTGGACTGGGCAGTAGCCAGAAGTGTTGAAATGGATAGGACTTTCTCTTCGTTCATAATAATATTACTCTATTTTAAACGCCTACTGCAATTGGAGGGATGAAGCTCCTGGTGGGCAAGCGTTGAAAGGGACGTATGTGCCCCCGACTGCTCCGTCCAAAAAGGACAAAGAGTAAGGGAGAGCAGGTTGTGATCACTCTCTACTGAGGGGAGTACCTCCATATCCAGCAAATGGCCCCAAGAATTTACGTCGAGGAGGATGTAATCTATTCTGGACGGATGATCCACCCTATTATAAGTGTGCGCTCCAGATGGGTCCAGAGACGTCCTACCATTCACTGCCCTAAGATCAAATTCCAAGTTTAAGGAGTAAATTTGAATCGCCACTTGAGACCACCTTCTAATCGGAGGTAAAGTCAAAGCTGGTGTACCTCTCCTATTGTCATCTTCAACAGTCCCCAAAGAGTCCTCCAATCCAAGAGGCTCAAACGTACAGTTAAAGTCACCTGCAACTAAAACATAGGAACTATTGGAGCCCTTCCTTAACAGGGATTCTATCTCTGAAACTGTGGGTAAGTGTAGACCTCCCTTTGTGCCCCTAACATAGATATTAAAAATGTCTAGGGGTAGCCCTCTCTTGGGTCCTTTGAGAGATATACTCAAAAGATCAATTGAATCAGTCACACGCTGGATGACCTGACAGCCGAGTGAGATGGCGACCCATATGAGAAGACCTCCAGAAGAGCGGCCTTTCCCGGAAGGGGATGGTTCAGCTGGCAGGAAAAAGGATGAGTATCCTACCTTGTGGCAAGGCTCCCTAATCCAAGTTTCTTGAAAGATGCAAATGGAGTAACCCTCCACAAGGGTGTTCCAGCCCGGAACAGCCAGCTTCCTTGTAATCCCAGTGACGTTACAGCTAAGAATCTTTATGACAGGATCGACCAGAGGTGGCTCTACGTGGGGTACTAGGTTAGGAGCCCGCTCCCCCTCGGGGAGTGAGCAAGGGGCACTGTTTCCCTACTTAGACCCACTGCCAGGATTATCACCCTGTGTGGTGGCCACACTCAATAGGGAAGAATGTCCAACTAGTGTTAGTGGTCTCCAAATCACAGGGATCCAAGGACTCAGGCCCGGGGGTGGAGGAGCTACCCCAGAAGAGGTATTGTTTCAATAACCTGGGATCCTTCCGTATGTCTCCAGCCATGAAGTTTGCTGATAGGGCACAGAGAAGGGATCATATCCTGGGAGGACAAAGTTATGCCAACCCCTGTCATCCGGGACAGTACCAAGATGATTGCCAACTGATCTCAGATAGAAAAATGTCAAATCAACTACTCCAATGCCAGCTCTACTAGTACCTAGATTCTGATTAGAAATTAGCTGAGCTACCCCGGGTTAACCACCACACAGTCCCCCTCAAAACGCTTATGACCACAACCTACCCATCCTACCCTTCTGACACCCAGAATCAGCCCATCTAGTTCCCTGGGCAGTGGTCTATTAATCCTTAACCAGAGCATGGTTTTGTTTTTTAGTGCCTGGTAGGATTCTTGCTGCCCAACCAACAAAGGTGGTACGTTGGTAAGGATGGCAACAAAGGGATGGCAGTCTGGGGGCAGATTCATAGGAGGTATTCTATGGGCCACTTTAGTAGGAAATGCATCAGGTTGGCTAGTGAGGGGAGGAAGAGGGCTGGTCTTTCGAGTTTGGGCTAGTTCATGACAATTACTAGTTCCAGAGTTCCTCGGTTTAGAAGTATTATTAGTACCAGTGGCCTCTGCGCCTACATGCTTCTTATGTTGGGTTTTATTAGCCCTTGGTGGGTCTGGTAGATAGGATGTGTTCTTGTGGATTTGTCCTGGGTTACGAGGCCCCCCTTTAGAAATAACAACAGGAGGAGGAAGGGGCTCTGATACAGGCACCCCACTTACCATTCCACTTACATTAGATGGATCTTGGGGAATGGTAGAGGTCGCCCTAGCCATTTGATCCCCCCTATATCGCTAGCCCCAGTCCTAGAGTGTGATTTGATTAAGGATTTGGTTGAGAAGAAATTATCTAAGGTTGCTTGTTCAAAGCTGTGCAAACGATCCGCTAACCTTTTGACTCGTTCTACAATAGGGGTCAATAGAGATTTCATCAATTTCTCTATCTGGGTGATTAATGGTATATCTGGGGATATGATCACGGCAGGAGCTGTTGCCGGAGTGTTGCATGGTTTAACTAGTGACTCTCCAGGGGTCAACCCCCGTGTCAGTCTGAAGACAACCTAAACCCACCCCTTTGGACTTTTGAAATACTCCCGCTCTTAATCCAAGTTTCCTAATTTTCTTGAGGGGTTTAGGATGACAGCCTTTTTGGGGACTAGTAATCCTTTTCCTTTTATTATGGGTGATTTTAGAAACTGCATGGGGTAACACAACTGGTAAAGCAGTAAGTTCCTCGTTAGTAGTAGTGGTATTTTGTGTAAGCATGGGGGGAGGAATGTTAGTAGAGACTAGAGCCGAAAGCTCATTTCCGGTCGGGGGATCTAGATCTAACGTACTCTCCACCCTGCCAGGACTGAGCGACAGGGATCTTTCGTGGGGCATTTCCAAGGGCGGACAAACAATCAAGTCAGGGTCGGTTAAGGGTGGGGAAGGGGGAACCGACACCAGAGAGCCCAGGGATGCCCGCTTCTCTAAAGGGAGTTTAAGAAATTCGATAGATTGCCTGCGCTCAGTACGTCTCTCAGCTAAGGCAATCTCTCTGTCGATCTCACGAGTAGCCCTAGATAAGTACTTGTCTAGGGAAACCAAGATTGCAACCCCTACCGTAGGTGGAAGGGGATTCAGTGGGGGAGTAGATTGCATTGAAGACATATTTTGCGGTGTTAGTGAACAAGGATGGGACAAGGTCACTGTATACCGCAACTGGAGCACACAGAAAACAAATAGATACTTGTAATATTGTCCGTGTATAATGCTCCTCAAGATGACAGCTCACTATACCTTTGCAGAGTCTAGTCCGATTGTTTGGAGCTGGATCTCATAGAGTGGGCCCAGCCCAGCCTCCTACAGCCCCTGACGGCCACAGACGGCCCCACCCTTGTCCCGGGCTTCTCCCGGGACGCTCCAGTGCAGCGGTATACTGTTCCTGTTATGTAGGGTAGAGGGAGATCGGGGGGCGTGGCAAGCAGCAGGGAGAGCGGACCAGGTGTGGTAATTAGGTCGTGCAGGGACTCCTGGGATACGGAGTCCCTGCTACACAGCTCGCAGCCCCGCTGCAGGACGAATCCTCGCCCCTCACGTTCCACTCTCAATGCAGGCAGTGTCTCCTCCTCTCACTGCGAAACGGGACTCGCGGAGCAGGTTCGGCGAGCAGTCGGTAGGCCCCTGGGGAGACAGCAACAAACAGCAATCTGAGCCGGCAGCTCCTCCTCAACCAGGCAAGTGCAAAGTTTTTTTAAAAGTATCCCGCGTTGGCCTGAGATAACACCGCTTATCACTGCTCAAGTTCGGGGGGCGTGGCAAGCAGCAGGGAGAGCGGACCAGGTGTGGTAATTAGGTTGTGCAGGGACTCCTGGGATACGGAGTCCCTGCTACACAGCTCGCAGCCCTGCTGCAGGATGAATCCTCGCCCCTCACGTTCCACTCTCAATGCAGGCAGTGTCTCCTCCTTTCACTGCGAAGCGGGACCCGCGGAGTGGGTCCGGCGAGCAGTCGGTAGGCCCCTGGGGAGACGGCAACAAAGTGCAATCCGAGCCGGCAGCTCCTCCTCAACCAGGCAAGTGCAAAGTTTTTTTAAAAGTATCCCCTATTGGTCTGAGGACTTGTGCAGAGAAGGGCAAACCCCTTTTATTGGTAGGCCTTGCTGAGGCTCACCACCACAAATTGGCTCCCGACACGTGGGGCTCATCGGCGACTCGGATACCCGAAGGATTGGTCGAAACGGAGGATTGGAATCTTGCTTTGGACGATCACTGCCCGAGGAGACCCGCGTCTTGGCAACCACAGCGTTTTTCCTCTCTCTCTGATCTGACCCTCCAGGTAGGGCCGGTCCTCGACTGAGATCTCTTCTGTTGATTCACCGTGAAGTGACCATTTGGTCGATTTGAGAACTTGGCAGTTGGAACCTGGACACCAAGTGATTGGTTAGAATTGTTATGCAACACTTGCTGTTAGTTTTGAAGTCTGGGATTGGTAAGGTAGTTTAGTAACGCTTACTGTGGCTTTGGAATTTTGGAATATGTGTTGGCCAACTTAGATTTATATGGGATTAATATATGAATTGCAATTTATATAGGCAGGCAATGAGGAGAATTTTCTCTGTTTTAAATTGATTTGAACCGCACAACATACTACAGTACCTTAAGTGCTACTTTGATTATACTACTGGGATTAGCTAATTTATGGATTGATCCTGCGATTGCTTGCCCCATGGTTTCTCGGAAGAAGTTGCTTTCACTGTACCATGAAAGTAAAATCATGGCATATAGACAGGGCACACAGTGTGCTGGTTCCCCCCTCCCCTCCTCCCTCTCTCCTCCCCCCCTCCCCTCTCACCTGGGTGCATGCGTGCATTGGTACCTCGCTCATGCGGGACGCACTTCTAGTTTCCTGCAGGTTAGCGGTCCAGCATTCCTTGCCAGAACCACTGTGACGTCACCAGAGCTCCCGGAGGAATCCGATAACAGCTGCAGTTTCCCCGGTTCGGTGCTTCGTATTGACGCCCGTCTTGATGTCGGACATTCCTTCAGGACACTTCCTCAGGTAATCTACCTGCAGCGCTGGAGCACTTAACTGGGTAACTGCATCGCCGCACTGGAGCGCATATCTGTGTGATTGCACCGCCGCGCTGGAGCGCTTGAGGTTCTGTTCGTGACTTTGTTTATGCCCATGCTAGAGCGCTTGTTGATTTCTGCACTACCGCGCTGGAGCGCTAGTCTTTGCCTGCATCGCCGCACTGGAGCACCTGTGTCCTTGCCGGTAACCCTGTCTGGCCTCATTATAGTGGTTGTTCTTGTTTCCATGCCCTAGAGCGCAGGGGCGCTTGTTTTTCCTCTGCAGTAAGACCTTGCATTAACGCAGGAGCGCTTGTTGAATTCGCTATACTTTGCGCAGCAGCGCCTCTTTATGTTACTTCCTTTAACTATTCCTCACCACGCTGGAGTGCTTATTTTCTTTTGGGTTCTCTTTATGATAGAGCAGGAGCGCTGGTTGATTTTATTGTACATAGCGCAGGACCGCTTGTTACTGTGACTAGCCATTCTGTCCTTTTTTCCTAATGAAGATGGCAGACCTATGATGTCCACACATGAGGTAACCTCTGACTTCCAGCATAAGTGTATGTTAGTAATTGATGGCAGGTAGTTTGTGCTTATGCTAACAGGTGTTCCTTTGTCTCCCTGTCCAGCTGGTGCCCACGGTTAATCAGAACAGAGGGACGTCCTCTACTAACTTCCCAACAACATCCTGCCATTCTTTACCTACCTTCCCCACTCCCATCTTCATCCTAGTTTGTTATCAGATCTAGAGTAGTGTAAGGTGGGCGTGGGGGCAATAGCTCATGTCATCTCTGCGAGATCTCTCCACAAGAAACAGGTAACTTGTGTGGTACCCGACAATGGGGAGGTTTTCTTTGATTAAAGATGTCTATTCTTCTGTCATTTAACTTTTTTATTTTTGGTTATCCTGTGTGTCTTTACATAATTTTTAAAAAAGGTCGAGTCCATGTTTACGTCCTTTATTTGAAAAGAAAAAAATCCCCAGAATTTTACTAAGCACTTTATTTGAGTTTCACAAAGGAATAATTTTGAACTAATTTATGCAGCTGATTTGCACAGAACACGAGATATGCAATGCGTTAAAAATTGCGAAATCACCCCAAAAACCCGACATAAGAGTATGCAGTGTTTTTTTTTTAAACACTGGGATTTTTTTTTAGAAGATATACTTTTTCTTGTATTAACATCACAGTCTCTTTATCCAAACTCGGTATTGAATCAGGGAGTATAGTCCCATTTGAAAAAGTCCAAAAATAGACCAAAGTAGGGTTTAGGAAAATATCAGATTTTTTCCTGATGGAAAGATGGCTCATCATTTCTGAAATCTATGACTTAATCCAAAATAATGTTCTTCTCTTTGGTTTTATAGAATATTATATAAAGCTTTCAGCAATTTGGATCCAGGTCAGATAAATGGGAGTAAAAATATTGTACTTGTGCTGTTTGAAGCAAATATAGATAAAAATCCCAGCGAATGGAAGCAACTTTTGGTTTCCATTAAAAGTTGGGACCTTGCAAAATAGGGACAATTTGAAGGGCTGGAATTAAAAGCTAAAATGTAGACTGAGGCTAATAGGATTAATTTCAGTTTTTTATGTGGAGCTGATTGTAGTCAGATGTTATTTTTTAGTAAATGGCTGCTGTATAGAACTTCACAATTGCTCTCACAAGGTAATCCTAACCTGTGGAGTCACTCATTTTGGTGCTTAAATGGGCGGGCAGCCAATTGGATGCATATAATTAATCAGTGCTCTTTGGTCCAGGGGTGTTGGAATGAAACATTTATGTATCTGGAGACAGAATAGCAAATCAAACTGGCATACATTAGATGGTTGAAAGTCTTGGGATATGATCCTTCTCTTGGCCTATTTGATCAATGGGTAAAATGAGTATATAATACAATGGCGGTTGCCAGATCCCTTTTGCATTCAAAAATGGCAATCATGACAGGTTCCAACAATGAGTGATTGGGTTCGGCAAATGAAGCAAGTCATAAATAGTGAATAGCTATTTGCAATGCAAAATGAGGGATCATGAAGTTTGAAAAGCTGTGGGAATGGTATTTTGAGTAGAAATAAAGGTCAGAATAGTTGACCTATCTGTTATTCTGACATTCTGCACATTTTATCCTTGTTTGCACTTTCAGTGCTTCACAGTGCTTATCTTAGGCGGTTGCTAGAGTTGTATATACATGTATTATACATATTTTGGGATTAATATTTTGCACATCTTATCCTCGCATGTACTTTAAGTGATCCCTACTGTCTATCTTAGGAGGCTGCTAAAATTATATATTATACACATCTTATGTTTTTTATTCTTTGTGATTTTTAAGCCAGGACCATTCTTTTTCGTAGTCTGCTCTGTATTTTTGTATCTCTGAATATGTATGCTGTATTTATTGATTATTGGTGCATGACCAATATTTTGGTACTGTATTGAACAGAGAGATTTAAAACTATGTTGGATCTCAATAAAACGCTTTTTTAAAAGAAACAAACTGCTAATGAAAGTCAATGGCCTCGGTAACCCGGGACCTAAGCACAATTTGATAATAACCACGTTGGAATACAGGCAGGACTGGATGGCTGTGCCTGTTGTAATTTTGCAGCGATTGGGTTAGCATTAGCAGAAGCCGTCCTGTATTTAGAAGTTATCTTGTCAGTTTTGTGGAATCCATTTTGTATTTCTGGCAGCCATCTTGTTTGCCATGTGCTATCACGTGCGTGACTTGTGCTCTGTCCTACCTTGCTGTTGTCTGCTCTTGAAATCTGCCTAGAGACAGGTTATATTTAGCCTCTTATATTTCGCACATGCTCAGTTGAGCTTGCAGCTGTCCTTGCAGCTGTCCCTAGTCTGTAAATGTCAGGATGTGTTCACCAGAATAAGCAACTATTAGCTCCTCCCACTTGTTGACTGTGCATTTTCTGTATGACCTTATATGTACCTGAAACCTTCTCTTGTACTTGTACCACCTTCTTTTGAGCCCCTGTGTGGGTATTTATTTATTTATTTATTTATTTGCTGGTTTTTATAGCGCTTGAATCAACTCCAGATGGAGTATCTCTGCGCTTATGGTGCCGGCTAAACAGAAGATGTGAATTGGAGCAGATGCTAGATCTCATTTTTAAATAAGACAGTTTTCAGTTGCCTTCTGAATTTTAAGTGCTCAGTACACTGTCTTAAGGACAGAGGGAGTCTGTTCCATAATGTGGGTCCTGCAATTGACAACGCTTTATTCCCATGCCTCGCTTTCTTGGCGCAGGGCACCACTAGGAGCAGATTATTGCTTGATCTTAGTGTTCGAGATGGAATGTAAGGAATAAATTTGTTTTCAAGATATGCAGGCCCTTGTCCATGGAGACATTTGTGTATCAGGCAGGCTATCTTGAATTTTGTTCTTTGCCGGATCGAGAGCCAATGTAATTGCTCAAGGAGGGGTTTAGATGGAGTTCTTGGCGGAGCATTCAGAACTAGGCGGGCCGCTGTGTTTTGAATGACCTGGAGCTTAGCCAACACGCCTTCATTGGCAGAAAGCAGCAGGCCATTACAATAGTCGATCCGACTTAGCACGAGTGCCTGTACTAGCGTCCTCCTAAAGGAATCTGGCAGTAAAGGGAAGACCTTACGCAGCAGGCTGGTGGTATGGAAACAAGAACCCGAGATGAAGTTGGAATGCTGTTTTAGTGATAGTTCTTGATCCAGACGGACCCCCAGGTTTTTCACTATCTGCTTGGGTTCTGGGGCTGCTCCCAAGTCCTGTGGCCACCAATCCGGGGCCCATTGCATCCTGGCTTCTCCAAACAGCATGACTTCCGTCTTGCTGACGTTGCACTGAAGGCAGTTGGAGGACATCCAGTGCGCCACTGCCTTCATGCCTGATGAGAAGGAGTTTCTTACTTCAGCGGAGAGGGTTTTAAAGGGGAAGAGGAGCTGGGTGTCATCAGCGTAGGATACTGGGGTAAACCCGTACCTACGCATCACTCTAGCCAGGGGTGCCACATATATGTTGAAGAGGGTCGGGCTTAGACACGAACCCTGGGGCACCCCTTTTGATATCTCCATCTCCGCTGAACGATATGCACCCATGGTGACAGTCTGGGTGCGATCGGATAAAAAACTCCTTAACCAGGCAAGGGCTTTGTTCTTGATGCCAGCGTTCGACAACCGCTCAGTCAAGATGGAATGTGACACAGTGTCGAACGCTGCAGACAGATCTAAAATAACCAAGATTACTGAGATGCCCTTGTCCTGGTACATGTGCAGGTCATCAGTGACTGACAGAAGGGTGGATTCAGTGCTATGTTTGGGTCTGAAACCTGACTGAGAGTAGTCCAGAGCCCCAGCAAGTTCGATATAAAAGGACCAAGCTCTTTCCATTCAGTGTGCTACTTCATACATTGCCAAAAGGTGTTGTGTGAATGTAGTTCCACCTTATGAGGTTTAATACATTTTGTATTTTCTATTCCAGTTTCTGTGCCAACTTCTTCCTATTGATTGATTGATAGGCTTTATATCGGTAAAAAATACCATAAAAGCTTTACAGAAATACAATTTACAATAAACATCATATACAATCTATTTACACACAATTGATAAAAACAGGGAAACAATTGATTGCAAAGGTTAAAACAAGGATTAAATTGACAAGGAAAGCCTTCTATTACGAATCAACCAAGCCCTTTTTAAAATTTTTGACACAACACATACAATCACAGGGGATGTGTCAGTCATTAAAATACTCATTGCCACTATACACTGGCGGATGCCTAGGAGTCTGCAAAGTGGTTTTAGCCAACGAGTGCTCGGGCACGATAGTCCGGACATTCAAAGAAGATGTGGGCTACAGACTCTACTCGAGAGGAACAGGATGCACAAAAAGATGAAAGTTGATGAGGCCGCTTCCAGCGGGCGACTACCTCACCTACTGGTAGAATCCCCACACGAAACTTAAAATGCAGGGTGTGGTCAAAAGGAATGGAGATAATGTCTAAATAGGGTTCATATGCCACCACATCCTTAATTCTCACAAAAGCTACAGTTGCGTTGCAATGGCGTGAGTCTAGATGTAGATTTTCAGAGACCCAGTTCCAATACAACTTTTTAATTGTAGCCTTTGGTGGGGCAGTTTTCGAAGGCCATGCATCAGGTAACCCTATCTCCATTAATAATCTTTTGACGTCCCTCAGCCATTTGATCATGGACCACCCTGCCATGGCCATAACCTCAGATAGTGCTTCCGCATAAGAAACTAGTTCGGGCACCTGCCATAACCGTGCCCAAAGGAGCAGGGGACGAAGATGTGCTTGGTCCCTGATAGGTCTGCAACCTAAATCCAGTAACACTGGCACTGTTGGTGTGTTCCATGGAAGAGCTGTCAGATCTTTCAAGAATTTGTTCTCTGATTTGGCTAGTGGGTCCAGGTTGCAGGTGTCACACAGCTCCACCCCATATAGAGCGGCACTGACCCCTCTCGCTTTATATATTTCCACAACTGGGGCAATGGGTTTACTGGATGAGGAGCGTTGTTTCTTAAGTAAAGTGCCTCCTACCCTTTTGTGGTCCAGTAGCATTTTATGGATGTGTGAATTCCATGATAGGGAATCATTGAGGCGGATACCCAAATAGTCAAATTCAGAAACTCTCTCCAATGGCTCGGAATTCAAGGTCGGAAGTCTGCCAAGTTTCTTGGGGGGTTCATGGCCAGGAACTTAGTTTTATCGGTGTTAATTACCAGCCCTCTCAACAGACAAAACTCCTGAAAACTATTTAGAAGGCTCTGAAGACCCACGGGGGACTTTGAGATAAGAAGAGTGTCATCTGCAAAAAGCAGTGTAGGGATCCGTTTACCCGCCAAGGATGGAGCGTCCGAGGGATTTCTAAGCAGATGGTAAACCACACCATTTACATAAAGCGAAAACAGGGTGGGCGCCGGGACACACCCTGTCGGACGCCCCTTCCCACGGGGATCCTTTCTGTTTTTTCACCCTTCGTACCCCAACGCACCTGTGCAAAATTGCCATCGTGTAGTTTTACCAATAGGGAAAGAATGTACATGGGCAGCCCTAAGTCTAGCAAGACCTTCCATAGCTTCTCCCTGGGAACCAGGTCAGAGGCAGTCTTTAAGTCTATAAAGGCCAAATATAGACTGCCCCCTCCCAGCACCACCACCTTCCAGTGGAGAAGAGTCAATCTAAAGGCTTGCTCGATGGTCCCAGTGCCAGAGCGGAACCCAGCTTGCAGGTCCGACAAGATGTTATTGTCGTCCATCCACTGGAGCATCCTGCTCAGGATCACCTTCCCTGCCACTTTTTGGGAGGAGTCAATTAGACTTATTGGCCTGTAGTTGGCAGGGTTGTCCCGACACCCCTTCTTGAATATCGGGACAACCTCTGCCCCCTTCCAGGATTCGGGAACGGGCACGCCCGCGCAAATGGCATTTAACAGTGATGATACAAGATTCCCCCACTTCCTGGGGCTTGCCCGTAAAAGATCTCCTGGTATCCCGTCTTTTCAGCGGTACCAGGGTTTTAATTACAACCACCACCTCTCTAGCAGTAAAGGGAACGTACTCTAATCCCGTTGTGAAAATTCCCAATAAAGGAGCGATATTGGTAAGTGGCTCGATTGCAACATAGAGGGATGAGAAGTGATTGAACCAGCTCTGGGCAGGGATGTTGCACGTCACCAATGTGCTGTCTGGCCTGTCCCTAGATCTTATGAGGCTCCAGAAGCCTCTAGCTTCCCTTTCCAAACTTGCTTTCCTCAGATCCGCCCAGAAGCTGTCCTCCCACTCTCTCTTTGCTTCAATCACAGTCTGCGAATAGTTTTTCCTTGCCAATCGTATATCGGCCAAGGACTTGCTCTTCACAGCGCAAATCAAGGAGCTTTTCATCTCCCTACATTTTTTTGTATACCAACCATATGGGTTCGGCTGAGTTTACGCTTATCAACACGAGAGGCCTTATTTGGAAGATAAAAGAGTTCGCTCAGGGCCTTAGTGGTAACACAAAAGAGCGATGATATTTCCTCAGAATGTAACGTAGGTACAACTAACTTGGACTGGGCAGTAGCCAGAAGTGTTGAAATGGATAGGACTTTCTCTTCGTTCATAATAATATTACTCTATTTTAAACGCCTACCGCAATTGGAGGGATGAAGCTCCTGGTGGGCAAGCGTTGAAAGGGACGTATGTGCCCCCGACTGCTCCGTCCAAAAAGGACAAAGAGTAAGGGAGAGCAGGTTGTGATCACTCTCTACTGAGGGGAGTACCTCCATATCCAGCAAATGGCCCCAAGAATTTACGTCGAGGAGGATGTAATCTATTCTGGACGGATGATCCACCCTATTATAAGTGTGCGCTCCAGATGGGTCCAGAGACGTCCTACCATTCACTGCCCTAAGATCAAATTCCAAGTTTAAGGAGTAAATTTGAATCGCCACTTGAGACCACCTTCTAATCGGAGGTAAAGTCAAAGCTGGTGTACCTCTCCTATTGTCATCTTCAACAGTCCCCAAAGAGTCCTCCAATCCAAGAGGCTCAAATGTACAGTTAAAGTCACCTGCGACTAAAACATAGGAACTATTTGAGCCCTTCCTTAACAGGGATTCTATCTCTGAAACTGTGGGTAAGTGTAGACCTCCCTTTGTGCCCCTAACATAGATATTAAAAATGTCTAGGGGTAGCCCTCTCTTGGGTCCTTTGAGAGATATACTCAAAAGATCAATTGAATCAGTCACACGCTGGATGACCTGACAGCCGAGTGAGATGGCGACCCATATGAGAAGACCTCCAGAAGAGCGGCCTTTCCCGGAAGGGGATGGTTCAGCTGGCAGGAAAAAGGATGAGTATCCTACCTTGTGGCAAGGCTCCCTACTCCAAGTTTCTTGAAAGATGCAAATGGAGTAACCCTCCACAAGGGTGTTCCAGCCCGGAACAGCCAGCTTCCTTGTAATCCCAGCGACGTTACAGCTAAGAATCTTTATGACAGGATCAACCAGAGGTGGCTCTACGTGGGGTACTAGGTTAGGAGCCCGCTCCCCCTCGGGGAGTGAGCAAGGGGCACTGTTTCCCTACTTAGACCCACTGCCAGGATTATCACCCTGTGTGGTGGCCACACTCAATAGGGAAGAATGTCCAACTAGTGTTAGTGGTCTCCAAATCACAGGGATCCAAGGACTCGAGCCCGGGGGTGGAGGAGCTACCCCAGAAGAGGTATCGTTTCAATAACCTGGGATCCTCCCGTATGTCTCCAGCCATGGAGTTTGCTGATAGGGCACAGAGAAGGGATCATATCCTGGGAGGACAAAGTTATGCCAACCCCTGTCATCCGGGACGGTACCAAGATGATTGCCAACTGATCTCGGATAGAAAAATGTCAAATCAACTACTCCAATGCCAGCTCTACTAGTACCTAGATTCTGATTAGAAATTAGCTGAGCTACCATGGGTTAACCACCACACAGTCCCCCTCAAAACGCTTATGACCACAACCTACCCATCCTACCCTTCTGACACCCAGAATCAGCCCATCTAGTTCCCTGGGCAGTGGTCTATTAATCCTTAACCAGAGCATGGTTTTGTTTTTTAGTGCCTGGTAGGATTCTTGCTGCCCAACCAACAAAGGTGGTACGTTGGTAAGGATGGCACCAAAGGGATGGCTGGGGGCAGATTCATAGGAGGTATTCTATGGGCCACTTTGGTAGGAAATGCATCAGGTTGGCTAGTGAGGGGAGGAAGAGGGCTGGTCTTTCGAGTTTGGGCTAGTTCATGACAATTACTAGTTCCAGAGATCCTCGGTTTAGAAGTATTATTAGTACCAGTGGCCTCTGCGCCTACATGCTTCTTATGTTGGGTTTTATTAGCCCTTGGTGGGTCTGGTAGATAGGATGTGTTCTTGTGGATTTGTCCTGGGTTACGAGGCCCCCCTTTAGAAGTAACAACAGGAGGAGGAAGGGGCTCTGATACAGGCACCCCACTTACCATTCCACTTACATTAGATGGATCTTGGGGAATGGTAGAGGTCGCCCTAGCCATTTGATCCCCCCTATATCGCTAGCCCCAGTCCTAGAGTGTGATTTGATTAAGGATTTGGTTGAGAAGAAATTATCTAAGGTTGCTTGTTCAAAGCTGTCCAAACGATCCGCTAACCTTTTGACTCGTTTTACAATAGGGGTCAATAGAGATTTCATCAATTTCTCTATCTGGGTGATTAATGGTATATATGGGGATATGATCACAGCAGGAGCTGTTGCCGGAGTGTTGCATGGTTTAACTAGTGACTCTCCAGGGGTCACCCCCGTGTCAGCCTGAAGACAACCTAAACCCACCCCTTTGGACTTTTGAAATACTCCCGCTCTTAATCCAAGTTTCCTAATTTTCTTGAGGGGTTTAGGATGACAGCCTTTTTGGGGACTAGTAATCCTTTTCCTTTTATTATGGGTGATTTTAGAAACTGCATGGGGTAACACAACTGGTAAAGCAGTAAGTTCCTTGTTAGTAGTAGTGGTATTTTGTGTAAGCATGGGGGGAGGAATGTTAGTAGAGACTAGAGCCGAAAGCTCATTTCCAGTCGGGGGATCTAGATCTAACGTACTCTCCACCCTGCCAGGACTGACCGACAGGGATCTTTCGTGGGGCATTTCCAAGGGCGGACAAACAATCAAGTCAGGGTCGGTTAAGGGTGGGGAAGGGGGAACCGACACCAGAGAGCCCAGGGATGCCCGCTTCTCTAAAGGGAGTTTAAGAAATTCGATAGATTGCCTGCGCTCAGTACGTCTCTCAGCTAAGGCAATCTCTCTGTCGATCTCACGAGTAGCCCTAGATAAGTACTTGTCTAGGGAAACCAAGATTGCAACCCCTACCGTAGGTGGAAGGGGATTCAGTGGGGGAGTAGATTGCATTGAAGACATATTTTGCGGTGTTAGTGAACAAGGATGGGACAAGGTCACTGTATACCGCAACTGGAGCACACAGAAAACAAATAGATACTTGTAATATTGTCCGTGTATAATGCTCCTCAAGATGACAGCTCACTATACCTTTGCAGAGTGTAGTCCGATAGTTTGGAGCTGGATCTCATAGAGTGGGCCCAGCCCAGCCTCCTACAGCCCCTGACGGCCACAGACGGCCCCACCCTTGTCCCGGGCTTCTCCCGGGACGCTCCAGCGCAGCGGTATACTGTTCCTGTTATGTAGGGTAGAGGGAGATCGGGGGGCGTGGCAAGCAGCAGGGAGAGCGGACCAGGTGTGGTAATTAGGTCGTGCAGGGACTCCTGGGATACGGAGTCCCTGCTACACAGCTCGCAGCCCCGCTGCAGGACGAATCCTCGCCCCTCACGTTCCACTCTCAATGCAGGCAGTGTCTCCTCCTCTCACTGCGAAACGGGACTCGCGGAGTGGGTCCGGCGAGCAGTCGGTAGGCCCCAGGGGAGACGGCAACAAACAGCAATCCGAGCCGGCAGCTCCTCCTCAACCAGGCAAGTGCAAAGTTTTTTTAAAAGTATCCCCTATTGGTCTGAGGACTTGTGCAGAGAAGGGCAAACCCCTTTTATTGGTAGGCCTTGCTGAGGCTCACCACCACAAATTGGCTCCCGACACGTGGGGCTCATCGGCGACTCGGATACCCGAAGGATTGGTCGAAACGGAGGATTGGAATCTTGCTTTGGACGATCACTGCCCGAGGAGACCCGCGTCTTGGCAACCACAGCGTTTTTCCTCTCTCTCTGATCTGACCCTCCAGGTAGTGCCGGTCCTCGACTGAGATCTCTTCTGTTGATTCACCGTGAAGTGACCATTTGGTCGATTTGAGAACTTGACAGTTGGAACCTGGACACCAAGTGATTGGTTAGAATTGTTATGCAACACTTGCTGTTAGTTTTGAAGTCTGGGATTGGTAAGGTAGTTTAGTAACGCTTACTGTGGCTTTGGAATTTTGGAATATGTGTTGGCCAACTTAGATTTATATGGGATTAATATATGAATTGCAATTTATATAGGCAGGCAATGAGGAGAATTTTCTCTGTTTTAAATTGATTTGAACCGCACAACATACTACAGTACCTTAAGTGCTACTTTGATTATACTACTGGGATTAGCTAATTTATGGATTGATCCTGCGATTGCTTGCTCCATGGTTTCTCGGAAGAAGTTGCTTTCACTGTACCATGAAAGTAAAATCATGGCATATAGACAGGGCACACAGTCTGGTACTTTGACCGATTCTTTCTTAAAGATCAAGGACACTTATAAGCTGGAGGGAATCCTAGATGTCATATTTCCAACTAATACCAGGAAACTGTACCTACAGTGGAGGTACGGAAGTCTACCACTCCGTGCCTTCACTAGTAAATGGACGGAGCCCTCTCTGAGTCACTGCCCTGGGTGCAACTATGAGCAGGAAATTGAGCTACACATATTGTTTTATTGCCAAACCTATGCTCAGGCAAGAAGGCACTGGATTGTATCGGCCTGTAAAAACCTGGGCTTTACCCACTGTCTCCAGGCATATAGGGTTCTCAAAACTGATCTCTCTGGCATGGTAGTGTTTACAGTAGCCAAATATCTGGAAACTATCTGGCAGAAGAGAAGATGTTTACTATCCAGGGCTCCAGAATAATTGTTTAATTTTAATAAATATCAACACCCAAATTAGCTCTTGTACACTTTTATTGTTTTTATGGACTAAACAAGACGGCTTGTAGGATGGTATGATGTTATGTATTAAGGAATCATGCTGCTGCTTTTATGATCTTTGATTAACTGTCCATGATGTAATTAACTGTTTTATTTGTTTAATAGTGGTGTTTTATCTTTTATGGTAAATGTTGCAGAAATAAAGATGTTGATGATGAGTATGTGGAGCAACGAATGTTTAAGCGGAAGGCTAGGCAAGACATGTTTGACTGTGTGCGAATGTGGGAGAAAGAAGTGCGTGAACGAATGAAGCGTGAACAAGCCTTGATTGAAAAAGCGCAGCGAAAGAACATCCATGCGAAAGCATTATAAATGAAAAATAAAGAAATAAAAGAACTAAAAGATAGGGAAGATAGGGAGCGCCATTTACAGGTAACTGGCCAATACATTGTTCAGCAGCCCCTCTATCCTATTCTTAACAAACCTCAAGATGATTTCTTGTTATTAGATCGTACTCCACCTCCGTGTACTCTTCCTTCTGCTCCTCATGATTCAGATGAGGACTCTCCTACAGACCAGGACAAAAGTTAAAACACGAGAAACTCCTTCTATGTTGTCCCCTGTACATGCGTCTCAGCTTAGATCTGCTGCTCGCAAAGCCGCCCGTAATACTGCTTCTGAACTTTTAGATAGCATAACGGATTGTCAGGAAAGGGAGCAAATATATTTTACAGAGGTGTTTGCCATGGAAGTTGTTGAACGGTTTAGGAAATATTTTGAAGAATTGGAGCCTGTTGATATAGCAAATGATTGTAAGCAAATGCGTGATGGTCTTTTTGTCTTTTCTCAGGTGGCTGACTTAATCAGGCGTTTGGTTAAATTACGTGTTGAGACAGTCCGTTTGCAGGAAGAGAAAAAAGCAGCAGCCGCAGCTGCACAAACCTCTCAAAACGGCGTGGCCCAAGCTTCTATCTTCGGAACAGATAAGACTATGATAGTTCATGTGAAGCCCATGCCGGAAGCCCCACCTTTGTATGTTCCTCCTAAAGGAGTGGGTACGAGTGATGATAAGGCTTCCTCTGATGCAAAGGGTTATTTTATATATAATTGGGTGTACATTGCTTTGGAATAGAGCAGATGTTATGGCTCTTAAAACTGCATTGCCCGATCCGCAGAAAAATCCAGCAGCTTTTTATGAGGTAGTTGAGGGTGTCATTAGTTCTTGTACTATGACTCTGCCTGACATTGAGTTGTTTTTTTAGATTGATATTACCCCCTGATATGTGGAGAACTGTACGTAAGGTTGATGATCATTGGACTTTTGGGGCATTATAGAAAAATTTAGAACTTCTGGATGTAGAGAGGGAAACCGCACAGAAACCATGTCAGTTCATTTTAGATCTTCCCGCAGCCATATTAGTTAAGTTAAATACAATTATTCCGCTAAAAAGATAAATTGGACTGTATTAGCGTCTTGTAAGCAAAAGGCAGATGAATCGGTTTCTGACTTCTTTACGCGTTTTGAGGAGGCATTCAACGATTTTAGTGGCCAGTCATTGACAGATGACACAGGCAGGCATCTGTTCATCGATAAATATGTCTCAAACTTGTTGCCAGGAATAGCTAGTCGCCTAAAGGCTAGTGAGAGTGAGACTACCTCTTCTCCGGTTTCTCTTTTAACTATGGCTCAGTATTATGAACGGCAGGAGTTAAAAACAAAGGTTATGATGGCTCAGGGTTATGGTCTGCCTTCTAGAGGTAATGATAGAGGTGGAAGTGGATCTTATGGTTCGTCTTTTCCTTCTTATACTCATTCGAATTTGTCTGTTGACCAGTGTGCGTACTGCAGGAAATTTGGGCATTGGGCTTCTGATTGTCCAGCATTGCGTGCTCAGCAGTATCCATGTGGACGGGGACAAATGAGAAATCGCTTAGGCTCTTCAGGGCCTAGAGGAATCAAGGATGATCGTGCAAGGTTTGATGCTAATACACGTGGACAGGATGGGTTTAACACTTTTGATAGACAAAATCAATATATAAATGTCTGATTATGTGCCGTCTGATTTGAAAGATTCTGCTTATGAATAGGATTGCCTAGGATGGGGTAAGGAATCAGTTGAAGTTCCAGTAGATCAGAAGGGTCCCTATGTTACAGCACATGTTTTGGCTTCTACTGATCAGTTTCTGGTTGATACAGGAGCTACTTGCAGTGCCTTATCTAAACACTTGGTTCCAAGGGCTCCCCTGTCTGGCTTAACCATTACATCGATAGGTTTCGATGGAACACCTTCCCTTAGCCCGCTATCACAGCCACTTGCATTCCATGTTGATACATTTACTGTTCCATGTCCGTTTTTGCTGCCTCCAAACACACCAGACAATATTGTGGGTCTTGATATGCTCAAATATTTCAGGGCTACGATACGATGTTCTCCTGAAGGTGTATGTGTTTGAATGACAACTACCCCGTGATTGAGAGATCTTGTCTTGTTAAAGAGGATATTGCATTAGTTTCACTCCCTAGTACTTTGTGGGCTACTTAAGACACAGATGTAGGGCAAATGGTTATCCCACCAGTGCATATTAGTGTCAAGGAGGGCGCTTCATTGCCACAAATGCCGCAATATACCATTTCTAAAAAAGGGGAAGAAGCACTTATACGCATTGTCCATGATTTGATTAAAGTGGGAGTTGTGGAAGAAGTTCCTTATAATGTTTGCAACAGTCCTATTCTTCCAATTTTGAAAAAAGACACTGACACTAGGATTTACAGATTCATCATTGATTTACGAGAAGTTAATAATATTGTAGTGCCCCAATACCCTGTGGTTTCTGACATTACGACACTTTTTACTCTGGTTCCTCCAACAGCAACTACATTTTCTCTGATCGATTTGAAGAATGCTTTCTTCTCGATTCCTATTCATCCTGATAGCCGATATTTGTTCGGCTTCACTTTGAATAATCATTCTCATAGATTTTGTAGAATTCCTCAAGGGTACACTGAGAGTCCTAGCATTTACAGTGAAGCATTGAAAAGACAACTTGATTCTTTCGTTCTGCCTAAAGGAGTGGCTCTCATACAATATGTCGATGACATCTTGTTGGCAGCCGATACGCCAGAACAGTGTGAAAAATTGACTTTGTCTTTGCTTTCTTTTCTTGCTACACACTATCATAAAGTGTCCCGGAAGAAATTGCAATATTGTAGACCGAAGGTAACCTACTTAGGTCACCTTCTGTCTAAGGAGGGCCGTGCACTTACACCAGATCGCATACAAGCAATTTTAGACACACCAGTACCTTCTACTCAGAAAGATGTCCGGGCATTCATTGGCATGACTTCTTTCTGCAGGCAATGGATATTAGGATTTTCACACATTGTTAAACCCCTGCTAGCGTTTTTGAATAAAGACACTCCAATGCCCCTTCCATGTACAGATGAATATCAGAATGCTTTTCATCAGTTACGTCAAGCGCTTTGTTCTGCACCAGTGTTAGGCACTCCAAATTACACAAATGCCTTTACACTCTATGTACACTAGAAAGATGGGTGTGCATTGTTAGTTTTAGTACAGGCACACGTTGACAAGCAGCGTCCCTGTGCATATTTTTCAGCAGTTATTGATCCTGTTGTTCGTGCATTGCCTCGGTGCTTCCGTTCAGTTGCAGCAACAGCTGTGTCTATACGTCACAGTGAAGGGATAGTTTTGTCACATAAACTGTTGGTGCAAGTACCCCATGCAGTAGATGCCCTTTGGAATCAGACTAAAATGTAGCACTTAACAAGTGCTCGCCTGACAGGATATGAATTGACAATTTTGACCCCTCAAATTACCCTAAAGAGGTGTGCAACTCTAAACCAAGCTACTTTGTTGCCATATCCAGTAACTCAGGCTCAGTCACATGAATCTCACAATTGTATATTCCTTACTGAGGAATAGACAAAGGGTTGCGTCGATTTGAAAGATACGCCCCTTTCAGATGTAGATGGGGAACGATGGGTTGATGGGCTCTGTTTGAAGTTACCAGATGGCACGACCTCAGCTGCATATGCAATTACGACACTTAAGACAGTAGTGGAGACAGCTCGCATACCACAAAAGTCGACTAAAGCAGCTGAACGAATAGCTTTGACACGAGCATGTGAACTTAGCCCTGACTTATGTGTGAACATCTTTACAGACAGTCGCTATGCTTTTGGAGTGGCCCATGATTTTGGCCTCCTTTTGAAAGAAAGAGGCTTTCTTACGTCCCACGGGATTCAGATTATGCACAGAGAATTAGAGCATAATCTTCTGACTGCAATAACATATCCAAAAAAGATAGCTATTGTGAAGTGTAGTGCACACAAGAAGGTAACTGATAAGACAGGACACAGTAATGCCTTTGCAGATCGCATAGCTCGTGAGACTCAATCAATAAATCAGTACATTTATGGAGCGCTCTACTCACCCGTGAGGGTCTTAAGGCGCTTGAGGGAGATGGGGTGTCGCTACTGCTCGAATAGCCAGGTCTTTAGGTATCTCCTGTAGGTGAGATGGTCCTGGTCAGTCATAGGTGTGCGGGGAGGGAGTTCCATGTTTTGGCTGCCAGGTAGGAGAATGATCTTCCTCCGGTGGTGGTTCTGCAGATCCGTGGGGTGGTGGAGAGGGCGAGGCTGGCGGAGTGGAGCTGGCGGGTGGGGGTGTAGAACGAGAGGCGGCTGTTGAGGTATTTGGGACCCTTGTCGTGGAGCGCTTTGTGTGCGTGGGTGAGGAGCCTGAACGTGATCCTCTTGCTGACGGGGAGCCAGTGTAGGTTTCTCAGGTGGGCGGATATGTGGCCGTGGCGGGGGATTTAGAGGATGAGTCGTGCGGAGGCGTTCTGTATGCACTGAAGCCGTTTCTGAACTTTTGCTGTGGTTCCCGCATATAGGGCGTTTGCACAGTCCAGTCGGCTGGTGACGAGGGCCTGGGTGACAGTTTTTCTGGTTTCGGTGGGGATCCACCTGAAGATTTTTCAGAGCATGCGCAGGGTGTTGAAGCAAGAAGATGAGACGGTCATTGTGAGGGAGGAGTCCAGGATGAATCCTAGGTTTCGCTCGTGGTCCATGTGTGTAGGTGCGGAGCCCAGTGCCGTAGGCCACCAGGAGTCGTCCCAGGCCGATGGGAATTGTCCGAGGATGAGGAGCCCCGTCTTGTCTGAGTTCAACTTCAGGTGACTGAGCTTCATCCATTCTGCGACGTCTTTCATTCCTTCCTAGAGGGTGGTTTTGGCTGTGGCTGGGTCTTTGGTGAGGGAGAGTATCAGTTGAGTGTCGTCGGCATAGGAGATGATGCTGATGTTGTGTTTGCGTGTGATGGCGGTGAGGGGGCTCATGTAGATATTGAAGAGGGTTGGGCTGAGCGAGGATCCTTGGGGTACACCACAGATGATCTTGGTGGCCGCTGAGCGGAAGGGTGGGAGGCGGACACTCTGGGTTCTGTCGGAGTGGAATGAGGTGATCCAGTCCAGAGCCTTTCCTTGGATCCCGGCGTGGAATAGGTGGGTTATCAGGGTGCGATGGCAAACGGTATCAAAGGCTGCCGAGAGGTCTAGGAGGATGAGAGCGGTTGTTTCTCCGTTGTCCATCAGGGTCCTGATGTCGTCGGTGGCTGCGATGAGGGCGGTCTCGGTGCTGTGGTTGGCTCGAATTCTGCACTGGGATGGGTCAAGCGAGTTGTTTGCCTCGAGGAAAGCGGGCAGCTGTTTATTGACGGTCTTCTCAATGACTTAAGCTGGAAAGGGAAGAAGAGAGATGGGGCGGAAGTTCTTTAGGTCTTTGGGGTCCGCTGTGGGGTTCTTCAGAAGGGCGTTGATTTCTGCATGCTTCCAGCTCTCAGGGAAGGTGGCTGATGTGAAGGAGTTGTTTATGACATTCTGGAGATGGGATGCAGCTTTGTTGAAGATGTGATGGGGGCATGGGTCAGAGGGGGAGTCGGAGTGGATGGAGTTCATGACGTTGGTAGTATCTTCAGTGCTGATGGGGTCCCGGTGCTGAGGGTGATGGTCGATGGTTCGGTGACTGGAGGCAGAGTCTGGGGTCCGAAGCTGTTGTGTATATCTGCGATCTTTCGGTGGAAGAACGTGGCGAGGGAGTTGCAGAGGTCTTGTGATGGTGTGATGTCGTTGTTGCTGGCGCTGGGCTTGGAGAGCTCTTTGACGATGTTAAAGAGTTCCTTGCAGTTGTGGGTGTTGTTGTCTAGCCGCTCTTTGAATGATGTCCTTTTGGTGGTGCAGATCAGCTGGTGGTGTTTGTGAGTGGCGTTCTTGAGGGCTGTCTTGTTTTCTGTTGTCTGTTCTTGGCGCCAGGTTTTTCTGAAGGTGCGGCAGGATTTCTTTGAGTCTTTGAGGGCATCTATGAACCACAGGGTTTTCCTGTTGCCGGTTTTGCCTGGGTGGATCTTCAGTGGAGCGAGGTCGTTGGCACAGTTGGTGTTCGACTGTGCGAGGTTGTGGGCTGCGTCGTTGGTGTCAGAGGTGTAAGTTGGCGGGTTCTGGCTCAGTGATGAGAGGAGCTGGTCTGTGGTGATTTTTCTCCAGCATCTGCAGGGGATTTGTTGTGTGCAGTGGTGGGATGTAGTCTTTTTGAAGGTCAAGTGGATGCACCTGTGGTCGGTCCAGTGTAGTCCAGTGCAGTGGCTGAAGGAGACGTGGTTGCTGGCAGAGAAGATGGGGTCAAGCGTGTGGCCAGCGAGGTGGGTGGGGGTGTCCACCAGTTGTTTGAGTCAGAGGGTGGCAAGGTTGTCGAGCAGGGTGGTGGTGTTGTTGTCGTTTTTCTCCAGGTGGAAGTTCAGGTCCCCTAGAAGGATGTATTCTAGTGAGGCTATGCCGTGCGGGCTGACGAAGTCGGCGATTGTTTCACTGAATTGGGTGCGCGGGCCCGGGGTCTGTACATGAGTGTTCCCCTGAGGGTGGTCTTGGGGTCGGTGTGAATCTGGAAGTGTAGGCGTTCGGTGGCGGAGAGTGTGTCCTCGGTATTGGTCGCAATGTTGATGGTGTTCTTGTAGATGATGGTGATTCCTCCTCCAGTTTGGTTGATGCGGTCCTTCCAGGTGATCTTGTAGCCGTCTGGGATGGCTATGGCGATGTCGGGGACCAAGGAGGCATTCATCCAGGTTCCCGTGAGGAAGGCGACGTCTGGAGCTGTTGTGTCGAGGAGGTACCAGAGTTTGATGGCGTGCTTGTAGACGGAGCGTGTGTTGAGAAGGATGCACTTGAGGTGGTTGTTGTTGCTTGGTTTGGCGGGTGGGGGCAGGTTCGGAGGCAGGTGAATTTGCAGGCTAGGCAGGTGGAGGGTCCGTGGGTGCGCTTTGGGGTGGCTCTGTAGCAGGCGGGTGGTCCCCCGGTGTTGAGTGCGTTGAGGGCGGCGGTGTTGTATCTCAGTTGGGTAGTCTGGCTCCAGCGGGGGCCAGGGGTTCTGGCGCTGGGCGCAGACGGGCGCAGACAGGCGCAGACGGGCTTGCCTTTGGCGAGCCTGCTGCGCGGCCTCCATATGAGGGGTTGTGGGAAGAAGGAGCAGCTGGGAGGCGGGAGCAGGGCGGGGAATGAGAACAGCGGGGGCAGGGATGCAGGGAGGCAGCGGCGGGAAAAGTGGCACTGAACGAAAAACGGGGAAAAGTCACAGAAGGCAAATCAGGGGAGAGGGGCACAAATGGCACAACAGTTGAAAATAGGTGGTACAAGAGGCAACAAGGCAACAAAATACAAAAGGCAGCAAGGCAACAAGAGGGGCGAGGGCCAAGGACTGGAGGAGGTAAAGGGGACGGTAGAGGAATCACGTTACAACAGGCAGCGGCAGGAGCAGGCGACAGCTAATTGCGGGGGCATTTCAAAGGAGGACCGTGTGGCGGCTGGGGGGGCAACCTACCTGAGGGCAGGGTCAAAGGTAGCTCGATGACGTACTACTTCTATGTAAGTAGTGAAGTCTCAAGCTGAGCGATGGCATGACGCTAGACAGGAAGTGTTAGATGTACAGAGATCTGCTTCTGTAGCAAAACTTGAGCAATGGGCTAAAGAAGGAATATTGGACGATGAGGGTTGTTGGTGCAACAAAGACATGGATAAATGGAAACTCCCTGCAGCCTATTTACAACCTATAGTTCAAATGGCACATGGGCTGGCACATGTTGGAGCTCTAGCAATAACAAAATTGCTTACGCGAGTTTAGGAGCATCCTGAAATTGCCAGCACAGCTAAGATAGTAGTACAGTCCTGTTTGATCTGTTGGCAGTATAATCCTGGTAAAAGGACACAAACTCCTACAGGAGGGTTTGTTACACAGACTGCACCTTTTGAAATTTTGCAGATGGATTACATCCAACTTGGACGCTGCAATATCTTAAAGTATGTCCTAATGGTGGAATGTGCCTTTAGTAAATGGATAGAGGCATACCCTAAAAAGGATAATACAGCTCTCACTACAGCGAAGGTGCTTCTAAAAGAGTTTTTCCATAGATATGGTGTTTGCAAACTTTTGTGGAGTAACAACGGACCTCATTTTATTGGGCAAGTTGTTGAATATGTCCTGAAAGGATTAGGATCAAGCAGAAATCCATGCAGTTTTCCACCCACAATCAGCAGGATTAGTGGAGAGGAACAACGCTACACTAAAGCTGAAATAAGCAAAAATATTGGCTTCCACGTCTTTGAAGTGGTCAGATGCACTACCTTTGGGATTGCTGTCCATAAGATCGTGCCACATTCATGATCTGAGTGTGAAAAACAGTAAGGGTTTGACTCAAAACTCAGCAAGGCTGAGCCAATAATAACTTGAAAAACAACACACCTGCCTATGCTGAGCAGTTTTTTTGGAAACAATCCTTTGATAATTGTACATGAACAATAAACATGAACAATGGCTTTTGAAATTGCAACGTTTCTTTTAATTTTTTGCAGACTATTTTGCTTTTTAGTCTTTTGCTTGTTTTTTGGCATGAGAATACAAAAAAATGTGTAAAAAAATACTATACATTTACATATACACAAGAGAAAAACACACTTTGGTATGTACAAAATTCACTCAAACTGGCATTCAACACATTCTTGGCCATCCAGACATACAAAAAACATTCATACAGGTCCCATCATCATAATACAGTTTGTAATAATGCAAGAATAGTAACAGTTGTAAATTTCAAACAAAAATGAAACTTTTTTCAGTTTTTTAGAAGGAACAATAATCCATCACTTGAATGGCACAATCATAACAACAATGATGATATGGGACTGGGTCAGGTCGACGCGTTTCGAACCCTATCCTTAACAGGTTCTCATCAGGACCACAGTATTACTTAATACGTGGGTCAAAGCTCCTCAAATAATGTAGAAAGCCGATGTATTCCCATCAAAGGGGAGCGAAGAGGTGCTAGCAGCGCGTGTGCGCTCACCAATGTTTGTTGGATGGCGCTCGGTCCGCAATTTCTGGATCCGGCGCCTCTGAAAACCAATTTGAACTCTCAAACAGTGTTTCGAACGTCCTCGCTCCTCATCCATATGAAGTGGTGTTTGGGAGACCGATGAACATTTGGGGAGTCCCTAAGCCACGCCCCATACATGATGTACCTTGTGTTCTGATGAAAGATTATTTGGCACATTTAACCAACAGTTTGATCTCTATTCATCAACTGGTTCGAGAAGCTCTTCCTGACAGATCTACAGGTGAGGCCCACGATCTCCGGCCTGGAGACCAGGAAATGGTCAGAATTTTTGAGAGTTTGAACAGATTGGAGCCGAGGTGGCGAGGACCAGAGCAAGTGCTTTGGATTACGAGGACAGGAGTTTGAGTGACGAACAGAAAGAACTGGATCCATAGCACACACTGCAAGCGTGTGTCACCTACCTTGGTGGAACCTGCTATGCTAACTGATCATCAAGAGATCTTGGAAACGGAGAAGGGCCATGCTATCTCACCTGATGAATCTGAGGGAGTCTTCCCCGACCACGCGATATTTGGAGCATCGCGATACCAACTGAGACCAAGGAAAGAGCCTGCATTGTCGAAAAGGATTGGTTGAGCTACCGCCCTGGGTTGGTGAAACGGGGAGACGCTGTGTACCTGGTTGCTATTGCTGTTACGGTGAACTTTGGAAAGGGACTCGAAGCCCCAGAGAGCCTCGGGCCGTCAGGGGACCGCCCCGCCTCTCTCCATCGCACAGGAAGCTCTTTACGAAGTCCTGACGTCCGCTGCGTGGACACACGCCGGGCGAAGCCCGGACCAAGGGCTAGCCCGTTTAAGCCTGTTGTAGCCCGGAGGAGACCGGACCGGGCCACCCCCTAACATCTTTCTCCTGGCCCTCCCCACAAGTCTGTGAGTACTAGCAGTCATTTTAACATCTGTGGGGAAATGGCCGCGCATGAAGGGCGGAGTAAGAATTCACTAACGGGGGGTTATGAGGCCGGGACTCTAGATAAATTCATTACAAGGGCCACAAATGTCCTGCAGCACAAAATAATTCTGAGGGAGAGACGCCTCTTGCAGGACTTAGCTTTAGCCAAAAGATCTTCGTTGAGTGAATTAGCGAACGCCCGCACACCCGAGCGTATACCGCTCATACCACAAATTACTGTTAGTGAGGGGAGCGTGAATGGAAGTTCCAAGCAAATGACCCAGCGAGCAGGGAAACTGTCTCCAATAGGCGAGCTTCAATCACTGAATGACTCGAGTGATGAGTCGGTGACACTACGTGAAAACAACAAAGAGGCTACCGGTAAAGAAGGGCCAAATCTTAGACAGCTACGTGGGCGTCTCGAATGAGCTGTCCCTAAAAGGAAGTAAGGTGGTGCTGCCCCAAGTGGGAGGAAGTCCAAGCTCCCGAAGCTCACCAACAATATTGAACCTGCTACCTTGGTCCCAAGTGTGATAGAAAGTGGCCAGCCCGATCCACGGACAGTAATTCTCCCTATAGATGTCACCAACTGCCCCGACCAACCCAAAAAGGAGGATGCATTTTTGATGAAACTGGGGGTTCTCTTGAAGCAATCACTACAGCCGCTAGAGGGGAGACTTCTAAAAATTGAGCAGAGGCTGTCTAAAATCGAAGGGATGATGGACGCCACAAAGGGCAACACGGTACATATTACCCAAGCTAGATCAAAAAATGTTAGAGAAAGGCTTCTGCCGCAATCTAACATGTTGACGTCCATTAGCCCCCTTGCCTCTAGTCCAACACCCACATCTTGTGCCAACCCCTCAGAGGTCACTACGATGGCAGCAAGCAACAAGAATGCTAAAAACCCACAACAAATGGGAGGTGATCCGCGGAGAGACCCTAGGGGAACGACAAATGAGAAGGTGACTGTCGATGGTCCAATCTGCATTCTACCACGTATCGATCTTCCACCAGAAAGTGCTCCATACGTGGTTGTCTTAACTGGGGTTCCTAAATTGACCGCCAATAGGACAGAATCATATAATGAGCTAAAAAATAAATCTATCCACTAGTTGAACACCAACCGACCCCTACCCAGAAATGTGCACTGACAACTTCTATTTGCCAGGAGAGTGGGATGGGTGGGTAGTAGAGTTAAAAATGTGGAGTGGGACTGTATTGTTATCAACTTTAAAGATAGAAGGGTGGTTGAATATGTGTGCATGGGCCCACCAACAATGACACAAACGAAAATCCACCCCATGGGCCTTGGCTTTTTCTATCCCCCCTCCACTCGAACCCTAAACCACAACTACTCTGGTCCCAATAAGGGATGGGTCGTTCAACATGACCCCTGAATTCAAGGAGAAGATATGAGTGAGAACCAGTCATTGTGGGGTCTCCCAATAAGCAGCAGGTTTAGCTCACTTGATCAGGTTGATTGACTCCTATTTATCCCTCCATCCCCGAGTTCACTACAACTTACCCAGAGGGCTCTGAAGGAAAAGAAGACACGAGAGCGGAAGAAACTAGATTCCCCAATAATAGAGCTAATGGGGGTCTAAGGAAACCAGACAAATAATTATGGTTGATTCAGAGCAGGAGGTTGGGAATCGGGGGTGTCGATCAGCGATAGCTCCAGTTTACCATGCAATGTACCAGTACTTCCAGTATCAGTAGCAGTACCCTCCTCCTTTCCCGGCATTGTTGACCGGGGTTTGGTGGACTTAGATTCACTGGAGGGTCATGTACCTGTTACTAGAGCTGGAAGGGGGCCAGAGAACCATAGTGTAGGCCTAAGTTTACGGTCGTGGAATATTGCGGGCTTAAAGGCCAAAATCGATTTGCCAGACTGGGGAGCACTAGTAGATTCCTTTGGGATTTGCCTCTTTCAAGTGATGTGGGCCCTAAACCTGATTCATCTGGTGGGTTTTGCTACCTACGCCGAACATGCAGTTAAGGGCCCCAGAGGCAGACCTTCAGGAGGCATATGCATCTGGGTAGGAACCCATATTAATTGTGTGGTTAAAAGAGTCAATACCCTGTCTCCAGACAAAATCTGCATCCTTTTGTCCTTTAAAAACTGACAAAAACATCTATTCCCGACCTGTCCAGTATAGTGGTACCTCTCTGACCCTGGTCCTACTGGATACCCTTTTGAAATCCCTACCAGGTGACGTGACCCTTGTGATTGGGGGGGATTTCAACTGTCATTATGAACCCCTTAAGGGAGCTTTGAAATCCATCACCGCAGAAGAAGACGTAATTTGGTCTATCCCACCCCCTAACACTTATGAGGTAAAGAGTTGCACACCATTAGTGCTCCAAATGACTTCTCTTACATTATCTTCCTCAGTAAGGGCCTGTAATGGGCATTTTTCAAATGATATTCCTGGCTCCCGACCTTCAAAAGACTAGACCAGGTATCAGTGATTGATTACTTTTTAATCAGCTTGGAACTATGGCATAAAGTGGTAGATATTAAGGTTGTTGAGAGTATGGAAAGTGATCCCAACAAACTGACCATTAAGCTAGATTTCCAAGTAGGTGATACAGACCAAGGTCCTTTTATTCTGCCTCGAAGAGACCTTAGATTACTAAATGGAGGGAGACGCATTCGCTGGGCAAAAATTATTCAAACCCCAAGCACTGTGGCAAGAATGTACATTGCTATCATTCCCCTCATAGAAGAGGTAGCTACTGTCCAAGTAATCGCCTTGGATAGTAATATCGGGAATGACTTGGGAAGAATACACCAGGAGATGGTGGCAACCCTGGCGGATTTCTTCTCCTGTGTCCAGCCAACTAAAGGTAAACCCCGTGGTGTTAATATTCAGTGGTTTAGTAGGGGTTGTAGGGCTGCCAAGCGAACTCTCTTATCATCCCTCAAGGGTGGAGATCCTGTTGTATTTCTATCTAGGATCCTAATTCGATATTCACGATTCATGCCCTTATGTGGTTATAATTAATAATATCCTTATAAAGGTATAAGAATCATATCCATATTCATTAATAGCCCATGCAGTCCAAAGCACAGACCGGCTACTCCCATCGACTCCTAGAAAGCACAACGCGTTCTTTAAACAAACCAAGCCTCCAGCAGCCCGGGAAATCCCCCCCTGCTTTTGTTTTGATTTGAAGAAGAACTCCTAGAGTCCAGAAAGAACTGTTAGTTCTTAGTAACGTCTTATGTCCAACCTTACGTCAAACTCAGCACCTTTCAGGTATAAATATACCAACAGTTGCCTTAAGCAAACACACGGTGGTTTGGAGCAGAGTGGCTATCTACTTGCCCGAGAGCCCAGCTGATGCGAGAGCCCACGCAAGCCGTCCCTCCCGTTTGACCCACTGAGAGAGACGCTGTCTTTTTCTCCAGCCGAGAAAATCCAGCTCTGGTGTTTCCTGCTACCCTTGCGGGTTGCTGGGAGATCGAGTCCAGAAGAAAGAGATACCAGACCTCCCACATTCTATTACCAAGGTACGGAGCTGACTAAACCCTTCAGTGAATTCTTGATGAAGATTCTTGGCAAAACAATCTTAACCAACTTAACTTAAACTGCTACTTACTTACTCCTTCCCAAGTATTAGGCTTAGGTCAGGTACACTGGGGTCGGCGTAATTAGAAGCACCAGTTGAGTACGTTAGTCAATGTTTTTATGTATGTATATATTTTATCCATTTTAAAGTACCATATGGCTAAGAAACCATATCAATGCTTTTACAGTATTATTTCATAATACTACTTTTACTGTACGCACTTTACTTTATGATAAGTATTGCAATTGTGGCAATTAATTTCTCTTGCATGAGAAAGAAGACTGCTCAATAAATAACACCTTTCATTGAAAACGCCCATCTCTCTATTTCTCTGCACTCTGGTGAAACTAAGTATGCACGGTTGACTGAGTGAAATAGCTGCCTATTGTTTTCACACGACTCTAGAGATACACTCTTTTTCTGAGGGAGCAAAGTTGTCATGTTTGTATGGTTTTCAGAAGCTAATCCCTTCTTGTCTAAATCCGGAGAGTTAACTCTTTCCTGAACATTCGAGAAAGTTTCTAGTGACCTCTGAGCTAGCTGGCAAAACTAATTAAGTCTAATATAGTCAGTAGAGACCTAGTCAACCTCAGTCCTAAGTCTACACTGCTGTTTATATTATTCCAATGCGCAGAGCCTATTGGGAATATAGGAACTGCACTACAATCCAATATCCATTAAGGCAGCAAGGGCTGAATTAAAAAAATCATTAATATTGCAAAAACTGAATGTGAAGAAAATAGATGGTTATAAATTAAGTTCGCCCTAGACAAAAAAAATGCAAGGGCTTTTTGGAATTTGGTTCACTCAGGGAATACTGAGGGAAAGGCCTGTGTTGAACCAAATGTTTCAGAGGAAGCATGGCGTCTATATTTTAAAGATCTTTATACTACATTCCTAAATGAGCAATGTGAGCCACCAGCGATCTTGTTGACAGCAGACCCTTCCTGGCACATCCCAACCACTGTACGTTGGTTGAGGTAAGGTTAGCCTTAAGTAAGCTCCAAATGAACAAAGCCCCAGGATTAGACAGGATTTCCGGAGACCTGTATAAAAGTGAGCAGGTAGTGTGGGCCCCCTACTTGCACCTACTATTTAATGAAATTCTACATGGACTCCAAATACCCAGTACATGGTCTGGGGCTGAGATCCTCCCAATCTACAAAAAAGGCTCTCCTTTGGATCCGGCTAATTATAGGCTGATTAGCCTCATTGATGTATCTCAAAAAATGTACGCTAGGGTACTCTTACAGCAATTGCAGGAATAGATCAGTGACCACGATATCCTTACCCCACTGCAAGCAGGCTTTAGGGCCAAAACCTCCACTATAGACCAACTATTCAGGCTCCAGTTAATTTACTGGAAGCATGTTGTGTTGGAGGGTGGGAGCCTATATCTAACCTTCGTTGATTTAAAATCAGCATTGTATACGGTGGACCGTAGCCAGCTTTGGACCATCTTGCTGGCTATGGGGGTTCCACCATACCTATGCTATCAGCTTAAACAACTTCACAAAGGTACTTTCGCTAGAGTGAGGTATGGCAGGAACGGACAATTGACAGCTATGTTTCCTCTGGAGAAGGGGGTGAGGCAGAGGTGCGTGTTGGCGCCGACCTTGTTCTCCCTCTTCCTAAACGGATTGATAGATGTCCTACTCACCACCAAAGACATAGACTCCCCCAAATTGGCCCAAACCAGGTTTCCCGCTCTGATGTTTGCGGATGATACCCTGTTATTGTCTAAGTCAGTTCAGGGTATGCAGCACATTTTAAACCAGTTTGCACAGTTCTGTCATAAAGGAATCTTGTGACTAATATAAAAAAATACGAAATATATGGTTTTTAATGCTAGATCCACTAATTACGCACAACTGCTGCTAGAGCACGGAGCACTTGAAAGGGTTCCCACCTTCGACTACCTTGGACTTACACTGACTGAAAAAATGGGGTGGGGTCCCCAGCTGGTTAAGGCTAACATAAAACTCCCCCAGGCAGTTGGGGGAATCTTAAAAGTCCGTAGGAGTTGCGTTGTAAAAAATCTAAGTCCACCATTGGAAATATACAGGGTCCAAGCTAGGTCAGCGTCTCTTTATGGGGCCAAACTGTGGGGGCATAAGCCCCATATTGCCCTCACAGTCACTGAAAATAATTTTCTTAGACAAATTCTGACCCTGCCTAAAAATACCCTGCTCGTTCCGCTAAGGATGGATTTAAACATTGTTCCCGTTGCGGACATTATTTCCATCCGACCACTTTTATATTGGTGGCGGCTGTGGAGCACCCCATAGCTGGTTAGCTATAAGGAAGAGCTAAAAGTGGTGTTGTCCACACTTGGGGCGGGTAGTCTACCCTGGTTTTCGTACGTAAGGCAATCCTTTTGGACAATTGGCCTGGAAAACCTGTGGGCAGATCCTGAAGTATCTTGTTCAGCCATCCCCAAGAAATTGTTGGCAAATGCATTGAAAGGGCATACATTAGCACAAATATTCCAGTCAGTGCCCCCTTCTAGCCTATCTTATAGATTCCTTGATTTTTAAGAGCCACTATGAATTTGAGAAGGCTTTGGACACGATCCATCCTACCCTAGCAAAGAAGTTGTTCCTAAAGTTTAGATTTGGAACTCTGCCGCTATTTGCAATCACCAACAAGTGGGTGCAAGTCTCCTCTCACCTTTGCCCCAGGTGTCAGACGGAGGTAGAAACCCTAATCCATGTTACGCTTTTCTGTGGAGCATATAAACATCCCAGGCGTAAATGGATTATCCAACTGTGTAGGAACTTGGGGGTTAGGAACTATCTAGATTTTTTTAGGATTTTAAAGTCGAACACCGACATGGTCTATGTGGTCGCTGTATCTAAGTTTTTGTTTTCCATGTGGTTAAACCGCAGAAATTTGCTGATAACATAATAGCCTAAAGCTATTAATTAGTGCCCCAAGCCTTTATAAACTGAATACTTGGAGACATAGTTGGAGTTCATATATGAGGGGGCTAAGGAGGGAGACCTGGTGGGAAGCACCTGGGATATAAGAGAAATAGACGGCCTTTTATTCTTCTTTTTTAGAGCTTTTAGATTTTTAAATAATTTTTTATCAACCGAATTGCCATTTATAATTTTTTATAATGTATTTTACAACCATGAAATCCCATAATGACGACTGTATTTAATGGCATTTTTTATTATGCCCAAACGCCTATGTATATTATGAAATGTTTATTCTGACCTTGGATTTGTAATAATATTTGTTTTATTGTGACTGTGATTTTATGGCTATATCTAGCCGCAACAAAGTTTTGAACAGAAGTGGCAAGGGGGGCTATCAGTCCTGCGAAGTGACACCTGTCTTGACCCTTGGTCAAGAAATCAACGGCTGCCCAGGGATAAGCGCTCCAGCGATTGTTTTCGACAACAAAGTGATCATGGCTGCAGAAAGATCAACTGTTGCTAAGATATGTAGTAAGAAGATCATTTGTGCTATAGGATTTGTTTTTGCTATGGTGGTTATGGCAGCAATTACATGGTATGTTGAGAAAGTGGCTCCTGTTCGAGAGCTTTTGATCCCCACTACTCCAGTACCAGTTGATCACCACTACTTTACGCTTCCTACCATGAGCAGAAGCATCAACAATCCTACCTGGATAATACATTCATCAAGATGTTGCATCATACACATAATGCCACGAATACTACCAACTGTTGGGTGTGTGGGATGATACCTGCGCAACAAAAGAAATGAGTAACACCTTTCATTCCTCTTCCATTCTCTCATAATGATTCTTGTCAAGCCTGGTTTGCGCTTTTGTTTGACTCTGAAAGGGCCAACATTACAGAAAAGACACCAGGACAGATTCATTATCCCCTATTAAAGAATTTTATCCTGATGAGAATGGGTACCCTCAAGCTAGAGGAACAAAATGGGAATGGGAGGAGCACCAACCTGACAATATTTCTATGCCACATGTGCTCACAAATACAAGGACTATGAAGAACAATGGACCTTTTGTAATTTCAGAGACAAGAGCTAAAGCAGACTTATGTATTAGTAGTGTTGGGAGAATTCCAGTGGGGAAAAGTGAATGTACTGTAATTCTGCCAATTGAAGGTACCAATAATAGCAGCTTTATTTCATTGCATAATACATACTTTGTTTGTGGTAATAAGGGATACTACCAACTACCTGTGGGGTGGTCTGGGATCTGCTACGTATCCTTTCTGTTGCCCCTTGTGTTTCTGGCACCTACTTTGTATCATAAGGACTATAGACTGTACAATGACATTTCCAAGAACAGAAATAAGAGGACAATAAGTATAGATGAAGTTGGCCAAACTGACACCGCTTTGCAACAATATGTTGACTTTAACTTAGACTTATTCTTTTTCGTGGGTGCTGCAATGAACAGTAGAAAAATAAGGAGATTGACTCGTGTTGTGGAAGCTGTTACCAATCAGACAGCAATGACACTTGGGAACATTACAGAAGAGCTACAAGTTGCGAGGATTGTAGCACTCCAGAATCGTATGGTACTGGATGTGATTTTGGCTGATCGAGGAGATGCATGTCGCATCATTGGCAGCAGCTGCTGTGTTTTCATTCCAGATCACTCGCCTTCAGTATATGATGCAATCTCTAAACTGCATAAGATTGCTGCCTAGATTCACCCAGAGACTGGTACATGGACTTTTTCGAACTGGATGTGGACACTTTATTACTTGGGACTGTAAGCTACTGACTGTTCTGTGTATACTATTGGTGATACTATTTACATGCTGTATATGTATACAATGTGGTCCCATGCTGTGCTCCATTTGCATCACTGCTTGTACACCTACCAAGAGGAATATTGCAGAAATAAAAGCCCAACAAATGCTAAATAAAGAGGTCACTGAACTGAGGAGCATCGATGTACAGGATGCATATCTAGATTACCCCAGATGAGTGAATGTCTTCAAGTAATGCTAAAAGGGTCATCTGTTGTCATTTTGCAGTGATTGGGTTAGCATTAGCAGAAGCCATTCTGTATTTAGAAGTTATCTTGTCCGTTTTGAGGAATCCATTTTGTATTTCTGGCAGCCATCTTGTTTGCCATGTGCTACCACGTGCGTGCCATGTGCTCTGTCCAACCTTGCTTTTGTCTGCTCTTGAAATCTGCCTAGAGACAGGTTATATTTAGCCTCTTTTGCTTTGCACATGCTCAGTTGAACTTGCAGCAGTCCTTAGTCTGTAAATGTCAGAATGTGTTCACCAGAATTAGCAACTGTTAGCTCCTCCCACTTGTTGACTGTGCATTTTCTGTATGACCTTATATGTACCTGAAACCTTCTCTTGTACTTGTACCGCCTTCTTTTGAGCCCCCGTGTGGGTATAAAAGGACCAAGCTCCTTCCATTCAGTGTGCTACTTTATACATTGCCGAAGGGTGTAAAGTGAATGTAGTTCCACCTCATGAGGTTTAATACATTTTGTATTTTCTATTCCAGTTTCTGTGCCAACATCTTCCTATTGGTCTGAGGACTTGTGCAGAGAAGGACGAACCGCTTGCACTGGTAGGCCTTGCTGAGGCTCACCACCACATACCGGGCCTCAGGTGTTTCCCCGAGAGACTGGAAGGGTGGTGGCCAGTTTAGTAGCAATGCAGTGCTTTTAAAAGCACTGCAAAATTTCTCGTATATTCAGCAGTATTTGGGCAACAATAAAAGTGTAAAGTTAACTCTGGTGATTAATGTACTTGCTGGAGTGAGATGAGGGTTTTGTCCAGTGGCAGTTGTGACTCATATAAGGTAGCACAGAGGATTAATATGCCTACTACAAAGAGAATGTACCATGCATGTCAAAGAGCAATATTTCATGTGTACAGCTCAGTGGGTTACTACTTTTGTCACAAAGAGTATTTTGTTACTGTGCAGTTCATAATTTCAATTGTAATCTAGCGCAGTGAGCTATGAACTGCCATCAAAGAGCTGCATGCAAGCTGCATGGTACAGATTAGAAACTTATGTTTTTTTCCCAGTCCTTCATTGTCCTGATGTTGCTAAAAAGGGTTTGTTTGGGTGGAAATACTTTCTTACGATAAAAATCAACCCTAACCACTGTGTTATGCTCTGAATCCTGAGTAGTTTGAGCTTCTCCAGACCAAGCACTCTTAAAAATTGCCAACCACAATGGATGGCATGAGAATCCTACACCTTTAGTCCCCTTTGCCTCATGTAACATTTTCTATTCACTTATTTACACATGTATTAATTGTCTCTGTCTGTGTGAATGATGTAAAGTGCTCTGACACCCTACACTGGTATTAGAGGTACTATAAAACAAATAAAATATAATGACAGATGTGTTGGTGATTGCACCATTTTTTCTCAAATTTTCTTGGGGGAGAACTCCCCCATAAATCCCCTTTGTAGTGGTCAGGCTCACTTGGAGCACTAGTTATGCACCAAACGAAAGGCTGGCCTAACAAAATTTGCCAAGACTGCTTTGGATTCCCAGTCCAGCCCTGAGTTAAGGTTGGAAACAGGAACCATGTTAGTTCAGTTCAATGACTTTATCTTTTAACTTTGGTCCTTAAAATCCTAGTGCACCACAGAAGTACACTCCTAAAGTCCCCAAGTATCCAATTGAAGGCACTTAGAGAATCACATGTGTTCAGCAAAGGCCATCAGTAAGGTCCAGTCTAGGTCCAGTTGCCGTTGATTTGCTGGGCATACACTGGTAAGGCCTCTAGTAGATATTTGCGTACAGCTTTGGCAGGAGGTCAGCCTTATGACCCTTGGAGTCTACTTCTTTGACCTGGGAACAAGAGAGAACAAGTCCAGTACTTAAGGGCTCTTCTCAATTGACAGACAGCAAGTGTAGTCTCCTATTGTTCTTCTACAGATCCAGGAGTGTTCTTAAGTGTGTGTCTAGAGATGCTACATTTATGCCTGGCACTAGCTGGTGGGTTTAAATTACTCCGTGTGCCCTAAGAAACAGGATTAAGGTTCCAGAGGCACACTACTAATTTTTGGCATTTTCAAATTGGTAAACATCTTTGGCCAAACTGGACTTGGGTGCTGGGGATATTTGTATGTGAACGGTGTAGTTCTGTAATCCTAGTGTCCTCCACATCTAACACTAAAATCATGTTTGGAACAGGTACTATACCGACAATAAGCATAGTAAGAGAGTTCTAGTAGAACAAAAGTAGGTTTTTCTAGAAAGTAAATTCACAAGAATTATTCTGGCATCCTGTTTTCCTTCTATTCAAATGTGCCCCTCATTTTATATGTAAAAAATCAGCGGTGGAAGTCTAGTGGGGCAAAGCAAGTACTTCAGCAACCGGACAGTGGATACACAAGAAATGTCTTGGTGTCCTGTTCTCTTCATTTCAAGTACACCCTAAAAACCCAGCCGACCTCTCATGCAGACTTTGACACTCAAGAAGATTTTGTACTGTAATGTCAAAAAGGATGCTCACAGTCCATGTTCTGGGAGGTTTTGAGGAGTTACCTTTGCCCTTTCAGGTCAGCCTATTGTTTTCTCCTGGAAATGATTTCACAATTTTTGCACACCGATTCAAATGCTATTCCCTGGCTGGGGGTAGTTTGAGAGCAAATTCAAATCAGCCTTCAGGAAATGTAAGCATGGAAAAGGTAACTTTCAAAAAATACTTTTCCTTAATATTTATTTAAAAAAATGACTGCAACAGTGAATTGGATGTTTACTATTAAAAATAGTTGCTTAATTGTTTTTCATGTTAGTCCCATTTCTGAGATACAGTATACGGATATTAATCCTTACTATTCTACATACAACAGTTAGGCCTCCCACAGTGAAAAATTGCTTTGGGGGCTAGTCACTGTAAAGACATGTTAACATTACATTTCTACAAAACCTACTTTATCATAAACTATGCACCCTGCCTTGTGGACTATAAAACCTACTTAGTGGTGACTTCTTAATATTAATATTCAAAACACATGTTTTGATCTGTCAAAAGAGTTTATTTTGGCAGGTCCAATTGCAGTATTTCAACTGCTACAGTCAGGCGACAATAGTAGGACTGAAGACATGTTTTACAGTTGCTCTAGTGGATGGCACAATATGTCCTGCAAACCACTAGTGACAATTGCCTTCCAAGGCCTGTGTACCTCTTCTGCCATATACAAGTTACTTGTAAGCAAGTTAAATATGACAATTAGGAATATGCCAATTTAAAAATGTTTAAAGGGATGGCACAGGCACTGTACCAGTGTTAGCAGGGTTAAACTGCACAGCGTTCTAAAGTCAGCAAAATTAAAGGGTACAGCAAAAAGTAAAATATACAGGATGACCACACTAAAAAGATAGGTTTTGTGCAGTTGGTACATATATTCCAGTTGCCATAAGTATTACACTTGTAAATTGTATCAGATTACAACCAACATGTGTTTCAGTCTGAGGTGGCCTACAAGCTCCAACCCAAAAAACGCAAGTGCATACTTAGGACATTGGACTTCTGGACAGAATGTGGTCACTAAAATTATCAAAACATAATTATTGGTTCTCAGACAAGAAAATGTGGGTACAACAAAATGTGTAGGACCTTCAGTTTGTTTCAAGAGTACAGAAACTTGAATTATTTTTTTTATAGATCTATCAGTAGTATAGTTTTTGATTTCTTGTAGAAACTGACAACAATCATCTAAGTAATGGAGACCAGGAATTTAGGACAAGGTGATAAAAACAAAAGCATATCATAGGTAATGTCTAATGACCATCGCAAGAGCGCTAAAAATGTACCTGAAGTGTTAAAGATTGAAGGGATTTGTTAGCATGAGCTGAAAGACATTTTGGATTTCTGGCAGCCATATTGTTTGCCATGTGCTGCCACGTGCTCGCTATGTGCTCTGTCCTCCCTCAGTGTTGACTGCTCTTGTAATCTGCCTAGAAATTAACTATATTTAGAATTTTCCACCTTCGCACATGCTCAGTCGAGCTTGCAGCTGTCCTTGCAGCTGTTTCTAGTCTGTAAATGTTAGGACGTGTTCGCCAGAATTAGCAACTGTTAGCTCCTCCCACTTTGTTGAGCAAGCAGATCTTGTATACCCATATTTGGCATTTTGCATGCTTACATTAGCCAGGACTGCCCCTTGGTTTTAGGCTGACTCTGTAACCCTAAGCATATATAAGGCCCCAGTTTTCTGTACTCTTTAGACTGCCTCATTCAGTTGCTAAGGCTTCTGTGTGACGTAGTCTCCCTCATCTGATGTGAATAAATGCATTCTTTTTATATTACAGCTTCTGTGCCAATTTCTTCTTTGTTGGTTTAAAAGGACCAAGTATCAGTGAGACCCCTGAGAAGGTTTCTATGTTCTTCAGAAGAGGTACAGAGTTTTGATGATTCTATCTCACACAGTTTTTATTTGAAACAATAATTTAACATGGAAGGTTTTTAAATTCCATAATTAAAACATTCATCATTTAGGAATGGAACAGGAGTGGATATAACATACCTGGAATATGTGGCTATGTTGCACTACGGTGTAAAGGTGTTTGCATGGCACTATGATGCATGATTCTGCACCAGCACAAGGGAGACAGTAGGCTAGTGCAACATCTCTGTGGATATGGTAATTTCCTGCTGTCTCCCAATCATGCAAATGCAGCACAGCAACTTTGGGTGCCGCACTGCTGTCCGTGACGTCTTTTTAAAAATGAGCCATTACGCTACCCCGTAGGAGATGGCATAGACATAACTCAGAAATATTGTCTAATTTAGGAATTGTTATTGATGGTTTTGTTATGTAATTTATAACCTATTTAAATATTTTTTTCTGTCCACTCAAATTCGTATGGCACTATATCTGTGGCTGATATGCATTCTGCCTCGTCCAGCTCAAACCTGCCCAGGATAAGCTACATTTGTCAATAAGCTCTGCATGCAGTGATCATGCAGATGTAATGTTTCAGTAGGATTGAAGGAGTACCCCAAGCTTCAAAGGTTGCAGATTTTGCCACCACCTAAGTCTGAGCCTGCTTTGTACCACAATAATCCACAGGTGCTGAGAGCCTGTGTACACATCTAGTTGACTTCAAATATTATGGACAAAACACTATGGTGCAGCTAATATATCTTAATTCATACATTTATGAATTAGCAAAGTTGTACTCAAAGCACTCAATAAATCTAAAATATTAACACTTCCCCCAATATTTGGTGTAAAGTTTTACCAAGGAAATATGAAATCCCTGAGAGCATTATGGTGTAGGTATACAAGTACAAAACATGTTTAAAAATAATTAAACAAGACGAAAGCACAATCAAAAGTGCACTGCGTCAGTGAGAAGAAATTACATTAGAATAGATAGATCACACCATTCATTTCCAATAAGCTTTCGAAAAATTATCTCCAAAACACACATTTAAATTGTTTGTGTAACAGCAATTCATTGAGTAACACCTGGAGGAAAAGATGACGGCCGGCTAAGAGGCTCGGTCGCGAGCTCCTCACCTAAATTATGAATGAAGCATGAAAAAAGTTGTTAGCGCATAACAGAATTAAGGATCCCATGACAGAATACAAACCCACACTGAAGCGCGGCATGGCGTGCAAACAACCATGAGGTTTCCAGCAGAAGCTCACCAGGAAACTTGGCAGTAGCGTCTCACCTCCGGGTCTGGCACGGATTCCAACGCTGGAGCCCAGTCTGTGGCGGTTTGAGTTGCCAGTCAAGTCGGCTCCGGAAAGCAAAGGGAAGGGGAGCGAGGTGAGTCGGTCCTCGGCCCCTTCCGGGTCGGAGAGGGAAGAGACAGCGGCGGCGGGAAGAAGCGTGAAACAGCGGTGTGCAAGACATGGGAGGTGCTAGTGCCACTGCTGCAGGCTCAATTCTCTGCATACCTTTCCTCTCGGATTGCTGGTGTGGGACAGAGCAGAGCAAAGGCAGCTGGAGGCATACGGAAGCAGTGAGGGAGTGGTGCGAGAGGCAGATGAAGTGCTGATACTATTGCATGCACCCTTGGCACTATTCGCATGTTTTGTTTTGTTTTGTTTTTGTACATTACCGGAGTGGAGCAGAGGCAGTGCCAAACAGAAAGGACAAGCAGCAGTGGAGAGCGTGTGAAGCGCCAGAAAATGCAGGCAGCACTTTCTGCACTTCTCTCACAGTACCGGAGCTTGTGAAGGCAGCATTGACAGCCGCTAGGAGATCAAGGGGGGAGCAGAACGCAGACAGCACAGCAGACATGAGTTAGACACACGTGCACCCCTATACAAGCTGGGCTTTGGGCACTGAAAGTTTGGCATTTATCTTCTTAGAAGGAGCATTTCCAAGCTGAGTGGCAGCAATCAGAACCGAGGTAAAGGTGGACCTGCAGCAATTCCAGCGTGACCACGCTTTCCAGGTGTGGCCTGAAGCAGCTAAAGCACTCCAGAAGATCAGGAGTATCACTACACGACTGGTAGAGAAGGTGAGAGTCTCTCAGAAGCCTGCGACCCCTTGGAGAACTGGACCACGAGATACCCACTTCATTGGGGTAAGTGAAGATAAAGTTCTAAGCTATTTCGGAGAAAGTTTTCCCCTAAACAAGGGAACAACAAACGCACCCTTGCGAAAAGTAAAGAAAAGCCCTGGGCTCAGGGTGAAGTGCAGGAGGTGCAGGAGGGAGTACAAGAGGTGCAGGAGGTGCAGAAGGAGCAGATGAGGTGAGAGTGTGCAATGATAAAGGGAGTGCGATTCCAGACGCATGTAACCCTCCTCAAGGGTCTTTGGGTACAAAAAGGTCACTAAGAGAGCAAGGGGAAAGTATAAACTACTGTTTGTGGAGCAGAACCACCTTACCAGGCGATCAGCACCGAGAGCAAAAACTAGGCGATTTACACCACTCAGAAGTAGGAAAATTGACAGGCATATCCCAAAAAAGCACAAAAAAAGAAGAGGAAAACAAAGGCAACTGGAAAGCTGTAATATCCCTCATCTAGAGCGAGCCAAGCCAATTTAATATCCCCTGGGCTGATAAAACAAAAGATAACCCCCTCTCTAAAGTCCTTCTTCAAGGTGCAAGAAAGCCTGAGAGAAAACTAGGTAAAGGCAAAAAAACAAACAAAGATCCGGCCTGATAACCAGAAAGAGACATATAACGAAGAGACACTGGCAAAAATGTCACACGTAAACACCAGTGACAGATATGCGGTTCTAGAAACATCGAATCAGCAGAAGACAGAAAAGGATGCCCATGACCCTGCAAGTATAGAAACATCAGGGGGGCTCACTCTGCCACTAAAGAGCAAGGATTGCCTGGAAAACATGATGACCACCATGATGGGGGGATGAGATCAAACTTTGAGAAGTCAGAGAGGAACCAGACAAAAATCCAGGAAGTGTGCGAAGAGATGGATCAAAAGATAAATAGTCTAATGGAGAGAGTAGCTTCAGTCAAGCCAGAAGTTGAGGTCTTGAACAAAAAAGTGGAAGAAAATAAAAAAGAAATAGACCAACTCAAGACCGCTGAAAAAATTGACAAAGTGGTATAAGACAGGCTGGAAGCAATGGAAAACCAAGCAAGAAGGAATAACCTAAGAATCCTAAACGTTCCGGAAGGCCTAAAAGGTGAAGATATCAAAACCTTTGTAATCAAGCTACTTGAAGACATGTTACCATGGATAAAAACCGCAGACCTGGCAGAGGATATCCAGAGAGTCCATCAGGACCCGTTTGGCAGGAATAAGACCAGATAGAACCCAAGGAAAATCCTCATAAATTTTAAGAGTTTCACCCTAAAGGAAAGAATCCAGAGTGAGGGCCTGAAAGTAGGCTCATTCCAGGTCAAAGATTGGGCCTACAGGATAATATCAGATATATCCAAGACAACGCAAGACAGGCAATGGCAACTAGGTCAGTACATGCAGCAGCTAAGGTCACTAGGAGCAACAGTCCATATGCGGTTTTCAGCAGCACTAAGAATAATGTGGCAAAATAAAATGCATAACATCAGAGACCCCAAAGAGGTAGAAAACGTTATAGAACAAATCAAATCACAAAAGTAGGATCATGTTGCACAACGTGATAACATGTAAATAAAAAGGGGTGAGGAACTCAAAGAGGGGCAATAAAAAGGAAATGCCCCACAAGGAGTTAAGGGAGGCTTTTCCAGGGAGGGACAGAGGGAGGGGGGTCACTAGAAAAATTAAACTCCAAAATAAAAAAGTGCACAAGGTGGGGAGCAAGGTGGGGTAAAAAAACAAAAAAGTACGTCTGAAGAAAGAAATATGAGATAGAGAGAGCCCAAAGAACCGCTTTAAGACCAGCGATAAGAACATAGAGAAACTACAAATGGGACAAGAGAAATTAGAAAGAAAAAGTAGAAAAGATGCAAGTTTAAATAATATCTCGGAACGTGAATGTCCTCAGGTTAAAAAAAAGAAGGGTTAAAATTTTGGATTACCTGAAACTAGTGGACTGCAACATAATAATATTGCAAGAATCCCATCTGCTCTGGGAAGAATGGGAAAAGATGCTTAAAAATCAAAAGTGGATAGCTAACTGTGTATGTACAACCCAGAATTGCACAGTAAAAGGAGTCGCAGTCCTGATTAAGCGATCAGCTGGAGCACAGATTGAAGAGTCAGAAGTAGATAAAAAGGGTAGATGGGTAGTGGTAAAGCTGAAAATAGGCAGCGATAGATATACAGTGGTTGGATACTACGGACCCAATCTAGATGACCCAGAGCCCCTGCAAAAACTGTACTCACAACTCTTAACTGTGCAAGCTCCAATAATAATGGGAGCGGATTTTAATATAATCTTGGAACTAAAAAAAGATCGATTCCCTCCCAAACATGGTCCGAACCTACCAAAAATGAGGGAGTGGGTGAATTATTACATCAAAGATAGGGGTTTGATCGATATATGGAGGGAGAAAGGAGGAAACCTTAACAAATATACACTGCAAAACAAGAGGCTGGGGCATGCATCAAGGATAGAATATGTTTTAATTGATAAGAGATTATTAGAAGCAACACAAAAAGTGGATCATCTGCCAGCTCACTTATCGGATCACTCAGCTGTGATGGTACACCTTAAGTGTAGCGAAGGATTGCATACACGCAGATTCACAGTAGATAGGGGAATCTTCCTGGATACTGGCTGCCTTGAAAATCTGTCAAAAGAAACTTGAGAGTTTTTTCGAATCATTAAAGAAGGAACCTCGAGGCAAATTGCCTGGGAAGCTTACAAAGCTTATATAAGGGGTAGATTAATCAGCCTCGCGGCCCACAAAAACATAACCAAAAGAATCAAAATCCAAGAATTAGAAAAAGGAATAGCAACCTTAGAGATGGAGATTAGTAGTTCTGCTAGCCGTGAAGGGAAATCTATGCTCAAAGAGGAGAGAGACAAGAATAATATGGAGCTGGTAGACTGCCTAGAAGTAATTCTAAAAGAGAATTGGAATGCGAGCAAAATAGCTCACTACGAATATGGAGAAGGATGTGGGAAGTTACTGGCGTGGAAGCTAAAAACTAACGAAACAAGGACTAGAACTGAAAAGATTCAGGTGGGAGACCAAAGTTACACAATGGAAGAGAAGGAAATTAGAAAGGAATTTGCAGCATTTTTCGGCAATTTGTGCACAGAAGAAGAACCACCCACGGAAGAAAAAATACAGCACATGTTGGAGAACATAGCCCTCCCAACACTCTCACAGGAACAGAGAGATATGATTAACAAAGAAATAACCAAGGAAGAAGTCTTAGGAGTATTAAAGAACTTAAAGAAAAGTAAAGCGGCAGGCCCAGATTCACTCCCAAATGAGCTGTACAACCATCTGTGTGAGGAACTAGTAACTCCATTTACGGATCTGTTTAATGATATTTTTTCAACAGAAATAGCCCTACCATGTTCTTGGAATGAGGCAACAATCAACTTAATACTTAAACCCGGAAAAGATCCAACAAGAACCGAATCCTATAGGTCAATATCTCTCAGCAGCTCAAGACCTGGCTGTTCGAGCAGTAGCGGACCCCCCCTCCCCTAGCGCCTTGAGACCCTCCGGGTGAGTAGTGCGCTATATAAATGCTTTGATTGATTGATTGATTGATCTTAAATACAGATTACAAGGTGTACACCCAAATTCTATCCAAAATGCTTGGGGAGATCGTAGGCTCAGTGGTCCAGGTAGGCCAAAAAGGCTTCATTAAAGGAAGCACATACAGGAATTAACACATGAGCTGGTCCTAGCAGTTGATATTGCAACGCAATATGATAAACCACTGTCTGTCTTGAGCCTAGATGCTGCCAAAGCATTCAATAGGGTAAGTTGGCAATTTTTAACGGCCACTCTAGCAAAGTTTGACTTAGGTAAGAAATTCCAGGAAGCAATAAAGCAAATATACAAAATCCCAACAGCAAAGGTACTAGTAAATGGAATAATAACCAACACCATAACAATAAAAAGAGGGACAAGGCAGGGATGTCCCTTATCACCCTAGTTATTCGACTTGTACATGAACCATTGGCAGAAAAAATAAGGAAGGAAGCAGAAATCATCCCTTTTGAACATCAAGGATGGGAGAAAAAGGTTGCGCTTTTCGCTGATGACCTCATGATATTTACAAGCAACCTGGAAAGCTCAGTACCCAAAATAGAAGGGTTAATTGAGGAATATGGAGTAGAGTCAGGGTAACTTAACAAACCAAACTAAAACCGAAATATTGCAGTGGAATACTCAGTATCAAGACCCTAGAATAAAAGGGAAAATAAAATATCTGGGCATAGACATTCTAGTAAACCTTGAGGAAATCATGATTCACAATTTTGGGAGAGTAAACAAGCAAGTAAAAAAGCTGCTGAAAGTATGATTCATCGGAAGCTCCAATATAATAAAGATGGCCATACTCACAAAATTTACATACCTATTCAGTACGATCCCACTGGATTTCAACATTAACCAAATAAAAAAATTACAAGGGGAATTAATCAGCCGCCCCTGATATCCTTAACTATTGCAGAGCATTTCAATAAAGAAATGTTAGAAAATTACTAGGCCTCTACGATCAATACCCCGACCACCTAAAAGCGATACTGCAGCAGGAAGGTAATCATTTCTTGAACAAATACGGACACCCCAAGTACTTCAAGAAAATTAGGCTTAAAAGTCTAAAGGCGGCGGCTGCACTCTGGTACCAGATGAGAAAAACCCTCCAAATTCTGTACTATAGCAGACATGCACCTATATGGGACTCGCCGGGAACACCTGAATGCCTACAGGACAAGTTAGCAAGTGTCTTGAGCGGAAGCAACATTGCAAAATGGGGTGAGCTAATAATCCTAAACTCTGTAAAAGACTGGGGAAGGCTAAATAAAAGAACCAATGGAAAAATGTCGAGGTTTAAGTTCTACCAGTTAACCAGCTGGATTAAAAACCTCAAAGATATAAAAGAGGGCCACAGAACAGCAGAAGACATAATCCAGGAACAAAAAATATCAAAAAAGAAGTGGCATATTGGTACTGGGTGCTGATCGAGGAAGGAGAAGAGTACTATGATATCCCTAAAAAGATATGGGGATAAATATTCCCGACCATGACTTAACGAATGAAAGCCAAACCTCAATGAACACTTGCTGGGAAACAGTACAATCAGCACCTCTGAGAAAAAAAACATATTTTAGCAGCACACAGAGCTTACTGGACTCCAAAAAAGCTGTCTAAGTTCAAAGATCAAGGTGAAAGAAGTTACCCTAAATGCGGGGAACGGGGTGCAGATGATTTCCACATGTTTTACCAATGCCCCCACCTAGAAGACTTCTGGAGAGAGATAGGTAAAACCACATCCAAGGTACTGGGAGGACAGGTTGACGTGAGTATAGATTTAATTATTTTTGCGAAAATTTGGAAAATGGCCACTAACGTCAAAATAAGTAAAGATAAACAAAAAATCATGTTTGTTCTAATATTACTGGTGAGAAGAGAGATATGTATTAATTGGGTAAAGAACTCACCCCCAACATTCAAAGAGTGGATGGCCTCTGTTCAAAGAATAAACAAACTGGATAGAAGTGGGAATAGGGGGAATGCACAATATGTTTTGGACAACTTGGGAGGACTATATAAAAAAATAGTTAACTACCCCGACAAACAACTCACTTGTCGAATGATTTAAAGTAATATAATATAATACTTCAAGTGGGAACTTGAAGGAGTAGTCAAAGTGACTAGCTCACCCCAGAACCACTACTAAAGCGGAATGGACACAAAAAGGGGCGGACAATACTTAAGAAACAGAGAAACGAGTACTCTCCACGCACCTGTTGCGTTTACCCAGCAGATATCCCAGAAGGGCAGGAACTTATAAGTAAAAAGGGCACCTGATACCTCCAATTCCCAACTATTGCTTTATGACGGACAATACATTTTTTTAAAAAAAAGACAGCAGTTCAGTAGTTCATTGCAGTGTGTTATGTTGTCGACAACGTTTCAAACTCATATTAAAATACAGAGTTGTCCTCTTCTCCTCTGGACTGTAAGATTCACTGGACATGAATTGAAAAGGTAATTGGTCTAAAAGGAGTGCAACAACTAATGTGAGGGGTAACTAGTAGTGACCCACGACAGAAGTTGAGCATGGAGTTATGCTCATCTTCATAATAAAGAATACCACAACATAAGAAGTTTGAGTGAGCTACTCACTTGCTATGGGAAGTACCAATCCAAGCGAGGGAAGAACATATGAGAAATGCTTCAAAGATTTATGGGAGCAGAAAACCAGCCATTGAGGTCTGACAATTATTGAATTCAAAATCAGCGCCTCAAGAAGAATATTTAGTGGAATCTATTACTGAATCCACAACAGTTGTTTTCAGCTTTCTACGTTAAATGGTTGCAAAAATGTGCATAATGTAAACCCTGTTTCTTACCAGAGAAGGTACATTGTCTACACTTTCGTTTACCTGAATCTTGGAAAAGTAAAATGGTGGTTCTCAAAATACAGGCCCTTCAATTATCTTCTGCCAACATAGGGCCTGAGTACGATCTCGCTAGGAAGGCTTCACAACGGGTTCCGGAAACAGAATCGTTTCCGATCCTGTCAGTCCGACTCATTTGCAGTTAAATCATGCCACGCAATGCAGCCGGCTTCCAAACAAGCAAGTACGATGCACGATTCGGACAGCCGTATTAACTCGGTCTCAGCGAGACGAAACAACTGTGGGATTGGACTTTGGGGGCTGCAGAAGCCCCCTTCACCCATGGCCCTCTGAATTAGTTCCGTAGGGGAACCCATGGTTCCCCGTTTTCAATGCATGCACAGTGTGGCTGGCACCATGGAGTGCTCGCACAGGGTGTACGCTTTAACTCACCCACCCCTTTTTACTATGGGAACCTGTGTATGTATTTGGTATACAGGCTCCCATAGAGTTCAATGGGAGTCCGAGCGAACCAAGTCCGTCACCATATGGGTGCTTCATACTCGTTCGCTTGGACTCGCAGAGCACAATTCGCTAGGAAAGCCCTCTGGATCCGAGTTGTATGAAGGCCTTTCTTAGCTAGATCGTACTCGGTCCCATAGTGGGTATTCTGAAATACACCCATCAGCATGCATGACAACAGTTAAAAACAGGACAGAGCGAGCTAGTGAGTAAAGAAAATCTGAGGAATTCCTCTTGAACATTGAATAACATTGAAAAAGAGACAATTTTAGGTGAAGGGCAGCTACAATAAAGCCATTTTTGGCTTTACAAATTAGTAGTCTCCCATCTGAATCGAGTCTGTTGGCATGGATGCATCCATGCTATACCGTGGATATATGGATTCCAAAAGACTGCACCCACATACCAGCCACTAAATATCAGAGGGTGCCTGCATTCACTACAATATACTTTTCATTCATGCTAGGAGTGGGTGGGCATTTGGGCTGGGGTCTGTGGCCAGTATTGAAAGCATGGAGGGGTTGAGAACGATGTATCGAAACCCATTAACATTCAATCACCATTGCAGGAGACTGAAATCATAGCAGTGTAAACAGACAGATACTATTCATTTAGAAGTGCCGCTATCTCAACATGTAACTATATAAGGCTATGATTCACTGTTACTATTTTTTAAACCTTTCATAAGTATCACTGCTGTCTCTTGTGCACCCTAGTCACAAGAATGGACTTTGCTAACACCTTCCATCGGGTAAGATCTGATATACATCTCAATGTTAAGTCTTCCTATACTGCGTAGCATATAATTTGTAAACCAGTATTTCTGTCCAGGAAGGAGATTGAGACTTCTAGTATTTTTAGCTGTTCATATTATTAACTTTAGTCTATCATCATCATCAAATCTTTATTCAGTTATTAAGAATAAAACAACCATAAAAGTACAATAAAATCTCAGTTTACAGAAACTCATCATACAATACAGATAAATCATCCCCAATCAGGATAAAATAGACTTTCTTGATCTAAAAACATTTTTAAAAAACGTTGAAATTGATACAACAGTTAAAATATTATCCAAACTTTGAACAGCCAAAAAGGCGGGATGACAACGATTAATTCCCATGGTTTTTAACAATGGAATAACCCATCTGCGTCTAGGGATCGAATAAAATTTGCAAAACAAAAGGATATGAATATCTGATTGATCCGAAATGTCATCACATGGGCATTTTGGTAAAATTTGTGTCCAGTCATTCATATTGGGGAAGCTAAGTGTCCTGAATATTAGGTTTAATCTAAAACGAGTTAGATAAAATCTCTCTTGATCACTCATGTGCAACTTTAATTATGGCTGTATCTTTGTGGTTATTATTGTCAACTGATGGGCAACCACAGTTTGTTTCACCATCTCGTGAGTCATTCTACGCTTTTCTAAATGGCTCATACATTTTTCCTGAAGATCTTTTCTAGAAATGTCGCACATAGACAGAGGTTCAGTGACATAATTTTCCATGCCCAGATCGGTGGGAAAATTCCTAACATAACTCAACCAACCGAATTTACCGCCATTATCTAAACTCATCACGTCATTCAGGATGGAACGATTTAGTTTACATTCTTCTGTGGTCCAGGCCCTATGCCATAACAGAACTGGAGCGACCTTTATTATGTCTTCTAAATATGGTTTTCCAAGTTCAGTATGGCAAGCATATGTCAATACACTTTTGGGGACAGATAAAAGGTATTTCATAAAAGAATTTTCCATCACCTGTAATGTTCTAAAGTTAGCATGGCCCCACATTCCAGCACCATATGTAACAGTTCCTACACAGGTCGCTCTGCATACTGTAAGCATCTCCCCAATAAGTTTTCTACCCAATTGTCTACTAAAATTTTTTAATGCCATTACTGACTTACTAAATAAAAACCTTCTTGTTTTAATTCCATTATTCCATCGGCCAGTATGGTCAAAAAGTACGCCTAGGTACGGGAAAGTTAGGGTACTATTGAATGGGCTCAAGGAAATGAAGATTGTCCTTCTTTTTCTAGTTGCCCGGTAGCCACAGTACATGCTAAAAGTCTTAGCACAATTTATCTTTAAGTCCAGTTTACTCATGAAATCAGTAAAGGAGGTGACTATGGTCTGCTTGGCCATTGGTGATCTTGCCATAAGGACAGCATCATCAGCGTATAATAACGCTGGTATTGGTCTTTTACCCATCATTGGCATGTCCTTGCACTCCTGTAATAATTTTTTCTCCACACCATGGATATATAGTGCGAAGAGAAAGGGGGCAAGGACACAGCTTTTTCGGACCCCCCCTAAAAATTCCAAAACGTTCACTACATTCCCCATTTTTCCCATACCTGACTCTAGCTCTTGCCCCGCATAAAGTTCCCTAAGCAATTGTATTATTGACTTGTCAACTCCTAGGTCATCAAGGACCCTCCAAAGTTTACAGTGAGTGACACAGTAAAGTGCTGACTTTAGGTCGACGAAGGTTAAAAATATACAACCATCCTTGATTTTAGTATATTTTTCAATAAGGGCATATAGGTTAAGACACTGGTCAATCGTACTCAATCCCTTTCTAAAACCATACTGGAGGTCGGTAATGATTGCATTTTTTCCACCCATATCTGTAGTCTATTTAAAATTACTCGGCCCAAAATCTTGATTGTAGAGTCCAATAGCGATATTGGACGATAGCAGTGGCAACTAGATCTATCGCCTTTCTTGTATATCGGCACTATTATAGACTCACACCAAGGCGATAAGAGGCCTAAACGTGAGGTAACATTAAAAAGCTGTGTCAGAAGCGGGCCCACAGATCAATATTATGCTTATATAAATCTGCTGGTACCCCGTCAGGTCCGGGTGCTTTCCCTGCCATACTAGCATTTATACTTGCGATTTCCTCTATTACAGAAATAGGTGGGGTAAGGGTGACCAAAGAACAGTAGGGGTCCTCCTTGATGTTATACATTACAGTGGAATCCCCCTCGATGTTTATCGCAGAGTACAAATCTGCATAATGATTCACCCATTCCCTTTCAGTAATCGCTATTTCTATCCTGTTGGGAGCGTTTTCATTAATTAAAGGCTGCTGGATCTTTGTTTAAGGATGCCTCGCACAACGATTCCCACGCTTCCTTTTTTAGTGCATTTTTTCCATTTTTCAAAGCCTTCTTATAATCCCTTCTGAGATCTTTTATCAAAGTGCGGTTCTTATCATGCACTTTTAGGGCATTTTTTAACTTACTGTAGGCTTTGGTGCAGATAGTGTCAAACCAACCAGTTTGCTTCTTTTTGCTATTTTTCCGTTCAACCCATAGACTGTTCTTTATTTGGGAAGTAAATTCAAAAAAAAAAATTCTAAAATCAGAATCATTAATATTCTCATCTGTACAGGCGTGGAATTGGGACTTGCAAATCTTATCAATCTACAGAGGAAATCCGCAGCGATAACACTAGTCCATTTTAGAGCATACCTATTCTTTCTAACTATGGAAATATTATCCACACACAGGTTTAAGATATTGCTTTTATGTCGGTCCTTTAATGTCCCTTGGAGTTCTAGACTCAGTGGGAAATGATCACTTAACGGGTTATCCAAGACATTAAAAGCTTGGATCTCTCTCCCATGTCTGGTCGTCATCAATATGAAATCGATAGTTGTGTTTGCCCCTCTGCCATTAAAAGTAGGTTCAAAAGGGTTATCAGGTCTGACCATCTTGTTTGCAAAACCCATATCACATCCAAAAATGATGTCGTTAAGAAGATTGCCACACTTAGTATGTTCAAAATGGCTTAAATTGTCATCAATATTCAAGATTATTCCGCAGGTTCCTCTCTCACCATTTTGACATACAGAACAATTAAAGTCCCCGCCCCAGATTACACAGACATCCTTACAACTCCCACGTAGCATTGATTTTATATCTTTACATAAGTTTATAAGAATGTCTTCCATCAGCTCTAGAGGAATATTATTATACAAATTTACCACAATCAATGTGAACACGTTATCTATAGTAATCCTGATTATGTGATAAACAAATTATTAAAAAGAAACTCATTTTTCAAACAACAAAACAAATTGGACACATATGTGATTGAAGCCCCCTTTGCCCTCCCATGTGCAGAGTCAATAGCTGGGGAGAAAAAAGTTTTGAAACCACTCACAGGCTAACAAAATCATACATATGTACTAGTTTGACCCAATCATCATTCTCCAATTTTGACATTAAACCTGCAATGTTCCAATACATAAAGGACCAGCTGGCCCTAGGGTTTTCACCATCAGACGAACAAATAATAGATTTTAACTCTTGGTTCGTCTTTACAATTAGCTCCTCTGTTAGCTCCAGCTGCCTTCCCTCTTTTTCACCATCAACATCATTTGTCTTAGCCACAGTGTTTATCTGGGTCTCAATTGCACCTTCTTTCATGCATATTCGATTCAGGATGACGCTTTCTAGAATTTGGCCCGAGTCTACATGGCCTACATTATTATTAAGTCAATCAACTTCATCCAAACCCTGCAGTGTTTCATAATGATTGAACGTAGGGATATTGAATCTATCACCATCTCTATCAGAGAAACCCCATTGCTGCCATTGATTTGTTTTTAATTGAGTTGTATATATTGGCAGGTAGAAATAATTTAAATCTAGGGTTTGTATTCCCTGGTTAGCTCTGCCATCACTCCAGTTGCAGATAAACTTCACAACCCGTCTATCCCTAAAATTGACTAATATTCAGTCGCCTGGTATATCTTTAGGTTTATGGCCCACTCAAGCTACTCTCCTAACATGCATAATTTCAGCATGTAAGTGGGGTGGAAGAGGTCTATTAGTATTAAGCCAGAAAGTTACTTTGTTTTTTAAGTCTGAATAGGTTTCCCTTCGGTCAATATTCAGCTCAGGCACTCTGGTCAGGACCACAGTATATGGTGCTGATTGCGGGGGAGGGCAATACGAGGATGTAAGATCTTGTTTCTGTTTGAGTTGTTAGGGGCTCTACCATCATCTTGGTAACTATTTTTCCCATGTTCCACCCCGCTATGGTATCCTTTATTGCTAAGCATTCAATTTCCTTTGCTACTGTTTTCATTTGGAGTTGGGCACTATGCCCCAAAGGTTCCTTATCTACAATGGGCCCTTTATTAGTCCCTATTACTGTATTAGTCAAGCTTCTCAATTCTACAGGAAAATTTCTCATAGTGGGTTTCCCCACACCATTTGTTGAGTTAGTGCTATTATAGAAGTTAGCATCTAACTTACTCAATAAGTCACCGTTTGCCAATGCTGTTTTTTCCAAACACCCTATTTTTTCAGTCAGATTTTTAATTCTTTCTAATAGGGGTAAAATAAGGGACTTTACCAATTGTTCAATTTGGCCTATGAAAGCCGCAGGGTCTGGATGCAAAGACTCTAAAGGCTGCTGTGGTGTAGATACTGTAGGAAATAATATAGGGGCAGTAGGGATTTGGACAATGGGGGGAAATAACGATTGAGGCCGTTTAACCGGCTTTCCTACTTTTTTTGTTGTTTTAATTTGTTTGGGTGTTCTACCATTCTGATGGGTACCTCCACGTTTCCTCTTACCATTTTGGCCCTGGGGTGTCACCTGAGTTTTGATATGCAAGCCTGATCTTAATGTTACATTCCCAATTTGACCAGATTTTGATTGGATCGGCGGTGTTAATCCCGTTCCCGTGTCAGACTGGGGTGATTCATCAATCTCTAACGTAGGGCTGCATTCACTAATTGTCCTACACAACAATAATGAAGAGTTAGAATCATGATGAGTTTGTAGGACTAGATCCTCAGGCGTAGCTGCCAATGGTATTGGGCCCAAAGATGAGCGCCTATTGTATAAGGGTTCTAATGACAGGCGGCGTTCTTTGATTGCAATTTCTTTCTCCAACACTGATGTCGCCCGCTTTATAAACATATCCAATGTTTCGGTTACTGACCCGCTAGTAGGGCCCGGGATACAGTTCCTTCCTTTCCCTGATTTAGCAGCCATTTACACCCTTAGTATATCAAACCAACTATAAAACTAGCAGATAAATCTATATTGAGTCAAGTTGAGGGTAAGTATCTTACTTAGTGGACGGCGTTAGAGGGGTGGCCCAGCCCTGCCTACTCCTGCCTGCGATGGCCTTAGACGGCCCGCCCTTGTCCCGGGCATCTCCCGGGACACGCACACGCGCTCCCGCGACGCAGGGAGATGACGGCGATTTTATGCGCCTCCAGGCGCGGAGCGTGCGTTGGCAGCTATGGCCGCAAAGGCTGATGGGAGTTGTAGTCCTCCCGCTCTCGCCCCCCCCCCCCAACTGCGGCCGCGCTCTGATGCAGAAGAGCTGCGGCGGCAGGGGAAGACCAACGGCGAGATCACCAGCGAACACACGGGTGGGCAGGACTAAGGTAAGGCCCCCAGCAGGACACAGAGATGCTGCAAACAGTAGATTTGGCAAAAGGGTCCCCCCTATCATTCTTTTATTTATTATTTTTAAAATATTTTTATTAATACACAGCAGCAAAAATAAATATTTATACATAATTCTTGAATCACAACTTAGTAGTAATTCATATTCCTATCCCCTTAGTATCTATACATTTTAGTCAGTCTTATGATCAATCATTGTCCCCCATATACACAAGCCGAGTTTGCGTTTACTTAGCCACTTAATAGAGTACAGGCTAAACTCAATATTGAAGGTACTATAAAACCTTGTGCGCCACATTTCTAAAGATGGTGCTACCGGCTGTAAACATATAGATGATATGCACAACCGTGCAACTGCAGCGGCTATGACAATTAGGTACAGAAAGGTATACATCGGCAACCCTTGCCATAGTTCTTCCCCGATCCCTAAAAGCATCATAGAAGCTGAAATATTTAAACAAGCTCCTGTGACTTCTGACAAAAACCTTTCAATATGTTCTATAAAATAAGTCAATTTTGTACATGAATAAAAGATGTGCACAATGTCTGCAGTGTCTGCCCCACACCAAAAGCATTTCCCATCATTAACTCCACCCCATTTCAACGTGTTCAACATGTAACCTGAAGCGGAGTCAAACCTGTATGCCTGATGGCCAATTTCTGGGAGAGCTGCGACAGGATCAAATGTTACAATTGCTATGTCATCAACATATGCAAGGACACAGGAACGGTCCTGCCCAACCAGAAAAGGTTTGATCCAGGTACTTTTCTCCAGCATATTTTAAAAAGGATTGATGTACAGAGCAAAAAGTAGCTTGGAGCAGGGACAGCCCTGCCTCGTGCCTCAGGATATCTTTACTGGTTCAGATTCGAGCCCCATTGAGCAAATCTTAGCCACGGGAAATCAATGTAAAACCCTTAAAGCCTAGATAAACCCCATCTGCTAAAGGACCCGCGAAGGAAATCCCAGGCGACACGATCAAATACCTTTTTGGCATCAAGCAGGATCAGACCCAGGTCCCTAGATTCAGCCTGTGCAATGTCAAATAAGGTCACTACCCTGCTGATATGGTTCACCGTCCCCCTACCAGGTATAAAACCATCTTCTCTTTGTGAGACTAGCAGGGAGATGACTTTAACCAGGCGATTTGCTAATATTTAGCGTAGTTTTCCCGTCGCAATTAAGTAGGGAAATTGGTCAATAGGACCCCGGTAGATCAGATGTTTTTTTTCTTTTTTTAAACACAACAATGCAAGCCTCATCCCAGGACCCCGGAGCGGCCCCCGTTTGAGCTGCTTGAAATATGGCCAACATGTCCGTTTTAAAATCATATAGACCTCCGAGGGAAGCTTGTCCGGACCAGCCGCCTTACGAGTAGTCATGCTATTTATAACTAGTTCCAATTCATCTATAGTAATCAGGCTGTCCAGAATCCCTGCTTCCTCTTGATCCAACCGCTCTAATCTTGAAGCCCCCAATCCCTAATGTGTTGCCCTGCCTCCTGTTCTCTATAAAGGTCTTTATAAAAGCTATGGAAGATCTTTCGGATCTCCTTGGTGTCATGTACCACATTACCCAAGGCATTCTTCATGCCGTCTATTCTTTGCACTGCCTCTTTAGATCTAAGTCTTAGAGCTAAACAGTGCCCAGTAGCTTCACCATACTTACAGCAATCATTTTTGTGCAGCTGATATTTTAACCAATCCCCTTGCTCCATAACAGATTGATATTAGCTTTACCTCTGGCAACGCTGGTCTGTAGGTACATAATATTATTATCAGCCAAAATTCCCTGTGCAAGATTTGATTTTCTTCTGCTGCTTTGCGCTTACCATACAATTCCTGAGCGGTTAATTTAGCTTGCTTTTGTTTATACAATCCATAGCTCATAGCTTCCCCTCTAAAACAAGCTTTAAGGGCATACCAAACAACCCCACATGATGTGGAATGTCTGTTGTTTTGGAAAAAGTCCTCAATCCAGACCTTCATGTGGTCAACAAAGATATTATCTAATAGGAGTTTCCTATCAAATGAAAAAACCCTTGGGGCTATACATGTGCCTAGTGCAGGGATATCCAACACTACCGGCGCATGGTCTGAAGTGATCCACATGAACACTTGTATCTTAGCTCCTGTATGCAAAAGAGGGGATACGAAGAAATTGCAAGTTGCACTAGTTTCTTATGAGGGTGAGAGTAAAACGTGAACCCTGTATCTAGCTCATGGAGTGTACCCCAGACATCAGTTAAGCCGTGATCAATCAGCATGTGTTACAGTGCTTTAAAACCCTAGGTTTCCTACCTTTATAGTTTGGTGTGCCAGATTGGAGTTCCCTACCAGCCAGGATAATATTGACATCCCTGCAATGTACAAGTGGGGTGGGCAACAGAGCTCATTCGAGATTTAGCTTCTCAAGCAGTGGGCCCTCATCAAAGTTGGAACCATACAGCGTAAATGCCGTGAACATGCCTCCCCCATGATACATTCAAAAAGGGCCCAGCGACCTAGTTTATCCACTACGACTCATTCAGATAACTGTATTGCTGGTTTGGCTAACACTCAACCCTCCGAGTCATTGTCGACTGTTGTGAGGTGGCCAAGACCACATGCCCCAATTCTGCCAGGAGTTTTCATTTCCCCCAAGGAATGCATGTTTCCTGTAATCTCACTAGGTACGGCTGAATCACGCGTAGCTCTGCAGCGATTATTTGTCTTTTGTTATCATTATTTAGCCCACATACATTTAGAGGGCAAATTTGAAGCCCTAGTTTAGCCATCTCATCCTTAGATTAAGTACGGGTGCCAGCCCTTGATCAATTCTCTTATAGTAATGTATTGTATCTCTCGACTTCATAAATGTAGCCATACTGTTGATTGTTTTTCTTAGTTTACCCCAACACCCCCAGACCCCTACCCAAGCCCACCCCCCCCTGCCTCCCACCCCAACCCACTCTCAAACCCCATCCCATCCCTTCAATAAGGCTTTGGGACCAATGGTCCCTGTGATGACAAGCTCCCACCCCCTGGGTGCCCCCTTCCACAACTGTAACCCACTCTATGCACGACTTAGTGACGTAGTGAAACACAAAACACGGTATTACATAATACAAACAATATAGATGCCACACAAATGATGTTTATACATGTGAACAAAAAACAGCATAGGGTGCAATAGATCAGGGGGAAGAGAGGGAGTAAACAAACAGACAATGTAAGTCCTCCCGGCCAAGAGTAGAAAAAGTAAAAAAAGGAGATTGAAGATCCCAAAGAAAATAGCACTGATGTATACATACAAAATCACAGCAATTAGATACAGTAGCCTGACACAACTGCCTTTGGCTCACAAAGATTTCAGAAATTATTTAGCCTGCACCTCAGAAATAAAGACTCAAGTGTGTTCTTTATGTAAGACTTTAAGTTTAGCTGGGTTTTAGAGGAAGGCTTGAGCCCATTTGGCCTGAAATGGTGCAATAAGCAGACTTAGCTGCCAGCGATTTTCTAAAGTCTGATGGCAGAAATCTGGCCTAATGAAGAACTCTACACCTTTCCCTGCCCTCTTTCTATCATGGCGTACCAACTCAAATACAGCTTCCCGGGCAAGAAAGTTATTAAGTGAGATCAAAATCGCTCTAGGTCTAGATATTGTTTGACAGGGTCTAGAACAAGGGGAAAAGGGGAATTGGTGCGCTCTCTGTATCTCCCTCTGCCAATCTCATTATGTAAGTTCTGGGAAAGCCTCAGTGAAAAGATCAATGATGAAATTGCTAGAAACCTGTCCTTCCCCCCTTTCAGGAAGTTGCAAAACTCTGAGATGGTTCCTGCAAGACGGTTTTCCAAGTCAATCAGTTTCCACTGGATGTCGTACTTGATGGATCTCATGGTGTCTGTCATGGCCTTCTGTGCTGTTAACTCGTCTTCCAGGCATGAAAGCCGGGCTTCTGCTTCATTGAACCTCGTAGTAAATTCAGTGCATGATTTGGCAATGCGTCAAACCAAATTCTGGAGTTTGCGGCGTGAGTTTTATGCACGCTGACTCTCTATGCATGTTTCTTCCCTGTGAGTCATAATAGTTTGATAGATCAGGGTTAATGAGATCTCCTCTGATGTATCTGCAGCTTTTTCTTTAGTAAACTCGGAAGTTCGCCCACTACGAGCACCTATCTCTGTTGAGAAGGAATAGTCCCACTGAAAAACATTGCTTCTATTTGCCTGCACTGCCCCTTCTCTTGCGTCCGGATTCTTGTGTACTGTCCTTGGGTTTTCATCAGGTGTATCTCCTCCTGTATTGTCCAGATGTGTACTGCTAAGGTCACTATTGCCGCTGCCATGTGAGCCGTCCTTAGTCTTTGCTATCAAGATTGACTCCAAGTCATCACCAGAAGAGTCTGAATGATCCGAGAGTGAGTAAAAGTAATCACTGGAGGCTATCTCTTTTATTAGTCTGTAAGTCTTTTTTTCTCCCAGTGCCTGATAATTCTGTACTTGGGACTATCTCTAGGCCAATATTAATTGCAGTGCTTTCAGGGCTAGGGACAGTTAGTATAGTGGTGTGTTGATTACTGTCCACTACAGTGCCTTCAGTCATTTGGGTTGCATTTGCTATAGATGGTAATCAAGAGGCAGTATTACATGTATTAATTTGATCAGCAGCAGAATCTCATCCCCCAGGGGCGTGCTCTGGCACTGGGTCGTGTTTCTCTGTTGTTTGCAATTCCAGTTCAGCTTGAGGGGAATGTGCTGTTTTCTTCTTTCAATTTCCTGCTGAAAACAATAGAGGAATAGTGTGCTTACCCATACTCTCCTTTGGAGGGCAGTCTCATTTTTCACCTGTTACAGCAGCAGCGTCATTCTTAGCAATTTTGCTCAGAGTGGTTGAGTTAAAAGAGCTCTTGCAGGCTTTAATTCCCCCACACGGTCAGCCAAAGGGCGAGACCTCCCTCTCCCAGCCTTTGGAGGAATCACCAGTGAAGGAGGGTTTGGGAGGCAGCCGAGCACGCAAGATCTGCCCCCCAGGCAGCTTTGAGAGGGGGAGGTCTCGCCCTTTGGCTGACCCTGTGGGGGGGTTAGAACTGGCAAGAGCTATGTCAACTCAACCACTCGCAGCAAAATTGCTAAGGATGAAGCCGCAGCCATTTTTGCTATTCGGTTGGGCTACGTTTGGGTATAGTCCAAACGTAGCCCAATTTAATTTATAGCCCAAAGGCTATAAGCGGTTAGCCCTCTCTCTCAGCCACTATTTTAGGTTTGGTGACCTGGTGGCTGGGAGTGTAGTTGTAGCTAGAATTTTGTGAGGATTTAGTTTAGCTTTAGCTCGGTTTGGTTTCTGGGCTTTAGTGGGCATTCGAATTATACTCTTGCTGCTGGGAACTGGAGAGTGTTGGAAGTGCTCCGGCTGCTCCGTGAGGCCGGCCAGCTCGAGTTAATTATTCCTATTGAATTCACTAACTCTGTTAGTAGCACTTTTGCACATTTTTGGACGTTTAGATAATTCATGCTGGTAAGTTTGAGGAAACCAAACATGCAGTAACTCCCGCCCACCACCACACAAAATAATATGAACGTGTATACCATGTTTAAGTATGTAAAATAAATAAATATATTTTCCCTAACAAAAATAAACTATTCAAAAGACCCAACTCACCCCCCTCCCTAAACCCAACCAATGTCCAAATGTCCTCCCTTTGAATCCCCAACGCACAATTCCCACCCCCCCAACAGTCTTTAAAAAAGGGGCAAGGGACAGTCACTTCTTCCGGCGGTGTCCTGTGGACAGGTGGTCCCGCATTTCTTTGCAGCGGTCCCGGAGCTGGCACTGGAGCTTCTCCACCATGCGCTCCAGGGAGTCCACTCTCCTGCGGAGGCAGCGCTGACGTGCCATCCAGGCTCTGGGGGGGGGGGGGCAGCTGGTGTTTTACTTGCTGCTTTGCGGCAGCGGGAGGCTGTCGGACCATGGCGCCGTACTGGAGGCTGCTGGCTGGTGGACCCGGGGGCACTGGAGGAAGATGCAGTTGTTGCCGCCTCCTCCTGCTTCCGAGCCCACAGCCGCCGATATTCAGCACAAATGGCCTCCAGCTTCCGGGCCCTGGCCCGGACAGCCATCTCCTTCCCAGTGAGCTTTTGTGGAGCATCTATATGAAGAAAGAAAGAAAAATACTGTAACTAATACTCCTTAACATTAACACAAAATAATTCAACAGAAAGTTGTCTCACAGCAACACTAGAAACTTGCAAGCACCGTATAACATTTTGGCATGTATCTTTCTGCTGTCTTTGTAGGCCTGTAACATTAGTGGGAATTTCAGGAATTCTACTAGCAGCACTATGGAATCACTACATATTCAGAGAGTCAGAGAGTACACCAGTCTTCTTCTTTTTTTCTCTTGTTTTGCAAAAGAAATTACTTGTACATGAACTTGTGGTAGCCGGCATAATGCCAGCTCACTCAGCTTGCACCCAAGAAAAACAGACACAAGCCATGATGACGCAGACTAGCATTACTTTAAGCAGTACATGCTCTTACTTTTCTATAGGGGTAGTACTGGCCATACTCGGTTACATCAAGGGCTACTGCTCAATGTAATTTGTATTTCGCACTGCCCCCCCGGGCCTTGACTACTACAAAAGGAAAATGAAGATTATTCATTTCTGATCATATATGCTGCCGATCACATGATCTTTGCTTATATGATTGATGACTTTAGGTGCTTTGTTTTGATAGATTGAGTGAACAGCAGCGATAGTCCACCCATAACACAGCTGAAAGAAAATTATTAACATAGGGAGTGAGTGTGGTACCCATAAATCCCAGAGGATGGGACTTGACTTGATATAATGTCAACTATACAATACATACACAATATATGCTGTGCTTGCAAAGTAAACTACTGTACTGTTAGTCAAGGGAGTATTTCTGAACAATCACAACTTCTAGTATTTGGATTTCCTCTGCTTTGATACTCTGGCACGGACATGCTGTTCGAAGTAACACTCTTCATCCACTGAGCGTCTGCTCTACACATACACCTCTGCTATCTATGAGGGAGAAGATACCATCCAGGCTCCCAAAGTAAATGTCTATCATTCTTCTTAATGTCTCAACTGTCCCAACTTTACTTTTTCTCAACAACCAACTAACCACCTTTTCATTTTATTTGGTAAACCACCGTCTTGGCTTGCATTTGAGTTTCGCCCAAATGATATATTGCAATGCACACCAAACATGCATTTTCTGATTCCTCCACACAGGCAGTCATCTTTTCTTTCTCCTCCAACCATCCTTGCTTCAAGCAGCCCTGCATCTGATTCCTTCCTATCAGCCACCTCTGACTGCATTCGACAACACGTATCATTCTTTACAGTCATAAATGTTACAACTCACTCGTCCTTCCTTTCACCCTAAGTTCTTTCCCTTTTCGTTCATCACATCCCTCAAGTTCATCTGATAGGACTTGGCTTCACGATAAAAGTTTCCCAGCTGAGTTGAAGTCAAATAGAGGGGGCCATGGCTTACTCGAGAACTACTGACGCTAATGCTATTGCTAAGTCAAGGGTGACTGTCTTCTGCGTGATTGGCAAAGATGTAGTTCTAAATTAGTAACTGTTCATAACAGTACAGTGTACTTGTACTAGTGTACTATCTACTGAACAGTACATCATACACTCCTTTGCGAGCCTACTCTAAAATGTCAATAAGTAAGGAGTATAATAACTTATAATAACCGTCCGCCGCTGCTGAGCCATCCCCCACAGCTCATCCTGGTGGCACTTGTGGCACCACCGCATCACCCCCTGGAGTAGTGGACGCCTCCGCGCTGCTGGCCCTGGCACTGGTGGTGGGAGGTCCCGCATCTGATGTTGTGATGACGCCTAGAAAAAACATGTCATATTTTTAGATGCCATACACCACCCCCTATTTTGCCTCGTAATGGAAGAAAATGTTAATACAGAAACAATTTTTAATTATAGGGAATGAAAAAAAGTGATGGTTTTGGGGAGGCTGTTAACCTTTTATATGCTTAGCCATTACATGCTACACTTTTTGGCACAACTGATGAATGCTTGCTTTTTAACGCGCACCATTTTTCTAATTACAGACAGAAGATTCTATTGCCCTTCTGCCAACAAGAGCTTTTTAATTCACCACCTACTCCTGTCCTCATCACTACCAGTTCTTGAAGTTCAAACAAGGTGAGGGCTCCCGCACAGTCATTCTAATAATTAGATGTGTTAAGTTGAAGTATATTGATTCTAGGGAAGGGTGTTTAAACTTTAACGTCATCTATCACCACTGCTCGCTCGGAATACTGCGCTATTAAAAATAAAGAAATTGTTTTTTTATTTCTTATTTGAAAATAAAACTTTAAAACTAAAAAACACTGCGTGGTTTTTGTTCACGAGTGAGTGAGCGGAAGTGTTTGCACTACTGCACTTTTCAGGCATGCTTCGGTGACTCTAATAGTTTGGGACTCTGCGGTAGTCTTCTTCTGTTCTTCTGGGTCATATAATTATTGGTCAGACACACTAGATAGTCGGTCAGGGGATTGGGGGTTCAACTTCTGTTCAGACTGAGATATGTGGAAAGTCGAACTGCACCTATCATCAACAATGTCCTATTTCTCTTGTCCATACCTCTGTATGTGCAGAATAGTCCCTGAAACACTAGCAGTATGGTATGTGCTCCTATCAATACAAAAAAGCCAACTACTAGCTTATTCTTGGTGGACACATTGACATATTGTTGTTGGAAATTGTCAAAGCACTTACATTAAGAATACTGGAATAGACAGCAATGGCAACCCAGAGGACTGCACTCAGTGCCTAGAGCTATTGCTGGATCAGAGTTTTGTTTAACACCATTTGACGACTGGGCAAGCTTAGCTACCTAACCAGAACAAATCATAATATTATTAAATAGTAATAGCACAGAGAGTGATAGTAGAGGCAGGATAAGAATGTAGAAACAGTCTACAAGAAGATCAAAGAATATTTTTGTAAAAAATAGAATTAGGAAACAGTTTGGAATGAATAGGTGCTGTAAAAGTTAGGGAAGTATAATTATTAATATTAACAACAAAACAACTTACTGGGGCCAGCAGAAGAGACCGTAGAGGACCGATCCTGCCCACCTTGTTCCGCCGACGTCGCTGTCGTCCTCTTGCCCCTGGGAGTTGCTGATGATCATGAAATAAACACAAACATGGATGATTGTTTTTTTGAAATATTTGATTTCTTTGACCACAATCTAAAATTATCTTGGGGAAACAAATTACCAACAATTGCACTACATGTATTGACCTATCTGATCTGGTCAACTAGGAGGATAGTACAGTATTGCTGGATTCGCAGATGGTCTACTTGGATAGTTATGTAAATCACTAACTAAACCAACAACAAAAAGGTTCTACTACGACTGCCAGTACTAAGCAGCACACAACGTGACAGACACAGTCCGTCATCTTGATTGCAGACCACTAAAAAAATCCTACTACTAATAACAAGTCATAATATACTCAACCTATCAATCCACCACTATCTCTTCTTAGTGGCAGCAGGAGTACAAAGGAAGGACTAGACATGAGTCTCTAGTCTCTCTAGCATTATGCAGTTCTGTAAAGTACTACACTCATACATAATCAGGCCAAATGAGCACAAAGTTGCAAACAAGTAAGCATAGTAGCAACGCCACTAAGCAGGCGAGCAGTGCACCTGCAATCACAGAAGCTATAAACAGTAATTTACCTGCAATGTAATCGAAACGGCAGCATACTTGCTCTTCGGGAAAAACATACATTAGCAATATATTACTAACAAGGAGCAGAAGAAAACAAAGTAGTTATTAAATAGCTACTCACCAAGCCCGGGGATCTCCACGCCTAGCAGGTTGAGCAGGTCCTGCTCCCGGTCAAGGAGGTCAGCCCACCGGAGCGTTCCCTGATGGTAGGTGCGCCGGACCCCCGACTCCCTAAACATGGCCTGCCACACCTTATCCCAGAGCTTGCGACGCTCCCGGAGGCCATACCCTGCACCGGGCCTGCTGCCTGCTGCAACGGTCTTCGGGAGGTGGCGCTGAACATAAAAGATAAGTGCGACCTCCACCGCGCTGAAAATCTCTCCTCCCCTTAATCACCCGCAAGGGAGCCGGGTACGGGGTGGGGGAGCATTCCCCTTGTTTTTCCCGGCTCCCTATGCCATGGTCCTGGACAGGAATGGAAATAAATAGGAACGAGAATAGGGAAAAAGAAAATAAAAGAAAAGGGTTAAAAAAAGTAGTTTTCAAGTAACCAAAAGTAGAAAAAAACACAAAATATAGATGTAGAAAAAGAGAGGGATAGATAATGAGTAACAAAGATCAGAAAAAAGTTCAAACAAACAAAGGATTGCAAAGATGAAAGCAGGATAGAAAAAGCATGCCCAGAACCATAGCAATGAATGAAAAACAAGATGGCCGCGCCCATTGAGGACTGCGTGGGTATGTTAACACAATATTTCCCCCGCGAGCATGCAAAAACGGACGCAATGACGTAATTGCGCCCCGCACTCAGGAAATGCCCAACGCGAGCATGCAACTAGCACTCGGAAACAGAAATACGCAACGCGAACACTGAAAACAAGATGGCCACCCCCATGTAGGACCGCATGGGTAACTTCGCGGTCGGCGGGCTGAAAAAAACACAGTGGACACGCAAAGCGCCCCGTGAACACGCAAAAATAAAAAAATCTGCAAATTCGTACAAATTCGTGAATTTTGAGGACCACGAATTCGCTTTCGCACAAATTTGCGTACCGCGAATTTGCAAATTTCCCTCATACTTACTGCACGCCAACGTAGCCCCCAACGGCTTGATAGTGACCAATTTCCCAAGGATCTTCCTTGAGGACAAGCAGTTCAAGGAAGAATGGTCTCAGGTATCCTGGAAATGTACCAGGGACCTTTTGGTCCTGATCATCAGAACAGCAAAACCGTTGGCCGATGAACTCATTACAAAAATTGCAATAGTTGAAGGAGCCCTGAAATGCACCTTTGCCAATGCAGCATTCAAGGCCAAACTAGAAGAGATTACAAAAGAAGTTAACAACAACAAAGACTACTTATGAGACAGAAGGTGACCAAATTGCAAAAAGATATTCCTAAATTTATCAAAGAAAAGGTCTACCTATACCTCAAGGATGACTTCGTTCCAACAAGAGAAGACTATTTGTCTGATGAAAGCACCAGTTAACGCAGACGCACTTACTCCTCACTCAGCAACTCTAGCACCGAGTCCCGGGGTGCAAACCAACAACAACGCAATATGATGCACGGATATGGACCACCTACCTACCATGGAACATGCCTTACTACGGCCAACAGATGTGGCAGTATCCTCAAACCAACATGGTCCTCAACCCCTCTTTGCCCCCTTTCAACCACAAACTTTTTTAGGCAGAGGCTGGGGCAGAGGGCACAGCAGAAAAAGAAGAGGGACACAACAACAAAAATGGGTCTAATGGCAGGATCAAACCCAACAACTACAAATGGAACTAAGGAGCTACCTGGTGAAGAAAAACTAATTGTCAATCTCTCAGAGGGACAACTAACCCAGAAAGAAACAAACGTACTCAAACGCAGGTTGGGTTTTGTGCCCACTCCCAGCATTGAGGACTTCCACGCCCAATGTGAACTCCAGAGTCCGATCAGAAAATACGGCTAAAAGCCTATTTTGGCGACCAACCAATACCTACATCTGATGACACAGTATTGCGAAAACCATCTACCTTCACCCCTACATCAAGTATGCTCCCACCAGAGATCCTCACCTTCAAGAAAGCTGTCCTTAAAGAGATAGCAGACAAACGGAAAAAATCCACCTTCATTAATACGTCCAAAACTGAATCAGAGGCAATCAAACTGTTTTCTAATGACCCAACAATCACCATCAAGGAGGCTGATAAAGGGGGAGCAATCGTGATTATGGTAATGACCGACTACAGAAATGAATGTCTCCGCCAATTACACAACAAGCGCTCTATACACCCCTCACCGAAGACCCCACACCACGTCTGATTATCAAGATCAAATCTGGTCTCTGCAGCCCTCAATCAGGGGTGGATTAAAAAAGACGAGGCAGATTTTTTAATCAACGACAACCCTAAACTACCCTACTTTTACACGGTGCCCAAAATACACAAAGGAGTAAACCCACTTCTGGGCAGACCAATTGTGTCAGGCAAAGGGTCAGTTCTGGAGCTGCTCCCTGAATTCTGCGACCACTTTTTCCAGCTCCTGGTCTGCACTACACCAACTTTCCTCCAGGACACCAGAGATGTCCTCCAACTTTTCGAAACCACCAATCAAGAGGGCCTACTACCAGATGTTCTATTAACTCTAGACGTAGAGGCCCTCTATGCCAACATCCCCCAACAAAGCACACCTCAGGTGGTGGACTCCATCCTGTGCTGCGGGACATCGACCTCGGCCACTCCCATTACCTTCATCATGGAGTGTGCCAAGATTGCACTTACCGAAAACTTTTTTCAATTTAAAAATATTCTCTTTCACCAAACCCAGGGTACCTCTATGGAGTGTAATTTTGCCCCAAGCCTGACATGTCAGAGTTTGAGGGCAAACACATACTTACCAACACAAACCCATTCAGGGACAATGTCCAACTGTGGCGATGCTACATAGATGACATCCTCGTGTTTTGGAAAGGCACTGGAGGCAACATCTCTGCCTTTCTCACCTGCATTAACAGTCTCAACCTCACAGCCAACAGCTCGGTTTCTGATATTCTTGGACCTACTTATTACCAGACAACCAGATAAGCTGGTTACCACCACCTACAAAAAAACAAGAGACAGTCACTGTCCCCTACTCTACCAGAGTTCCATCCCAAAGATGTTAGGGAAAACTTGCCCTACGGCCATTTCCTGCGCATACGCAGAAACTGTAGCACCTTGGAAGACTACAAGAGACAGTCATCTGAACTGAGCACAAATTTGGCATGGGGACAATACCCTGCAAATCAGATTAAAAATGCCCAAAAAAGAGCCCAAAACATGAACAGCCAGACTCTCCTTGAAAGTCAAACCAAACAAAAGACCGATCTTCTAACTTGGGTTACAACCTACATCCCAGAATCCACCATGATCTAGAGTGTGATCAACAAGAACCCAAAAATACTACAAATAGCGGAACAATCTTTTAACAAACCCAGGTTTGCATTTAAACGCACAGTAGACATTAAGGACCCACTGATCAACACGAGACCTGGGAAGCATAACACACCACAAAAAAAACACACTCTGGGATCTACCACCCGTAACGGGTCATTACCCCTGTGGATAATGTGTTGTATGCCCACTTACCAAAGCAAGTAAAACAATCACACTTACAGATACATGGGTATGGAAACAAAACAAACACACCAATTGCAATACCACCAATTGTGTGTATCTGATCACATGTCCCTGCCGACGCCAGTACATTGGCATGACAACACTGCCAGCGAAAACAAGGATTGGTGAACATAGGAGCAACATCAGGTGCAAAAAATGAACACCAGGATCTGTGCTCACTATGCAGAAGCACAACACACACCAAACGACCTCAGTTGGACCATTTTGGAAACGTAAAAAAATATTAACAAAGAAGCACTCTTCAGAAAAGAACAACGCTGGGTATTCAAACTGCCCTCCCACATTGTGGGGCTCTACAACGACATCCCATGGGCAGATCTTAACTGGTGATACATAGGGTTTATACATGCCACCACGGTGATAGAGCCAATGTACCTAAGTACACCTGACATGGCCAAACAAACCCTACTATGATCACCCATCAGAGCATGAAAATACACCCCTTAGCTTAATACCAGCCTAGCACATTTTTCAAGTTAAGCTCCCACACTTAGTCACTACCATTAGCTTGACATTAGATTAGAGCCCCTTACACTGATCAAGCAATTCTTATGTAAGTTTTTAATACAACCAGCAAACATGTAGAATGACAACTTACTCACAACTACCGTTTGCACGAGTGGTACACAACCGTACCCTGGCTGATCTTTTTTCACCTGGGACTAAGGAACAGTTACAATCAGTGCCACTACCACCATCTGATCCTTCGTAAACACATAATTAGAATTGGTCAATCATTGCACCGTCGTTCACTGAACCCCTTGTTTTGCGCCAACAACATTTAATAACGTTTTTCTCAGGCAGGCGAGGTTACTGTTGGCGACTGCATACCCACAGTGCACCGATATTCCTTGTTGCATTATAAATACTCAATAAAGTTTTTTCACGACCGGCAACATAGCAGGCAAATTTAGCATTTTTTCCCTGCAACACACAGTAGTATCCTTGAGAACATCGCCACCACCAATATGGCCGCTCAGTTACCACTCTAGCCTTTCCAGCCATGGTCGTGCTCAAATACGCAGTCCGGAAGATACAGGCACGAGGCCCAGAGCGAGTGTAGGATCACAACTAGTTGCTGTCTGCTGATCTGTTAGTATACTACGCCACAACAAACTTGGAATCTCGGGTAAACCTTGTCACTAACCCCATTACAAACTGGTATGCATTTTTTCCTTTTTTCAGCTACAGAGCAACAACGTGCTCTGTTACCTCCCCCGTCAGGCTGTAGACCTCTATACTAAGGGTGAGTAGCCCTACTGAGCAATCTCTTTCTTAGGAACTATCAGCAGCGAGACAATCACCTCTGCCGCTCCCTTTTCCAACCACTTGAGTATGAAATTGTACATTGTATGAGGAATGCTTGTTTTTGATCAGACCGTATACTTATATGTTGTCACTTCTATTCACTCCCAGAATTCATCCGGTGCACCGTCAACATGCGAATCGGCGGCATAGCAGAATGTAAAAATTAGTTGTTGCCTCCCCAGTTCTTGCTAAAGTGCTTGTAGAACTATTGTGAATTGGTTTCTCCAATTTACGTGCAAATATTTGTGGTCACTTTTAGCTGTCACATTGAGTCATTGTTATATTCTCTTCTTTTCTCACCAACGCAACATAATTTTGTGCACGAATGCACCCCGTGGTCTCACTGATTGAACTAGGGGTACGTCCCCAGCGACATACGATCTTTATTGCTTCTACTAGATACCACACCTCATAGGTAATTCACCCACACGTACCATCTGTGGGCTTATGCACCAACTTTGGGTTAACTACCATACATTGGTTAAAGAAAGTTCCTCCTTACCCCACTGGAACCTGACCTAACCAAGTACACTCTGGTGGGCACCCTTAACCCTGGATACCATCACACTTCGCTCAGAATAAGTTAGTTAGCACGGGCCACAAGTATGGCCATTACCACCACTTTATTGCCTGCACGCTAGATACATCTACAACTAGTGCCCGCCCAAACACAGCACCACTCAGCTATGTGCTAGGTCTCAGTCATAACAGAGACACACCTACTGTATTATTCAGGTTTTTAATTGCCATTGTGTTGTCTGTTTCTACTCCCTTTTTTCCCCCTACAGGTCTTTTGCTACCGCCCAGTATGGGTCTACTAGGCCATTACTCTATTTTGTCTGGTTACCACTCCACCACTAAGGAGCCAGACCTCTAGTAGTAAGTAAGTGTAAGTTTATTTGTTGATTAATTAAAATCATTACAAACAGCAGGAAACAAATTCAATTTACAATCTGATTTTTTTTAAAACGATAAAAATACAAAACCAGCGCATTATTAAATCTGAGATGAGCTCCACAGAGACACATATACATAATTTGCTCTAATACAGTCAGTCAGTTTGCTAATAAGCAATTTAGCAGCAAAAGGAATAAAGAGCAATGTGCAATCTGGATCAAGATTAAGTGCTTTAAAATAAGCAACAAAGATTTCTGATAAAGCCATTTTAGATTGAAAATAAGCATGATATACTATCCACCAACCAGATTTGATGTACTTTGTACTAACAGCATTGGAGACATTACATTATTAAAGTGCCATGTGCGAGCGGCGGAGGTTATACCTCGACTTGTATGTACTAAAGCAAATCCTATTACTATTAATCAAGTAACACCGAAGATTAAAGTGGCAAGTGCTAGCAGCAATTATTATCCATAAAGAAAGTATAACCCACTATAGGGTGGAAACGTTAAAGTGGGGTGGTACATTTGTAGTAATTATGATTAATCATGATTTAAAATAGCCCAGCAATTCCTAAAAACCTTTAAAATTATTATGTCATCAACATTTTAGTTAGCTTTCATAACAGGGATTTCATCAGTTGAGATGTCTTCCTTACATCGTTTTGTTTCAGCTATAAGGATATACTTAACAAACTGTTGAATTAAATTAGCTGTAATACCTCTTAAACATACAATAATTGCAGTTCTACAGGTTCTTACTCCCATTTCCTTAAAAATAGGCTTTAAAATCATCTTTCGTTCTGCAAGCAGTTTTGGACACAAAGTTACTATGTGCTGTAAGGTTTTTTCGTTCTTACCACATAATCTACAGACATTAGATGGCCACTTTTTTTCCCATTTTGGTATTCCATCTTTGGTTGGGTATCTCCCAAACCTTAACAACATAAATGTATTCTTAATTAAAGGTTTTAAATGAAATAGCAGATAAGGTTGGGGATACAGTTTGATAAAAGAGTTAGCTATTGACCAAAGATGTTTTTTCCCTTAGTTCATCTTTGTCCATTATACAAGACAAAAGGGCTGCTGATTGATTAATTGTTTTTTTCTAGACCATTTTACTCCTTGTTGCATCCACTAAGTTTGCGCATTCAAAGGTATGTAAACATTCATCTAGATAGATTTGCCAGCTTTTCAAATGGGCCCCTCTTTGGATCTCAAGCCAACACAGGTTAGCCAACGAACCTTCCTCGGATCTGGATAATAACAATAAGGACTTTAAAAATGTAGATTGTCTAACTAAGCACTGTTTCTTCAATCCAAATTTGAGTCTAACATTCGCACGGCTAGTATGGTTTGGGATTCTAAAGACCGATTTACATGTCCTTATTTCAATATCATCTAGTAATTTCACATCTTTACCCCGAAAAATAATAGAACCGTAGTCCGAAGAGGGAATTAACTTCGCTTTCATGGCTTTCAACAAATGTTCATAGTTTGGGCATAGTAATTTATCTCTCAGTTTTCTAAAGGCGAATGTGAGAGATGAGCCTTTAGCCTCAAGGTTATTAAAATGTTTCCTAAAAGATAAATTATAATCAAATGTCATTCCCAAGTATTTGTAAGATACTACACACTCAATAACCAGACCAATGATATTCCATTCTTTAACTCCTAATTTACCTTTTCCAATGGTTATTATTTTAGTTTTTTGTGTGTTTATTTTTAGACCATTTCTTTTAACACATATATTAAAAGAGTCTATTAATCTTTAAAGACCTATAACTGTCTGGCTTAGTAAAATAGTGTCATCAGCATATTGTAAATATTTGATCTCTTTACCCATCACAGAGGGGGAATGATCATTAATATCTTTAAAATGGGCTAGAAGGTCTGACATAAAAAGATTAAAAAGGCAAGCGGCCAAAACACATCCTTGTTTCAAGCCGATATTGGTTTCAAGGCGATGAGTTGTATGTCTACCGTCGCCTACTTTGATCTGGACCCAAGTATCGGAATATAATAATTTGATCATTTTTAAAAGTGTGTCGGATATCCCTCAGCTAACTTTGTCCATAATATGTCTCGGGGCACAGAGTCAAAGGCGGCTTTTAAATCAATAAAACATATATACAGTTTTTGTTTCCTAAATTTCGCTCTTTCACCTAATAGAGTTAATAAAACCAAGTTTGTATAAGTTGATTCACCCTTTCTAAAACCAGTTTGTAAGTTTGGTATCAGATCTTCTCTTAAAGCCCATGATTCCAATTCCTCTAGAAGGCAGCTTGCAAATAATTTGGCATCAACATCTGTTAGGGCTATTAGTCTATAGTTTGCTGGATTTTCTTGAGGGCCACTTTTATACATTGGTTGTATGATGCTTCCCTGCCAAGAATCAGGAATGTTACCGGATCTGAGTACATCATTAAACAGGAACGTAAGAACCTCTGGCCAATCCTTCAAAGTAGCTTTAAAGATGGCGTTTGGCATTCCGTTGGGACCTGGCGCACTGTTTGAAAGAATCTTATTGATCACTTTTTTTACTTTATCTACCGTCCATGACTCAATAACCTGGGTGCTTATTGGATCTTGCCCCAATATTTCAATTATCTCTGGACGGTTATTGCAAGTAAAAATTATTTTACCATCAACACACTGAGGGCTTAAATTAACACTTTTAAAATTATTGAAAAAGGTCACCCAAGTTGATTCATCAATATTTGCGCTATTACTTCTATTAATTCCATTTTCTAAATTGTTAATAATTCTCCAAAATAGCCTTGGATCTTTCGATTTGCAGGCATGATGTAATTTGGACCATATAGTTTCATAATATGCTTGTTTAGCCTTTTAGATTTCATTCCTGTAAACATTTTTTAATTTTCAAATTTGTTGAGCTACCACAACTTATGTAGATCCATTCGCTTTCCTATATATTGATATTATTGTTTTGTTAAGATTACTTTTAAAGTATTGTAAGCTAAGGGAAAACCATCCTGGATTCCTGGGAATTAATGTCTTACCACCTGAAGCTTTTAGATTAGAAAAATGAGTCAAAAGCGCAGTACATAAACAAGGCCAGAGTTCTACCATGGATTTACCCTCGGAAATCGCATTTTGTAAATCTACAATTAGACCCGCCAGCACTTCTAGGATATCTTTTTTAATTTTATCATTCCATATAAGTCTTTTTAGATTGAAAGCCGAAGACACTGTTTTAATTATTCTCGACTCTGGCAGATAATAAAAGGCAAAAGCAAGAGTAATAACTTGAGGATTGTGGTCGCTCTCGATCCTTGGTACTACCTGATAGCTTTGGACAGCCTTCACAGGTTTTTCCGAAATTATGCTGTAATCAATTATGGAAGGACTAACACTTTTACTAAATGTTAGTGTATGTTTGAGGATATTCAAGTTATATTTTATGAACTCACAGTTAGCCCATTCTAATAAAATATTTGACGGTGCAGTCCCCTTTTTATATGAAAAAAGGTGCATGTTAAAATCCCCGGTAATGATGATTATCGAGTCCAAATGGTCATAGTATACCACTTTCACCGTTTCCATAACTGTACGAGTTGTGAAGACCTGATCTTTTGCTTTGAACTCAAATAAACATTTAGAAAAATAATTGATTGTTTGGCAATTAATTTAACACACAATATCCATTTTACTTGAAGATCTATCTCAAAGTGTTTTACATCAAGGTCTAAGGAAACATATATAGAGAGGCCTCCACTAGGACGACCTACAGAGGCCTCACGAGTTGCCACATTCAAATACTCAAAATAGCCGATAATAGGTTCACTGCACATATGCCAAGTCTCCTGTAGTATTAAAATATCAAAGGAATTCAGAAAACTCATTACATTCGAGTCCTCAAGAAATGTTTTAAAACCATTTGTGTTCCAAGAACAGAATTTCAAAGGTTTTAATGTTTTTTCAGGGAAAGGTCGGCATCAATCATTCTTTGCAGAATTAGCCTTTGATAGTATTGACGGAAGCCAGCTCCAATCCTCAATTGGGTTGGGGGTAGTCCTTAGTTCTTCACATACTCGTGAGCCTGACTGACAGCTCCTGATCTTAATACCACTAAGCAAGTTCAGCTCTGTTGATTGTCCTGAAGCACCTTTCAGTACTCTAACAGGTGAACCCTGAGCTATTTTTTGTCTGCCCTTTATTTTGGTCATACTACAAGGAGATTTAGCAGGAATCAACAGAGTTGGATATTGAGTTCTACAAATATTCCTGACTTTGATGCCCCATTTATCAAATGTATCAACATTGACAATTATTTTGCTGACAATATCCTCACTTCGCCAAGTAGTCACAGATGTTTCGTTATTGCAATCGGTCTTAAACTCCACAAATTCCAGATCTTCCGATGTTACGTCCTTCAGATCTGGAATTGCATTAAATAACTTCAGAATATTTCCGCGATTTAGAATATCATAAGAACCTCTCGTGGTGTACTGAGGGCAAAAGACTACTTTCCTCTTTTCAACCCGACTATCTGTAATTTCTATTTCTTCCTTAGCTCTAGAAACAACCGGGGCCTTCCTCACAACAACAGGGTCCAATGCATGCACTGCCTGTTGACGTGAGGCAGGCAACTCAATTGATTTTTGGGCTAGAGTGCAGAAGGGAGAAGCACAAGCTTATTTTTTTGAGCCATGTGGATTTATAGAGTTTACAATTTCCCAATTGGAGTAGTTTGCTCTCCATGTTGTTCCACCGATTCAACATATGGTTGATCAGGCATGGAATCCCTTATTTGAGAGACCTCGGGCCACATGCTAGCATGGGCCTCACCCTGCATAGGGTTAGTAGCGGAATGGCCATTTTGTTTATCCCTTAGGTTAGCTTCAGGGACTTCTACAAGTTTAAAAATTGGAAATCGGGCTTTTTTTCTGGATTCTTTCATATTTTTAGGGTTTGTAGTTACTTCCTCTCTTTCTGATCCTTTGATATTTGTAGGGTTTGTGGTTGCTTCCTCTCTGGGGAGTTTTATTTCCTGAAGGATTTTGTTATGAGTTTTCCTCAACCTTTTTCTTGCCCTTTTAGATAAGATCCCAGGGTTAGCTTTTGCACCCAAAACTTGGCTAATTTCTGGTGTCATTTTGACTTGGGGATTTTTGATGATAACATTTGGCGATTTATTTGCCTCCAGGCTCTTACATGTCAATTCATCAGGCATCAAATACGACTTGTTTTTACCATCTTTAGCTGCGCTGTTTCTGCCTTCGTGTGAAAAGGCTAGTTTATCTATAGTAGTCCCCCCCACCATCAGTAGGGTCATTAGTAATATTTTGTCTACCAAGACAATTGATACCCTCTTCGATATCTTGAATCTTTCTAGCAGACAACAATTTTACCTCCTGTATCATAGAACTAACAATTGACAGTAGTTCTGAGATTTTGTCAATCAGTTGAGCACAGGTACAGGTTATTAATTCACCTTCTTTGTCCTTTTGAACCCTAGTAATTACATCAGATAAATGGTGCAGCTTTTCATCTATTCCAACTACATGTGATGCCAGTGTTTTTAAAATGTCAACCTGCATGCCTAATCTGTCTGAATGAAAGTTAAGGGCATTAGTAATTGAATCCATAGTATGAAGTAGAATGTCCCAAATTCCACCCTCAGGACCAGTTTTTTTTTCTATTTGCCCTGATCTTACCTGAAAATTCCTGTCTAATTTGGTTGGCAAAGAAAAATTTAATGAATTCAACCGATCGTTTGAGTCTGCATTAATGGATTTTCTTTGGTCATTTACAATGGGGTCTTTTTCAACATTAACTACACCTGGAAGCAATAATGATTTATTCAAGAAAATACTATTCTCCAAAGTTATACTTGAGTGGTCCAGGTTAAGAGGTCTCACATTACCATTTTTGTCGGAATGACTATTTGGGCTAGATACTAGGTCGGCATCAATGTCTAAACTTTGCTCCTTTAGCCTTCCAGCTATCTGTTTGCGGAAAGCGTCATGAATACTGACGACCCCAGTAGACTCCGTGCAGCATACTACAGATTTATGCGAGTGAATTTGTGCTTTGTGAATTTGTGCTTTTGCCCCAATCTGACCAGGAGACGGAAAGGAGAGTTTTAACTCAGATTATATCCCAGCTATTTCATCATTTTCAACACTATTCCCCTTTTTGCCCTTATCAGAAATGATCTTATTGTGGCAAACTACGTCCTCCTTTAGCTCATCTATTTCTAATGAGGACTCTATTAATACACATGGGTGAGCACCTTTTTTCCCCAAATGGCACGGAAGGTAAAGGATGCATTTCACAGATATCAACAGACCCACAATTGGTATTCTTTTCTTTGTTGTTTTTGAGACTGCTTTTGTTGATACTTAAAGAAAAAGCTCTCAATGGATGGCTGAATAACACGAGTGACATGTGGAAAATTCTTATAGTCTTGACCTGAGATAGTGGGGGCAACCACCAATTGGGCATGGTCATTTGAATGCTCCTTTGTAAAGACTGATGTGGCTGCCTCATCTGGCCCAGTTGTATGCCCAGTTGTATCTCTTAACGGAGCACAAGTACCAGGACATTCTTCATTTTAATTTTCTTGACCTCACTTAGTTTGGGTTACGCTGTCCATAGGCTCCATAGGCTCCTCAGGCTTTTGTTGTTTTTTCTGTTTAGGCAGAGCCCCACGTTGACGGCCTGATCTCATATCCACAGATCACAGACTAAGGTTTGTATTATGTCAAAATAAAAGAAGGAAGGAAATGAACGGGCACACGATCTTTGATTAGCGCAACCCTGATGCAAACTGATCCCAGGGGGCGCTGTCCGATACAGGGTCCAACACAAGGTCCGACACCGGTTAAGACCCAAGTTCGCCGGGCTCACTTGAACACTTGGTAGTGGCCTCCCATCCACTGCACCGCACTTCTCCTTTCTTCCCTGTGCGTACCACCCCTGCGGTTGCAGGCTGACTCCCAGCCTCAAAGGGGGTCTCAAGGGGCGTCTCACCCCTTATGGCTCCTCACAACCCACAACAACTCACAGCAAGGGTGGGTTCGCCCCCACTTCACCGCACCTCGTCACACTCCTCGTGGCTTACCTCTGGACAGTGTTTTGAACTGAGCCCCAGCGCACTTGCTCCTCTCCTCCTCCTCTCCTCCTCTCCTCTCCTCTCCGCACACCCCGCCTCAGGATCTTCAACAGGTGAGGTTATTCCGCACACCCCCGCTCGCGCTTCTCCAGGGTCCCGCTATGAACCTACACCGCCCCCCCTGCTTGTCACTCGCTTCCTGAGTGCTCAGCCCACAATCGCCGATGCCGCCAAAAACCTCCGAGCTGAGGCAAGGCAATGGCAATGGGGCAGGCACTACGACCAGCAGCCGTCGGGGGTTAGTGGGTGGGGGGTAGCGGGTAGCAGTAAGCCTGCGGTCTGGTGAAACAATCGGGTGAGTCGGGTGATGTGACGATCTTTTGCGGGAGTAGGAGTGGGAGCGGGAGTATTCACTAGCCGATGGCGGAAGCTCGCAACCTCAGCAACCTCTGCGGCCCTGCGGCTCTGCGGTATGGCGGCTCGGCGGTGGCAAGTACGTGACTCCTCCTCCAAGCAAAGCCGGAGTGGAGCCTCTCCTTCCCTGCTCTCCTGCTCTCAGGCTCTGCTCTCAAACTCGCAGGCTCCCGGGCTCTCAGGCTCTCAGGCTCTCACAGCACTCGTTGCAGCCTCTCCACTGTATTCCACTGTTTCCCACTGTATTCCACTGTTTCTTCTAGTAGTGCACCACGCTATTTACTTAGGTCCTGATGAAGTGCCACATGACTCGTTAGGAGCAATAGAGGCACAAAACATGTTGAACCATTTCACAGTGATAGCCCTCTAGGAACATTGCATTCACATAGGGCATCAACATACTTTTAACCAAGCTGGAACTACTTTTAACATTACATTTTTTTTGATTAGGACTGCTTCAGACTCATTTTTACCTTCACCTTCCTTGCACTACCCTTGCTCTCTTACCCGCACGCACCCCTATAGCCAAAGAGCCCCGTTAACCGTGAGCCCGCCAGGCATTGCAGCACCAGCCGACGAGGAGCAAAGCCCAATGATGAAGCATGACATCCTTCGGGGTGTGTGAGGGCATCATGAAGAAAGGCTTGTCTTCCCCCTCCAAATCATTTCTCGGGTGGATCAGGTGATCCTCCCAGGCGGAGCTAAAGACAGCAATATCATCTAGATAAGCTTCAGTATAGGCTTCCAGACCTGTGAGAACTTTTTTCACCAGCCTTTGAAATGTGGCAGGTGCATTCTTCAAGCCAAAAGGCATCACCACAAATTGGTAGCGCCCACTAGGGGTTGAAATGCTGTTTTTGGTTTTGCATCCTCAAATAATCTGATTTGCCAGTACTCATCTGTCAGGTCAAATGTACATTAAGAACTTGTCTGAGGCTAGAGTATCAATTAGTTAATCCGCACTTGTAATTGGATGAGCATCAGTCCAAGTCACTGCACTGAGTCCCCTGTAGTCAACACAGAACCTCATCTCTGTCTCACCACCGTGGGTGTGAGGTTTTGGTACTAAGACTACTGTACTTCGGTCCTGATACAGTCCCTGACATGGTCAGGTTGCCTCTAAATCTTATTTTTAACAGGCAGACTGTCCCCTGTGTCCTCCTCATGTGTACACCAGGTAGTCTGACTTGGAGTCAGTGCAAACATATGCCTTTACTGATTGAGGACTTTCCTACAATCAGTCTGTTGCTATTCAGTGAGGCTGCCTGCCAAGGCTACTCCATCAACTCACCCATCATCAGGGTTTGTGAGAGGAGATCAGGGAGTGGACCAATCTCTTCCTCCTGTCCCTCATCAGTAGCCATGAGCAAGCCCATGTCTGCCCTGTACACATATGGCTTGAGCCTGTTCACATGGAGCACCCTATGGGGGCTCCAGGGAATTCCAAGGTCCATCAGGTAGGTAACCTCTCCCTTTTGTTCAAGAATGGTATAGGGCCCTGTAGGAAGGTGGATACCTGACTATGGTTACCCCAGATTTTTTGCCTAGTGTTTAGCTGGTTTTCGACTTAGTTGGCTTTGGATCCTGCTAATCAGGGTCCCAGGCTATCTGCTCTCTCTGTAAAATGGACTCCATGTACCTTAGGTACATCTCCAATTGGATATTCGGTCACCTTATCAGCCCCTGTACAGTGTACTACAGGTATCAAGGGCATAGGTGCATCCAAGGCCTACCAGGGGATGCAGCATATCTTTTGCCACCCCTGGCTGACCATCCAAAATGACACAACTGTATGATCACTCAGCTGGGGCAAGGTGGTGTAATCACCCCATGCTTAGATATAGTGTATCTATATCTAAACCTATATCTGGACACATATACACATATAAGTCACTCCTATGACAGGCCTTATCAATCCTGGAGACAGAGTGCTTGGTTTTATGTGAGATGGTGCTCTAGCATGAGCTGGGCCTGTCTGCAGCTGTCGGGACCCACTCCCTTAGCTGTTCCGGGATATTGCCATACCATATACTCTTAAGTGCATTATAATCCTCGCGGTTACTTGCTAACTTTGGTTTGGATTTCTCAAAACATGTCGTGTGAGGTGTCATACGCTTTGGAATACTACCCCCTCGCCAGTCCTGGTGATGGGGGAAGCATTCCACCCCTCTGGAGGGAGAAGACATGTTACTTTGCTTAAATGTGGTTAATCTAACCAAAGCCCCAGCATCACAAAATGGATGCTGCTGCCACAGACACAAGTCTGGCCTCCTGCTGCTGACCGAAACTCCGGCAGGGGAGGCCTGGACAATAGATGTCCTTTCACAGGGAGGTGTTACACCACCCCAGACAGGAGATAGTGGATTGTAGCAGGGAGGGTTGAATGAAACTGGACACTGCCTGGGGAGCACAAGGCTTTCCATGCATAGTCCAGTTCAAACCGGTGCTGGGACACTCCAGTCTCAGCTCTGGTGCGAAACTGGACAAAGGGAAAGGGTGTAACCACCCCCTTCCTGGGTTCCACCCATAGGAGGGATCTAGTAGGTAATCCAGCCCCTTGATTTGGAATAAAGGTAGGAGCTGTGCCCAGGAGCAGTAGATTATCCTGAACGAAACTTTGATACAAAACTCTGGACCCTTCGACATCCCACTCGATGTGGAAGACTGAAGAATCTCCCTTGTGGTCAAGGAGTGACCACCCTGTGCAAACAGGCACCATCCAGCGCCCAATGGTTTTCTTTGTTGCAGTTCCCGTTGGAACTCGAGCAACAGAGATCAACAAGACCCAGCTTCCCTGACTTTTAACAGCCCGATCCACAGTCCCAGTGAATCTGAGACCCGTGGAGGCGACGTGAAGTATAGAGCCGGCCATCTTGGAAAGACAGCAAAGTGCTGACCGTGCAGCTCCCGAGGCACCCTCAACGCTGTGCATTGGGGTTTAAGAAGACTCAGCCCTGAGCAGCTCGTGCACTGAAGATCTCCCCTCCGCACTTATCGAGTGCTACATGGGACCCTTTTGCATTTTCCTGATCAATGCGTTGGTCTGGTCGCTTGCCCGTTGGCTAGTGGCCCCAAAACTGACGAACCTTTGAATTTACACTGCTAGTCTGGTTGCTCCAGAGAGGGCCTCGCTTCCCTGAAAAGGAGCCACCGCTCTGACCTTGCTGGTCCGAGTAAGAAGCGATCTTCGAATCCTGTGTCGGTTGCATTTGTCAAGGTTTGTTAGCTCCGATCCGGAAGCCGACACCGCTGACAGTGAGAGCCTTTGTGGGACAGCTCGTGCTCCACTCCTGGTCATCATCCATGCCCCAGAGTCCATGTGGCAGTGGAGTCAAGCTTCACAACAACCACCTGACTGCGCCCAACATCGCCTGGTTCCTTCCTGGTTCCATCCTGGTCACTGGCTAGTGACCCAGACTCTGTCCCCTCTGCTTTCAGGTACTCTACATCTTCGATCCACCCTTGGATCCAACCGGACTCTTCTCTCCTGGCTGCCTGCAGCATCTTCATCTCCAGGCTCCATAGATCTACGCGATGAAACCCGACGCACTTTGGCACCTATGCACCCGCTTCCTGTGGGTGAGGTAACGATCAAACACCAGTGCTCCTGTAGTGGTTTACACCTCTAGTGTCCTAGATTAAAGTGTGGTAATTCTATTCCAGTTGGAAGACTTCCAAAAATAGTAACTCGATAACTTTTACGCGCCATTGACTTTGCATTGGCATATGCTTGTGCTTTAGGCACTGTACCCGTGTCCCGCGGGCCTCTCCCGACCTAATCACTGCTATTCCCGAGTAGTCCCAGCAATTCACAACGCCCTAGGTCTTACCATTGTTCGAGAGGTGGTACTTATACCGCTATTTTAGTATATGGTGTGAGTGCCCACCGGACCTATCCAAAATTGTGTAACTTTTGAATGTTTAACTGTGCTTTTGTTTAAACGCTTGTGCCTCTGCACTCATAAAGAGTACAGAGGATTATTCTAGTAATAAATACATATATTTTTATAATATATATCTTGTGTGGTGTCCTTTCATTTGATATTATAGGATTGCATATGATAAAACAGCTGGCTTCACATGCCCTCTTGAGTTTAGCCTAAGACTGCTTAGTCCATGCTACCCCTGGGATAGCTTGTCTATAAGGTTGACTTTACAACCACCAACATAAGAGATTATTTGGACTGATACAGGGTGCCCACAGAATTGTGGACATCATACATCAGGCCAACTTCTCACATTGGTGTGCAGCGGTTGGGATTTGAGCTTGCTGTTGTTCTACCATTGCAATCTTTGTATCATTTGAAAGATCACATTAAGTACTATAGGTACATATAAAACAAAAGCTTAGCATACTTAAGTTCTACTGAACTTAGTAGTTGTAGACCAAAGGGAGTAGCACACCCTGACTACAACTCACTAGCAAGGTTCCAGTAGGAAAACACTTAGTGTAGGTAAGTGCACCACTTACACCTCACTAGGAATCTGCTTCAGGTCCTTCAAGTAAGGTAGGAGAGGGAAACCCCCCTGATAACATTGATGTCCCAGAAGTTGATCCTGAAGAGATAGACGAGGATGGGGATGGAGATGAGTCAGATGACCAGGGGGGGGGGGGGGATGACCAGGTTCAAGTTGGACTATTGAACCAGGCCAAATTACGCCTACATGGGAATAGAGGAGGTGTCTACCTGTCCAAGCCCAATAGTAGACTTAACCCTGGCAATAGAAGGATTATATCTCCCTCCAGGGGCTCTAATCATTCTAATGCCTCAAGGGGATCTCAAAGGGGAATGACTTCCCCCCAGAGAAGAGAACATGAGGCTAAGATGAGAGCTGTCCATCTCCAGATAGAGAAGGAAGAGGTAACCCTGGCCCAATCTAAACTTGCTTTATCAAGGGAGCAAAAATTAAGTGGATTAGATTCCACTGGTGGCAGCAACATTATCCCTAGAGACAAAGACAGGTCCTATGATCATAGAAACCTGAGCAAGATTGTGCCCCCCTACAGCGATGGGGATGACATCCACAAGTGGATAACTGCTCTTGAGAGAGCCTGCATGGTGCAGCAGGTTCCTCAAGACCAGTGGGCTGTAATCTTATGGCTCTCCTTTTCTGAGAAAGGGAGAGATAAGCTCCTTACTGTCAGACAGGAGGATGCAAAGAACTACACTGTCCTGAAGAGTGCCCTAATTGATGGGGTTGGCTTAACCACTGACCAGTACAGGTTAATGTTCAGAGACACCCAGAAGACACAGACACAGGACTGGACTGATTTTGTAGATTGTGCTACTAAGGCTCTGGAAGGTTGGTTGCATGGCAGCAAAGTACATGACTATACAGAATTGTATAATTTGATTATGAGGGAACAGATCCTTAGTAATTGTCAAAACCAGCATTTACGCCAGCACCTGGTGGACTCAGATCTGACCTCTCCACAAGAATTGGGTAAGAGGGCAGACAAATGGGTCAGAAAAAGGATTAGGCCTAGAAATCAGGGTAATGACCAGAAGAAGGAGACTACCAAGCCTCAAGAAAAAGGTGGGGATAAATCTAAAGACAAGACTTCCCCAGTGGCCCCAAAACTCCAAGGATGGGGGTGGGTCCCAAGACACTTCCTCTACCCAGAAAAAGCCTTATTGTCATGCTTGTAAAAAGCCTGGCCATTGGAAGACTGACAGCAGTTGCCCTCAGGCCAACAATAAGGAGAACATTCCTCCAAGAAATACACCAACACCTCCTGTTACTATTAGTAGTAATCCCCCAGGTGGCGGGAATGCCCCCAAATATTTGGCTGGGTTTACTTGGGGAACCCAGGTGGACTCTGGCCTAACCAGGTCACCTACCACAGCTACTCTTGTCTGTGAAAATGGCATGGGGTTTGCCAACTTCACTGCTTGTCCCAACACTTTGGACAAGTACAGACAGGAGCCCCTCATCAATGGTCTGAAAGTTGAGGCCTTCAGAGACACAGGGGCTAGCATCACCATGGTGACTGAGAGTCTAGTCCCCTCAAGGCAACTTTTACCTGGAGCCACATACCAGGTGATCAACATTGATGGAGAGCAGAAAGATCATCCCATGGCAGTGGTAAATCTCAACTGGGGAGGTGTCACTTCCCCCAAGAGAGTGGCAGTGTCATCAAACTTGCCTGTAGATTGTCTAGTGGGGAATGATTTAGAGATCTCAGCCTGGGCTGAGGTAGAGCAAGAAACCCATTCTAAAATGGTAAATCTCCATGGAAAGGTTAGTGGGGCTATGATGGCCACAGCCCCAATCCAAGATGTCTACCCTGAACAGGTCAGGAGGGCTGTGCCAGTCTCAGCCCAATCTCAAGCAGGTTCCTTCCCTGAACAGGTTAGCAGGGCTGTGATGGCCACAGCCCATACCCAAATTGAGTCCCTTCCTGAAAAGGTTGGTGGGGCTGTTATGGCCACAGCCCAAACTCAAACAGATTCATGTGTTGTGAAGCCTGAAACTATGGATCACTCCACACAAACAGAGAGCATTTAGGAGGAAGAGAAATCTCCCTCCCACCAGACTTTAGGAAAGGATCAGCCTCCTCGGGGAACTGATCTTACCCCTGGTGAAGGAACTGCCCCAGAGGTGGTTAGGCCTAGCCTGACAGAGCCCCTGATGTCAGTGGACCATTCCCAGGTGGGACTCAGTCTGGAGCAGGTAACCTGCCCCTCTCTACCCTGCCTCAGTCAGCCCAGGGCTGTAGAGGTCAGGGAGGCTAGTGGTAGACCCCAAAGGGCCCCCTGTCCAAAAGAACCACCCCATCAGCAGATAAGGGGCACCAAAGCTAGCAGCCCTAGCAAGGCGAAAAAGTTAAAAACTCCTGAGGGAACTCCTTTAAACTTAGTTAGGAGCCTACCCCAGATGGATTCTGTGGGGCACAGCCAAACCTGGGACCCAAAGGCCCCAAACCTGAACTGTCCCTCCAGTAAGCCAACACAAGGGACCTAGCCTCCAGCATTAGGTGGCCAGAGGTTGACCCTGAGAGCACAGTGCAACTCAGTCATGGAAAGAAAGGCATCCATGGTGGATAGTGATTGGAGGAAGCTGAGCCCTACATTAGTGGAGCCTCACTTCAATACTTCATTCCCACACCAGCCTTTTACTTTTCCAAAACACACCACAGGTAGTGATTCCCTATGGTGGAGACCCTCTGATACCCCTAGGAAGAGGGATTGCTAAGTGGACCATGAGACTGGGGGTAACCATGCTAGTGCAGGTACTTCCTTATATGTCCACTTAGGCAATATAGGCTTACCTGGTCAAGGATAGCCTTATCTCCTTTCGTTTGTGTGGGGGGGGGGGGTTTGTGTAGGAAGGTGGATACCTGACTATGGTTACCCCAGATTGTTTGCCTAGTGTTTAGCTGGTTTTCGACTTAGTTGGCCTGGGATCCTGCTAATCAGGGTCCCTGGCTATCTAATCTCTCTGTAAACTGGACTCCATGTACCTTAGGTACATCTCCAATTGGATATTGGGTCACCTTATCAGCCCCTTTACAGTGTACTATAGGTACCCAGGGCATAGGTGCATCCAAGGCCTACCAGGGGCTGCAGCATATCTTTTGCCACCCCTGGCTGGCCATCCAAAATGACACAACTGTATGATCACTCAACTGGGGCAAGGTGGTGTAATCACCCCATGCTTAGATATAGTATATCTATATCTAAATCTATATCTGGACACATATACACCTATAAGTCACTCCTATGGCAGGCCTTATCAATCCTGGAGGCAGACTGCTTGGTTTTATGTGAAATGGTGCTCTAGCATGAGCTGGGCCTGTCTGCAGCTGTCGGGACCAACTCCCTTAGCTATTCTGGGATATTGCCATACCATATACTCTTAAGTGCATTATAATCCTCGCGGTTACTTGCTAACTTTGGTTTGTCTTTATCAAAACATGTTGTGTAAGGTGTCATACGCTTTGGAATGCTACCCCCTCGCCAGTCCTGGTGACAGGGGTAGCATTCCACCCCTCTAGAGGGAGAAGACATGTTACATTGCTTACACGCGGTTAAACTTAACCAAAGCCCCAGCATCACAAAATGGATGCTGCTGCCACAGACACGAGTCTGGCCTCCTGCTGCTGACTGAAACTCCAGCAGGGGAGGCCTGGACAAAAGATATACTGTCACAGGGAGGTGTTACACCACCCCAGACAGGAGATAGTGGATTGTAGCAGGAAGGGTTGAATGAAACTAGACACTGCCTGGGGAGCACAAGGCTTCCCGTGCATAGTCCAGTTCAAACCATTGCTGGGACACTCCAGTCCCAGCTCTGGTGGGAAACTGGACAAAGGGAAAAGGGTGTAACCACCCCCTTCCTGGGTTCCACCCATAGGAGGGACCTAGCAGGTTCTCCAGCCCCTTGATTTGGAATAAAGGTAGGAGCTGTGCCCAGGAGGAGTAGATTATCCTGAACAAAACCTTGATATGAAACTCTGGACCTTTCAACATCCCACTCGAGAGGCACCATCCAGCGCCCAACAGTTTGCTTTGTTGCAGTTCCCGCTGGAACTCGAGCAACAGAGATCGACAAGACCCAGATTTCCTGACTTCTAACAGCCCTATCCACAGTCCCAGTGAATCTGAGACCCGTGGAGGCGACATGAAGCGTGGATCTGGACATCTTGGAAAGACTGCAAAGTGCTGACCGTGCAGCTCCCGAGGCACCCTTGAAGCTGTGCATTGGGGTTTTAAAAGCCCCAGGTCTGAGCAGCTCATGCACGGAAGATCTCCCCTCCACACTCATCGAGTGCTGCGTGGGGCCCTTTTGCATTTTCCTGCTCAACGCATTGGTCCGGTTGCTTGCCCGTTGGCTAGTGGCCCCAGAACTGACGAACCTTTGAATTTACACTGCTAGTCTGGTTGCTCCAGACTTGCCCTCACTCCCCTGAAAAGGAGCCACAGCTCTGACCTTGCTGGTCCAAGTAAGAAGCAATCTTTGAATCCTGCATGGGTTACATTTGCCAAGGTTTGTTAGATCCGATCCAGAATCTGACACCGCCGAAAGCAAGAGCTTTTGTCGGTCAGCTTGTGCTCCACTCCTGGTCATCGTCGATGCCTCAGAGTTCATGTGGCAGCGGAGTCAAGCTTCATGACAACCACCTGATTGCGCCCGACATCTCCTGGTTCCTTCCTGGTTCCATCCTGGTCACTGGCTAGTGACCCAGACTCTGTCCCCTCTGCTTTCAGGTACTCTACATCTTTGATCCACCCTTGGATCCAACCGGACTCTTCTCTCCTGGCCGCCTGCAGCATCTTCATCTCCAGGCTTCATAGATCTACACGACGAAACCCGATACAGTTTGGCACCTATGCACCCGCTTCCTGTGGGTGAGGTAACGATCAAACACCGGTGCTCCTGTAGTGGTTTACACCTCTAGTGTCCTAGTTTAAAGTGTGGTAATTCTATTCCAGTCGGAAGACTACCAAAAACAGTAACTCGATAACTTTTACGCGCCATTGACTTTGCATTGGCATATGCTTGTGCTTTAGGCACTGCACCCGTGTCCCGCATGCCTCTCCCGACTTAATCACTGCTAGTCCCGAGTAGTCCCAGCGATTCAAAATGCCCTAGGCCTTACCATTGTTCGAGAGGTGGTACTTATACCACTATTTTAGTATATGGTTTGAATGGCCACCGTGCCTATCCAAAATTGTGCAACTTTTGAATGTTTAACTGTGCTTTTGTTTAAACGCTTGTTCCTCTGCACTCATAAAGAGTACAGAGGATTATTCTAGTAATAAATACATATATTTTTATAATATATAACTTGTGTGTTGTCCTTTCATTTGATATTACAGGATTGCATATGGTAAAACAGCTGGCTTCACATGCCCTCTTGAGTTCAGCCTAAGACTGCTTAGTCTATGCTACCCCTAGGATAGCTTGTCTATAAGGTTGACTTTACAACCACCACCATAAGGGATTGTTTGGACTGATACAGGATGCCCACAGAATTGTGGTCATCATACTAACCCTGGGCGGAGTTCGCGGAGTGGGGCTTCGCGGAGCTACGCGAAGTGGACGAGAAACTACGCCCACCTCCGCACTCCGCGTAGCCCCACTCCGCAAACACCACTGGCCGCCAGGCCCGCCACCCGCCTCCCTCCCGCCCTCCCTAAATACTTTGAAATAAAAGAATCAAATAATTTAAAAAGCACTTACCTTGCCGCCGCTGCCCGCCGCGTCCCCGGGGCTCGCTATCTTCCGTCTTCCGTCTTCTATACTAATGCGCATGCGCGGGCGGCCGGGCATGCGCATTTTCTCGTGAAAATGCGCATGCGCGGCTGCCCGCGCATGCGCATTAGTAAAGCGGACGGAAGACGGAAGATAGTGAGCCCCGGGGACGCGGCGGGCAGCGGCGGCAAGGTAAGTGCTTTTTAAATTATTTTGTTCCTTTATTTCAAAGTATTTAGGGAGGGCGGGAGGGAGGCGGGTGGCGGCCAGCTACGCTCCGTCTGCGGAGCGTGCGTAGTGCCGCCTGGCTCCGCCAGCTCCGCAAAATGCGGAGTAGGCGGCACTACGCACACTCCGCAGACGGAGCGTAGCTGGCCGCCCACCCCTACATCATACATCAGGCCAACTTCTCACAGGCCCACTCCACTTGTCTTGGAGAGCTGCTGGGGCCACATGCTCCAATACCCATACCTTCAGTCCTGGCTGATATACAGTCAAAACAGCCTTTTTGGTTATGCCGGGCCATTTGCAATTCCTTGCTAGCCTCAAGGTTTTTGGATGCTTTCTTCATGTACTCAGCCATCTGGGAGCAGAGACCTAGTACATAGTCCACTATGTCCTGTTTAGGGGGTTTGAGAAGTAACTCCCATCCCTCCTTAACCAAACATTATGGACCCCTAACTGGATGTCCAAACAGAAGTTCAAAAGGGATGTAACCAAACCCCATCTAAGGAACCTCTCTGTAGCAGGGCAAAAGCATGTCCCATCTGTGCCTAAGCTTTTCAGAGAGACCTTGAGAGTGTTGTTGAATCGCTCAAGTAACCCATCGCATTGTGGGTGATAGGTTGTGGTGAATTTGTAAATCCCTTCACACTAATTTCATATAGCAGTCAGGTAACCAGACATAATGTTTGTATCTCTGTCGAATACTACCTCCTTAGGGAAACCCACTCTGGAAAACACGCCCCAGGAGAGCTCTAGCCAAAGCAGGTGCTGTGGTAGTTCTAAGGGGAATTGCTTCTGGATACCTAGTGGCATGGTCAACCACCATCAGTATGAATCTCTGCCCAGATGCAGTTGGAGGGTCCATGGGACCAACAATGCCAATCCAAACCCTCTCAAAGGGAACCCCCACCATAGGTAGTGGTATCAGGGGGGGCTTTGTAGTACCACCTGCCTTACCACTGGCTTCACAAGAGATACAGGAGCGACAAAACTCCTTTGTGTCTTCTGAAAAGCGAGGCCAGTGAAAATGAGGGACAAGTCTGTCCCAGGTCTTATTTTGGCCTAAGTGTCCTGATAATGGGATGTCATGTGCCAGTGTTTTTAGGAAGCCTCTAAATGTCAGACGTATAACCAACCTCCTGGTAGCACCAGGCTTGTGGTCTCTACCCTCTGAATACAGAAGTCCATCCTACCAGTAGAACCTGTTGGATCAACTGGCACTCCCAGCAGCCTCAGCAGCAGCTTACTGTCTGAGGGGTTCAAGAGAGGGGCAGCTCAGCTGTTCCTGGCTCATATCTGCCCTGGAAGGGCCCCCTGTCCCCAAGAACTCAACCTGATCAGGTTCAAGTTCCTCTGAGACAATTCCTTCACAGGGACTGAGATCATCTCCCTCAAAAGACTGATCCTCACTCTGAGGCAGGAGGGAAGATACTGACTTACCCCTTCTGCTCCTTCTCTTGGAAGGCACCTGGCCCATCTTTTCAGGATCCAAGGCCTGTTCAGTGGAATACATTTTTGCCTGTGACCTAGTCATGGCAAACACATCTGCAGGATGTCCAGCATTTCTGAGTTCCTGAGCTCCTCTTCAGCTCAAGCTGAAGTTTCCAAATCATTGCACATAAACATTAAACAGGGAGGTCTGAGCTAACCACATCTTTATTGGGGTCAGTTACCCATCCCCAGGTGAAATTCACAACTGCCAAGGAATTGCCTGTCCTGACATTGCTTGCATTGGTCACTTGGTACATCTTACCAAGTATGATCTGTTCAGGGACCGCAAGATCTTTTGTCACCATTGTGACACTTGCACCTGTGTCCCTTTATGCCATGGCCTCCTTACCATTGATCAAAGGCTGTTGTCTGTACTTGCCCAGATTACTGGGACTGACAAATAAAGAGGCACCATTCATGCCTCCATCACAGACTAACACAGCCTGAGTTGGAATCCTGACTAGGCCAAAATCCATCTCAAATCCCAGGGTTAACTCTACTCTACTCTTGTTCTGCACACCACCACTTGAAACTGAACTAGGGGGAACAGTTGCCTTAGGGACAGTGGTGGCTGGAGTAGATTCCTTGACCCTTGGACATTGGCATATTTTGTCTAATGTGTCTTCTCTCTATAGATATGACACCAAGGTTTCTTTTTGCCTTATTCTTTGGTAAACTCTGACTCTGCTCCAAATGCAGGTTTTTGGGGCCCGTGTGAAGACTTCTGGTCTTTACCCTTCTCCCCACTCTTATCTGAGGCTTTAGCATCTTGCTTCTTTTGGTCACCACCTTGATTCTGAGTTTTCTGCTTCAGCCTGGCTCTGACCCATTTGTCTGCCTTCTTTCCCAATTCTTGGAGAGAGGTCAGATCAGAATCAACCAAGTACAGATGCAGCAACTGATTTTGGCACTTATTAAGGATCTGCTCCCTCATAACTACATTGTAAAATCCTTTAAAATCAAACACCTTACTGCCAAGTAACCGGCCTTCCAGAGCCTTAGTAGCACAATCTACAAAGTCAACCCAGTCTGAGTCTGTGCCTTCTGGGTGTCTCTGAACTAAATCCTGTACTGTTCAGTGATTAAGCCAAACCCATATCTGAGAGCACTTTTTAAGACTGAGTAATTGTCAGCATCCTCTTCTCTAACAGTGGGGAGCTTATCTCTACCTTTGTCAGCAAAGGAGAGCCACAAGGTAGCTGCCCACTGCTCTTGAGGGACCCTCTGTACTTTACATGCCCTTTCTAGTGCAGTTATCCATTTGTGGATGTCATCCTCACTCTGATAGGGAGGGACTATCTTGTTCAGATTCTTATGATCATGAGAATACTCTCTAGTTCTAGGGACACTGTTGTTGCCACCATGGGACTCAATCCTCAATCTTCTTGTTGCTCTTTATAGCTCTAGGGATTCTCTGTCTAGGGCTAATTGCTCTTTCTTGAGCATGACTTGACTCTCTCAAGCTCCAGAAACTGGCACTGCTTATCATAAGAGGATTCCCTCTTGTTTGATATAGAAGTCCCTACAGAAGTACCTGAGAGACTTGACTCCACAGAGGAAGATCTGGATCTTCTAAGTAAACTCTGCACTCTTCCTGGTGAGGTAAAGAGAGGGCCACTGGGGCCTTCTCCCCCACCTGAAGGAAGCTCTTGATTGGCCAGGTTAGAATCATCTTGATTCTCCCGGTCGGGGTTTGATTCTAGGTCAAAGAAGGTTTCACTTCCTGGCCTTTCCTCATTCCCTGTTTCACCCCCTCGACCAACCTCATCAGACCCTGGGGCCATTCGTAGGGCATCTAGCACAATAACTCTGTGAGGTGGTAAGTGATGGCACTCATCTCTGTCCTCAGCTTCCTAGACACACACATGGCTTTCAATTCTAAAAATGCAATACCATTGTACCCAGTTGGCAAAGAGCCACTGGCTCTTCCTTAGAAGACATACTAGTGTTATGTGGTGTAGGCACCTACCTAACCCAGTGGAAACTAAACTCTCTTGAGTTAGAGAAAGGGTGTGCTAGACCGGTTGGTATATGCTGTCCACTAGTTAAAGTGGGCACCTTGTACCAGCCACACGACCCTTATGATGTATGAGGTCAAGGATAACCTTATTGAAAGCTATCCTAGTGGTAGCTATGGAGAGCAGCCTTCAGGCTTAATCTTGAAGGAATGTAAAGCAGCTTGTTTCACAAGAATATCACCTCCTAAATGATTAAATGAAAGGAGAACCACACAGTGCTTCTGAAAAAAAAAAAATATATATATATTTATTAATTTAACACTCTCTACTAGTCTCTACTCGAGACAGTACTAAATCAATAGAACATTCGGAATTAGAGAAATAAAGAGCGGGCTCCAGGGGGAGACCAAACCATATACTAAAAAAAGTCATAACCACAATGACTTCAATAGACACAGAGCCTAGAGCATGATGAATCGCTGGGGCCCCAAGGAACCACCCAGAGGAGTGACACTGGGAGCCCACGGAGGACGGGTGCAGTGAGGAAACACAGACGCGTGCTCCGTACAATTCGATGGGAAAGTCATGGTTGGAAATTTACAAGCTAAGGACACTTCTAAGAGGACTTTGAGCAAACCCTTTGAAAGGTAGGAGGTTCTAAGGCCAACCCACCAGTGAGTACTGAAGTACCTGTGTTACCTATCTCAGAGGAGCAGGGTGCATAGGGGCCACGTGGTGTCGGAAACCTTCGTTGTTTTCAATCTAGAGCCACAACAAGGTCCTATTGCCAGGATGGAGAAGAATGTCTGGTGGAATCCAAGCCTGGATTCAAGGTGAGAAGAACCTGAAAGCAGATGGGACAGAGTCTGGGTCACTTCTGGGGACCAGGGGCTCGGTAGTCGGATGCCCACTGATGTCGGGTGCTTCAGGTGCAAAGAAGAGTTGCTTGCCTCCGCAGCTACGGGGACCAGGAGATGTCGAGGATGACCAGAGTATGGAGGGAAGCTGGCTCACAAAAGATGTCGAGAGCTGAGGGGTCGATGTCCTGCTAGAACACCAACAAACCTTGGCAATTGCAACCAACGCCTTTAGGGGACACATATTATGGTGTGGACCTGCAAGGTCCAGGGAACTCTCCAAGCAATGGAGAGTCAGGGCACATCTGGAGCAACCAGGTAAGCCCAAGAATTGTCAAGGTGACCCTCGCCAGGACCCACAGGCCAACGCACCAGGATTCACAAGGAGACCTCAAGCAAGTCTTCAAAGCACCAGCCCACAGGACACTGGTGGATTGGAGGCCGGAAATCTTCAGTGAAAATACTGCTCGGGTCAGGAATACTCGGAGTCCAAAGCACAGGCTCATGAATTGTCACTATTAAGCATATGCAAATGCAAAAGTACGCGGTGCTCAGGGGTTCGGGTTGCACGGTCCCCACCAGGGACACATGACCCACATATGTCCTTTCAGAAGGGTGGAATCATACCTGCCCCACAAGTTACTGACAGGAAGGTGTCATTCCAAGGTGTTTGACACCAAGCACATGTTTGTAAGCAGCTGTTTTAAAGTTAGCATTTACCACAAGGTTATTATGCACTCAAACATATATGTCTGGCTGCATTACAGACAACCCTGGAGAATGCTCTCCGAAGACTGCAGAGGGGCTCTGCTCATGCAGGGGCACCCTCTCACGTAAAGCCCAGCACCCTTCCTTCTGGATTGTTAAGGCCTGCCATAGGGGTGGCTGGTAGGTATTTAAGTGTAGTGATTTAAATAGATATAGGTAACCTATATCTTAAGTAAGTGGTGCAGTCACCAACTTACACAGTCTGCTGTAGCAGGATGATCGTGTCAATTTGGATGGCCTCTCATGGGTGGCACATTACATGCTTCAGCCCATGAAAGGCCTCTGGGGTACCTATGTCCTGGTTACATGGTGTACAATATACAGGGGACTGATAAGGATACCCCAGAATCCAATCTGGAGTGTACCTAAAGTACATGCATAGCAATTTACAGGAGAAAGCAGATAGACAGGGGTCCTGGATACCAGATCTCAGTCAGGCTAGGCCAAAAACAGTGTGACATCAGCAAAAAGTGGAGGTAACTATAAGAAGTAGATACCACTTTCCTACAAACTTCTCTCCCCAAACACACTGATGTGCACGCTGCAGGCACAGGAGGGGCTGGAGGTCTACCTGATTCTGGTAGGGACTAGGAGAGGCTGATCCTGAAGGTGGGGATAGCAAACACCAAAAAAGGGTGTTTACCACACAGTGAAGCAGGCCCTCACAAGGTTGGTGCAGCACAAGAAGGCTGCTCCTGGAAGGACCACACCAAATGTTGACTTAATACACATGGTGCATCTCCTACACAGACATAGGTTGCTCTGTGAAGGTGGGCTTGGTACATACAATGATGCTCTGTGAGGGTGGGCACAGCACACAAAGATGCTGCAGTGTGAAGGGTCCATTAAATCAATGGGGTATCACCCAAAGAATCAAAGGACCTGGGTATAAATTATATAAAAGAAGGTGATCCTTGATATTACTTTAAACAAAGCTTGTATGAATATCACTTATGTCTTGATAATACGATTAAGTCTGCATACATTGAGTCAAGCAAGAGGGGGAGATATACATTGAAATTGGTATTATTTATAGGCACATTAAATGCAATGAAAAAACAGTACCCACAATTCAACAGTTATTAGACTGAAAACAAGAGTAATAGATTATAACCACACTCAGGGTTCTTGTTATACCAAAATTGACATATTTATTTACATCTTCACAAAGTAATCATAATTATAAACGGCGCAGGAGGACTATCACAGTATAGTCAGTGAGAAGGAAAGGGGTGCTCTCGTGATTTAGAGAAGAAGGAAGGAAAGATAGCATTTATAATGTACAATATTAATATTAACACAACAAAAAGCGGGAAAACTTCCGCTGTCAGTTTTTTGGCCTGTCCGCAACAATTAATAAAGGGGGGGGGATGAAATTGGACTGGGGGAGGTACAGGCAACCAAGAATGTGACCGTCAACGTTTCGACCCTGGTGCTCCTGGGGTATTTAGGACCTCGGCTGCGGGTCTTCTTCAGGACAATGATGGTTGGGTGGGGTAGGAGCGAGGGGGGGAGGGGGGAAAGAGAATGGCTGTGATCCAACGGATGGTCTGGAGCAAACACCAAAGATGCTGATCAGGTTGGACCTTCGTCCGAGCTTCTAAGAGACAGGTCACCTGACTATTGAATTGACGGTGGTCTGGGGTCTGGCTGTTCAAGTTGTTCAGGTTTGTCACCAGTTGAGTGCTTGGCCTATTTGTTAAGGTAAAGCCACTATTATAGACGGATGGATAAATATACCGGTACCCACATGGGCAATCCGGTGATGGTGGCTCTTAAGGACGCCTCTACAGAGGCGTCCTTAAGAGGCCAAGCACTCAACTGGTGACAAACCTGAACAACTTGGGAGCAACTTGGGAGGGGGGGCTGACCGACTCTTTTCCCTGCATGAGTGGAGTCCGGCAAGGCTGCATTCTCGCCCCTTTTTTGTTCTCCCTTTATATTAACAATATGGAGCAGTATCTGTTAGGTTTAAAGGCAGATTGCCCAAGGGTGGGGTCGCGTCATATTCCTGTTCTGCTTTACGCAGATGACGCGGTCCTGATTGCACGCACACCCAGGAGCTTACAAATCTTGATTGACGGATTTGTTAAGTTCATGGGTGCCTTAGATCTCTCTGTTAACCTGGGCAAATCCTATGTGCTCCTGGCTGGTAAAAAAACTCCTTCCAAATTCACTTACACAATAGGAAGCCACATAGTAGAAGAGGTTAAAACGTTTCCTTATCTAGGTGTAACTTTTGATGGTGCCTTACAGTTTAACTCCCTGGTGGAGGAGCACTGCACTAAAATGATCGCTTCTAATGGGGCAATAGCAAGCTACGGCAGGAGGTTAGGTAGATGGAGCCCGGAACAGGTGATGAACCTGTACAGCTTCATATCATGCTCTAAAGTAATTTATGGGGCAGAAGTATGGGGCTTTGTTAACACCACAAGAATCGAACGGGAGGAAAACAAATACCTAAAATCCATCCTGAGGGTACCCCCAAGTACCACTGGCTTCATAGTACACAGGGAATTAGGAAGTCCACACCTAGATGATTTGGTAAAACTCAGGCCAATCGTGGCCTGGTTAAAAATCTGGGTTAATCCTGATGCGTCTCTAAGCAGAGAAATTTTATCGGATTGTTTAGAGAGGGACAAATGTATGCGAATTCCCTGGTTCAATTATGTAAAGAACACCCTAGAGGAGCTAGGCTTTGGGAATCTCTTCACCAATCCTACAACAATTGTAGCCCAGCACAAGATGCAAGTAAAGAAAATCTTCCTAGAGCTGAAATGTCAACGTAGAGCTGAGGCTGAAGGGCTTAAAAAGACAGTGAGGGCCCACAACCTGGTGAAGAGCGCTGAGGGAATGGAGCCATATTTGTACCTTATGCACAATGCACAGGACAGATTCTTGATGTGCCGTTTTAGGCTGAACCTACTCCCATTTATGTTGGCATCACCAGCAGGGTTTGCAACATCAATTGAACAGAAGGGATCCTGCGGCTGCGACAATAGGTCTCCGCAGGATTCCCTTCACTTTGTTTTACTCTGCCCTTTTTTTACAATGCCCAGGTGCAGATTTCTTGTAAAAGTTTTTAAGCAAGCTAAACTGGTACATGCCAGGGAGGCATTAGTATTTTTACAAAAAGCATCGGGCCCTTTTACACTGTGTTGTATAATGAATTTTATCAAGGTAGCGGTCCGTTTAAGGCTAACTAGGGGAGACGAATGATGTGTTCCTGATTTTACTTTTTTTTAAAGTGTTGTATTTTTCTTCGCTTGTGTCACATGTTAACATTAATATTTTTGTATCAGGATCTTGAAAATGTTTAATGACTTTTTATTATGTAACTATGTATGTGCTTTTATGGTGATTTTTAATCATCGAATAAAGATTCCTTGAATTGAATTGAATTGACTATACTGGGATAGTCCTCCTGCGCCGTTTATAATTATGATTACTTTGTGAAGATGTAAATAAATATGTCAATTTTGGTATAACAAGAACCCTGAGTGTGGTTATAATCTATTACCCTTGTTTTCAGTCTAATAACTGTTGAATTTTGGGTACTGTTTTTTCATTGCATTTAATGTGCCTATAAATAATACAAATTTCAATGTATATCTCCCCCTCTTGCTTGACTCAATGTATGCAGACTTAATCGCATTATCAAGACATAAGTGATATTCATACAAGCTTTGTTTAAAGTAATATCAAGGACCACCTTCTTTTATAGCATAGCAGTGTGAAGGGTGCCTTGGCACAAGATCGGGACTCAGGATAAAAGATCTGTATGTCATGAAGGTCAGTGCAGCACAGAGGGAGTCATTGTGTGAATGTGTGACACCACGTAAGGATGCTTTGCTGTGAACCTGGCTGGTCTGTGAATGTGGCGCAGCACCGAGGATGCTGCTCTGTGAGAGGAGCTAGAGCACACAGGAAGCTTGGCGTCTAAAGAAGGAGCAGCACACGAGGAGGTTGCACTATGACATTATGTAGGAGGATAGCACCTGAAGGTGGTGCTATCTGAAGTTATGTAAACTAGCAAGGTATAAGTTGACATATTTTTTGATTTCTTCAAAAATGAAGGTTCCAATGTTCTGATGTGAACCACTCCCTCTTCATGGAATGTTTCAACAGTTTATGTGGATAACCTCTTTCCTTCAACTTACACATTAGTGTATGTGCATGCAATTCATAGTCTTCCCAGTCCATAATCAACATTCCTTAAACAAACACTTGTTTTTTTTTTATTTTTAACAGATATGACCTAGTCCAGGTCCTGAGGAGAACTTAGGGGCTTGAAAGGCGTTAACCCATGTCATTGGGAAAGAACAGTTGCATCAATAGTGTCTGAAAGGGATCTAGAATTGTAGCTACTCTCTCTTTGACAAAATAAAAAATTGGCGACCCTGGGGCAATACACACTGGCAGGACACACTATGTATGACATAAAGTCAACATTCCGTCAAGTGGTAATGTGTTAATGAAGGACAGGTCAAAGAAATATTTGATGTTGTATATGTGTATGAAAATGTTAGTAGGCCAATATATGTTATTTGGTAATTCATGTATATCAATTATGCAATGTTTGTTTGTATCTTGTGTTTTCAAAACTAAGTGTTGCCCTTAAGACGTGCACTAATAAAAACAAACATTTTTTGAAAAGAAAACTGAAAATAACCACAAGGCTTAATGAAATCAGAGCATTGGTACCTTTATTTTTAAATAAATCAATAAATATGGCAACTAGATACCTTGTTAGTTTACACAATAGAATTGGTCCAATCAAGTCTGCGCAAGGACCCAAGCCTCCTTTGTACTAATGAGCTATCTGAAGTAAGGCACAGTACCACAGCAGTCGTAGACCAGTCACTAGTTCATCAGTCCTGGGACGGTAACTTCACAGCTCGAGTGACCTATCGGGAGGCAATGCCCTTTGGAGAAAAATCATTCTACCTCTTATGGTATTGTAATTGCATTTATATCACTGTTACAACTTCAGACGAGGCACCAAAGTGCTTTTTTTTTTTTTTTTTTTTTGATTTCAAGAAAATTTTATTGAGAAAAATAATGATAAAAATAGTAAGAACAAAATACAATATAAGTGATACAATTTGAAACAAGAGAAATATACAAACAGGGGCTAGAATTGAGAAGTAAACAAAATACCTGTATATAAAAGCAAAATTAGCCTATTATAGGTATATAATCCGATCAAGTAAAGGCCTCTATCAAAACAATAAGCAAACGTATCACTATCAAATTTGGAGATGGGGACAAGGGAGGAAGCAGAATAAAAGAAGAGAGGAAAGAAGAGAGAGAGCAATAGAAAAGATGAACGGGAATAGAGGACAGGAAAGAGAACAGAGAAGAAGAAAAAAGAAGAAAAAGAAGAAGAAGAAGGATTCCCCCAGGACTGACCCAACCTAGAACAAAAGCAGACAACAATTAGACAGGCAGATCAAAAGGAAACTGAGGAACCAACCCTTTTGAAGACAACTCCATATAATCGTCCAAAGCTTTCCACACCCCACTAGAAATAGATGGAGAGAGGTGAGCTTGATCAACCGAAGTGTGAGCACTGCGCAAAAAGGATACCCAAGCCCACCACGTATGATAGGAGACCGATGAAAAGGATTTCCATTCCATAAGAATGATTTTAACCGCCACAGTCAGGAGAAGATCTAGCAACTGTAATTCCAATGGATCTAAAGGGAGAGGAGTAGGGGCAGCCAGTGGGCCTAATAAAATTAAAGGGAAGGAAAGTTGAAGCTCAATATTAAAGATAAGAGATAGATGCTTCTGGATGAGGTCCCAAAAAGGTTGAAGCAAGGAGCAATGAAAAAACATATGAGGAAAATCGCCTGCCACCAAACCACAGCTCCAGCATAAGTTGTCATCTTTAAGGTTTAGCAAATGAAGACGCACAGGCGTCCAATGGAGGAGATTGATAGAGAAAAACTTAGACTGCATTAAAGAAGATGCGATTTTATTACGAAGAGAGAGTTTACCAATTGATTGCCAAGTTTCAGAGGAAATATGATCCGTAATGGCATGATCAAAATGGTGTAACCATTTTTGTTGAGCAACCGTCTGTGCAGGAAGTGAAGCAGAGGACAAAAATTTATAAATTTTGGAGGCGACATGACCAGATTTAATCCAAATATGAAAAAGTGAGATGGTAGAAGAAGTGGGATGAAGACGGCCTTTAGCAGTGGCCACTTTGATTTTAAGAAAAGTATAAAAATAAAGATTAGTTAAAGAATGCTTGTGAGCCAAGGTAGAAAAAGGTAATGGTTCGCCAGAAACACTATAGAGATGTTTAACAAGAGAGATCCCTTTATCTGCCCAGTAGGACATGAGGGTGGGAGTAATGTTAAGCTTAATTTTGGAATTCCGCCAGATAGATGACCACCTAGTTTTATGTAAAGGAATTGCCACCTTCCTGTCCACTGTCCTGACCGCAGCAATTGTATCAAGAATGATAGAACGGGAGAACAGGATATGTAAAGTAGATGCAGTGCAAAAAGAGGCAGTAGGCAAAGGGAATGCCAACTCCTGTTCTATGAGCAACCAAGAGGGAACATGAAGAGATGGAGGAGAGAACCATAAAGCACCTTGAGAGGCCAAAAAAGCAGTTTGGTATTTTTCCCAATCAGGAAAATTACAACCTCCCATATCACAAGGACGACGCAAAAATTTGTATGCAAGTCGAGCACGTTTGTCATTCCACAAACATTTAGAAGTCAGACCATCGATTTCTCGAAAAAAGGAGTCTGATAACTTAATCGGAAGCATGGATGAAACAAAATTAATAATCGGCGTGATCATCATTTTGAGAGTCTGTAGGCGACCCCACCATGAAATATGTTTCGGAGACCATGTATCCAAAAGACGACGCACTTTGAGGAGAGTCTGGGATTCATTATAGGCAACGGTGGCATAAAGAGTAGAACAAAAATAAATTCCCAAGTACTTCAGGTGTGTAGACTGCCACTTAAAGCCAGCTGAGCCCATATGAGAAGGGAAACAATAGGCATTCAAAGGGAACATTTCCGTCTTATCCTTATTTAGGGTATAACCTGAAACCGATGTGAATAAGGAAATGGTATCAGAAATAGCAGGGATTGCTAAAGCGATATCATCTGAAAAAAATAAGAACATCATCTGCGTATGCAGCAGTTTTAATACAGTGAGGACCAAAAGAAAAACCTTTAATATCAGGGTGTAACTCAATCAAACGAAGAAGAGGATCAATAGATAATAAAAATAAAAGTGGGGATAAAGGACATCCCTGTCTCGTGCCCTGACGAAGATTGAAAAACGACGACGTAGCACCATCAACTCTAATGTTAGCTTTAGGTTGAGAATATAAGGACATTACCATATTAATGAAAGAGTCGCCAAGGTTATGGGCGCATAAAACAGCACGAAGAAATGGCCAAGAGACCTTGTCGAAGGCCTTTTCCGCATCAAGGGCCAAGGCCGCGGCAGGGAGTTGAGAGCAGCACCGAGAATATGACAGAAAGTGCGTATATTGTCTCGCGCAAGACGACCTTTCACAAAACCAGTTTGGGAAGGATGCACAAGATGGGGGATAAAGGATTCTAATCTTTTGGCCAGGATTTTAGCAAAAATCTTTGCTTCCATGTTAAGGAGAGAAATAGGTCGGAAGTTTTAGGATCCGAATGGTCTTTCCCCTCTTTCGGGATCACAACTATAGTAGCTTCAGCAGCCGTACCAGAAACAGATCCATCCTTAACAAAAGAATCAAAGACAGATTTTAATTTGGGGACAAGCGTAGGAAGAAAATTTTTATAAAATAAAATTGGATAACCATCAGGGCCTGGAGCCTTGCCAGAACGAGTAGCTTTAATCACAGACACGATTTCCTCGGGGGAAATAGGTTTATTTAAAAAAGAACGATCATCATCAGAGACCGACTGAATCGGAACCGATTAAAAAAAATCTTGACATTGGCCAAAAGAGGATTGATTAGAGGGGGTATACAATTTATTATAAAAGACGCGAAAAACTTCAAGTATTTCCCCTGTTTGGAAGTTTTTTAGAGCCGGTGTGGTCAGTAATGGAAGAGATTTGCGAGGATTTAAAAGAGAAATACTGAAATTTTAATGTAGCAGCCAAAATTTTCCCAGCTTGATTTTTTAACAGCAACTTCTTGGATTTTTGTGCTTGTACCCCAATATGGGCTCTTTTAGTAACAATGGTATTATATTTGTATTTTAGCAGTTTTATTTGCTGTAAACAAGTGGGATCCTTAGAATGCCTAAAGGAAGCTTCCAGAGTCTTTATCTGAGATGACAAATCTGTAAGTTCCTTTTTAATATCAGAATTTCGTTTGGACATACATTTAATGACTTGACCACAGAAAGTGCATTTAAAGGAGTCCCATAGAACGATTGGGGAAGAGACAGAACCTTCGTTTTCATGGAAAAAAGTATCTATAGCTTTAGAAAATTCATCAACCTGAGAAGAATCATGCAAAACTTCAGTATTCAATCTCCATGAACGAGCGCGTTATTTAGGGGCAAAGGATGACAGCGTAAAAGTGACCGCAGCGTGATCAGAAATCAAAATAGGGTGTATAAGCGGAGAAGAAGAAGATGAAACAAGAGAAGAATGCACCAGGAGATAGTCAATCCGTGAGAAGGAAGAGTGAGGCGAAGAGAAGAAAGAAAAATCACTACCAGTGGGATTATGGAGACGCCAAATATCTTGAAGATGAGAAATGGAACACATGTTAAGCATTTGTTTGTGGGATTTAGGAGGGCGAAACTGAAATGCAGAGTTCCTGTCTAAAAGAGGGTCCATCGGTAAGTTAAAATCTCCACCAACAATAAGATTGCCAGAGTGTGGGGTGTCATTTAATTTTTTAGTAACCGATTACCAAAAGGCCGGATCATCAACGTTAGGAGCATAGATATTCATGACATACAAATCATGTTGGCCATCCAACAGTTTAGATAACAGCCACCGACCCTCAGAATCATGATCAGAAGAGAGTATCGATAAACAAGAATTCTTTGAAACTAATGTAATAACTCCATTTCGTTTACCAAAGGCATCAGAACAGCAGACATCCGAAACCCATTCCTTCTTTAAAAACAACGCTTCTCTATTAGTGACCTTGGACTCTTGGAAAAGAACCAGACAGAGATTTACAGTAATCTAAGATTTTCGACCTCTTCACCGGATGATTCAAACCCTTAACATTAAGGGATAATACATTTAAACCCGGCATGGGAAAATATAAAGAAAGAAAAAAGACGACATGGATGACAGAAAAAGAGCAGGTTGCCGTTGATTTGCTGGACATACACTGGTAAGGCCTCTAGTAGATATTTGCGTACAGCTTTGGCAGGAGGTCAGCCTTATGACCCTTGGAGTCTACTTCTTTGACCTGGGAACAAGAGAGAACAGGTTCAGTACTTAAGGGCTCTTCTCAATTCACAGACAGCAAGTGTAGTCTCCTATTGTTCTTCTACAGATCCAGGAGTGTTCTTAAGTGTGTGTCTAGAGGTGCTACATTTATGCCTGGCACTAGCTGGTGGGTTTAAATTACTCCGTGTGCCCTAAGAAACGGGATTAAGGTTCCCGAGGCACACTACTCATTTTTGGCATTTTTCAAATTGGTAAACATCTTTGGCCAAACTGGACTTGGGTGCTGGGGATATTTGTATGTGAACGGTGTAGTTCTGTAATCCTAGTGTCCTCCACATCTAACACTAAAATCATGTTTGGAACAGGTACTATACCGACAATAAGCATAGTAAGAGAGGTCTAGTAGAACAAAAGTAGGTTTTTCTAGACAGTAAATTCACAAGAATTATTCTGGCATCCTGTTTTCCTTCTATTCAAATGTGCCCCTCATTTTATATGTAAAAAATCAGCGGTGGAAGTCTAGTGGGGCAAAGCAAGTACTTCAGCAACCGGACAGTGGATACACAAGAAATGTCTTGGTGTCCTGTTCTCTTCATTTCAAGTACACCCTAAAAACCCAGCCGACCTCTCATGCAGACTTTGACACTCAAGAAGATTTTGTACTGTAATGTCAAAAAGGATGCTCACAGTCCATGTTCTGGGAGGTTTTGAGGAGTTACCTCTGCCGTTTCAGGTCAGCCTATTGTTTTCTCCTGGAAATGATTTCACAATTTTTGCACACCGATTCAAATGCTATTCCCTGGCTGGGGGTAGTTTGAGAGCAAATTCAAATCAGCCTTCTGGAAATGTAAGCATGGAAAAGGTAACTTTCAAAAAATACTTTTCCTTAATATTTATTTTAAAAAAATGACTGCAACAGTGAATTGGATGTTTACTATTAAAAATAGTTGCTTAATTGTTTTTCATGTTAGTCCCATTTCTGAGATACAGTATACGGATATTAATCCTTACTATTCTACATACAACAGTTAGGCCTCCCACAGTGAAAAATTGCTTTGGGGGCTAGTCACTGTAAAGATATGTTAACATTACATTTCTACAAAACCTACTTTATCATAAACTATGCACCCTGCCTTGTGGACTATAAAACCTACTTAGTGGTGACTTCTTAATATTAATATTCAAAACACATGTTTTGATCTGTCAAAAGAGTTTATTTTGGCAGGTCCAATTGCAGTATTTCAACTGCTACAGTCAGGCGACAATAGTAGGACTGAAGACATGTTTTACAGTTGCTCTAGTGGATGGCACAACATGTCCTGCAAACCACTAGTGACAATTGCCTTCCAAGGCCTGTGTACCTCTTCTGCCATATACAAGTTACTTGTAAGCAAGTTAAATATGACAATTAGGAATATGCCAATTTAAAAATGTTTAAAGGGGTTGGACAGGCACTGTACCAGTGTTAGCAGGGTTAAACTGCACAGCGTTCTAAAGTCAGCAAAATTAAAGGGTACAGCAAAAAGTAAAATATACAGGATGACCACACTAAAAAGATAGGTTTTGTGCAGTTGGTACATATATTCCAGTTGCCATAAGTATTACACTTGTAAATTGTATCAGATTACAACCAACATGTGTTTCAGTCTGAGGTGGCCTACAAGCTCCAACCCAAAAAACGCAAGTGCATACTTAGGACATTGGACTTCTGGACAGAATGTGGTCACTAAAATTATCAAAACATAATTATTGGTTCTCAGACAAGAAAATGTGGGTACAACAAAATGTGTAGGACCTTCAGTTTGTTTCAAGAGTACAGAAACTTGAATTATTTTTTTTATAGATCTATCAGTAGTATAGTTTTTGATTTCTTGTAGAAACTGACAACAATCATCTAAGTAATGGAGACCAGGAATTTAGGACAAGGTGATAAAAACAAAAGCATATCATAGGTAATGTCTAATGACCATCGCAAGAGCGCTAAAAATGTACCTGAAGTGTTAAAGATTAAAGGGATTTGTTAGCATGAGCTGAAAGACATTTTGTATTTCTGGCAGCCATATTGTTTGCCATGTGCTGCCACGTGCTCGCTATGTGCTCTGTCCTCCCTCAGTGTTGACTGCTCCTGTAATCTGCCTAGAAATTAACTATATTTAGAATTTTCCACCTTCGCACATGCTCAGTCGAGCTTGCAGCTGTCCTTGCAGCTGTTTCTAGTCTGTAAATGTTAGGACGTGTTCGCCAGAATTAGCAACTGTTAGCTCCTCCCACTTTGTTGAGCAAGCAGATCTTGTATACCCATATTTGGCATTTTACATGCTTACATTAGCCAGGACTGCCCCTTGGTTTTAGGCTGACTCTGTAACCCTAAGCATATATAAGGCCCCAGTTTTCTGTACTCCTTAGACTGCCTCATTCAGTTGCTAAGGCTTCTGTGTGACGTAGTCTCCCTCATCTGATGTGAATAAATGCATTCTTTTTATATTACAGCTTCTGGGCCAATTACTTCTTTGTTGGTTTAAAAGGACCAAGTATCAGTGAGACCCCTGAGAAGGTTTCTATGTTCTTCAGAAGAGGTACAGAGTTTTGATGATTCTATCTCACACAGTTTTTATTTGAAACAATAATTTAACATGGAAGGTTTTTAAATTCCATAATTAAAACATTCATCATTTAGGAATGGAACAGGAGTGGATATAACATACCTGGAATATGTGGCTATGTTGCACTACGGTGTAAAGGTGTTTGCATGGCACTATGATGCATGATTCTGCACCAGCACAAGGGAGACAGTAGGCTAGTGCAATATCTCTGTGGATATGGTAATTTCCTGCTGTCTCCCAATCATGCAAATGCAGCACAGCAACTTTGGGTGCCGCACTGCTGTCCGTGACGTCTTTTTAAAACTGAGCCATTACGCTACCCCATAGGAGATGGCATAGACATAACTCAGAAATATTGTCTAATTTAGGAATTGTTATTGATGGTTTTGTTATGTAATTTATAACCTATTTAAATATATTTTCTGTCCACTCAAATTCGTATGGCACTATATCTGTGGCTGATATGCATTCTGCCTCGTCCAGCTCAAACCTGCCCAGGATAAGCTACATTTGTCAATAAGCTCTGCATGCAGTGATCATGCAGATGTAATGTTTCAGTAGGATTGAAGGAGTACCCCAAGCTTCAAAGGTTGCAGATTTTGCCACCACCTAAGTCTGAGCCTGCTTTGTACCACAATAATCCACAGGTGCTGAGAGCCTGTGTACACATCTAGTTGACTTCAAATATTATGGACAAAACACTATGGTGCAGCTAATATATCTTAATTCATACATTTATGAATTAGCAAAGTTGTACTCAAAGCACTCAATAAATCTAAAATATTAACACTTCCCCCAATATTTGGTGTAAAGTTTTACCAAGGAAATATGAAATCCCTGAGAGCATTATGGTGTAGGTATACAAGTACAAAACATGTTTAAAAATAATTAAACAAGACGAAAGCACAATCAAAAGTGCACTGCGTCAGTGAGAAGAAATTACATTAGAATAGATAGATCACACCATTCATTTCCAATAAGCTTTCGAAAAATTATCTCCAAAACACACATTTAAATTGTTTGTGTAACAGCAATTCATTGAGTAACACCTGGAGGAAAAGATGACGGCCGGCTAAGAGGCTCGGTCGCGAGCTCCTCACCTAAATTATGAATGAAGCATGAAAAAAGTTGTTAGCGCATAACAGAATTAAGGATCCTATGACAGAATACAAACCCACACTGAAGAGCGGCATGGCGTGCAAACAACCATGAGGTTTCCAGCAGAAGCTCACCAGGAAACTTGGCAGTAGCGTCTCACCTCCGGGTCTGGCACGGATTCCAACGCTGGAGCCCAGTCTGTGGCGGTTTGAGTTGCCAGTCAAGTCGGCTCCGGAAAGCGAAGGGAAGGGGAGCGAGGTGAGTCGGTCCTCGGCCCCTTCCGGGTCGGAGAGGGAAGAGACAGCGGCGGCGGGAAGAAGCGTGAAACAGCAGTGTGCAAGACATGGGAGGTGCTAGTGCCACTGCTGCAGGCTCAATTCTCTGCATACCTTTCCTCTCGGATTGCTGGTGCGGGACAGAGCAGAGCAAAGGCAGCTGGAGGCATACGGAAGCGGTGAGGGAGTGGTGCGAGAGGCAGATGAAGTGCTGATACTATTGCATGCACCCTTGGCACTATTCGCATGTTTTGTTTTGTTTTGTTTTTGTACATTACCGGAGTGGAGCAGAGGCAGTGCCAAACAGAAAGGACAAGCAGCAGTGGAGAGCGTGTGAAGCGCCAGAAAATGCAGGCAGCACTTTCTGCACTTCTCTCACAGTACCGGAGCTTGTGAAGGCAGCATTGACAGCCGCTAGGAGATCAAGGGGGGAGCAGAACGCAGACAGCACAGCAGACATGAGTTAGACACACGTGCACCCCTATACAAGTTGGGCTTTGGGCACTGAAAGTTTGGCATTTATCTTCTTAGAAGGAGCATTTCCAAGCTGAGTGGCAGCAATCAGAACCGAGGTAAAGGTGGACCTGCAGCAATTCCAGTGTGACCACGCTTTCCAGGTGTGGCCTGAAGCAGCTAAAGCACTCCAGAAGATCAGGAGTATCACTACACGACTGGTAGAGAAGGTGAGAGTCTCTCAGAAGCCTGCGACCCCTTGGAGAACTGGACCACGAGATACCCACTTCATTGGGGTAAGTGAAGATAAAGTTCTAAGCTATTTCGGAGAAAGTTTTCCTAAACAAGGGAACAACAAACGCACCCTTGTGAAAAGTAAAGAAAAGCCCTGGGCTCAGGGTGAAGTGCAGGAGGTGCAGGAGGGAGTACAAGAGGTGCAGGAGGTGCAGAAGGAGCAGATGAGGTGAGAGTGTGCAATGATAAAGGGAGTGCGATTCCAGACGCATGTAACCCTCCTCAAGGGTCTTTGGGTACAAAAAGGTCACTAAGAGAGCAAGGGGAAAGTATAAACTACTGTTTGTGGAGCAGAACCACCTTACCAGGCGATCAGCACCGAGAGCAAAAACTAGGCGATTTACACCACTCAGAAGTAGGAAAATTGACAGGCATATCCCAAAAAAGCACAAAAAAAGAAGAGGAAAACAAAGGCAACTGGAAAGCTGTAATATCCCTCATCTAGAGTGAGCCAAGCCAATTTAATATCCCCTGGGCTGATAAAACAAAAGATAACCCCCTCTCTAAAGTCCTTCTTCAAGGTGCAAGAAAGCCTGAGAGAAAACCAGGTAAAGGCAAAAAAACAAACAAAGATCCGGCCTGATAACCAGAAAGAGACATATAACGAAGAGACACTGGCAAAAATATCACACGTAAACACCAGTGACAGATATGCGGTTCTAGAAACATCGAATCAGCAGAAGACAGAAAAGGATGCCCATGACCCTGCAAGTATAGAAACATCAGGGGGGCTCACTCTGCCACTAAAGAGCAAGGATTGCCTGGAAAACATGATGACCACCATGATGGGGGGATGAAATCAAACTTTGAGAAGTCAGAGAGGGACCAGACAAAAATCCAGGAAGTGTGCGAAGAGATGGATCAAAAGATAAATAGTCTAATGGAGAGAGTAGCTTCAGTCAAGACAGAAGTTGAGGTCTTGAACAAAAAAGTGGAAGAAAATAAAAAAGAAATAGACCAACTCAAGACCGCTGAAAAAATTGACAAAGTGGTATAAGACAGGCTGGAAGCAATGGAAAACCAAGCAAGAAGGAATAACCTAAGAATCCTAAACGTTCCGGAAGGCCTAAAAGGTGAAGATATCAAAACCTTTGTAATCAAGCTACTTGAAGACATGTTACCATGGATAAAAACCGCAGACCTGGCAGAGGATATCCAGAGAGTCCATCAGGACCCGTTTGGCAGGAATAAGACCAGATAGAACCCAAGGAAAATCCTCATAAATTTTAAGAGTTTCACCCTAAAGGAAAGAATCCTGAGTGAGGGCCTGAAAGTAGGCTCATTCCAGGTCAAAGATTGGGCCTACAGGATAATATCAGATATATCCAAGACAACGCAAGACAGGCAATGGCAACTAGGTCAGTAGATGCAGCAGCTAAGGTCACTAGGAGCAACAGTCCAAATGCGGTTTTCAGCAGCACTAAGAATAATGTGGCAAAATAAAATGCATAACATCAGAGACCCCAAAGAAAACTTTATAGAACAAATCAAATCACAAAAGTAGGATCATGTTGCACAACGTGATAACATGTAAATAAAAAGGGGTGAGGAACTCAAAGAGGGGCAATAAAAAGGAAATGCCCCACAAGGAGTTAAGGGAGGCTTTTCCAGGGAGGGACAGAGGGAGGGGGGTCACTAGAAAAATTAAACTCCAAAATAAAAAAGTGCACAAGGTGGGGATCAAGGTGGGGTAAAAAAACAAAAAAGTACGTCTGAAGAAAGAAATATGAGATAGAGAGAGCCCAAAGAACCGCTTTAAGACCAGCGATAAGAACATAGAGAAACTACAAATGGGACAAGAGAAATTAGAAAGAAAAAGTAGAAAAGATGCAAGTTAAAATAATATCTCGGAACGTGAATGTCCTCAGGTTAAAAAAAAGAAGGGTTAAAATTTTGGAGTACCTGAAACTAGTGGACTGCAACATAATAATATTGCAAGAATCCCATCTGCTCTGGGAAGAATGGGAAAAGATGCTTAAAAATCAAAAGTGGATAGCTAACTGTGTATGTACAACCCAGAATTGCACAGTAAAAGGAGTCGCAGTCCTGATTAAGCGATCAGCTGGAGCACAGATTGAAGAGTCAGAAGTAGATAAAAAGGGTAGATGGGTAGTGGTAAAGCTGAAAATAGGCAGCGACAGATATACAGTGGTTGGATACTACGGACCCAATCTAGATGACCCAGAGCCCCTGCAAAAACTGTACTCACAACTCTTAACTGTGCAAGCTCCAATAATAATGGGAGCGGATTTTAATATAATCTTGGAACTAAAAAAAGATCGATTCCCTCCCAAACATGGTCCGAACCTACCAAAAATGAGGGAGTGGGTGAATTATTACATCAAAGATAGGGGTTTGATTGATATATGGAGGGAAAACCTTAACAAATATACACTGCAAAACAAGAGGCTGGGGCATGCATCAAGGATAGAATATTTTTTAATTGATAAGAGATTATTAGAAGCAACACAAAAAGTGGATCATCTGCCAGCTCACTTATCGGATCACTCAGCTGTGATGGTACACCTTAAGTGTAGCGAAGGATTGCATACACGCAGATTCACAGTAGATAGGGGAATCTTCCTGGATACTGGCTGCCTTGAAAATCTGTCAAAAGAAACTTGAGAGTTTTTTCGAATCATTAAAGAAGGAACCTCGAGGCAAATTGCCTGGGAAGCTTACAAAGCTTATATAAGGGGTAGATTAATCAGCCTCGCGGCCCACAAAAACATAACCAAAAGAATCAAAATCCAAGAATTAGAAAAAGGAATAGCAACCTTAGAGATGGAGATTAGTAGTTCTGCTAGCCGTGAAGGGAAATCTAGGCTCAAAGAGGAGAGAGACAAGAATAATATGGAGCTGGTAGACTGCCTAGAAGTAATTCTAAAAGAGAATTGGAATGCGAGCAAAATAGCTCACTACGAATATGGAGAAGGATGTGGGAAGGTACTGGCGTGGAAGCTAAAAACTAACGAAACAAGGACTAGAACTGAAAAGATTCAGGTGGGAGACCAAAGTTACACAATGGAAGAGAAGGAAATTAGAAAGGAATTTGCAGCATTTTTCGGCAATTTTTGCACAGAAGAAGAACCACCCACGGAAGAAAAAATACAGCACATGTTGGAGAACATAGCCCTCCCAACACTCTCACAGGAACAGAGAGATATGATTAACAAAGAAATAACCAAGGAAGAAGTCTTAGGAGTATTAAAGAACTTAAAGAAAAGTAAAGCGGCAGGCCCAGATTCACTCCCAAATGAGCTGTACAACCATCTGTGTGAGGAACTAGTAACTCCATTTACGGATCTGTTTAATGATATTTTTTCAACAGAAATAGCCCTACCATGTTCTTGGAATGAGGCAACAATCAACTTAATACTTAAACCCGGAAAAGATCCAACAAGAACCGAATCCTATAGGTCAATATCTCTCAGCAGCTCAAGACCTGGCTGTTCGAGCAGTAGCGGACCCCCCCTCCCCTAGCGCCTTGAGACCCTCCGGGTGAGTAGTGCGCTATATAAATGCTTTGATTGATTGATTGATTGATCTTAAATACAGATTACAAGGTGTACACCCAAATTCTATCCAAAATGCTTGGGGAGATCGTAGGCTCAGTGGTCCAGGTAGGCCAAAAAGGCTTCATTAAAGGAAGCACATACAGGAATTAACACATGAGCTGGTCCTAGCAGTTGATATTGCAACGCAATATGATAAACCACTGTCTGTCTTGAGCCTAGATGCTGCCAAAGCATTCAATAGGGTAAGTTGGCAATTTTTAACGGCCGCTCTAGCAAAGTTTGACTTAGGTAAGAAATTCCAGGAAGCAATAAAGCAAATATACAAAATCCCAACAGCAAAGGTACTAGTAAATGGAATAATAACCAACACCATAACAATAAAAAGAGGGACAAGGCAGGGATGTCCCTTATCACCCTAGTTATTCGACTTGTACATGAACCATTGGTAGAAAAAATAAGGAAGGAAGCAGAAATCATCCCTTTTGAACATCAAGGATGGGAGAAAAAGGTTGCGCTTTTCGCTGATGACCTCATGATATTTACAAGCAACCTGGAAAGCTCTGTACCCAAAATAGAAGGGTTAATTGAGGAATATGGAGTAGAGTCAGGGTAACTTAACAAACCAAACTAAAACCGAAATATTGCAGTGGAATACTCAGTATCAAGACCCTAGAATAAAAGGGAAAATAAAATATCTGGGCATAGACATTCTAGTAAACCTTTAGGAAATCATGATTCACAATTTTGGGAGAGTAAACAAGCAAGTAAAAAAGCTGCTGAAAGTATGATTCATCGGAAGCTCCAATATAATAAAGATGGCCATACTCACAAAATTTACATACCTATTCAGTACGATCCCACTGGATTTCAACATTAACCAAATAAAAAAATTACAAGGGGAATTAATCAGCCGCCCCTGATATCCTTAACTATTGCAGAGCATTTCAATAAAGAAATGTTAGAAAATTACTAGGCCTCTACGATCAATACCCCGACCACCTAAAAGCGATACTGCAGCAGGAAGGTAATCATTTCTTGAACAAATACGGACACCCCAAGTACTTCAAGAAAATTAGGCTTAAAAGTCTAAAGGCGGCGCCTGCACTCTGGTACCAGATGAGAAAAACCCTCCAAATTCTGTACTATAGCAGACATGCACCTATATGGGACTCGCCGGGAACACCTGAATGCCTACAGGACAAGTTAGCAAGTGTCTTGAGCGGAAGCAACATTGCAAAATGGGGTGAGCTAATAATCCTAAACTCTGTAAAAGACTGGGGAAGGCTAAATAAAAGAACCAATGGAAAAATGTCGAGGTTTAAGTTCTACCAGTTAACCAGCTGGATTAAAAACCTCAAAGATATAAAAGAGGGCCACAGAACAGCAGAAGACATAATCCAGGAACAAAAAATATCAAAAAAGAAGTGGCATATTGGTACTGGGTGCTGATCGAGGAAGGAGAAGAGTACTATGATATCCCTAAAAAGATATGGGGATAAATATTCCCGACCATGACTTAACGAATGAAAGCCAAACCTCAATGAACACTTGCTGGGAAACAGTACAATCAGCACCTCTGAGAAAAAAAACATATTTTAGCAGCACACAGAGCTTACTGGACTCCAAAAAAGCTGTCTAAGTTCAAAGATCAAGGTGAAAGAAGTTACCCTAAATGAATTTAGCCTAAATGGCGGGAACGGGGTGCAGATGATTTCCACATGCTTTACCAATGCCCCCACCTAGAAGGCTTCTGGAGAGAGATAGGTAAAACCACATCCAAGGTACTGGGAGGACAGGTTGACGTGAGTATAGATTTAATTATTTTTGCGAAAATTTGGAAAATGGCCACTAACGTCAAAATAAGTAAAGATAAACAAAAAATCATGTTTGTTCTAATATTACTGGTGAGAAGAGAGATATGTATTAATTGGGTAAAGAACTCACCCCCAACATTCAAAGAGTGGATGGCCTCTGTTCAAAGAATAAACAAACTGGATAGAAGTGGGAATAGGGGGAATGCACAATATGTTTTGGACAACTTGGGAGGACTATATAAAAAAATAGTTAACTACCCCGACAAACAACTCACTTGTTGAATGATTTAAAGTAATATAATATAATACTTCAAGTGGGAACTTGAAGGAGTAGTCAAAGTGACTAGCTCACCCCAGAACCACTACTAAAGCGGAATGGGCACAAAAAGGGGCGAACAATACTTAAGAAACAGAGTAACGAGTACTCTCCACGCACCTGTTGCGTTTACCCAGCAGATATCCCAGAAGGGCAGGAACTTATAAGTCAAATCAAATCAAATCAAATATACTTTATTCGGCTTTTGAAAGGCCCGGGCTATGTCCCGCGTGCGTCCCGCGTCGCGGGAAAGGGATCGAAATTAAATCACTACTGGCTAGGGGGCGGGAACGCCGAGGGAAGAGGCAGCAGCTGGGTAGGCAGAGAGCCTGCTGGACCTCGCAGTCCCTCGGCGTCTGCTTCACACAAAGTCCTTTCCCCTTCGAGCACAACACACAGGGAGAGTGAGCGCTGACAAAGCGCGGGGATCCCACGACGACCTGCCCTCAGTGCCTGGAAACAGCAGCAGTCCGTGAGCGGCACCCGCGGAGCGGGGGCCGCGATAGGTATTTTAAATGTCCAAGGCGGGGGGCGGGAACGCCGAGGGAAGAGGCAGCAGCTGGGTAGGCAGAGAGCCTGCTGGACCTCGCAGTCCCTCGGCGTCTGCTTCACACAAAGTCCTTTCCCCTTCGAGTACAACACACAGGGAGAGTGAGCGCTGACAAAGCGCAGGGATCCCACGACGACCTGCCCTCAGTGCCTGGAAACAGCAGCAGTCCGTGAGCGGCTCCCGCGGAGCGGGGGCCGCGATAGGTATTTTAAATGTCCAAGGCGGGGGGGCGGGAACGCCGAGGGAAGAGGCAGCAGCTGGGTAGGCAGAGAGCCTGCTGGACCTCGCAGTCCCTCGGCGTCTGCTTCACACAAAGTCCTTTCCCCTTCGAGCACAACACACAGGGAGAGTGAGCGCTGACAAAGCACGGGGATCCCACGACGACCTGCCCTCAGTGCCTGGAAACAGCAGCAGTCCGTGAGCGGCTCCCGCGGAGCGGGGGCCGCGATAGGTATTTTAAATGTCCAAGGCGGGGGGGCGGGAACGCCGAGGGAAGAGGCAGCAGCTGGGTAGGCAGAGAGCCTGCTGGACCTCGCAGTCCCTCGGCGTCTGCTTCACACAAAGTCCTTTCCCCTTCGAGCACAACACACAGGGAGAGTGAGCGCTGACAAAGCGCAGGGATCCCACGACGACCTGCCCTCAGTGCCTGGAAACAGCAGCAGTCCGTGAGCGGCACCCGCGGAGCGGGGGCCGCGATAGGTATTTTAAATGTCCAAGGCGGGGGGGCGGGAACGCCGAGGGAAGAGGCAGCAGCTGGGTAGGCAGAGAGCCTGCTGGACCTCGCAGTCCCTCGGCGTCTGCTTCACACAAAGTCCTTTCCCCTTCGAGCACAACACACAGGGAGAGTGAGCGCTGACAAAGCGCAGGGATCCCACGACGACCTGCCCTCAGTGCCTGGAAACAGCAGCAGTCCGTGAGCGTAAGTAAAAAGGGCACCTGATACCTCCAATTCCCAACTATTGCATTATGACGGACAATACATTTTTTTTAAAAAAAGACAGCAGTTCAGTAGTTCATTGCAGTGTGTTATGTTGTCGACAACGTTTCAAACTCATATTAAAATACAGAGTTGTCCTCTTCTCCTCTGGACTGTAAGATTCACTGGATATGAATTGAAAAGGTAATTGGTCTAAAAGGAGTGCAACAACTAATGTGAGGGGTAACTAGTAGTGACCCACGACAGAAGTTGAGCATGGAGTTATGCTCATCTTCATAATAAAGAATACCACAACATAAGAAGTTTGAGTGAGCTACGCACTTGCTATGGGAAGTACCAATCCAAGCGAGGGAAGAACATATGAGAAATGCTTCAAAGATTTATGGGAGCAGAAAACCAGCCATTGAGGTCTGACAATTATTGAATTCAAAATCAGCGCCTCAAGAAGAATATTTAGTGGAATCTATTACTGAATCCACAACAGTTGTTTTCAGCTTTCTATGTTAAATGGTTGCAAAAATGTGCATAATTTAAACCCTGTTTCTTACCAGAGAAGGTACATTGTCTACACTTTCGTTTACCTGAATCTTGGAAAAGTAAAATGGTGGTTCTCAAAATACAGGCCCTTCAATTATCTTCTGCCAACATAGGGCCTGAGTACGATCTCGCTAGGAAGGCCTCACAACGGGTTCCGGAAACAGAATCGTTTCCGATCCTGTCAGTCCGACTCATTTGCAGTTAAATCATGCCACGCAATGCAGCCGGCTTCCAAACAAGCAAGTACGATGCACGATTCAGACAGCCGTATTAACTCGGTCTCAGTGAGACGAAACAACTGTGGGATTGGACTTTGGGGGCTGCAGAAGCCCCCTTCACCCGTGGCCCTCTGAATTAGTTCCGTGGGGGAACCCATGGTTCCCCGTTTTCAATGCATGCACAGTGTGGCTGGCACCATGGAGTGCTCGCACAGGGTGTACGCTTTAACTCACCCACCCCTTTTTACTATGGGAACCTGTGTATGTATTTGGTATACAGGCTCCCATAGAGTTCAATGGGAGTCCGAGCGAACCAAGTCCGTCACCATATGGGTGCTTCATACTCGTTCGCTTGGACTCGCAGAGCACAATTCGCTAGGAAAGCCCTCTGGATCCGAGTTGTATGAAGGCCTTTCGTAGCTAGATCGTACTCGGTCCCATAGTGGGTATTCTGAAATACACCCATCAGCATGCATGACAACAGTTAAAAACAGGACAGAGCGAGCTAGTGAGTAAAGAAAATCTGAGGAATTCCTCTTGAACATTGAATAACATTGAAAAAGAGACAATTTTAGGTGAAGGGCAGCTACAATAAAGCCATTTTTGGCTTTACAAATTAGTAGTCTCCCATCTGAATCGAGTCTGTTGGCATGGATGCATCCATGCTATACCGTGGATATATGGATTCCAAAAGACTGCACCCACATACCAGCCACTAAATATCAGAGGGTGCCTGCATTCACTACAATATACTTTTCATTCATGCTAGGAGTGGGTGGGCATTTGGGCTGGGGTCTGTGGCCAGTATTGAAAGCATGGAGGGGTTGAGAACGATGTATCGAAACCCATTAACATTCAATCACCATTGCAGGAGACTGAAATCATAGCAGTATAAACAGACAGATACTATTCATTTAGAAGTGCAGCTATCTCAACATGTAACTATATAAAGCTATGATTCACTGTTACTATTTTATAAACCTTTCATAAGTATCACTGCTGTCTCTTGTGCACCCTAGTCACAAGAATGGACTTTGCTAACACCTTCCATCGGGTAAGATCTGATATACATCTCAATGTTAAGTCTTCCTATACTGCGTAGCATATAATTTGTAAACCAGTATTTCTGTCCAGGAAGGAGATTGAGACTTCTAGTATTTTTAGCTGTTCATATTATTAACTTTAGTCTATCATCATCATCAAATCTTTATTCAGTTATTAAGAATAAAACAACCATAAAAGTACAATAAAATCTCAGTTTACAGAAACTCATCATACAATACAGATAAATCATCCCCAATCAGGATAAAATAGACTTTCTTGATCTAAAAACATTCTTAAAAAACGTTGAAATTGATACGACAGTTAAAATATTATCCAAACTTTGAACAGCCAAAAAGGCGGGATGACAACGATTAATTTCCATGGTTTTTAACAATGGAATAACCCATCTGCGTCTAGGGATCGAATAAAATTTGCAAAACAAAAGGATATGAATATCTGATTGATCCGAAATGTCATCACATGGGCATTTTGGTAAAATTTGTGTCCAGTCATTCATATTGGGGAAGCTAAGTGTCCTGAATATTAGGTTTAATCTAAAACGAGTTAGATAAAATCTCTCTTGATCACTCATGTGCAACTTTAAGTATGGCTGTATCTTTGTGGTTATTATTGTCAACTGATGGGCAACCACAGTTTGTTTCACCATCTCGTGAGTCATTCTACGCTTTTCTAGATGGCTCATACATTTTTCCTGAAGATCTTTTCTAGAAATGTCGCACATAGACAGAGGTTCAGTGACATAATTTTCCATGCCCAGATCGGTGGGAAAATTCCTAACATAACTCAACCAACCGAATTTACCGCCATTATCTAAACTCATCACGTCATTCAGGATGGAACGATTTAGTTTACATTCTTCTGTGGTCCAGGCCCTATGCCATAACAGAACTGGAGCGACCTTTATTATGTCTTCTAAATATGGTTTTCCAAGTTCAGTATGGCAAGCATATGTCAATACACTTTTGGGGACAGATAAAAGGTATTTCATAAAAGAATTTTCCATCACCTGTAATGTTCTAAAGTTAGCATGGCCCCACATTCCAGCACCATATGTAACAGTTCCTACACAGGTCGCTCTGCATACTGTAAGCATCTCCCCAATAAGTTTTCTACCCATTTGTCTACTAAAATTTTTTAATGCCATTACTGACTTACTAAATAAAAACCTTCTTGTTTTAATTCCATTATTCCATCGGCCAGTATGGTCAAAAAGTATGCCTAGGTACGGGAAAGTTAGGGTACTATTGAATGGGCTCAAGGAAATGAAGATTGTCCTTCTTTTTCTAGTTGCCCGGTAGCCACAGTACATGCTAAAAGTCTTAGCACAATTTATCTTTAAGTCCAGTTTAGTCATGAAATCAGTAAAGGAGGTGACTATGGTCTGCTTGGCCATTGGTGATCTTGCCATAAGGACAGCATCATCAGCGTATAATAACGCTGGTATTGGTCTTTTACCCATCATTGGCATGTCCTTGCACTCCTGTAATAATTTTTCCTCCACACCATGGATATATAGTGCGAAGAGAAAGGGGGCAAGGACACAGCTTTTTCGTACCCCCCCTATAAATTCCAGAACGTTGTAAATGTAAATGTGTGTAAATGTGCTGGACTTGTAAAGCGCACAGCTGCCCGTAAGCGTCCCGGCGCTTGCTTAGGGAACCCGTCCTGGTATTCCCCTGTGAGAAACCACGGCAGGGTGTCCACAAGGTGAAAGCCAGGCATCCCGCCGCGAGGGGCCGTAGTGGAGATTAAGCAAGCTATTGCCCAGAGTTGCAGAGTGTTACCCCGTGAGTTGAGTAGGCACCAGAGCGAGAATTGTTGAGTCCGTGGAATTTTGAGCCCGAGACCCGCCGAGGCGGGAATCGAACCCTGGTCCACGGTCGATCTCAGCTTCCGGGTCTGCCGCCTCTAACCACTGAGCCACGCTTCCCCACAACGTTCACTACATTCCCCATTTTTCCCATACCTGACTCTAGCTCTTGCCCCGCATAAAGTTCCCTAAGCAATTGTATTATTGACTTGTCAACTCCTAGGTCATCAAGGACCCTCCAAAGTTTACAGTGAGTGACACAGTAAAGTGCTGACTTTAGGTCGACGAAGGTTAAAAATATACAACCATCCTTGGTTTTAGTATATTTTTCAATAAGGGCATATAGGTTAAGACACTGGTCAATCGTACTCAATCCCTTTCTAAAACCATACTGGAGGTCGGTAATGATTGCATTTTTTCCACCCATATCTGTAGTCTATTTAAAATTACTCGGCCCGAAATCTTGATTGTAGAGTCCAATAGCGATATTGGACGATAGCAGTGGCAACTAGATCTATCGCCTTTCTTGTATATCGGCACTATTATAGACTCACACCAAGGCGATAAGAGGCCTAAACGTGAGGTAACATTAAAAAGCTGTGTCAGAAGCGGGGCCCACAGATCAATATTATGTTTATATAAATCTGCTGGTACCGCGTCAGGTCCGGGTGCTTTCCCTGCCATACTAGCATTTATACTTGCGATTTCCTCTATTACAGAAATAGGTGGGGTAAGGGTGACCAAAGAACAGTAGGGGTCCTCCTTGATGTTATACATTACAGTGGAATCCCCCTCGATGTTTATCGCAGAGTACAAATCTGCATAATGATTCACCCATTCCCTTTCAGTAATCGCTATTTCTATCCTGTTGGGAGCGTTTTCATTAATTAAAGGCTGCTGGATCTTTGTTTAAGGATGCCTCGCACAACGATTCCCACGCTTCCTTTTTTAGTGAATTTTTTCCATTTTTCAAAGCCTTCTTATAATCCCTTCTGAGATCTTTTATCAAAGTGCGGTTCTTATCATGCACTTTTAGGGCATTTTTTAACTTACTGTAGGCTTTGGTGCAGATAGTGTCAAACCAACCAGTTTGCTTCTTTTTGCTATTTTTCCGTTCAACCCATAGACTGTTCTTTATTTGGGAAGTAAATTCTAAAAAAAAAATTCTAAAATCAGAATCATTAATATTCTCATCTGTACAGGCGTGGAATTGGGACTTGCAAATCTTATCAATCTACAGATGAAATCCGCAGCGATAACACTAGTCCATTTTAGAGCATACCTATTCTTTCTAACCATGGAAATATTATCCACACACAGGTTTAAGATATTGCTTTTATGTTGGTCCTTTAATGTCCCTTGGAGTTCTAGACTCAGTGGGAAATGATCACTTAACGGGTTATCCAAGACATTAAAAGCTTGGATCTCTCTCCCATGTCTGGTCGTCATCAATATGAAATCGATAGTTGTGTTTGCCCCTCTGCCATTAAAAGTAGGTTCAAAAGGGTTATCAGGTCTGACCATCTTGTTTGCAAAACTCATATCACATCCAAAAATGATGTCGTTAAGAAGATTGCTACACTTAGTATGTTCAAAATGGCTTAAATTGTCATCATTATTCAAGATTATTCCGCAGGTTCCTCTCTCACCATTTTGACATACAGAACAATTAAAGTCCCCGCCCCAGATTACACAGACATCCTTACAACTCCCACGTAGCATTGATTTTATATCTTTACATAAGTTTATAAGAATGTCTTCCATCAGCTCTAGAGGAATATTATTATACAAATTTACCACAATCAATGTGAACACGTTATCTATAGTAATCCTGATTATGTGATAAACAAATTATTAAAAAGAAACTCATTTTTCAAACAACGAAACAAATTGGACACATATGTGATTAAAGCCCCCTTTGCCCTCCCATGTGCAGAGTCAATAGCTGGGGAGAAAAAAGTTTTGAAACCACTCACAGGCTAACAAAATCATACATATGTACTAGTTTGACCCAATCATCATTCTCCAATTTTGACATTAAACCTGCAATGTTCCAATACATAAAGGACCAGCTGGCCCTAGGGTTTTCACCATCAGACGAACAAATAATAGATTTTAACTCTTGGTTCGTCTTTACAATTAGCTCCTCTGTTAGCTCCAGCTGCCTTCCCTCTTTTTCACCATCAAAATCATTTGTCTTAGCCACAGTGTTTATCTGGGTCTCAATTGCACCTTCTTTCATGCATATTCGATTCAGGATGACGCTTTCTAGAATTTGGCCCGAGTCTACATGGCCTACATTATTATTAAGTCAATCAACTTCATCCAAACCCTGCAGTGTTTCATAACGATTGAACGTAGGGATATTGAATCTATCACCATCTCTATCAGAGAAACCCCATTGCTGCCATTGATTTGTTTTTAATTGAGTTGTATATATTGGCAGGTAGAAATAATTTAAATCTAGGGTTTGTATTCCCTGGTTAGCTCTGCCATCACTCCAGTTGCAGATAAACTTCACAACCCGTCTATCCCTAAAATTGACTAATATTCAGTCGCCTGGTATATCTTTAGGTTTATGGCCCACTCAAGCTACTCTCCTAACATGCATAATTTCAGCATGTAAGTGGGGTGGAAGAGGTCTATTAGTATTAAGCCAGAAAGTTACTTTGTTTTTTAAGTCTGAATAGGTTTCCCTTCGGTCAATATTCAACTCAGGCACTCTGGTCAGGACCACAGTATATGGTGCTGATTGCGGGGGAGGGCAATACGAGGATGTAAGATCTTGTTTCTGTTTGAGTTGTTAGGGGCTCTACCATCATCTTGGTAACTATTTTTCCCATGTTCCACCCCGCTATGGTATCCTTTATTGCTAAGCATTCAATTTCCTTTGCTACTGTTTTCATTTGGAGTTGGGCACTATGCCCCAAAGGTTCCTTATCTACAATGGGCCCTTTATTAGTCCCTATTACTGTATTAGTCAAGCTTCTCAATTCTACAGGAAAATTTCTCATAGTGGGTTTCCCCACACCATTTGTTGCGTTAGTGCTATTATAGAAGTTAGCATCTAACTTACTCAATAAGTCACCGTTTGCCAATGCTGTTTTTTCCAAACACCCTATTTTTTCAGTCAGATTTTTAATTCTTTCTAATAGGGGTAAAATAAGGGACTTTACCAATTGTTCAATTTGGCCTATGAAAGCCGCAGGGTCTGGATGCAAAGACTCTAAAGGCTGCTGTGGTGTAGATACTGTAGGAAATAATATAGGGGCAGTAGGGATTTGGACAATGGGGGGAAATAACGATTGAGGCCGTTTAACCGGCTTTCCTACTTTTTTTGTTGTTTTAATTTGTTTGGGTGTTCTACCATTCTGATGGGTACCTCCACGTTTCCTCTTACCATTTTGGCCCTGGGGTGTCACCTGAGTTTTGATATGCAAGCCTGATCTTAATGTTACATTCCCAATTTGACCAGATTTTGATTGGATCGGCGGTGTTAATCCCGTTCCCGTGTCAGACTGGGGTGATTCATCAATCTCTAATGTAGGGCTGCATTCACTAATTGTCCTACACAACAATAATGAAGAGTTAGAATCATGATGAGTTTGTAGGACTAGATCCTCAGGCGTAGCTGCCAATGGTATTGGGCCCAAAGATGAGCGCCTATTGTATAAGGGTTCTAATGACAGGCGGCGTTCTTTGATTGCAATTTCTTTCTCCAACACTGATGTCGCCTGCTTTATTAACATATCCAATGTTTCGGTTACTGACCCGCTAGTAGGGCCCGGGATACAGTGCCTTCCTTTCCCTGATTTAGCAGCCATTTACACCCTTAGTATATCAAACCAACTATAAAACTAGCAGATAAATCTATATCGAGTCAAGTTGAGGGTAAGTATCTTACTTAGTGGACGGCGTTAGAGGGGTGGCCCAGCCCTGCCTACTCCTGCCTGCGATGGCCTTAGACGGCCCCGCCCTTGTCCCGGGCATCTCCCGGGACACGCACACGCGCTCCCGCGACGCGGGGAGATGACGGCGATTTTATGCGACTCCAGGCGCGGAGCGTGCGTTGGCAGCTATGGCCGCAAAGGCTGATGGGAGTTGTAGTCCTCCCGCTCTCGGCCCCCCCGCAACTGCGGCCGCGCTCTGATGCAGAAGAGCTGCGGCGGCAGGGGAAGACCAACGGCGAGATCACCAGCGAACACACGGGTGGGCAGGACTAAGGTAAGGCCCCCAGCAGGACACAGAGATGCTGCAAACAGTAGATTTGGCAAAAGGGTCCCCCCTATCATTCTTTTATTTATTATTTTTTAAATATTTTTATTAATACACAGCAGCAAAAATAAATATTTATACATAATTCTTGAATCACAACTTAGTAGTAATTCATATTCCTATCCCCTTAGTATCTATACATTTTAGTCAGTCTTATGATCAATCATTGTCCCCCATATACACAAGCCGAGTTTGCGTTTACTTAGCCACTTAATAGAGTACAGGCTAAACTCAATATTGAAGGTACTATAAAACCTTGTGCGCCACATTTCTAAAGATGGTGCTACCGGCTGTAAACATATAGATGATATGCACAACCGTGCAACTGCAGCGGCTATGACAATTAGGTACAGAAAGGTATACATCGGCAACCCTTGCCATAGTTCTTCCCCGATCCCTAAAAGCATCATAGAAGCTGAAATATTTAAACAAGCTCCTGTGACTTCTGACAAAAACCTTTCAATATGTTCTATAAAATAAGTCAATTTTGTACATGAATAAAAGATGTGCACAATGTCTGCAGTGTCTGCCCCACACCAAAAGCATTTCCCATCATTAACTCCACCCCATTTCAACGTGTTCAACATGTAACCTGAAGCAGAGTCAAACCTGTATGCCTGATGGCCAATTTCTGGGAGAGCTGCGACAGGATCAAATGTTACAATTGCTATGTCATCAACATATGCAAGGACACAGGAACGGTCCTGCCCAACCAGAAAAGGTTTGATCCAGGTACTTTTCTCCAGCATATTTTAAAAAGGATTGATGTACAGAGCAAAAAGTAGCTTGGAGCAGGGACAGCCCTGCCTCGTGCCTCAGGATATCTTTACTGGTTCAGATTCGAGCCCCATTGAGCAAATCTTAGCCACGGGAAATCAATGTAAAACCCTTAAAGCCTAGATAAACCCCATCTGCTAAAGGACCCCCGAAGGAAATCCCAGGCGACACGATCAAATACCTTTTTGGCATCAAGCAGGATCAGACCCAGGTCCCTAGATTCAGCCTGTGCAATGTCAAATAAGGTCACTACCCTGCTGATATGGTTCACCGTCCCCCTACCAGGTATAAAACCATCTTCTCTTTGTGAGACTAGCAGGGAGATGACTTTAACCAGGCGATTTGCTAATATTTAGCGTAGTTTTCCCGTCGCAATTAAGTAGGGAAATTGGTCAATAGGACCCCGGTAGATCAGATGTTTTTTTTCTTTTTTTAAACACAACAATGCAAGTCTCATCCCAGGACCCCGGAGCGGCCCCCGTTTGAGCTGCTTGAAATATGGCCAACATGTCTGTTTTAAAATCATATAGACCTCCGAGGGAAGCTTGTCCGGACCAGCCGCCTTACGAGTAGTCATGCTATTTATAACTAGTTCCAATTCATCTATAGTAATCAGGCTGTCCAGAATCCCTGCTTCCTCTTGATCCAACCGCTCTAATCTTGAAGCCCCCAATCCCTAATGTGTTGCCCTGCCTCCTGTTCTCTATAAAGGTCTTTATAAAAGCTATGGAAGATCTTTCGGATCTCCTTGGTGTCATGTACCACATTACCCAAGGCATTCTTCATGCCGTCTATTCTTTGCACTGCCTCTTTAGATCTAAGTCTTAGAGCTAAACAGTGCCCAGTAGCTTCACCATACTTACAGCAATCATTTTTGTGCAGCTGATATTTTAACCAATCCCCTTGCTCCATAACAGATTGATATTAGCTTTACCTCTGGCAACGCTGGTCTGTAGGTCCATAATATTATTATCAGCCAAAATTCCCTGTGCAAGATTTGATTTTCTTCTGCTGCTTTGCGCTTACCATACAATTCCTGAGCGGTTAATTTAGCTTGCTTTTGTTTATACAATCCATAGCTCATAGCTTCCCCTCTAAAACAAGCTTTAAGGGCATACCAAACAACCCCACATGATGTGGAATGTCTGTTGTTTTGGAAAAAGTCCTCAATCCAGACCTTCATGTGGTCAACAAAGATATTATCTAATAGGAGTTTCCTATCAAATGAGAAAACCCTTGGGGCTATACATGTGCCTAGTGCAGGGATATCCAACACTACCGGCGCATGGTCTGAAGTGATCCACATGAACACTTGTATCTTAGCTCCTGTATGCAAAAGAGGGGATACGAAGAAATTGCAAGTTGCACTAGTTTCTTATGAGGGTGAGAGTAAAACGTGAACCCTGTATCTAGCTCATGGAGCGTACCCCAGACATCAGTTAAGCCGTGATCAATCAGCATGTGTTACAGAGCTTTAAAACCCTAGGTTTCCTACCTTTATAGTTTGGTGTGCCAGATTGGAGTTCCCTACCAGCCAGGATAATATTGACATCCCTGCAATGTACAAGTGGGGTGGGCAACAGAGCTCATTCGAGATTTAGCTTCTCAAGCAGTGGGCCCTCATCAAAGTTGGAACCATACAGCGTAAATGCCGTGAACATGCCTCCCCCATGATACATTCAAAAATGGCCCAGCGACCTAGTTTATCCACTACGACTCATGCAGATAACTGTATTGCTGGTTTGGCTAACACTCAAACCTCCGAGTCATTGTCGACTGTTGTGAGGTGGCCAAGACCACATGCCCCAATTCTGCCAGGAGTTTTCATTTCCCCCAAGGAATGCATGTTTCCTGTAATCTCACTAGGTACGGCTGAATCACGCGTAGCTCTGCAGCGATTATTTGTCTTTTGTTATCATTATTTAGCCCACATACATTTAGAGGGCAAATTCGAAGCCCTAGTTTAGCCATCTCATCCTGAGATTAAGTACGGGTGCCAGCCCTTGATCAATTCTCTTATAGTAAAGTATTGTATCTCTCGACTTCATAAATGTAGCCATACTGTTGATTGTTTTTCTTAGTTTACCCCAACACCCCCAGACCCCTACCCAAGCCCACCCCCCCTGCCTCCCACCCCAACCCACTCTCAAACCCCATCCCATCCCTTCAATAAGGCTTTGGGACCAATGGTCCCTGTGATGACAAGCTCCCACCCCCTGGGTGCCCCCTTCCACAACTGTAACCCACTCTATGCACGACTTAGTGACGTAGTTAAACACAAAACACGGTATTACATAATACAAACAATATAGATGCCACACAAATGATGTTTATACATGTGAACAAAAAACAGCATAGGGTGCAATAGATCAGGGGGAAGAGAGGGAGTAAACAAACAGACAATGTAAGTCCTCCCGGCCAAGAGTAGAAAAAGTAAAAAAAGGAGATTGAAGATCCCAAAGAAAATAGCACTGATGTATACATACAAAATCACAGCAATTAGATACAGTAGCCTGACACAACTGCCTTTGGCTCACAAAGATTTCAGAAATTATTTAGCCTGCACCTCAGAAATAAAGACTCAAGTGTGTTCTTTATGTAAGACTTTAAGTTTAGCTGGGTTTTAGAGGAAGGCTTGAGCCCATTTGGCCTGAAATGGTGCAATAAGCAGACTTAGCTGCCAGCGATTTTCTAAAGTCTGATGGCAGAAATCTGGCCTAATGAAGAACTCTACACCTTTCCCTGCCCTCTTTCTATCATGGCGTACCAACTCAAATACAGCTTCCCGGGCAAGAAAGTTATTAAGTGAGATCAAAATCGCTCTAGGTCTAGATATTGTTTGACAGGGTCTAGAACAAGGGGAAAAGGGGAATTGGTGCGCTCTCTGTATCTCCCTCTGCCAATCTCATTATGTAAGTTCTGGGAAAGCCTCAGTGAAAAGATCAATGATGAAATTGCTAGAAACCTGTCCTTCCCCCCTTTCAGGAAGTTGCAAAACTCTGAGATGGTTCCTGCAAGACGGTTTTCCAAGTCAATCAGTTTCCACTGGATGTTGTACTTGATGGATCTCATGGTGTCTGTCATGGCCTTCTGTGCTGTTAACTCGTCTTCCAGGCACGAAAGCCGGGCTTCTGCTTCATTGAACCTCGTAGTAAATTCAGTGCATGATTTGGCAATGCGTCAAACCAAATTCTGGAGTTTGCGGCGTGAGTTTTATGCACGCTGACTCTCTATGCATGTTTCTTCCCTGTGAGTCATAATAGTTTGATAGATCAGGGTTAATGAGATCTCCTCTGATGTATCTGCAGCTTTTTCTTTAGTAAACTCTGAAGTTCGCCCACTACGAGCACCTATCTCTGTTGAGAAGGAATAGTCCCACTGAAAAACATTGCTGCTATTTGCCTGCACTGCCCCTTCTCTTGCGTCCGGATTCTTGTGTACTGTCCTTGGGTTTTCATCAGGTGTATCTCCTCCTGTATTGTCCAGATGTGTACTGCTAAGGTCACTATTGCCGCTGCCATGTGAGCCGTCCTTAGTCTTTGCTATCAAGATTGACTCCAAGTCATCACCAGAAGAGTCTGAATGATCCGAGAGTGAGTAAAAGTAACCACTGGAGGCTATCTCTTTTATTAGTCTGTAAGTCTTTTATTCTCCCAGTGCCTGATAATTCTGTGCTTGGGACTATCTCTAGGCCAATATTAATTGCAGTGCTTTCAGGGCTAGGGACAGTTAGTATAGTGGTGTGTTGATTACTGTCCACTACAGTGCCTTCAGTCATTTGGGTTGCATTTGCTATAGATGGTAATCAAGAGGCAGTATTACATGTATTAATTTGATCAGCAGCAGAATCTCATCCCCCAGGGGCGTGCTCTGGCACTGGGTCGTGATTCTCTGTTGTTTGCAATTCCAGTTCAGCTTGAGGGGAATGTGCTGTTTTCTTCTTTTAATTTCCTGCTGAAAACAAGAGAGGAATAGTGTGCTTACCCATACTCTCCTTTGGAGGGCAGTCTCATTTTTCACCTGTTACAGCAGCAGCGTCATTCTTAGCAATTTTGCTCAGAGTGGTTGAGTTAAAAGAGCTCTTGCAGGCTTTAATTCCCCCACACGGTCAGCCAAAGGGCGAGACCTCCCTCTCCCAGCCTTTGGAGGAATCACCAGTGAAGGAGGGTTTGGGAGGCAGCCGAGCCCGCAAGATCTGCCCCCCAGGCAGCTTTGAGAGGGGGAGGTCTCGCCCTTTGGCTGACCCTGTGGGGGGGTTAGAACTGGCAAGAGCTATGTCAACTCAACCACTCGCAGCAAAATTGCTAAGGATGACGCCGCAGCCATTTTTGCTATTCGGTTGGGCTACGTTTGGGCTACGTTTGGGTATAGTCCAAACGTAGCCCAATTTAATTTAAGCGGTTAGCCCTCTCTCTCAGCCACTATTTTAGGTTTGGTGACCTGGTGGCTGGGAGTGTAGTTGTAGCTAGAATTTTGTGAGGATTTAGTTTAGCTTTAGCTCGGTTTGGTTTCTGGGCTTTAGTGGGCATTCGAATTATACTCTTGCTGGTGGGAACTGGAGAGTGTTGGAAGTGTTGGAAGTGCTCCGGCTGCTCCGTGAGGCCGGCCAGCTCGAGTTAATTATTCCTATTGAATTCACTAACTCTGTTAGTAGCACTTTTGCACATTTTTGGACGTTTAGATAATTCATGCTGGTAAGTTTGAGGAAACCAAACATGCAGTAACTCCCGCCCACCACCACACAAAATAATATGAACGTGTATACCATGTTTAAGTATGTAAAATAAATAAATATATTTTCCCTAACAAAAATAAACTATTCAAAAGACCCAACTCACCCCCCTCCCTAAACCCAACCAATGTCCAAATGTCCTCCCTTTGAATCCCCAACGCACAATTCCCACCTCCCCCCCAACAGTCTTTAAAAAAGGGGCAAGGGACAGTCACTTCTTCCGGCGGTGTCCTGTGGACAGGTGGTCCCGCATTTCTTTGCAGCGGTCCCGGAGCTGGCACTGGAGCTTCTCCACCATGCGCTCCAGGGAGTCCACTCTCCTGCGGAGGCAGCGCTGACGTGCCATCCAGGCTCTGGGGGGGGGCAGCTGGTGTTTTACTTGCTGCTTTGCGGCGGCGGGAGGCTGTCGGACCATGGCGCCGTACTGGAGGCTGCTGGCTGGTGGACCCGGGGGCACTGGAGGAAGATGCAGTTGTTGCCGCCTCCTCCTGCTTCCGAGCCCAAAGCCGCCAATATTCAGCACAAATGGCCTCCAGCTTCCGGGCCCTGGCCCGGACAGCCATCTCCTTCCCGGTGAGCTTTTGTGGAGCATCTATATGAAGAAAGAAAGAAAAATACTGTAACTAATACTCCTTAACATTAACACAAAATAATTCAACAGAAAGTTGTCTCACAGTAACACTAGAAACTTGCAAGCACAGTATAACATTTTGGCATGTATCTTTCCGCTGTCTTTGTAGGCCTGTAACATTAGTGGGAGTTTCAGGAATTCTACTAGCAGCACTATGGAATCACTACATAGTCAGAGAGTCAGAGAGTACACCAGTCTTCTTCTTTTTTTCTCTTGTTTTGCAAAAGAAATTACTTGTACGTGAACTTGTGGTAGCCGGCATAATGCCAGCTCACTCAGCTTGCACCCAAGAAAAACAGACACAAGCCATGATGACGCAGACTAGCATTACTTTAAGCAGTACATGCTCTTACTTTTCTATAGGGGTAGTACTGGCCATACTCGGTTACATCAAGGGCTACTGCTCAATGTAATTTGTATTTCGCACTGCCCCCCCGGGCCTTGACTACTACAAAAGGAAAATGAAGATTATTCCTTTCTGATCATATATGCTGCCGATCACATGATCTTTGCTTATATGATTGATGACTTTAGGTGCTTTGTTTTGATAGATTGAGTGAACAGCAGCGATAGTCCACCCATAACACAGCTGAAAGAAAATTATTAACATAGGGAGTGAGTGTGGTACCCATAAATCCCAGAGGATGGGGCTTGACTTGATATAATGTCAACTATACAATACATACACAATATATGCTGTGCTTGCAAAGTAAACTACTGTACTGTTAGTCAAGGGAGTATTTCTGAACAATCACAACTTCTAGTATTTGGATTTCCTCTGCTTTGCTACTCTGGCACGGACATGCTGTTCGAAGTAACACTCTTCATCCACTGAGCGTCTGCTCTACACATACACCTCTGCTATCTATGAGGGAGAAGATACCATCCAGGCTCCCAAAGTAAATGTCTATCATTCTTCTTAATGTCTCAACTGTCCCAACTTTACTTTTTCTCAACAACCAACTAACCACCTTTTCATTTTATTTGGTAAACCACCGTCTTGGCTTGCATTTGAGTTTCGCCCAAATGATATATTGCAATGCACACCACACATGCATTTTCTGATTCCTCCACACAGGCAGTCATCTTTTCTTTCTCCTCCAACCATCCTTGCTTCAAGCAGCCCTGCATCTGATTCCTTCCTATCAGCCACCTCTGACTGCATTCGAAAACACGTATCATTCTTTACAGTCATAAATGTTACAACTCACTCGTCCTTCCTTTCACCCTAAGTTCTTTCCCTTTTCGTTCATCACATCCCTCAAGTTCATCTGATAGGACTTGGCTTCACGATAAAATTTTCCCAGCTGAGTTGAAGTCAAATAGAGGGGGCCATGGCTTACTCGAGAACTACTGACGCTAATGCTATTGCTAAGTCAAGGGTGACTGTCTTCTGCGTGATTGGCAAAGATGTAGTTCTAAATTAGTAACTGTTCATAACAGTACAGTGTACTTGTACTAGTGTACTATCTACTGTACAGTACATCATACACTCCTTTGCGAGCCTACTCTAAAATGTCAATAAGTAAGGAGTATAATAACTTATAATAACCGTCCGCCGCTGCTGAGCCATCCCCCACAGCTCATCCTGGTGGCACTTGTGGCACCACCGCATCACCCCCTGGAGTAGTGGACGCCTCCGCGCTGCTGGCCCTGGCACTGGTGGTGGGAGGTCTCGCATCTGATGTTGTGATGACGCCTAGAAAAAACATGTCATATTTTTAGATGCCACACACCACCCCCTATTTTGCCTCGTAATGGAAGAAAATGTTAATACAGAAACAATTTTTAATTATGGGGAATGAAAAAAAGTGATGGTTTTGGGGAGGCTGTTAACCTTTTATATGCTTAGCCATTACATGCTACACTTTTTGGCACAACTGATGAATGCTTGCTTTTTAACGCGCACCATTTTTCTAATTACAGACAGAAGATTCCATTGCCCTTCTGCCAACAAGAGCTTTTTAATTCACCACCTACTCCTGTCCTCATCACTACCAGTTCTTGAAGTTCAAACAAGGTGAGGGCTCCCGCACAGTCATTCTAATAATTAGATGTGTTAGGTTGAAGTATATTGATTCTAGGGAAGGGTGTTTAAACTTTAACGTCATCTATCACCACTGCTCGCTCGGAATACTGCGCTATTAAAAATAAAGAAATTGTTTTTTTATTTCTTATTTGAAAATAAAACTTTAAAACTAAAAAACACTGCGTGGTTTTTGTTCACGAGTGAGTGAGCGGAAGGGTTTGCACTACTGCACTTTTCAGGCATGCTTCGGTGACTCTAATAGTTTGGGACTCTGCGGTAGTCTTCTTCTGTTCTTCTGGTTCATATAATTATTGGTCAGACACACTAGATAGTCGGTCAGGGGATTGGGGGTTCAACTTCTGTTCAGACTGAGATATGTGGAAAGTCGAACTGCACCTATCATCAACAATGTCCTATTTCTCTTGTCCATACCTCTGTATGTGCAGAATAGTCCCTGAAACACTAGCAGTATGGTATGTGCTCCTATCAATACAAAAAAGCCAACTACTAGCTTATTCTTGGTGGACACATTGACATATTGTTGTTGGAAATTGTCAAAGCACTTACATTAAGAATACTGGAATAGACAGCAAGGGCAACCCAGAGGACTGCACTCAGTGCCTAGAGCTATTGCTGGATCAGAGTTTTGTTTAACACCATTTGACGACTGGGCAAGCTTAGCTACCTAACCAGAACAAATCATAATATTATTAAATAGTAATAGCACAGAGAGTGATAGTAGAGGCAGGATAAGAATGTAGAAACAGTCTACAAGAAGATCAAAGAATATTTTTGTAAAAAATAGAATTAGGAAACAATTTGGAATGAATAGGTGCTGTAAAAGTTAGGGAAGTATAGTTATTAATATTAACAACAAAACAACTTACTGGGGCCAGCAGAAGAGACCGTAGAGGACCGATCCTGCCCACCTTGTTCCGCCGACGTCCCTGTCGTCCTCTTGCCCCTGGGAGTTGCTGATGATCATGAAATAAACACAAACATGGATGATTGTTTTTTTGAAATATTTGATTTCTTTGACCACAATCTAAAATTATCTTGGGGAAACAAATTACCAACAATTGCACTACATGTATTGACCTATCTGATCTGGTCAACTAGGAGGATAGTACAGTATTGCTGGATTCGCAGATGGTCTACTTGGATAGTTATGTAAATCACTAACTAAACCAACAACAAAAAGGTTCTACTACGACTGCCAGTACTAAGCAGCACACAACGTGACAGACACAGTCCGTCATCTTGATTGCAGACCACTAAAAAAATCCTACTACTAATAACAAGTCATAATATACTCAACCTATCAATCCACCACTATCTCTTCTTAGTGGCAGCAGGAGTACAAAGGAAGGACTAGACATGAGTCTCTAGTCTCTCTAGCATTATGCAGTTCTGTAAATTGAATTGAATTGAATTGAAAATTCCATTTATATAGCGCATAACCACCCGAAGGCCTCGCAGCGCTAGGGACTGAATTCTGTGTGCGACTGCAGGGAAGGATTAATGCGCTTTTGAGAACAGATGGGTTTTCAATTCTCTCCTAAATGACATCAGGTTGCTGTTTTTCCTGAGGGACAGGGGTAGGGAGTTCCATGCCTTCGCCGCTGAATAGGTGAAAGAGCGGCCGCCCCATCGAGCTCTCTTGATTTTTACTTTGGTTGCCAGGTGCAGTGAAGCTGAACGTAGGGTTCTAAGCGGTACATACGGCGGTACTAGAGGGTACAGTACTGCCGGGCCAGTTTGATGGAGGGATTTGTGCAGGATGCACATGGCCTTGAATAGTGATCTTGAGGCTACTGGAAGCCAGTGAAGCTCCTTCAGGGCATTTCTCGCTGACTGCCAGCGAGGGATATTAAACAGTAGGCGGGCGGCGCAATTTTGAGTGACCTGAAGTTTTTTTGTCACTGATGCCGGGGCCCCAAGATATAAAACATTTCCGTAGTCCAGGCGGGAGAGAATCAGGGCCTGGACCATGACCCTCCTCGCCTGGAATGGGAGCAGAGGGAGCACTTTCCGGAGCATTTTCATTAGCCCTATGCATACCGAGGCAGTGATAGTAGCTTGGGACGAGAAGTCTAGCGCTCTGTCCAACCAGACTCCCAGACTCTTTATCTGCTCTTTAGGAGGGGGGGGAGTACCGAGACACAGAGGCCAATCATCCAGGAAGGAGGTAGGGGAGGAATTGCCAAGCACCATGATCTCGGTCTTCTCCCCATTGAGCTTGAGGTGGGAAAGTTGCATCCACCCAGCTACAGCCTCCAGACATGGACCCAAAGTGTTCGACGAACCCCCCTCGTGGTCCAAAGAGACCACGAGTTGAGTGTCGTCAGCGTAGGTGACAATCCGCACACCAAAGGGGAGAACGATCTTCTCCAGAGGCTGCATATAAACATTAAACAGCGTGGGGCTCAGGGAGGAGCCCTGAGGAACCCCACAACTGAGAAGATGTTTTGATGATGTCACCTCGCCCTCAAATACCTGGAAAAAGCGTTCCTCCGAAAAGGAGGTCAGCCACAACAGGGCCGCGCCCGACACTCCCAAGCCACTCAAGCGATGTAATAATGTGGCATGGTTCACAGTGTCGAATGCGGCACTGAGGTCCAAGAGTATGATGGCTGTTTTACCACCTTGGTCCATTATGGCTCTCGCTGCCTCCGTGACCGCTAAAAGAGCGGTCTCAGTGCCATGTTGTGGGCGAAACCCTGTTTGGGAGACCTGAAGCAATTTGTTGGATTCCAAATATTCCCCTAAGGCTTTGTTGATATGCCTCTCCAGCAACTTACTCATCCATGGAAGCAGCGAGATAGGGCGAAAGTTGGATAGATTGTTAGGGTCCAAATTCGGTTTTTTTAACAAGGCCCTTACCATTGCACACTTCCAGGCGGCTGGTACAGAGTTGGAGGTAATGGAGGTATTAAGAGCCTCCAGCAAACAGGGGCGGATGGTATCCATTGCTTTGACTAAGGTCTGGGGTGGAGCCGGGTCATTTGGGGATCCTGAGGTAACCTTCTGAGCAAGAGAATCTAAAGTATTAGGGTCCAGGAGTGGAAAGGTAGCCAAGGAGCAAGAAGGGGGCAAATCTGAATCTGAGGTGGGCAGTGGATTAGTGCCCCCATCATTTGCTGCTAATTGGGAATAAATGGCCTGAATCTTCTGTGAGAAGAAAGTGGCAAGATCCTCACAGCGGGCCTGCGCCCCCTCTGATATAGGTCTCTCAACAGGAAGAGATATCAGAGATTTAGCGATCTTAAAAATTTCCCTCGGTGAATTAGCTGCCATATTAATTTTATTTTCATAAAACTTGGCTTGAGCAAGTTTTATCTCCCTCTTGTAGTGCTTTATAACTGCCCTGTACTCCAATTTTTTAGATTGAGAGCGGTCTTTCCTCCAGGCTCTCTCCGCTTTCCGGCATGTTTGTTTCAGGGCCCTAAGGGCGAGAGAGTACCAGGGAGCGACTTTGGGCCTTCTGATTGTTTGCAGGGAGCGTTTTGGAAGGACTCGATCTAGAGAGTTGGAGATCCAGTTATGAAAATTATGGACTGCTAGGTCAGGATTCTCTGTTTTTTGGGGCAGTTGTTCGGAGAGGGCCTGTTCCCAGGTGTGAATTGGAAGCGCGCTCCATTTCCTACCCCAATGCCTAGTATGGGGTGCAGAGATAATGGGAATGTTGATGGACCATGTAATGGGAATTAGACAATGGTCAGACCATGGCAGTGGTACAGGTGCTTCCACTGAGAGCGTGTCCAAATTACTGAAAACATGGTCCAGCAGATGGCCCCTGTTATGTGTCGGCTGAAACCCCTTTTGGGTAAGACCAATGGCCTGGAGGCTAGAGCGGAGGTTGTTAGCAGCGGCATTGAGGGGATCGTCTAAATGCAGATTTAGATCACCCAGCAAAGTGAAATTGGCAGAGGTAAGTACAGAGTTGGCGGCTAAATCTGTTATGTTGGCAATAAAATCACCAGAAGCGCCTGGTGGTCGATATGCCAAGATCCCAGAAAAGGTAGTAGTCGGAGACAGACATAAAGAGAAATATAAGTTTTCACACGATGAAGAGGTGGAGGGGGTGATGCGACAGCTATACGTATCTTTATAAATAATAGCTAGTCCTCCACCCCTGCCTGTCTGACGATTATGACATTTGATGGTATAGCCTTGAGGAATGGCCCACACTACTGTGGGATTATTGTGGAGCTGGAGCCATGTCTCTGTTAGGAAGAGAGCCTCTGGGTTGTGCTCCTGAATCAACAGTGCCAACTCAGTATGATGCTTTGAGAGAGAACGGCAGTTGAGGAGGAGCAGTTTCAAGGTATACAAAGGCTGTCGGTCCACTCTAATGGGTGGAGAAAAGCCCCAGTTGCAGCCTTTGCAACGCAAATTGGTGGGATAGGGAGGGGCAATAATAGGACAAGAAGAAACGCTAGTGGGTCGCAGGGCATGCAGCGTAGGAGCACTATATACAATGCGGCGCCCTACCATAGTTCCAGACCACGAAGCCCGAAGCGTCTGAACGCGGACTGGCGCAGACTGGCTTCTCTTTGGCGCCTCTTCGGCGCGTCAAAGGCGCTCCCGCTGCGCGTCACCGCTGCGCTGGGGGTAGCTGTCTATAAGGGTTAGGAGGTGTGGGGAGACTAGACCGGCGACCTATCAAAGATGGCTGCCTCGCAAGAAATAATCAGGCAACACGAGCGCTTTTCTCCCTCCACGCAAACAGCACAAAATCGCTGCGGTGGAACGGGGAGTGGCGCGACAATTACAGTGACACAGTGGTAATGTACACAATAAAATTCCAAGTCTCAAGTTTTAAAAGATTTTGTAAAAAAAGTATTCACAACACAAGCACTTTGTCAGAGGTGCGTCACTAATGCTCCCATTAGCGCGGTATCGTTTTTCAGTCTATCTCTCGACCGCCTTAGAGATCCGCCCTTTTGTACTCAGGGAGGTGCGGGGAGACTAGACCGGCGACCTATCAAAGATGGCTGCCTCGCAAGAAATAATCAGGCAACACGAGCGCTTTTCTCCCTCCACGCAAACAGCACAAAATCGCTGCGGTGGAACGGGGAGTGGCGCGACAATTACAGTGACACAGTGGTAATGTACACAATAAAATTCCAAGTCTCAAGTTTTAAAAGATTTTGTAAAAAAAGTATTCACAACACAAGCACTTTGTCAGAGGTGCGTCACTAATGCTCCCATTAGCGCGGTATCGTTTTTCAGTCTATCTCTCGACCGCCTTAGAGATCCGCCCTTTTGTACTCAGGGAGGTGCGGGGAGACTAGACCGGCGACCTATCAAAGATGGCTGCCTCGCAAGAAATAATCAGGCAACACGAGCGCTTTTCTCCCTCCACGCAAACAGCACAAAATCGCTGCGGTGGAACGGGGAGTGGCGCGACAATTACAGTGACACAGTGGTAATGTACACAATAAAATTCCAAGTCTCAAGTTTTAAAAGATTTTGTAAAAAAAGTATTCACAACACAAGCACTTTGTCAGAGGTGCGTCACTAATGCTCCCATTAGCGCGGTATCGTTTTTCAGTCTATCTCTCGACCGCCTTAGAGATCCGCCCTTTTGTACTCAGGGAGGTGCGGGGAGACTAGACCGGCGACCTATCAAAGATGGCTGCCTCGCAAGAAATAATCAGGCAACACGAGCGCTTTTCTCCCTCCAAGCAAACAGCACAAAATCGCTGCGGTGGAACGGGGAGTGGCGCGACAATTACAGTGACACAGTGGTAATGTACACAATAAAATTCCAAGTCTCAAGTTTTAAAAGATTTTGTAAAAAAAGTATTCACAACACAAGCACTTTGTCAGAGGTGCGTCACTAATGCTCCCATTAGCGCGGTATCGTTTTTCAGTCTATCTCTCGACCGCCTTAGAGATCCGCCCTTTTGTACTCAGGGAGGTGCGGGGAGACTAGACCGGCGACCTATCAAAGATGGCTGCCTCGCAAGAAATAATCAGGCAACACGAGCGCTTTTCTCCCTCCACGCAAACAGCACAAAATCGCTGCGGTGGAACGGGGAGTGGCGCGACAATTACAGTGACACAGTGGTAATGTACACAATAAAATTCCAAGTCTCAAGTTTTAAAAGATTTTGTAAAAAAAGTATTCACAACACAAGCACTTTGTCAGAGGTGCGTCACTAATGCTCCCATTAGCGCGGTATCGTTTTTCAGTCTATCTCTACACTCATACATAATCAGGCCAAATGAGCACAAAGTTGCAAACAAGTAAGCATAGTAGCAACGCCACTGAGCAGGCGAGCAGTGCACCTGCAACCACAGAAGCTATAAACAGTAATTTACCTGCAATGTAATCGAAACGGCAGCATACTTGCTCTTCGGGAAAAACATACATTAGCAATATATTACTAACAAGGAGCAGAAGAAAACAAAGTAGTTATTAAATAGCTACTCACGAAGCCCGGGGATCTCCACGCCTAGCAGGTTGAGCAGGTCCTGCTCCCGGTCAAGGAGGTCAGCCCACCGGAGCGTTCCCTGATGGTAGGTGCGCCGGACCCCCGACTCCCTAAACATGGCCTGCCACACCTTATCCCAGAGCTTGCGACGCTCCCGGAGGCCATACCCTGCACCGGGCCTGCTGCCTGCTGCAACGGTCTTCGGGAGGTGGCGCTGAACATAAAAGATAAGTGCGACCTCCACCACGCTGAAAATCTCTCCTCCCCTTAATCACCCGCAAGGGAGCCGGGTACGGGGTGGGGGACCATTCCCCTTGTTTTTCCCGGCTCCCTATGCCATGGTCCTGGACAGGAATGGAAATAAATAGGAAAGAGAATAGGGAAAAAGAAAATAAAAGAAAAGGGTTAAAAAAAGTAGTTTTCAAGTAACCAAAAGTAGAAAAAAACACAAAATATAGATGTAGAAAAAGAGAGGGATAGATAATGAGTAACAAAGATCAGAAAAAAGTTCAAACAAACAAAGGATTGCAAAGATGAAAGCAGGATAGAAAAAGCATGCCCAGAACCATAGCAATGAATGAAAAACAAGATGGCCGCGCCCATTGAGGACTGCGTGGGTATGTTCGCACAATATTTACCCCGCGAGCATGCAAAAACGGACGCAATGACGTAATTGCGCCCCGCATGCAGGAAATGCCCAACGCGAGCATGCAACTAGCACTCGGAAACAGAAATACGCAACGCGAACACTGAAAACAAGATGGCCAACCCCATGTAGGACCGCATGGGTAACTTCGCGGTCGGCGGGCTGAAAAAAACACAGTGAACACGCAAAGCGCCCCGTGAACACGCAAAAATAAAAAAATCTGCAAATTCGTACAAATTCGCGAATTTTGCGGACCACGAATTCGCTTTCGCACAAATTTGCATACCGCGAATTTGCAAATTTCACCCATACTTACTGCACGCCAACGTAGCCCCCAACGGCTTGATAGTGACCAATTTCCCAAGGATCGTCCTTGAGGACAAGCAGTTCAAGGAAGAATGGTCTCAGGTATCCTGGAAATGTACCAGGGACCTTTTGGTCCTGATCATCAGAACAGCAAAACCGTTGGCCGATGAACTCATTACAAAAATTGCAATAGTTGAAGGAGCCCTGAAATGCACCTTTGCCAATGCAGCATTCAAGGCCAAACTAGAAGAGATTACAAAAGAAGTTAACAACAACAAAGACTACCTTATGAGACAGAAGGTGACCAAATTGCAAAAAGATATTCCTAGATTTATCAAAGAAAAGGTCTACCTATACCTCAAGGATGACTTCGTTCCAACAAGAGAAGACTATTTGTCTGATGAAAGCACCAGTTAACGCAGACGCACTTACTCCTCACTCAGCAACTCAAGCACCGAGTCCCGGGGTGCAAACCAACAACAACGCAATATGATGCACGGATATGGACCACCTACCTACCATGGAACATGCCTTACTACGGCCAACAGATGTGGCAGTATCCTCAAACCAACATGGTCCTCAACCCCTCTTTGCCCCCTTTCAACCACAAACTTTTTTAGGCAGAGGCTGGGGCAGAGGGCACAGCAGAAAAAGAAGAGGGACACAACAACAAAAATGGGTCTAATGGCAGGATCAAACCCAACAACTACAAATGGAACTAAGGAGCCACCTGGTGAAGAAAAACTAATTGTCAATCTCTCAGAGGCACAACTAACCCAGAAAGAAACAAACGTACTCAAACGCAGGTTGGGTTTTGTGCCCACTCCCAGCATTGAGGACTTCCACGCTCAATGTGAACTCCAGAGTCCGATCAGAAAATACGGCTAAAAGCCTATTTTGGCGACCAACCAATACCTACATCTGACGACACAGTATTGCGAAAACCATCTACCTTCACCCCTACATCAAGTATGCTCCCACCAGAGATCCTCACCTTCGAGAAAGCTGTCCTTAAAGAGATAGCAGACAAACGGAAAAAATCCACCTTCATTAATACGTCCAAAACTGAATCAGAGGCAATCAAACTGTTTTCTAATGACCCAACAATCACCATCAAGGAGGCTGATAAAGGGGGAGCAATCGTGATTATGGTAATGACCGACTACAGAAATGAATGTCTCCGCCAATTACACAACAAGCGCTCTATACACCCCTCACCGAAGACCCCACACCACGTCTGATTATCCAGATCAAATCTGGTCTCTGCAGCCCTCAATCAGGGGTGGATTACAAAAGACGAGGCAGATTTTTTAATCAACGACAACCCTAAACTACCCTACTTTTACACGGTGCCCAAAATACACAAAGGAGTAAACCCACTTCTGGGCAGACCAATTGTGTCAGGCAAAGGGTCAGTTCTGGAGCTGCTCCCTGAATTCTGCGACCACTTTTTCCAGCTCCTGGTCTGCACTACACCAACTTTCCTCCAGGACACCAGAGATGTCCTCCAACTTTTCGAAACCACCAATCAAGAGGGCCTACTACCAGATGTTCTATTAACTCTAGACGTAGAGGCCCTCTCTGCCAACATCCCCCAACAAAGCACACCTCAGGTGGTGGACTCCATCCTGTGCTGCGGGACATCGACCTCGGCCACTCCCATTACCTTCATCATGGAGTGTGCCAAGATTGCACTTACCGAAAACTTTTTTCAATTTAAAAATATTCTCTTTCACCAAACCCAGGGTACCTCTATGGAGTGTAATTTTGCCCCAAGCCTGACATGTCAGAGTTTGAGGGCAAACACATACTTACCAACACAAACCCATTCAGGGACAATGTCCAACTGTGGCGATGCTACATAGATGATATCCTCGTGTTTTGGAAAGGCACTGGAGGCAACATCTCTGCCTTTCTCACCTGCATTAACAGTCTCAACCCATACCTCAACTTCACAGCCAACAGCTCGGTTTCTGATATTCTTGGACCTACTTATTACCAGACAACCAGATAAGCTGGTTACCACCACCTACAAAAAAACAAGAGACAGTCACTGTCCCCTACTCTACCAGAGTTCCATCCCAAAGATGTTAGGGAAAACTTGCCCTACGGCCATTTCCTGCGCATACGCAGAAACTGTAGCACCTTGGAAGACTACAAGAGACAGTCATCTGAACTGAGCACAAATTTGGCATGGGGACAATACCCTGCAAATCAGATTAAAAATGCCCAAAAAAGAGCCCAAAACATGAACAGCCAGACTCTCCTTGAAAGTCAAACCAAACAAAAGACCGATCTTCTAACTTGGGTTACAACCTACATCCCAGAATCCACCATGATCTAGAGTGTGATCAACAAGAACCCAAAAATACTACAAATAGCGGAACAATCTTTTAACAAACCCAGGTTTGCATTTAAACGCACAGTAGACATTAAGGACCTACTGATCAACACGAGACCTGGGAAGCATAACACACCACAAAAAAAACACACTCTGGGATCTACCACCCGTAACGGGTCATTACCCCTGTGGGAAATGTGTTGTATGCCCACTTACCAAAGCAAGTAAAACAATCACACTTACAGATACATGGGTATGGAAACAAAACAAACACACCAATTGCAAAACCACCAATTGTGTGTATCTGATCACATGTCCCTGCCGACGCCAGTACATTGGCATGACAACACTGCCAGTGAAAACAAGGATTGGTGAACATAGGAGCAACATCAGGTGCAAAAAATGAACACCAAGATCTGTGCTCACTATGCAGAAGCACAACACACACCAAACGACCTCAGTTGGACCATTTTGGAAACGTAAAAAAATATTAACAAAGAAGCACTCTTCAGAAAAGAACAACGCTGGGTATTCAAACTGCCCTCCCACATTGTGGGGCTCAACAACGACATCCCATGGGCAGATCTTAATTGGTGATACATAGGGTTTATACATGCCACCACGGTGATAGAGCCAATGTACCTAGGTACACCTGACATGGCCAAACAAACCCTACTATGATCACCCATCAGAGCATGAAAATACACCCCTTAGCTTAATACCAGCCTAGCACATTTTTCAAGTTAAGCTCCCACACTTAGTCACTACCATTAGCTTGACATTAGATTAGAGCCCCTTACACTGATCAAGCAATTCTTATGTAAGTTTTTAATACAACCAGCAAACATGTAGAATGACAACTTACTCACAACTACCGTTTGCACGAGTGGTACACAACCGTACCCTGGCTGATCTTTTTTCACCTGGGACTAAGGAACAGTTACAATCAGTGCCACTACCACCATCTGATCCTTCGTAAACACATAATTAGAATTGGTCAATCATTGCACCGTCGTTCACTGAACCCCTTGTTTTGCGCCAACAACATTTAATAACGTTTTTCTCAGGCAGGCGAGGTTACTGTTGGCGACTGCATACCCACAGTGCACCGATATTCCTTGTTGCATTATAAATACTCAATAAAGTTTTTTCATGACCGGCAACATAGCAGGCAAATTTAGCATTTTTTCCCTGCAACACACAGTAGTATCCTTGAGAACATCGCCACCACCAATATGGCCGCTCAGTTACCACTCTAGCCTTTCCAGCCATGGTCGTGCTCAAATACGCAGTCCGGAAGATACAGGCACGAGGCCCAGAGCGAGTGTAGGATCACAACTAGTTGCTGTCTGCTGATCTGTTAGTATACTACGCCACAACAAACTTGGAATCTCGGGTAAACCTTGTCACTAACCCCATTACAAACTGGTATGCATTTTTTCCTTTTTTTAGCTACAGAGCAACAACGTGCTCTGTTACCTCCCCCGTCAGGCTGTAGACCTCTATACTATGGGTGAGTAGCCCTACTGAGCAATCTCTTTCTTAGGAACTATCAGCAGCGAGACAATCACCTCTGCCGCTCCCTTTTCCAACCACTTGAGTATGAAATTGTACATTGTATGAGGAATGCTTGTTTTTGATCAGACCGTATACTTATATGTTGTCACTTCTATTCACTCCCAGAATTCATCCGGTGCACCGTCAACATGCGAGTCGGCGGCATAGCAGAATGTAAAAATCAGTTGTTGCCTCCCCAGTTCTTGCTAAAGTGCTTGTAGAACTATTGTGAATTGGTTTCTCCAATTTACGTGCAAATATTTGTGGTCACTTTTAGCTGTCACATTGAGTCATTGTTATATTCTCTTCTTTTCTCACCAACGCAACATAATTTTGTGCACGAATGCACCCCGTGGTCTCACTGATTGAACTAGGGGTACGTCCCCAGCGACATACGATCTTTATTGCTTCTACTAGATACCACACCTCATAGGTAACTCACCCACATGTACCATCTGTGGGCTTATGCACCAACTTTGGGTTAACTACCATACATTGGTTAAAGAAAGTTCCTCCTTACCCCACTGGAACCTGACCTAACCAAGTACACTCTGGTGGGCACCCTTAACCCTGGATACCATCACACTTCGCTCAGAATAAGTTAGTTAGCACGGGCCACAAGTATGGCCATTACCACCACTTTATTGCCTGCACGCTAGATACATCTACAACTAGTGCCCGCCCAAACACAGCACCACTCAGCTATGTGCTAGGTCTCAGTCATAACAGAGACACACCTACTGTATTATTCAGGTTTTTAATTGCCATTGTGTTGTCTGTTTCTACTCCCTTTTTTCCCCCTACAGGTCTTTTGCTACCGCCCAGTATGGGTCTACTAGGCCATTACTCTATTTTGTCTGGTTACCACTCCACCACTAAGGAGCCAGACCTCTAGTAGTAAGTAAGTGTAAGTTTATTTGTTGATTAATTAAAATCATTACAAACAGCAGGAAACAAATTCAATTTACAATCTGATTTTTTAAAAAACGATAAAAATACAAAACCAGCGCATTATTAAATCTGAGATGAGCTCCACAGAGACACATATACATAATTTGCTCTAATACAGTCAGTCAGTTTGCTAATAAGCAATTTAGCAGCAAAAGGAATAAAGAGCAATGTGCGATCTGGATCAAGATTAAGTGCTTTAAAATAAGCAACAAAGATTTCTGATAAAGCCATTTTAGATTGAAAATAAGCATGATATACTATCCACCAACCAGATTTGATGTACTTTGTACTAACAGCATTGGAGACATTAAATTATTAAAGTGCCATGTGCGAGCGGCGGAGGTTATACCTCGACTTGTAGGTACTAAAGCAAATCCTATTACTATTAATCAAGTAACACCGAAGATTAAAGTGGCAAGTGCTAGCAGCAATTATTATCCATAAAGAAAGTATAACCCACTATAGGGTGGAAACGTTAAAGTGGGGTGGTACATTTGTAGTAATTATGATTAATCTTGATTTAAAATAGCCCAGCAATTCCTAAAAACCTTTAAAATTATTATGTCATCAACATTTTAGTTAGCTTTCATAACAGGGATTTCATCAGTTGAGATGTCTTCCTTACATCGTTTTGTTTCAGCTATAAGGATATACTTAACAAACTGTTGAATTAAATTAGCTGTAATACCTCTTAAACATACAATAATTGCAGTTCTACAGGTTCTTACTCCCATTTCCTTAAAAATAGGCTTTAAAATCATCTTTCGTTCTGCAAGCAGTTTTGGACACAAAGTTACTATGTGCTGTAAGGTTTTTTCGTTCTTACCACATAATCTACAGACATTAGATGGCCACTTTTTTTCCCATTTTGGTATTCCATCTTTGGTTGGGTATCTCCCAAACCTTAACAACATAAATGTATTCTTAATTAAAGGTTTTAAATGAAATAGCAGATAAGGTTGGGGATACAGTTTGATAAAAGAGTTAGCTATTGACCAAAGATGTTTTTTTCCCTTAGTTCATCTTTGTCCATTATACAAGACAAAAGGGCTGCTGATTGATTAATTGTTTTTTTCTAGACCATTTTACTCCTTGTTTCATCCACTAAGTTTGCGCATTCAAAGGTATGTAAACATTCATCTAGATAGATTTGCCAGCTTTTCAAATGGGCCCCTCTTTGGATCTCAAGCCAACACAGGTTAGCCAACGAACCTTCCTCGGATCTGGATAATAACAATAAGGACTTTAAAAATGTAGATTGTCTAACTAAGCACTGTTTCTTCAATCCAAATTTAAGTCTAACATTCGCACGGCTAGTATGGTTTGGGATTCTTAAGACCGATTTACATGTCCTTATTTCAATATCATCTAGTAATTTCACATCTTTACCCCGAAAAATAATAGAACCGTAGTCCGAAGAGGGAATTAACTTCGCTTTCATGGCTTTCAACAAATGTTCATAGTTTGGGCATAGTAATTTATCTCTCAGTTTTCTAAAGGCGAATGTGAGAGATGAGCCTTTAGCCTCAAGGTTATTAAAATGTTTCCTAAAAGATAAATTATAATCAAATGTCATTCCCAAGTATTTGTAAGATACTACACACTCAATAACCAGACCAATGATATTCCATTCTTTAACTCCTAATTTACCTTTTCCAATGGTTATTATTTTAGTTTTTTGTGTGTTTATTTTTAGACCATTTCTTTTAACACATATATTAAAAGAGTCTATTAATCTTTAAAGACCTATAACTGTCTGGCTTAGTAAAATAGTGTCATCAGCATATTGTAAATATTTGATCTCTTTACCCATCACAGAGGGGGAATGATCATTAATATCTTTAAAATGGGCTAGAAGGTCTGACATAAAAAGATTAAAAAGGCAAGCGGCCAAAACACATCCTTGTTTCAAGCCGATATTGGTTTCAAGGCGATGAGTTGTATGTCTACCGTCGCCTACTTTGATCTGGACCCAAGTATCGGAATATAATAATTTGATCATTTTTAAAAGTGTGTCGGATATCCCTCAGCTAACTTTGTCCATAATATGTCTCGGGGCACAGAGTCAAAGGCGGCTTTTAAATCAATAAAACATATATACAGTTTTTGTTTCCTACATTTTTTTGATTCACCCTTTCTAAAACCAGTTTGTAAGTTTGGTATCAGATCTTCTCTTAAAGCCCATGATTCCAATTCCTCTAGAAGGCAGCTTGCAAATAATTTGGCATCAACATCTGTTAGGGCTATTAGTCTATAGTTTGCTGGATTTTCTTGAGGGCCACTTTTATACATTGGTTGTATGATGCTTCCCTGCCAAGAATCAGGAATGTTACCGGATCTGAGTACATCATTAAACAGGAACGTAAGAACCTCTGGCCAATCCTTCAAAGTAGCTTTAAAGATGGCGTTTGGCATTCCGTTGGGACCTGGCGCACTGTTTGAAAGAATCTTATTTATCACTTTTTTTTACTTTATCTACCGTCCATGACTCAATAACCTGGGTGCTTATTGGATCTTGCCCCAATATTTCAATTATCTCTGGACGGTTATTGCAAGTAAAAATTATTTTACCATCAACACACTGAGGGCTTAAATTAACACTTTTAAAATTATTGAAAAAGGTCACCCAAGTTGATTCATCAATATTTGCGCTATTACTTCTATTAATTCCATTTTCTAAATTGTTAATAATTCTCCAAAATAGCCTTGGATCTTTCGATTTGCAGGCATGATGTAATTTGGACCATATAGTTTCATAATATGCTTGTTTAGCCTTTTAGATTTCATTCCTGTAAACATTTTTTAATTTTCAAATTTGTTGAGCTACCACAACTTATGTAGATCCATTCGCTTTCCTATATATTGATATTATTGTTTTGTTAAGATTACTTTTAAAGTATTGTAAGCTAAGGGAAAACCATCCTGGATTCCTGGGAATTAATGTCTTACCACCTGAAGCTTTTAGATTAGAAAAATGAGTCAAAAGCGCAGTACATAAACAAGGCCAGAGTTCTACCATGGATTTACCCTCGGAAATCGCATTTTGTAAATCTACAATTAGACCCGCCAGCACTTCTAGGATATCTTTTTTAATTTTATCATTCCATATAAGTCTTTTTAGATTGAAAGCCGAAGACACTGTTTTAATTATTCTCGACTCTGGCAGATAATAAAAGGCAAAAGCAAGAGTAATAACTTGAGGATTGTGGTCGCTCTCGATCCTTGGTACTACCTGATAGCTTTGGACAGCCTTCACAGGTTTTTCCGAAATTATGCTGTAATCAATTATGGAAGGACTAACACTTTTACTAAATGTTAGTGTATGTTTGAGGATATTCAAGTTATATTTTATGAACTCACAGTTAGCCCATTCTAATAAAATATTTGACGGTGCAGTCCCCTTTTTATATGAAAAAAGGTGCATGTTAAAATCCCCGGTAATGATGATTATCGAGTCCAAATGGTCATAGTATACCACTTTCACCGTTTCCATAACTGTACGAGTTGTGAAGACCTGATCTTTTTCTTTGAACTCAAATAAACATTTAGAAAAATAATTGATTGTTTGGCAATTAATTTAACACACAATATCCATTTTACTTGAAGATCTATCTCAAAGTGTTTTACATCAAGGTCTAAGGAAACATATATAGAGAGGCCTCCACTAGGACGACCTACAGAGGCCTCACAAGTTGCCACATTCAAATACTCAAAATAGCCGATAATAGGTTCACTGCACATATGCCAAGTCTCCTGTAGTATTAAAATATCAAAGGAATTCAGAAAACTCATTACACTCGAGTCCTCAAGAAATGTTTTAAAACCATTTGTGTTCCAAGAACAGAATTTCAAAGGTTTTAATGTTTTTTCAGGGAAAGGTCGGCAACAATCATTCTTTGCAGAATTAACCTTTGATAGTATTGACGGAAGCCAGCTCCAATCCTCAATTGGGTTGGGGGTAGTCCTTAGTTCTTCACATACTCGTGAGCCTGACTGACAGCTCCTGATCTTAATACCACTAAGCAAGTTCAGCTCTGTTGATTGTCCTGAAGCACCTTTCAGTACTCTAACAGGTGAACCCTGAGCTATTTTTTGTCTGCCCTTTATTTTGGTCATACTACAAGGAGATTTAGCAGGAATCAACAGAGTTGGATATTGAGTTCTACAAATATTCCTGACTTTGATGCCCCATTTATCAAATGTATCAACATTGACAATTATTTTGCTGACAATATCCTCACTTCGCCAAGTAGTCACAGATGTTTTGTTATTGCAATCGGTCTTAAACTCCACAAATTCCAGATCTTCCGATGTTACGTCCTTCAGATCTGGAATTGCATTAAATAACTTCAGAATATTTCCGCGATTTAGAATATCATAAGAACCTCTTGTGGTGTACTAAGGGCAAAAGACTACTTTCCTCTTTTCAACCCGACTATCTGTAATTTCTATTTCTTCCTTAGCTCTAGAAACAACCGGGGCCTTCCTCACAACAACAGAGTCCAATGCAGGCACTGCCTGTTGACGTGAGGCAGGCAACTCAATTGATTTTTGGGCTAGAGTGCAGAAGGGAGAAGCACAAGCTTATTTTTTTGAGCCATGTGGATTTATAGAGTTTACAATTTCCCAATTGGAGTAGTTTGCTCTCCATGTTGTTCCACCGATTCAACATATGGCTGATCAGGCATGGAATCCCTTATTTGAGAGACCTCGGGCCACATGCTAGCATGGGCCTCACCCTGCATAGGGTTAGTAGCGGAATGGCCATTTTGTTTATCCCTTAGGTTAGCTTCAGGGACTTCTACAAGTTTAAAAATTGGAAATAGGGCTTTTTTTCTGGATTCTTTCATATTTTTAGGGTTTGTAGTTACTTCCTCTCTTTCTGATCCTTTGATATTTGTAGGGTTTGTGGTTGCTTCCTCTCTGGGGAGATTTATTTCCTGAAGGATTTTGTTATGAGTTTTCCTCAACCTTTTTCTTGCCCTTTTAGATAAGATCCCAGGGTTAGCTTTTGCACCCAAAACTTGGCTAATTTCTGGTGTCATTTTGACTTGGGGATTTTTGATGATAACATTTGGCGATTTATTTGCCTCCAGGCTCTTACTTGTCAATTCATCAGGCATCAAATGCGACTTGTTTTTACCATCTTTAGCTGCGCTGTTTCTGCCTTCGTGTGAAAAGGCTAGTTTATCTATAGTAGTCCCCCCCACCATCAGTAGGGTCATTAGTAATATTTTGTCTACCAAGACAATTGATACCCTCTTCGATATCTTGAATCTTTCTAGCAGACAACAATTTTACCTCCTGTATCATAGAACTAACAGTTGACAGTAGTTCTGAGATTTTGTCAATCAGTTGAGCACAGGTACAGGTTATTAATTCACCTTCTTTGTCCTTTTGAACCCTAGTAATTACATCAGATAAATGGTGCAGCTTTTCGTCTATTCCAACTACATGTGATGCCAGTGTTTTTAAAATGTCAACCTGCATGCCTAATCTGTCTGAATGAAAGTTAAGGGCATTAGTAATTGAATCCATAGTATGAAGTAGAATGTCCCAAAATCCACCCTCAGGACCAGTTTTTTTTTCTATTTGCCCTGATCTTACCTGAAAATTCCTGTCTAATTTGGTTGGCAAAGAAAAATCTAATGAATTCAACCGATCGTTTGAGTCTGCATTAATGGATTTTCTTTGGTCATTTACAATGGGGTCTTTTTCAACATTAACTACACCTGGAAGCAATAATGATTTATTCAAGAAAAAACTATTCTCCAAAGTTATACTTGAGTGGTCCAGGTTAAGAGGTCTCACATTACCATTTTTGTCGGAATGACTATTTGGGCTAGATACTAGGTCGGCAGTTGATAGTGCCCTTTCTTTGGCAATATTATCTGATACAAAAACCTCCTCACTTGTGTTCTAAACCTGAGGAGATATCAATGTCTAAACTTTGCTCCTTTAGCCTTCCAGCTATCTGTTTGCGGAAAGCGTCATGAATACTGACGACCCCAGTAGACTCCGTGCAGCATACTACAGATTTATGCGAGTGAATTTGTGCTTTGTGAATTTGTGCTTTTGCCCCAATCTGACCAGGAGACGGAAAGGAGAGTTTTAACTCAGATTATATCCCAGCTATTTCAACATTTTCAACACTATTCCCCTTTTTGCCCTTATCAGAAATGATCTTATTGTGGCAAACTACGTCCTCCTTTAGCTCATCTAGTTCTAATGAGGACTCTATTAATACACATGGGTGAGCACCTTTTTTCCCCAAATGGCACGGAAGGTAAAGGATGCATTTCACAGATATCAACAGACCCACAATTGGTATTCTTTTCTTTGTTGTTTTTGAGACTGCTTTTGTTGATACTTAAAGAAAAAGCTCTCAATGGATGGCTGAATAACACGAGTGACATGTGGAAAATTCTTATAGTCTTGACCTGAGATAGTGGGGGCAACCACCAATTGGGCATGGTCATTTGAATGCTCCTTTGTAAAGACCGATGTGGCTGCCTCATCTGGCCCAGTTGTATGCCCAGTTGTATCTCTTAACGGAGCACAAGTACCAGGACATTCTTCATTTTAATTTTCTTGACATCACTTAGTTTGGGCTGCGCTGTCCATAGGCTCCATAGGCTCCTCAGGCTTTTGTCGTTTTTTCTGTTTAGGCAGAGCCCCACGTTGACGGCCTGATCTCATATCCACAGATCACAGACTAAGGTTTGTATTATGTCAAAATAAAAGAAGGAAGGAAATGAACGGGCACACGATCTTTGATTAGCGCAACCCTGATGCAAACTGATCCCAGGGGGCGCTGTCCGATACAGGGTCCAACACAAGGTCCGACACCGGTTAAGACCCAAGTTCGCCGGGCTCACTTGAACACTTGGTAGTGGCCTCCTCTCCACTGCACCGCACTTCTCCTTTCTTCCCTGTGCGTACCACCCCTGTGGTTGCAGGCTGACTCCCAGCCTCAAAGGGGGTCTCAAGGGGTGTCTCACCCCTTATGGCTCCTCACAACCCACAACAACTCACAGCAAGGGTGGGTTCGCCCCCACTTCACCGCACCTCATCACACTCCTCGTGGCTTACCTCTGGACAGTGTTTTGAACTGAGCCCCAGGGCACTGGCTCCTCTCCTCCTCCTCTCCTCCTCTCCTCTCCTCTCCGCACACCCCGCCTCAGGATCTTCAACAGGTGAGGTTATTCCGCACACCCCCGCTCGCGCTTCTCCAGGGTCCCGCTATGGACCTACACCGCCCCCCCTGCTTGTCACTCGCTTCCTGAGTGCTCAGCCCACAATCGCCGATGCCGCCAAAAACCTCCGAGCTGAGGCAAGGCAATGGCAATGGGGCAGGCACTACGACCAGCAGCCGTCGGGGGTTAGTGGGTGGGGGGGTAGCGGGTAGCAGTAAGCCTGCGGTCTGGTGAAACAATCGGGTGAGTCGGGTGATGTGACGATCTTTTGCGGGAGTAGGAGTGGGAGCGGGAGTATTCACTAGCCGATGGCGGAAGCTCGCAACCTCAGCAACCTCTGCGGCCCTGCGGCTCTGCGGTATGGCGGCTCGGCGGCGGCAAGTACGTGACTCCTCCTCCAAGCAAAGCCGGAGTGGAGCCTCTCCTTCCCTGCTCTCCTGCTCTCAGGCTCTGCTCTCAAACTCGCAGGCTCCCGGGCTCTCAGGCTCTCAGGCTCTCACAGCACTCGTTGCAGCCTCTCCACTGTATTCCACTGTTTCCCACTGTATTCCACTGTTTCTTCTAGTAGTGCACCACGCTATTTACTTAGGTCCTGATGAAGTGCCACATGACTCGTTAGGAGCAATAGAGGCACAAAACATGTTGAACCATTTCACAGTGAAAGCCCTCTAGGAACATTGCATTCACATAGGGCATCAACATACTTTTAACCAAGCTGGAACTACTTTTAACATTAAATTTTTTTTGATTAGGACTGCTTCAGACTCATTTTTAGTTTCACCTTCCTTGCACTACCCTTGCTCTCTTACCCGCACGCACCCCTATAGCCAAAGATCCCCGTTAACCGTGAGCCCGCCAGGCATTGCAGCACCAGCCGACGAGGAGCAAAGCCCAATGATGAAGCTTGACATCCTTCGGGGTGTGTGAGGGCATCATGAAGAAAGGCTTGTCTTCCCCCTCCAAATCATTTCTCGGGTGGATCAGGTGATCCTCCCAGGCGGAGCTAAAGACAGCAATATCATCTAGATAAGCTTCACTATAGGCTTCCAGACCTGTGAGAACTTTTTTCACCAGCCTTTGAAATGTGGCAGGTGCATTCTTCAAGCCAAAAGGCATCACCACAAATTGGTAGTGCCCACTAGGGGTTGAAATGCTGTTTTTGGTTTTGCATCCTCAAATAATCTGATTTGCCAGTACTCATCTGTCAGGTCAAATGTACATTAAGAACTTGTCTGAGGCTAGAGTATCAATTAGTTAATCCGCACTTGTAATTGGATGAGCATCAGTCCAAGTCACTGCACTGAGTCCCCTGTATTCAACACAGAACCTCATCTCTGTCTCACCACCGTGGGTGTGAGGTTTTGGTACTAAGACTACTGTACTTCAGTCCTGATACAGTCCCTGACATGGTCAGGTTGCCTCTAAATCTTATTTTTAACAGGCAGACTGTCCCCTGTGTCCACCTCATGTGTACACCAGGTAGTCTGACTTGGAGTCAGTGCAAACATATGCCTTTACTGATTGAGGACTTTCCTACAATCAGTCTGTTGCTATTCAGTGAGGCTGCCTGCCAAGGCTACTCCATCAACTCACCCATCATCAGGGTTTGTGAGAGGAGATCAGGGAGTGGACCATTCTCTTCCTCCTGTCCCTCATCAGTAGCCATGAGCAAGCCCATGTCTGCCCTGTACACATATGGCTTGAGCCTGTTCACATGGAGCACCCTATGGGGGCTCCAGGGAATTCCAAGGTCCATCAGGTAGGTAACCTCTCCCTTTTGTTCAAGAATGGTATAGGGCCCTGTAGGAAGGTGGATACCTGACTTTGGTTACCCCAGATTTTTTGCCTAGTGTTTAGCTGGTTTTCGACTTAGTTGGCTTTGGATCCTGCTAATCAGGGTCCCAGGCTATCTGCTCTCTCTGTAAAATGGACTCCATGTACCTTAGGTACATCTCCAATTGGATATTCGGTCACCTTATCAGCCCCTGTACAGTGTACTACAGGTATCAAGGGCATAGGTGCATCCAAGGCCTACCAGGGGATGCAGCATATCTTTTGCCACCCCTGGCTGACCATCCAAAATGACACAACTGGCTGATCACTCAGCTGGGGCAAGGTGGTGTAATCACCCCATGCTTAGATATAGTGTATCTATATCTAAACCTATATCTGGACACATATACACATATAAGTCACTCCTATGACAGGCCTTATCAATCCTGGAGACAGAGTGCTTGGTTTTATGTGAGATGGTGCTCTAGCATGAGCTGGGCCTGTCTGCAGCTGTCGGGACCCACTCCCTTAGCTGTTCCGGGATATTGCCATACCATATACTCTTAAGTGCATTATAATCCTCGCGGTTACTTGCTAACTTTGGTTTGGATTTCTCAAAACATGTCGTGTGAGGTGTCATACGCTTTGGAATACTACCCCCTCGCCAGTCCTGGTGATGGGGGAAGCATTCCACCCCTCTGGAGGGAGAAGACATGTTACTTTGCTTAAATGTGGTTAATCTAACCAAAGCCCCAGCATCACAAAATGGATGCTGCTGCCACAGACACGAGTCTGGCCTCCTGCTGCTGACCGAAACTCCGGCAGGGGAGGCCTGGACAATAGATGTCCTTTCACAGGGAGGTGTTACACCACCCCAGACAGGAGATAGTGGATTGTAGCAGGGAGGGTTGAATGAAACTGGACACTGCCTGGGGAGCACAAGGCTTTCCATGCATAGTCCAGTTCAAACCGGTGCTGGGACACTCCAGTCTCAGCTCTGGTGCGAAACTGGACAAAGGGAAAGGGGTGTAACCACCCCCTTCCTGGGTATCACCCATAGGAGGGATCTAGTAGGTAATCCAGCCCCTTGATTTGGAATAAAGGTAGGAGCTGTGCCCAGGAGCAGTAGATTATCCTGAACGAAACTTTGATACAAAACTCTGGACCCTTCGACATCCCACTCGATGTGGAAGACTGAAGAATCTCCCTTGTGGTCAAGGAGTGACCACCCTGTGCAAACAGGCACCATCCAGCGCCCAATGGTTTTCTTTGTTGCAGTTCCCGTTGGAACTCGAGCAACAGAGATCAACAAGACCCAGCTTCCCTGACTTTTAACAGCCCGATCCGCAGTCCCAGTGAATTTGAGACCCGTGGAGGCGACATGAAGCGTGGATCTGGACATCTTGGAAAGACTGCAAAGTGCTGACCGTGCAGCTCCCGAGGCACCCTTGAAGCTGTGCATTGGGGTTTTAAAAGCCCCAGGTCTGAGCAGCTCATGCACGGAAGATCTCCCCTCCACACTCATCGAGTGCTGCGTGGGGCCCTTTTGCATTTTCCTGCTCAACGCATTGGTCCGGTTGCTTGCCCGTTGGCTAGTGGCCCCAGAACTGACGAACCTTTGAATTTACACTGCTAGTCTGGTTGCTCCAGACTTGCCCTCACTCCCCTGAAAAGGAGCCACAGCTCTGACCTTGCTGGTCCAAGTAAGAAGCAATCTTTGAATCCTGCATGGGTTACATTTGACAAGGTTTGTTAGATCCGATCCAGAATCTGACACCGCCGAAAGCAAGAGCTTTTGTCGGTCAGCTTGTGCTCCACTCCTGGTCATCGTCGATGCCTCAGAGTTCATGTGGCAGCGGAGTCAAGCTTCATGACAACCACCTGATTGCGCCCGACATCTCCTGGTTCCTTCCTGGTTCCATCTGTGCCTAAGCTTTTCAGAGAGACCTTGAGAGTTTTGTTGAATCGCTCAAGTAACCCATCGCATTGTGGGTGATAGGTTGTGGTGAATTTGTAAATCCCTTCACACTAATTTCATATAGCAGTCAGGTAACCAGACATAATGTTTGCATCTCTGTCGAATACTACCTCCTTAGGGAAACCCACTCTGGAAAACACGCCCCAGGAGAGCTCTAGCCAAAGCAGGTGCTGTGGTAGTTCTAAGGGGAATTGCTTCTGGATACCTAGTGGCATGGTCAACCACCATCAGTATGAATCTGTGCCCAGATGCAGTTGGAGGGTCCATGGGACCAACAATGCCAATCCAAACCCTCTCAAAGGGAACCCCCACCATAGGTAGTGGTATCAGGGGGGGGCTTTGTAGTACCACCTGCCTTACCACTGGCTTGGCAAGAGATACAGGAGCGACAAAACTCCTTTGTGTCTTCTGAAAAGCGAGGCCAGTGAAAATGAGGGACAAGTCTGTCCCAGGTCTTATTTTGGCCTAAGTGTCCTGATAATGGGATGTCATGTGCCAGTGTTTTTAGGAAGCCTCTAAATGTCAGACGTATAACCAACCTCCTGGTAGCACCAGGCTTGTGGTCTCTACCCTCTGAATACAGAAGTCCATCCTACCAGTAGAACCTGTTGGATCAACTGGCACTCCCAGCAGCCTCAGCAGCAGCTTACTGTCTGAGGGGTTCAAGAGAGGGGCAGCTCAGCTGTTCCTGGCTCATATCTGCCCTGGAAGGGCCCCCTGTCCCCAAGAACTCAACCTGATCAGGTTCAAGTTCCTCTGAGACAGTTCCTTCACAGGGACTGAGATCATCTCCCTCAAAAGACTGATCCTCACTCTGAGGCAGGAGGGAAGATACTGACTTACCCCTTCTGCTCCTTCTCTTGGAAGGCACCTGGTCCATCTTTTCAGGATCCAAGGCCTGTTCAGTGGAATACATTTTTGCCTGTGACCTAGTCATGGCAAACACATCTGCAGGATGCCCAGCATTTCTGAGTTCCTGAGCTCCTCTTCAGCCCAAGCTGAAGTTTCCAAATCATTGCACATAAACATTAAACAGGGAGGTCTGAGCTAACCACATCTTTATTGGGGTCAGTTACCCATCCCCAGGTGAAATTCACAACTGCCAAGGAATTGCCTGTCCTGACATTGCTTGCATTGGTCACTTGGTACATCTTACCAAGTATGATCTGTTCAGGGACCGCAAGATCTTTTGTCACCATTGTGACACTTGCACCTGTGTCCCTTTATGCCATGGCCTCCTTACCATTGATCAAAGGCTGTTGTCTGTATTTGCCCAGATTACTGGGACTGACAAATAAAGAGGCACCATTCATGCCTCCATCACAGACTAACACAGCCTGAGTTGGAATCCTGACTAGGCCAAAATCCATCTCAAATCCCAGGGTTAACTCTACTCTACTCTTGTTCTGCACACCACCACTTGAAACTGAACTAGGGGGAACAGTTGCCTTAGGGACAGTGGTGGCTGGAGTAGATTCCTTGACCCTTGGACATTGGCATCTTTTGTCTAATGTGTCTTCTCTCTATAGATATGACACCAAGGTTTCTTTTTGCCTTATTCTTTGGTAAACTCTGACTCTGCTCCAAATGCAGGTTTTTGGGGCCCGTGTGAAGACTTCTGGTCTTTACCCTTCTCCCCACTCTTATCTGAGGCTTTAGCATCTTGCTTCTTTTGGTCACCACCTTGATTCTGAGTTTTCTGCTTCAGCCTGGCTCTGACCCATTTGTCTGCCTTCTTTCCCAATTCTTGGGGAGAGGTCAGATCAGAATCAACCAAGTACAAATGCAGCAACTGATTTTGGCACTTATTAAGGATCTGCTCCCTCATAACTACATTGTAAAATCCTTTAAAATCAAACACCTTACTGCCAAGTAACCGGCCTTCCAGAGCCTTAGTAGCACAATCTACAAAGTCAACCCAGTCTGAGTCTGTGCCTTCTGGGTGTCTCTGAACTAAATCCTGTACTGTTCAGTGATTAAGCCAAACCCATATCTGAGAGCACTTTTTAAGACTGAGTAGTTGTCAGCATCCTCTTCTCTAACAGTGGGGAGCTTATCTCTACCTTTGTCAGCAAAGGAGAGCCACAAGGTAGCTGCCCACTGCTCTTGAGGGACCCTCTGTACTTTACATGCCCTTTCTAGTGCAGTTATCCATTTGTGGATGTCATCCTCACTCTGATAGGGAGGGACTATCTTGTTCAGATTCTTATGATCATGAGAATACTCTCTAGTTCTAGGGACACTGTTGTTGCCACCATGGGACTCAAGCCTCAATCTTCTTGTTGCTCTTTATAGCTCTAGGGATTCCCTGTCTAGGGCTAATTGCTCTTTCTTGAGCATGACTTGACTCTCTCAAGCTCCAGAAACTGGCACTGCTTATCATAAGAGGATTCCCTCTTGTTTGATATAGAAGTCCCTACAGAAGTACCTGAGAGACTTGACTCCACAGAGGAAGATCTGGATCTTCTAAGTAAACTCTGCACTCTTCCTGGCAGGGTAAAGAGAGGGCCACTGGGGCCTTCTCCCCCACCTGAAGGAAGCTCTTGATTGGTCAGGTTAGAATCATCTTGATTCTCCCGGTAGGGGTTTGATTCTAGGTCAAAGAAGGTTTCACTTCCTGGCCTTTCCTCATTCCCTGTTTCACCCCCTCGACCAACCTCATCAGACCCTGGGGTCATTCGTAGGGCATCTAGCACAATAACTCTGTGAGGTGGTAAGTGATGGCACTCATCTCTGTCCTCAGCTTCCTAGACACACACATGGCTTTCAATTCTAAAAATGCAATACCATTGTACCCAGTTGGCAAAGAGCCACTGGCTCTTCCTTAGAAGACATACTAGTGTTATGTGGTGTAGGCACCTACCTAACCCAGTGGAAACTAAACTCTCTTGAGTTGGAGAAAGGGTGTGCTAGACCGGTTGGTATATGCTGTCCACTAGTTAAAGTGGGCACCTTGTACCAGCCACACGACCCTTATGATGTATGAGGTCAAGGATAACCTTATTGAAAGCTATCCTAGTGGTAGCTATGGAGAGCAGCCTTCAGGCTTAATCTTGAAGGAATGTAAAGCAGCTTGTTTCACAAGAATATCACCTCCTAAATGATTAAATGAAAGGAGAACCACACAGTGCTTCTGAAAAAAAATATATATATATATATTTATTAATATAACACTCTCTACTAGTCTCTACTCGAGACAGTACTAAATCAATAGAACATTCGGAATTAGAGAAATAAAGAGCGGGCTCCAGGGGGAGACCAAACCATATACTAAAAAAAGTCATAACCACAATGACTTCAATAGACACAGAGCCTAGAGCATGATGAATCGCTGGGGCCCCAAGGAACCACCCAGAGGAGTGACACTGGGAGCCCACGGAGGACGGGTGCAGTGAGGAAACACAGACGCGTGCTCCGTACAATTCCATGGGAAAGTCATGGTTGGAAATTTACAAGCTAAGGACACTTCTAAGAGGACTTTGAGCAAACCCTTTGAAAGGTAGGAGGTTCTAAGGCCAACCCACCAGTGAGTACTGAAGTACCTGTGTTACCTATCTCAGAGGAGCAGGGTGCATAGGGGCCAAGTGGTGTCGGAAACCTTCGTTGTTTTCAATCTAGAGCCACAACAAGGTCCTATTGCCAGGATGGAGAAGAATGTCTGGTGGAATCCAAGCCTGGATTCAAGGTGAGAAGAACCTGAAAGCAGATGGGACAGAGTCTGGGTCACTTCTGGGGACCAGGGGCTCGGTAGTCGGATGCCCACTGATGTCGGGTGCTTCAGGTGCAAAGAAGAGTTGCTTGCCTCCGCAGCTACGGGGACCAGGAGATGTCGAGGATGACCAGAGTATGGAGGGAAGCTGGCTCACAAAAGATGTCGAGAGCTGAGGGGTCGATGTCCTGCTAGAACACCAACAAACCTTGGCAATTGCAACCAACGCCTTTAGGGGACACATATTATGGTGTGGACCTGCAAGGTCCAGGGAACTCTCCAAGCAATGGAGAGTCAGGGCACATCTGGAGCAACCAGGTAAGCCCAAGAATTGTCAAGGTGACCCTCGCCAGGACCCACAGGCCAACGCACCAGGATTCACAAGGAGACCTCAAGCAAGTCTTCAAAGCACCAGCCCACAGGACACTGGTGGATTGGAGGCCGGAAATCTTCAGTGAAAATACTGCTCGGGTCAGGAATACTCGGAGTCCAAAGCACAGGCTCATGAATTGTCACTATTAAGCATATGCAAATGCAAAAGTACGCGGTGCTCAGGGGTTCGGGTTGCACGGTCCCCACCAGGGACACGTGACCCACATATGTCCTTTCAGAAGGGTGGAATCATACCTGCCCCACAAGTTACTGACAGGAAGGTGTCATTCCAAGGTGTTTGACACCAAGCACATGTTTGTAAGCAGCTGTTTTAAAGTTAGCATTTACCACAAGGTTATTATGCACTCAAACATATATGTCTGGCTGCATTACAGACAACCCTGGAGAATGCTCTCCGAAGACTGCAGAGGGGCTCTGCTCATGCAGGGGCACCCTCTCACGTAAAGCCCAGCACCCTTCCTTCTGGATTGTTAAGGCCTGCCATAGGGGTGGCTGGTAGGTATTTAAGTGTAGTGATTTAAATAGATATAGGTAACCTATATCTTAAGTAAGTGGTGCAGTCACCAACTTACACAGTCTGCTGTAGCAGGATGATCATGTCAATTTGGATGGCCTCTCATGGGTGGCACATTACATGCTTCAGCCCATGAAAGGCCTCTGGGGTACCTATGTCCTGGTTACATGGTGTACAATATACAGGGGACTGATAAGGATACCCCAGAATCCAATCTGGAGTGTACCTAAAGTACATGCATAGCAATTTACAGGAGAAAGCAGATAGACAGGGGTCCTGAATACCAGATCTCAGTCAGGCTAGGCCAAAAACAGTGTGACATCAGCAAAAAGTGGAGGTAACTATAAGAAGTAGATACCACTTTCCTACAAACTTCTCTCCCCAAACACACTGATGTGCAAGCTCCAGGCACAGGAGGGGCTGGAGGTCTACCTGATTCTGGTAGGGACTAGGAGAGGCTGATCCTGAAGGTGGGGATAGCAAACACCAAAAAAGGGTGTTTACCACACAGTGAAGCAGGCCCTCACAAGGTTGGTGCAGCACAAGAAGGCTGCTCCTGGAAGGACCACACCAAATGTTGACTTAATACACATGGTGCATCTCCTACACAGACATAGGTTGCTCTGTGAAGGTGGGCTTGGTACATACAATGATGCTCTGTGAGGGTGGGCACAGCACACAAAGATGCTGCAGTGTGAAGGGTCCATTAAATCAATGGGGTATCACCCACAGAATCAAAGGACCTGGGTATAAATTATATAAAAGAAGGTGATCCTTGATATGACTTTAAACAAAGCTTGTATGAATATCACTTATGTCTTGATAATACGATTAAGTCTGCATACATTGAGTCAAGCAAGAGGGGGAGATATACATTGAAATTGGTATTATTTATAGGCACATTAAATGCAATGAAAAAACAGTACCCACAATTCAACAGTTATTAGACTGAAAACAAGAGTAATAGATTATAACCACACTCAGGGTTCTTGTTATACCAAAATTGACATATTTATTTACATCTTCACAAAGTAATCATATAAACGGCGCAGGAGGACTATCACAGTATAGTCAGTGAGAAGGAAAGGGGTGCTCTCGTGATTTAGAGAAGAAGGAAGGAAAGATAGCATTTATAATGTACAATATTAATATTAACACAACAAAAAGCGGGAAAACTTCCGCTGTCAGTTTTTTGGCCTGTCCGCAACAATTAATAAAGGGGGGGGGGATGAAATTGGACTGGGGGAGGTACAGGCAACCAAGAATGTGACCGTCAACGTTTCGACCCTGGTGCTCCTGGGGTATTTAGGACCTCGGCTGCGGGTCTTCTTCAGGACAATGATGGTTGGGTGGGGTAGGAGCGAGGGGGGAGGGGGGAAGAGAATGGCCGTGATCCAACGGATGGTCTGGATCAAACACCAAAGATGCTGATCAGGTTGGACCTTCGTCCGAGCTTCTAAGAGACAGGTCACCTGACTATTGAATTGACGGTGGTCTGGGGTCTGGCTGTTCAAGTTGTTCAGGTTTGTCACCAGTTGAGTGCTTGGCCTATTTGTTAAGGTAAAGCCACTATTATAGACGGATGGATAAATATACCGGTACCCACATGGGCAATCCGGTGATGGTGGCTCTTAAGGACGTCTCTACAGAGGCGTCCTTAAGAGGCCAAGCACTCAACTGGTGACAAACCTGAACAACTTGGGAGCAACTTGGGAGGGGGGGCTGACCGACTCTTTTCCCTGCATGAGTGGAGTCCGGCAAGGCTGCATTCTCGCCCCTTTTTTGTTCTCCCTTTTTATTAACAATCTGGAGCAGTATCTGTTAGGTTTAAAGGCAGATTGCCCAAGGGTGGGGTCGCGTCATATTCCTGTTCTGCTTTACGCAGATGACGCGGTCCTGATTGCACGCACACCCAGGAGCTTACAAATCTTGATTGACGGATTTGTTAAGTTCATGGGTGCCTTAGATCTCTCTGTTAACCTGGGCAAATCCTATGTGCTCCTGGCTGGTAAAAAAACTCCTTCCAAATTCACTTACACAATAGGAAGCCACATAGTAGAAGAGGTTAAAAAGTTTCCTTATCTAGGTGTAACTTTTGATGGTGCCTTACAGTTTAACTCCCTGGTGGAGGAGCGCTGCACTAAAATGATCGCTTCTAATGGGGCAATAGCAAGCTACGGCAGGAGGTTAGGTAGATGGAGCCCGGAACAGGTGATGAACCTGTACAGCTTCATATCATGCTCTAAAGTAATTTATGGGGCAGAAGTATGGGGCTTTGTTAACACCACAAGAATCGAACGGGAGGAAAACAAATACCTAAAATCCATCCTGAGGGTACCCCAAAGTACCACTGGCTTCATAGTACACAGGGAATTAGGAAGTCCACACCTAGATGATTTGGTAAAACTCAGGCCAATCGTGGCCTGGTTAAAAATCTGGGTTAATCCTGATGCGTCTCTAAGCAGAGAAATTTTATCGGATTGTTTAGAGCGGGACAAATGTATGCGAATTCCCTGGTTCAATTATGTAAAGAACACCCTAGAGGAGCTAGGCTTTGGGAATCTCTTCACCAATCCTACAACAATTGTAGCCCAACACAAGATGCAAGTAAAGAAAATCTTCCTAGAGCTGAAATGTCAACGTAGAGCTGAGGCTGAAGGGCTTAAAAAGACAGTGAGGGCCCACAACCTGGTGAAGAGCGCTGAGGGAATGGAGCCATATTTGTACCTTATGCACAATGCACAGGACAGATTCTTGATGTGCCGTTTTAGGCTGAACCTACTCCCATTTATGTTGGCATCACCAGCAGGGTTTGCAACATCAATTGAACAGAAGGGATCCTGCGGCTGCGACAATAGGTCTCCGCAGGATTCCCTTCACTTTGTTTTACTCTGCCCTTTTTTTACAATGCCCAGGCGCAGATTTCTTGTAAAAGTTTTTAAGCAAGCTAAACTGGTACATGCCAGGGAGGCATTAGTATTTTTACAAAAAGCATCGGGCCCTTTTACACTGTGTTGTATAATGAATTTTATCAAGGTAGCGGTCCGTTTAAGGCTAACTAGGGGAGACGAATGATGTGTTCCTGATTTTACTTTTTTTTAAAGTGTTGTATTTTTCTTCGCTTGTGTCACATGTTAACATTAATATTTTTGTATCAGGATCTTGAAAATGTTTAATGACTTTTTATTATGTAACTATGTATGTGCTTTTATGGTGATTTTTAATCATCGAATAAAGATTCCTTGAATTGAATTGAATTGACTATACTGTGATAGTCCTCCTGCGCCGTTTATAATTATGATTATTTTGTGAAGATGTAAATAAATATGTCAATTTTGGTATAACAAGAACCCTGAGTGTGGTTATAATCTATTACCCTTGTTTTCAGCCTAATAACTGTTGAATTTTGGGTACTGTTTTTTCATTGCATTTAATGTGCCTATAAATAATACAAATTTCAATGTGTATCTCCCCCTCTTGCTTGACTCAATGTATGCAGACTTAATCGCATTATCAAGACATAAGTGATATTCATACAAGCTTTGTTTAAAGTAATATCAAGGACCACCTTCTTTTATAGCATAGCAGTGTGAAGGGTGCCTTGGCACAAGATCGGGACTCAGGATAAAAGATCTGTATGTCATGAAGGTCGGTGCAGCACAGAGGGAGTCATTGTGTGAATGTGTGACACCACTTAAGGATGCTTTGCTGTGAACCTGGCTGGTCTGTGAATGTGGCGCAGCACCGAGGATGCTGCTCTGTGAGAGGAGCTAGAGCACACAGGAAGCTTGGCGTCTAAAGAAGGAGCAGCACACGAGGAGGTTGCACTATGACATTATGTAGGAGGATAGCACCTGAAGGTGGTGCTATCTGAAGTTATGTAAACTAGCAAGGTATAAGTTGACATATTTTTTGATTTCTTCAAAAATGAAGGTTCCAATGTTCTGATGTGAACCACTCCCTCTTCGTGGAATGTTTCAACAGTTTATGTGGATAACCTCTTTCCTTCAACTTACACATTAGTGTATGTGCATGCAATTCATAGTCTTCCCAGTCCATAATCAACATTCCTTAAACAAACACTTGTTTTTTTTTATTTTTAACAGATATGACCTAGTCCAGGTCCTGAGGAGAACTTAGGGGCTTGAAAGGCGTTAACCCATGTCCTTGGGAAAGAACAGTTGCATCAATAGTGTCTGAAAGGGATCTAGAATTGTAGCTACTCTCTCTTTGACGAAATAAAAAATTGGCGACCCTGGGGCAATACACACTGGCAGGACACACTATGTATGACATAAAGTCAACATTCCGTCAAGTGGTAATGTGTTAATGAAGGACAGGTCAAAGAAATATTTGATGTTGTATATGTGTATGAAAATGTTAGTAGGCCAATATATGTTATTTGGTAATTCATGTATATCAATTATGCAATGTTTGTTTGTATCTTGTGTTTTCAAAACTAAGTGTTGCCCTTAAGACGTGCACTAATAAAAACAAACATTTTTTGAAAAGAAAACTGAAAATAACCACAAGGCTTAATGAAATCAGAGCATTGGTACCTTTATTTTTAAATAAATCAATAAATATGGCAACTAGATACCTTGTTAGTTTACACAATAGAATTGGTCCAATCAAGTCTGCGCAAGGACCCAAGCCTCCTTTGTACTAATGAGCTATCTGAAGTAAGGCACAGTACCACAGCAGTCGTGGACCAGTCACTAGTTCATCAGTCCTGGGACGTTAACTTCACAGCTCGAGTGACCTATCGGGAGGCAATGCCCTTTGGAGAAAAATCATTCTACCTCTTATGGTATTGTAATTGCATTTATATCACTGTTACAACTCCAGACGAGGCGCCAAAGTGCTTTTTTTTTTTTTTTTTTTTTGATTTCAAGAAAATTTTATTGAGAAAAATAATGATAAAAATAGTAAGAACAGAATACAATATAAGTGATACAATTTGAAACAAGAGAAATATACAAACAGGGGCTAGAATTGAGAAGTAAACAAAATACCTGTATATAAAAGCAAAATTAGCCTATTATAGGTATATAATCCGATCAAGTAAAGGCCTCTATCAAAACAATAAGCAAACGTATCACTATCAAATTTGGAGATGGGGACAAGGGAGGAAGCAGAATAAAAGAAGAGAGGAAAGAAGAGAGAGAGCAATAGAAAAGATGAACGGGAATAGAGGACAGGAAAGAGAAAAGAGAAGAAGAAAAAAGAAGAAAAAGAAGAAGAAGAAGGATTCCCCCAGGACTGACCCAACCTAGAACAAAAGCAGACAACAATTAGACAGGCAGATCAAAAGGAAACTGAGGAACCAACCCTTTTGAAGACAACTCCATATAATCGTCCAAAGCTTTCCACACCCCACTAGAAATAGATGGAGAGAGGTGAGCTTGATCAACCGAAGTGTGAGCACTGCGCAAAAAGGATACCCAAGCCCACCACGTATGATAGGAGACCGACGAAAAGGATTTCCATTCCATAAGAATGATTTTAACCGCCACAGTCAGGAGAAGATCTAGCAACTGTAATTCCAATGGATCTAAAGGGAGAGGAGTAGGGGCAGCCAGTGGGCCTAATAAAATTAAAGGGAAGGAAAGTTGAAGCTCAATATTAAAGATAAGAGATAGATGCTTCTGGATGAGGTCCCAAAAAGGTTGAAGCAAGGAGCAATGAAAAAACATATGAGGAAAATCGCCTGCCACCAAACCACAGCTCCAGCATAAGTTGTCATCTTTAAGGTTTAGCAAATGAAGACGCACAGGCGTCCAATGGAGGAGATTGATAGAGAAAAACTTAGACTGCATTAAAGAAGATGTGATTTTATTACGAAGAGAGAGTTTACCAATTGATTGCCAAGTTTCAGAGGAAATATGATCCGTAATGGCGTGATCAAAATGGTGTAACCATTTTTGTTGAGCAACCGTCTGTGCAGGAAGTGAAGCAGAGGACAAAAATTTATAAATTTTGGAGGCGACATGACCAGATTTAATCCAAATATGAAAAAGTGAGATGGTAGAAGAAGTGGGATGAAGACGGCCTTTAGCAATGGCCACTTTGATTTTAAGAAAAGTATAAAAATCAAGATTAGTTAAAGAATGCTTGTGAGCCAAGGTAGAAAAAGGTAATGGTTCGCCAGAAACACTATAGAGATGTTTAACAAGAGAGATCCCTTTATCTGCCCAGTAGGACATGAGGGTGGGAGTAATGTTAAGCTTAATTTTGGAATTCCGCCAGATAGATGACCACCTAGTTTTATGTAAAGGAATTGCCACCTTCCTGTCCACTGTCCTGACCACAGCAATTGTATCAAGAATGATAGAACGGGAGAACAGGATATGTAAAGTAGATGCAGTGCAAAAAGAGGCAGTAGGCAAAGGGAATGCCAACTCCTGTTCTATGAGCAACCAAGAGGGAACATGAAGAGATGGAGGAGAGAGCCATAAAGCACCTTGAGAGGCCAAAAAAGCAGTTTGGTATTTTTCCCAATCAGGAAAATTACAACCTCCCATATCACAAGGACGACGCAAAAATTTGTATGCAAGTCGAGCACGTTTGTCATTCCACAAACATTTAGAAGTCAGACCATCGATTTCTCGAAAAAAGGAGTCTGATAACTTAATCGGAAGCATGGATGAAACAAAATTAATAATCGGCGTGATCATCATTTTGAGAGTCTGTAGGCGACCCCACCATGAAATATGTTTCGGAGACCATGTATCCAAAAGACGACGCACTTTGAGGAGAGTCTGGGATTCATTATAGGCAACGGTGGCATAAAGAGTAGAACAAAAATAAATTCCCAAGTACTTCAGGTGTGTAGACTGCCACTTAAAGCCAGCTGAGCCCATATGAGAAGGGAAACAATAGGCATTCAAAGGGAACATTTCCGTCTTATCCTTATTTAGGGTATAACCTGAAACCGATGTGAATAAGGAAATGGTATCAGAAATAGCAGGGATTGCTAAAGCGATATCATCTGAAAAAATAAGAACATCATCTGCGTATGCAGCAGTTTTAATACAGTGAGGACCAAAAGAAAAACCTTTATTATCAGGGTGTAACTCAATCAAACGAAGAAGAGGATCAATAGATAATAAAAATAAAAGTGGGGATAAAGGACATCCCTGTCTCGTGCCCTGACGAAGATTGAAAAACGACGACGTAGCACCATTAACTCTAATGTTAGCTTTAGGTTGAGAATATAAGGACATTACCATATTAATGAAAGAGTCGCCAAGGTTATGCGCGCATAAAACAGCACAAAGAAATGGCCAAGAGACCTTGTCGAAGGCCTTTTCCGCATCAAGGGCCAAGGCCGCGGCAGGGAGTTGAGACCGTTTAGCAGCACCGAGAATATGACAGAAAGTGCGTATATTGTCTCGCGCAAGACGACCTTTCACAAAACCAGTTTGGGAAGGATGCACAAGATGGGGGATAAAGGATTCTAATCTTTTGGCCAGGATTTTAGCAAAAATCTTTGCTTCCATGTTAAGGAGAGAAATAGGTCGGAAGTTTTAGGATCCGAATGGTCTTTCCCCTCTTTCGGGATCACAACTATAGTAGCTTCAGCAGCCGTACCAGAAACAGATCCATCCTTAACAAAAGAATCAAAGACAGATTTTAATTTGGGGACAAGCGTAGGAAGAAAAGTTTTATAAAATAAAATTGGATAACCATCAGGGCCTGGAGCCTTGCCAGAACGAGTAGCTTTAATCACAGACACGATTTCCTCGGGGGAAATAGGTTTATTTAAAAAAGAACGATCATCATCAGAGACCGACTGAATCGGAACCGATTTTAAAAAATCTTGACATTGGCCAAAAGAGGATTGATTAGAGGGGGTATACAATTTATTATAAAAGTCGCGAAAAACTTCAAGTATTTCCCCTGTTTGGAAGTTTTTTAGAGCCGGTGTGGTCAGTAATGGAAGAGATTTGCGAGGATTTAAAAGAGAAATCCTGAAATTTTAATGTAGCAGCCAAAATTTTCCCAGCTTGATTTTTTAACAGCAACTTCTTGGATTTTTGTGCTTGTACCCCAATATGGGCTCTTTTAGTAACAATGGTATTATATTTGTATTTTAGCAGTTTTATTTGCTGTAAACAAGTGGGATCCTTAGAATGCCTAAAGGAAGCTTCCAGAGTCTTTATCTGAGATGACAAATCTGTAAGTTCCTTTTTAATATCAGAATTTCGTTTGGGCATACATTTAATGACTTGACCACAGAAAGTGCATTTAAAGGAGTCCCATAGAACGATTGGGGAAGAGACAGAACCTTCGTTTTCATGGAAAAAAGTATCTATAGCTTTAGAAAATTCATCAACCTGAGAAGAATCATGCAAAACTTCAGTATTCAATCTCCATGAATGAGCGCGTGATTTAGGGGCAAAGGATGACAGCGTAAAAGTGACCGCAGCGTGATCAGAAATCAAAATAGGGTGTATAAGCGGAGAAGAAGAAGATGAAACAAGAGAAGAATGCACCAGGAGATAGTCAATCCGAGAGAAGGAAGAGTGAGGCGAAGAGAAGAAAGAAAAATCACTACCAGTGGGATTATGGAGACGCCAAATATCTTGAAGATGAGAAATGGAACACATGTTAAGCATTTGTTTGTGGGATTTAGGAGGGCGAAACTGAAATGCAGAGTTCCTGTCTAAAAGAGGGTCCATCGGTAAGTTAAAATCTCCACCAACAATAAGATTGCCAGAGTGTGGGGTGTCATTTAATTTTTTAGTAACCGATTACCAAAAGGCCGGATCATCAACGTTAGGAGCATAGATATTCATGACATACAAATCATGTTGGCCATCCAACAGTTTAGATAACAGCCACCGACCCTCAGAATCATGATCAGAAGAGAGTATCGATAAACAAGAATTCTTTGAAACTAATGTCATAACTCCATTTCGTTTACCAAAGGCATCAGAACAGCAGACATCCGAAACCCATTCCTTCTTTAAAAACAACGCTTCTCTATTAGTGACCTTGGACTCTTGGAAAAGAACCAGATCTGCAGACAGAGATTTACAGTAATCTAAGATTTTCGACCTCTTCACCGGATGATTCAAACCCTTAACATTAAGGGATAATACATTTAAACCCGGCATGGGAAAATATAAAGAAAGAAAAAAGACGACATGGATGACAGAAAAAGAGCCAACGTCACAAATACAAGGAACCAACCATCAAACAAAAGAAACACTGAGGGAGCGTCCATGTGGGGAATCCAGGATAAAGAAAAAGAAAGAAGAGAAGAAAAGAGAAAAGAAAGGAGGGAGAGAAGAAGCAGGAGGGGAGGTCTAAAAAAGACCAACATCATGCTAGGGAGAACGTGGAAAGGCGAGCAAGGGACCCGTACTAGGAGCAAAAGTAAGCGATAACAATAGCCCCAAAAAATATAGTAAACTGATAGCAGGAAAAGCGGAACTGGCAACAATCAAAAGTAGCACCGCAAAGCAGCGTCATAATGTAAATAGTCAAGCTATAATTAAGAAATTCATACAATCACATTTAAATTATCAGTCTAATGGCGAGAGAAATAAGTATAGTGATGAATACTATTAGAACAACTGATAAGCAAAATAATAGCATGAGGTAAATCATGAACAGTAGATGAATGCATGACGATCAATATGTATATCCTAAAAAAGAACTATATAGTTAATGAACAAACTATAACTGTGTATAACAACAATATGAATCTGAAGTGAAAAAGCAGGAATATACAAACATATAAGAAAAGAAAGGTAGGAAAATAGCAGAATAGGAGAAAAAAGAAAGATAAAAAATGACCCATAACAGAAAAAGCAATGTAACTATCTAAGAGATAAGCACCAAGAGAAGAGAGAGGTGACGCGAAGGAAAAAATGACAGAAAATAAAGACAAGAAGAGCTGAAGACAAGTTAAAAAAACAAAAAAAAAGGCATGATTCTAATAGAGGGAGAGCAAGAAAGGAGAAAGGACAAGAAACGGAGTAAAATAGAAGAACAAGAAAACAATGGAGAGATAAGAAGGGGTACTATTAGAAAGAGAGCCATAAAAAGAACGAACAAGTATAAATCCAAGGAAGAAGGACAGAACAGAAATGAGTATGGACATAAGAAGAACAGAAAAATAGCATTAACGGTCTTAGAAGTTAAGACCGACATATAAGCTCAACGAGAGAGAGGAGAGAACCAGGCATACAGAAAAATACATCCAGAAGCAAAAAGGAGACAGTTCAAGTGCCCGAGGCACCAGGAGTCTGCGAAGTCGCTCTTTGAATCTCCATCTCTATCTCCAACTGGTTGTCCAGGAATGTAGCTAAGTCAGCCGGCTCATCGAAAATTCTAGAGCGTCCTTTATAAGTAATGCGGAACTTCGATGGACCAGAAAACGAAAAGGGAATGCCCATCTCAGAAAGACGTTTCCGAAGATTCAGGAAGCCTTTTCTCCTTATAACCGTATCTCTGGCAAAGTCCTGAGAAATTGAGATTCGATGACCATCCCAGATGACTTGTTTAGCTTTCCGCATATGAGAGGGAATCAGTTCAGTATGCTGATGCCGCAATGGTTTAAAAATGATTGCTCTTGGCTGGGTTGCCGCTTTAGATCGAAACGTTGGAACACGGTGTGCTCTTTCTATCTCAAACTCTCTGTGGAATGAGATTTGTAAGGTGTCCGGAATCCAATGAGATAAGAACTCTATCATAGATGAAGATGATTTCTTTGAATCTTCCGGCATACCAAAAATGCGTAGGTTAGATCTACGATTACGGTCCTCCTGCTCAGTGAGATCTTTGCGCAATGCCGCCATTGAGCGTTCCAAGTGGTTGAGGGATCTGGAATGTTTTTGCATACCATCCTCTGCACAACTGATTCGTGATTCCGTAGCAGAGACACGAAGAGAGAGGGCTTTAAAGTCATTCCTGATATCAGACACCTCCACTTGCAATAAATCCGTGTTAGTTTTCATTGACTGTGCAATATCATGCACTTCATTAAGGCGCGTTAATATTGTGTCCAACGTGGAAGTAGTGTCTGACTGAGGAGACTCGGGCGTAGGAGACACTGACTTAAGTCTTTTCAGCGACGTGCCAACATCTTTTGAGTCCTTGTTGGTCGAGGAACGACCCATATTTGCAGCCATGAAGGAGCAGCCTCCAAGAAAAAATATGCAAACACTTGAGGGAAAGAGGAGAGCAGAAACTGCGGAGTCTGTATCAAAAAAACAGATATATCACACTGAGCTCAATGGGCGCTAAGTAAGTAATAGCGACCGACTTATATGCAGGGCAGGCAGGTAGCAAAATAATGATACAGCTACAATTAGAGCAGGAGAGCACAGCAATGAGTTCGTAGGAAAAAGATCCACACCTATATGAGATAACTGCACTGAGAGAAACAGCGCGTGAGCAGCTTAATTCCAGCCAAGCAGCAAGAAAATAACAGAAAAAAGGAAACAATGTTACCAATTGTAGGCATCACAGAAGAAACGACCTGGACAGCCAATTCGAACTGTAATATTGTATCCAAAGCGGCGCATCTGAGGAGAAAATGCCAGCAGCGTCAAGAGCGGGAAAATGGCGGCCGCCCGTGAGGAAAACTTGCGCCTCTGGAGCGTGAGACAGAAGTCATTCAGCCGGTGACCAAAACATCAGGAAAACACCGTCAAACAGCTCCCTGCATGTTCCGCTGCTGAAGGTTGCTTTTTCCGCATATAGGGGCAGCAAGAAACGGAGAAATTAGCTCAACGGGACAAACTCGCCTCGGAGCTCAAGCGCAACACGCCATGCTGAAGCGGCGCGCAAGCCATGCCCCCGTGCTTTTTTATTTTTTTAATGAGTAGCACATTACTCCAGAACCCATAAAGGATTAGTGGTGAACTAGTATAGTGAAATATTAAAGTAACATTAGTGGAGGATTTTTACGCGGTTATTTGGATTAAGAAGAATAGTAGAGGGATACAAGAGGGAAAGGTTTACATTTATACAGCGCTTGCAACGCGCTTGCAACTCCTGATAAGGCATTGAGTTGTTTTTTGGTGAGTAGCATGCTACTCCAAAACCTCAACAACAGGATTAGTGGGAAAATAGTACAGTGAAATATGAAATTTCAGTGGGGGACATGTTAGTCTACTATTTGGATTGAAAAGGAATATTGGCGGGATAGAAGAGGGAAGGGTCTAGAATTTTTTTTTCTTCTTTTTGTGGAGTTCATAGCAGTAGGAGGGGTTTTATGATAAGTAAAGGGGAGTTGGAGGGATAAGAGTCAGAGGGGAAAAGTCCTGTCTGGTTTTAATTTGTCTGACCCAACCCCTTCCTTTTTTTGTCATGTACATGTCAATAGCCTTACTACAGCTTGTGATGTTCCGTAGCGCTATTGGAATCTCGGTACCCCTATCTCTCTGGCTAGTGGTTGTCCGAGCCGATGTGGTCTGCTGATATTGTACGTTTAAGGCCTGTTTAGAGATGAGTCACTGTGGGTGTTGGTCGGCGAGGTGAAAATAGGCTGGAGTCTGGACAGGGGTTGGCCAGATTCCTACGCAGGTCAGTGTGGCGCATTATATGTACGGACGTGTGCACTGAAAGGCCACTACTGCATTTTATGAGGCAGAAATTTGCTCCAAGTACAGTTATTTTGTAGTACCTTGAAACTAAATACATGCAGTACAGCGGGCCTACTAGGTACTAAAACATGAGTGCAAAGTCGCTGACCTGATTGAATTACCCTTTTCCAATCATCTACTGCTCGCTGTCTGTCAGTTTCACCCTACAACTTGGAATAACTATGCAATCCTCTACTTAGCAATGGAACCAGCACAGAATTCTACCACCGACTGCAGCAGTGAGCTTTGTGCGCAAGAAGCCCCTTTCCAGCACCCCTCCACTTCGATGCTTTAAAACTGCTTAAAAAAAGCCATATGGTTCAGTGAGTTGTTCAATCCTCTACACAATAAACTTGCAGCTGCAAACATTCTAGAATGAAACAACTGTCTGCAAGCACTTGCTTTTTTACTGACTGCTGATACTCATGGGAGCACATCACCTACTGAGGCCTGGCAATGGTAACCCTTCAAAATCTTCTTTAATGCATACTTTTTAATTATACAATGAACATTTTCAACAAACAAGTTATGTTGCCCTATCTCACAGTGTAAATACATTATGCATTCAAACTGCATTAATAAAACAATTCATACCATAGTTTGTTAACATCGACCTTTCACACTGTGTGGCAAAGATACTTCTGTATACTTTTTCCAAATATCTAGCTTTTAAACCCAAAAAACTGTGTTTGCATCTATTTATCACATTTAACACGAGACAGTCCCGTTTGTTTATAGTAAAGAGAGTCAATACACCTACTTGGGTTACTCTTTTATAGACCATCCAGTAGCCATGGACACTTCATGAAGGATGCCTAGCCATCCTCAAAGCTATTTAGCACCTTGTCACATGTCTTAAGCTCTTTGTAACTCACTACATAAATAATGATGCCATATCTTACCACAAAAAGCACCTGTGACAAATGGATGCAGGTTGACCAGATTTACTACCTATTGTACAGTAGGTGTTAAAGTAGAGGAAGAGAAATCATGGGGTTTCCTGGACCAAGTAAGGACTTGTTTTGCTTCTCTATGAGGTAAAGCAGTGCTCGGCGCTAGCTCACCTGGGTGTGTGTTCCTGGCTCTCCCAGTCTTGGAAGACCACACACCTCCTCCCTGTGTTTTGGAGACTCTGATGCTCACAGACCTTTCCTCGCTTGGAACCAGTGCTTCAAAAAGGGCAATACTGGGAGCCACCCATCCCCAGAAGTGAGACCAGACCCCACTGGGAGGTGTGTCCCACACACCTCTCTCCCTGGCTCCACAGTACTTGCACCACTCTCGGTTGGCTGGCACTCTCTTCTGGTGTCAGGGCAAAGTCTAAAACCAGAGGCACAATTTTAGCATAAAGGGATCCACCTTAAAAGGTCTGCCTTAAACTGTGAGGCGCAAAGGAAAGTCTGGCAGCCACTATCTACTGCACTGCCCGGAATGGTGCAGGGCTGCTGACATACCAGCACTCCCCGCATCAACAGCACGTCTTACTCTGGGGTGGGTTCATAAGGCTGACCGGAGTTCATAGCAGTGGCCTCCATCAACCCCTATATGGGCCACTCTCAACACAGACCCTACCTGCAGCCAAACAATGGTGGGGGTGAGCAGAGAAAACAATAGGAAAACCCCCCAGGGAGGTGGCGGTCCCCGAGTTTAATTGAACCCTAAGTGGGGGGCCCATGTGCCCCCTCCTTTATTTTTAGCACAGCAGCTTTTTTTAAAAGACTCACAGGAGACTGTGCATCTTTTTTTTATTTTGCTGCGGGTTTGCGGATGCACCCAGGAATCCGCCGAATAATTTTCAAAAAAAGCTTTTCAACCCCCTGGGCTCCCTGTGGTGGGTCAGGGTGATCCTACCGTTCCTCTTTTCTTTTTTTCGCGATCCAGCTTCAAGCTGCGTCCCATGATGGCTGCCAAACTTTCTCATTGAAGTGTTGCCAGCCAATCAAATTTTAGTGGGATCCACAAGTCCACTGCAAGGACTTGCGGCCCCAGATACCTTTTTTTTTAAAGTTAAATATCTCATAAATTGCTGAGCCGATGTACACCAAATCACAAAAAGAACACTTTCTGGACAACATCTAGCTTTCTGTCAAATTTGGTTTAATTCTTTTTGGCAATTCAGGCTGTGGTCGTATTTATTTAAAAAAATGAAAAATCTCCATAGACATAACATGGGGAAAACGCATTTTAGAACCCCCTTTTTTCCTGGCCCCCGCTTGACAGATCACCACAAAACTTACAACACAGCAGCTAGACCAATAAGGGAAAGATTTGTGAAATATTTGTGTAGATTCGTAAAGCGGCGCCAAAGTATTTATCAAAAAAATGTCTTTTCCTATAAAAACATTGATCATAACTATACCTACCTACTGGTTCCTCCTGCAGCCCCTTCCAATACACCTTTTGATGTGCTGGGTCCTGAGGATGGGGTCCCTGGGGCTTAAATCGACAAGGGTCATAGGGCTCTGTTCCCCCTCCAAATAAACATTGTGGCAGGCCCTGTGTCCCAGGATACTCGTTTATGGTCTAGGGAAGACCTGGCTTGGCCGTTCAGGCTAAATGTTCCAATGAGGCACTGGGTGAAGACTGATTTGCATATAGCTTGGTCTGAACTGGGGTGGTGAGGTGAGGGATTCAACCCAGATGTTGGATTGGGGTGAGTGTCTGCCAAGTTTCAGCACTCCGTACATCATCGCCTTGTGTTTGCTTTGTTTGCCCTAAGTTGGCAGGGTTTGCCCAGACATGGGTCCCTTGCTCACTTTGCCACTCGATTAAAGCAAGCCTGGCAGATGAGGGCTGTTACCCCGAAAGTGGTCCCAGGATACTTGTTTCCATCCTTCATCTCCTTGTGTTTGCTCTGTCTCCTGATTTAATTTGAATTTGCTGCACCTACTCCCCATGTTCTATTTCATAGGTTGTTAAGAGACAGTGATATAATCCTTTTTTTGTGTTATGGTTGCTTCCCCCAATCGGATCATTGTTTGTCTCTATCATATAAATTACAATGGCATTAGAGGTCTGACAGTAAGTACAAAAAAGCCCGGGGCAAGATTAGACATCATTACTGCCAACACAGAAACAACCCCCTTAGGTGATGAAAACAATCATTATGTGCAACACTGACCCTTTAGCATACAGTTTACGCCTTGTATAGTTCACATAAACAATCAACCAAGGATATATAGGAAGCACTCTTTGAGCACAATGTTCAATCTTTATAAAACTATTTAGAGAAATCCAAAATAGTAAATATCAATTCCAAAACAAATGCCCTACTAGGAAACGCTTTTATCAGTATCAAAGACCTGACACCCATCAAACCAACATTAATAAAAGAAGTTGATATCAGTAGAGAACTGAGTACTGTAAACAGTGTCTACTCAATGGAGAGAGTTTATTCCTTACCACCCTGTTTGCAAACAATGAAACTCTCATGAGGAATACACCACTGAGTATTCAACATATTCTACTGAGAACAGGGTACATTCTATGCAAGTTGTCAAAAAAGACACTATTTGCAAAAAATAACCAAGATCTGAAGGTGCTAAAGATCATACTACCTGTAACCTTCATATTGTGGTGAAAACTTTAGTAAAGTTAGCCCATCTTCTGAAGTGAACCAAGCATATGTATAGAAGTTAATTAGTGGTGATCACACTGTTCTATGTTACATATAAGTTATTATGCTGACATGATTGTATCCAACAACTCAAGAATGCTTACAAAAGGTAATAATCACTTCGTAGAAACCTTCCTCTTTTGGAAATGTTTGCAGAACCAGAAAGTTGATTTTAACATAATGAATACAAGTCAGCTGTCACTTGCACACAGCTTTACTCTTCAATACAAACATTTATAATGTGCCCAATACCTCTAAACAGCTAGGGTGTATTATGAACACATGCGTTTTGTAAACACTCATACCTGTTAGCTAGACGCCGCTGTACAAAAGTATGTAGAGAAGTGATATGGTATTTTACTTGCCACTTTGTAAACTACAAAGCAAACTAGCTCACTCATTGAGGGATGTCACCATTGATGTCATTTGAGATGTCAACAGTCATGTCATAAATGATGTCATAGATCATGTTATGAGCGATATCATATGTGAGGTCATAAGCATTGCATGGCGAGGGCCCAAGCCATAGTTAGCACTGCTAACTATAACTAGAGAATTTCTGTGTTTTTTTAAGTTAAAAAAGGTAATGTCGCTGACAAATTCACCTAACTATAACGTTGCTTTAACATTTTGTTTTTTTCAGTGAGTATATATATACCTTATATATACCTACCATTTTGTTGTAAAGGCATGCATGGTAACGGCATATGCATGGCAAAAATGCTTGCTAAATGCATTGCATTGTGATTGATACATGGTAAAGGCTTTATGTTATAATGCTTGCATGGTAAAGTTTGTTTCCCCATCTAACTTCAGTTAAAACATGGACATCTTTCTCTCAAACCACCTCCTTTATCACATCAGTAGGTGCCCCAAGACAAAACAAGAGCACCTCTCTAGTCATTCACTCGCAACTTGACTCTACTTCCCACATAGGCACACAATAAACACAACACTCATCCAGCCAAGCACTTCCCCATGGTATAGCATGCTATCCTTTCAGTAATCCATTTTGGCAATTCACAGTGGGGTATGAGGCACTATATAAGTCCTGAAGCACAATTAAATATTATTTTCTGTGGAAAGATGCTCTGTAACAGCCCTGTAAAACTTGTTCTCCATCACACTGGTAGGTGCGGTGTACAAAGACAAAATAAGAGCACCTCTCAAGTCATTCACCCACAACACAACTATACTTCCTACATAGGCACACAAAAAACACATCACTCATCCAGCCTAGCAATTCCCCATGGCATAGTGTGCTTAGGCCTGGGCGGTAAATTGTGTTCCGCTCTCGGAATTTGCAGAATTTGGGTAATTTTGCGTTCCGCTGAGTACGCAGAATTGCCCAAAATTCCGCGATCCGCGGCTTTGTGGAATTTTTGTTTGTTCGTGCTTTCAAAATGTGTGTTCGCAAGATATTTCCTCGAGGACTCAAACACCGTTCATGAACAGGAAAAAAGCATCGCTAACGAACGGGACAAGCAATTCAGCATGTTTGCGGAATTTCTGCGTGCTCGCTGGGATTTTTTACCATTTTGCGGAACTTTGCGTAGCGCGACTAAGCAAATTCCGCCCACCACTATTACTATCTTTACAGTAATCCATTTTGGCATCCGGTAATGGTTTATGAAGCACTATATAAGTGACAACACACAATACAATTGGTTAGAGGGGGGTTCGCGGGTTGCGTCCCTGTCTGTTGCACTGCATCAATGAGGAGACGTTCCTCGCTAGAAGAGTCCATTAATCATATTTCATCCTGTTAATCCATTTTTATCCATAAGCTTTACGTCATTTTCATACTTCATGTATTTAAAAAGTAAATCACTCCAGAGGCAGCCAGGTGAAACTTGGATGTGTTTATTTTGCATATTCAAATGTCTAATGCTGCCGAAGCTTTTCCACAGACATGTGCTTTATACATCCTGTCGAACAACCAGTGCTAAAAACCCAATGCATTTCAAACTTTTTAGTTCTTTCTCAGGGGTACTGGAAAAAATAGATAAAGGACCATTTAAACATATATTCGAAAAATGAAAATTACATAATAATAAACATACTGTGAATTTCTCAATACTACTGTCCATACAACTAAGTTTATCAAAAATCCTTTAATCCCCCACAGTGGCAGTTTCACCCTGTGCACATAAATCACACGCTTTCTATTCCTTCCCCCTCTGAAAACAACCTGAACTGACCATCTAGACATACCAAAAACTATAATACAAAAGCATTTTCTGTGGAAAGTTCCCTGTAAAAGCCCTGTAAAAATAATTCCCAGTCCCGTCTAGTTCATCCAGCTGTATGTTACACAGCTAAGGCTTCAGGTTGTTGTAGAAAAGCTCCATCAGATTTGAGTGAGCTTGCTAAAAGGAGCAGGTCAGAATATAGGAGCTGTAGTACTGCAAACCTGTATTACTACATTCTGAAATACCAAGTGCACTAACACATAACACTTTTAATCCAGTTTTTAAGTATCCATCAAAAATGGGTTTGCCAGGAGGCTTGTAATGAGATTCTTATATGAGCCAGTAGCACAGAGAGGAGGAAGTCTATTAAACCATTATACAAGAGCGATAGACCAGACAAGCATACTTAAATGAGCCAAGTGTCAATTTGTGTGTATCCTTCTTTCTTTCACAGTCATATTACAGAAATACGTGGGGGCTATATATATCCCAATTATACATTAGTGGATTGACCAGTGCCCAACTTAAATTTTGTTTGGATTGTGAGTCTGCGGCGGGCTATAGCATACTCAAAATAATACTGGCCTTGAGGCGGCATCCAAAGTAACATGCTACTATTGGCATATTGGCAATATTTCTCTGCACCAATGGCAAAATGCAGGCCCTGACATATTAGAAGCAGTTCTTGACATAGATGCCCCTTTGTAAAAAGGCTTGGAAGCAAGACAAAATTCTTGGCATGGAGTCACACCTGACAAAATGCTGCCACTGGAATTTTACAGGAAATTCTTGGCATACACAAGGGCACCCAAGGTCAAATAAGACCCTGAAACGCTGGAAGAAATACTGGACATAAGGGGACACCTATGGCAAAATAATTTGGTGCTGGCAGACTGGACGTAATTCTTTAGAGAAGGAAGACATAGTAGAAGCAAACCATGATAATATCCTGCCTTTTCAAATACTGGAGGTAATTATTTGACGTATGAGCCACCCATTGTATATGGGTTGGATTATTGACAAACTTCTGGTACTGGAATATTGTATGTAATTTATAAGGGTATACCCATAACAAAATGCTGGCATTGGCGCAATGGAGGTAATTCAAGGCAAATCTGGGAAAAATAGGGTATTCTCCTGGAAGTTTTTTCGCCCCTCCACTTTCAAAGATCACCTCAGATTCCATTGAAGGTGCAGATAAGCAACAAAGACAGAAGAAGGGTACTAAAGGCTGGGGAGTACATGACAGACGGGCCAACATGGAGCATCAACATGGCAGCTGAGGTTTGGATCATGCGACCTGTGTATGGCATCAGATCAACAACATTGAGGTCCTCACCTAATGAAAACAGTCCTGCGGATGTCATCACAGCCTTTGTTCCACCTTCCCTGAGTAGTCAATAAGATCAAAAAGAGTTTTGCATCTCCCTAACTAATAGCAAAATGCACATTGAAAGCACCAACATTCCACCACCATGTGGTACAGTGATTGTGCTGCACTACAGCCATGCAAATCTAGCAAATATGTCCAAGTGCCTAGAAATCATTGCCAAGTACCGGCATACATCAGTTTAAATTATGCACTTAGCAAAGTGTATAGCTCATTGAAAATCTGGGCCAGAATGGTTGCTAAGGGGGAAGAACCCATTTATGGGGCTACTTTGGGTGAGACATATCAGAGAGATTTGTGTGAAAAGCATTTTATCCAGTTCTTCTTGCTCAATACTATGAAATCTGGGTATAAGATTTTCTTACAAATTATATAGTAACCACCAAAATTACCACCACATTTACAACAATACAAATTGAAATACAAAAAAGTATGTTCACTACATCTCCACTTACTGTACACGGTTAATCTTATTGGAGTACTTTGACCAGTGCTAATTGGGTTTTCAACCAAGCAGCTGTAGATGTCATCATCAGACATAAAGATCCGAGTGATGGTTAGCACCTTCTGATCGTGTGACAGTAGCATCCTAGAGTCATTAATGAGGGGCTTGCCATCTTTCATCCAGGTGTAGATAGGCTTTGTGCCATTGTCATGTGTACAGTTCATGGTGAAGAACTCGCTGAGTTCGAGTACCGTAGACGCGGCAAGAACAACCTGAGGCTTGGAAACTGGAACTAGAGAAAGAATAGAAAACAGTTGTGTCTTGAACTTACTTTAGATGTTGTTGAACTAATCCATAAACAACTATGACAATTGATTTTCGTTCCTTCACCAAATTTGTACTCGCCATGCAGAACAAAGGAGTAATTAATTATCAAGAGACACAATAAACAAATAGATGCTGATTACATCTTATTAATCAGCAATCATTCAGCAATTGTAGGAATTCTCAAGACACCCGCCTCCTTCATGCAGTATTACAGGGGCGTTATGATGTGAGAACGTGCCTTTTATGTGAAAATGATGCACCTGGTCACTTGGCATGAGTTACTACATGTGAATGCCTATGCATCTTAAAAAAATGCGAGTCCTACTGGCTTTGCCAGTACTTGTTTTTAATTGTTTTTAATACAGCACATCATACTTCAACTTTAGACAGCTTTGTTTGCTGGTAATGGAATAATTATCCTGTGGCATTGCAAAACATGTTTTATTATTTGAGATTCTGATTACTGAATGAAATGACAAACCCATTCTATGAACCTTGTTTTGTCTAGATTTTGAGAGCTTTAGCTGGCCTCCAGAGCTAATGCCATGTACTGAATGAGCCACTTCTGTGGTCTGACACCCTAAAATGACCTTCAACCACCACCATTTTTTACTGACTTTAGTCTGTTATGTTACCCTAGCCTTATGTAGGATGGTCTTGCATATGCCTGCTTCTCTTCTGTTCTATAATCTTGCTGTATTTCAGTAGAATAGTCTTGCCAAGAATAGAAGGTGTGGGGTGTGGAGGTGCATTGTTGTGGGTGGTGGTGCACATATGTGCTCAATGTTGGATACTGAGGGATTAAGTGTATAATGTTCATAAACTAAAGGCTATGCAAATGAAAATGGAACCTGAAAATTTTGAGAAGAAAAATCTAGAATGGTTCATAGGAACGCTAGAAGAAGTGGTTCAGTGTCTAAGAATAGAACTAAAAAGGGGTAAATTCAATAGGGTAAAACTGTCAAACCGAGGTAAAGGGTTTTCTGTAGAGTGCCAAACCAAAAAAAGGAGATACGGGCAGCACAAAGAAGGCAAAAAAAGAACTTCACACAAGAGAGACAGGAACATATAAACAAGCTGAAAAAAGAATTCAAAGCAATGGTAAATAACGCAAAAAGGGTATATAAAGAGAAATGCTGGTTAGACCTGTTAAAAGCAATAGAGGAAAAAACTTAAGGCAATTTTGGAAATTGGTAAAGGCAGCAGCTGGAACAACAGATGGAGAATTAATTTGCGTGGTGAGTGAGGCCGCATGGGATGAGTACATAAGGGAACTATACGGGGTAAGAGCTCCAAGAGAGAATGTAGAGACCAAAATATGAAAAAATATCTGAAGACTTAATATACAAATTTAATGAAGAACAAGTAGAGCTTACAATAAGAGAACTTAAGCTAACCCGTGCGGCAGGACCAGATAATCTCCCTGCAATAATACTGAAGTCGGAGGTAAAATGGTGGGCAAGATTTCTGGCCAAGATGTTCCATGTAATATTAAAAGAAGGGAAAATGCCACCTACTTGGAAGGGTGCCATAATTTGGCCAATCCACAAGAAAGGGAGTAAGGAGGCTCCAAAAAACTACCGGCTGATCAACCTCCTAGACATAGGAGAGAAAGTATTCTCAAAAATTGTACTGAACCAATTGAACGCATGGGTAAAAGAGTTCCAAATAGTACCCACAGAACAGGGAGGATTTAGAGCGGGCCACTCTACAATAGATCATGGTTTTGCTTTATGGGCTATGGCAAAGAAGTCGACGGAACAAAATGGCAAGCTATGCTGCTGTTTCGTCGACTTCCGAGCAGCTTTCGATTCTGTAGACCGGGCCTGCCTATGGGATACTCTAACGAGGATAAATATCCCCAAAGACCTCCTGACAATAATAAAGGAACTACACAGGGAAAACTGGGGGCAAGTCATTAAGGATACCGTGGGATCTTTGACCCCAAAAATACCCATCGCCAATGGACTAAGACAGGGCTGTGTGTTGGCCCCCCAGCTTTTCTCTATATTTCTGTCAGACCTCCCGGCACATCTAGAGGTTGAGGGTAGTTCCAGCCCCAAAATGGATGGAAATAAGTTACCCTGCTTACTTTACGCAGACGGTCTGGTAATAGTAGATCAGACCGAGAGAGGCCTCCAAAGAAAGCTTAACGCCTTTAATACATACTGCGCTAGCAAATTTCTAACAATCAATCTAGACAAAACAAAAACCTTATGCTTTGGGAAAAAGATAAGCAGGTTCAGTGGGTACATTGGTGATCTCAAATTGGAGACAGTCAATGAGTATCGATACCTAGGCATATGGTTCGATAAGTCTTTAAATTGGAACACCCATCTGGAAACACAAAAAGCTAAAGCACACTCTTCCATATGTGGTTTAAAAAGGTTTAATAGGGATTATGGAGAGATGTCACATCGTCCAATGCTTAGAGCTTTTGAGGCAATGATCCCCCCCCCAAGTCCTGTACGGAGCAGAGATCCTTTATTTGAGCGGTAAGGTATCCTGGGACGCGGTAGAGGGGAAATGCATAAAAAGTCTCCTATCTCTTCCACAATCTTCTATGATACAAGCCATAAGAACAGAAATAGGCACAAAGGCCTGGGTGATACAAACGCAGATGGCTGTAATCAGATTTTGGAAAAGACTGGAAGATCCAGAAGGGCAAAAAGTAGCCCACTGATGTCGGAAAGAAATACAGAAAAGTGAACTAAAATGGGCAAAGGCCAGTAGGGAAAGATTAGTGGAAACCTGTAAAAGGTTAAGGATCGATGTGGACCAGGAAACGTATCAAGTTCTCGGTACCAAGTGCGAGCTGAAGCAAAATGGGAAGGAAGTATCTAGACTGATTGATTTAGATTACTTAGCAAAGAAGAATTCAGTAGCACATATGCTAAACGCATGGTCCAACGAAAACTGGTTCCCCTACTTAGACATCCTACCCAACCGCGGATACAGGCAAGAGATCCTGAGGCTGCGGATTGGGATTAACCCATGGGTAATAAACAGAGACCTTAAAGCAAAAATGCTAGATCAGCAAGGGCACTGCAGGTGCAATTTGGGAACTAAAGGAGACCTGCTACATATATGGCTAGATTGTTTGATACTATTAGAACAGCGAAAACTGTGGCTGCGCCCTGTATTCCTAAAATATGATATAAGAACAAGCCAGCCTTTTAACAGAAATCCCCTCCATTGATATTGTAATTGCCCTTGGGAAATTCATAAAGGTGGCCCTGAGTGCATTGAGAAATCAGGAATAATCTGTAGTACTGTATGAAATTTTAATTGAATGGAAATACATCCTGTGGAAAAAAAAAAGAAAGGAATGGGCTCGTAAATGTAAATATAAGTTTTAAGGTATATGCAATTTTACTGGTGTTTTGTATTTTTATAATGGTGCATAAGATCTTTTTATTGGATTAATTTAAAAAAAAAAGGTTTTATTGTACTTGATGTGAATATTCTATTCTGTGTTACGATCATTGCATTTGTTTAAAGACTATGGTCCTAATAAACATACACTTTGAATGAATGAATAATGTTATTTGGGTTAGGTGAATTATGACTTTGACCTATTGGCTCTGACGTGGTCTAATGTCAATCTGTTTTCTGACTTTACCTTGCATTATGGCAGTGCTGACTATTGCCTTTGACATGCTCTCATGTCATCTTGCTTTGCAATTTATATTATAACATAATATAGTGATGTGTAGGCCTGCCTAGTAAGAATAATCTATGGAGTAGGGCTTGATTGTGTCCCTTTCAGACTCTGACTTTATCTTGCTTAACAGCAGTGCTTGCTATTGGCTTTGGCAAGATCTTATGTCATCTTGCATACTAATTCTGCTTCTTTGCACGAATAGAGGCCTATGCTCGAGTGACTCCATTTTCTAAGCTGTCGCCATTTTCTGAGCTTCACTAGGCGAGAAGTGTAGGTTTTCCTTTTCATTTGTTTTTTGCACTTTACTGACCAGAAAAAAATGGATTTTGTCAGAGGTATGTGCTCGCTCTGCTCTGAAGCCAGAACAGACGCCTGGCCAGCTGAAGCTGTGGCCTTGGTGTGGAGTGGTACAGACTCTGATGGAAAAAGGGGGCGAGTCTCACTAGGAGCTTCGTCTTAAGTCTCCTGTTGTACTAAATGAGGTGTCTGGGTTCTGTCCGGTGGAAGTTCATCACAGAGATGTGCAGCTGTGGTGGTGGGGCGTGTAATGTTGCCATTGTCTCCTAGCTCGGCCGAAGAATCAGACTCCCCTTTGGCGAAGTGGAGCAGGATTAACAGGCAGTTGTGAGGTATTTTACTAATGCTTATTTTCCTACTGTTCTTGCTTACCTATATTTCTTCTGTTTTCAAGTTCCATACATTTATATACATATATATTTCTACATATTTGTTTGCCTTGATTGTGTTTCAATCATACTATTGAATGTTAGAGTCTGCTAGAAGTGATACAATTTGGCCTACCGTCTATCATGTACTAATAAATATATCCCAGATTTACCAATTTGTCTCTTCCTTGTGGCAGGAGATTGTGTGAGTATGTGGTTTTTCCAGGCGAGTATTCTGTTGTGGAGAGGATGGCAAATTCCCTCCTAGGCAGCGCGTGTCGTCGGAAAATTGTTATGAGTTCTCTTGGCAAGTGAAGTACAAGTTTTTACCTATTCCTCCCTTGGGTAAGTATTGTAAGTGTTGTATTTTTGCCCATGGGGGATGTGTCTGTAAGGTCTGTCCTTTTTGTGAAAAGCAAACCCATTACATGCCACCAGCACACACTGTTCAAAGGCAAAGACAATGATTAAGCCCCCTTCGTCTACTGCTTGGTGGGTGTGTCAATCCCACTATAACCGTTCTCAGCTACATGAGTCACTGTGGGGTTTTGCCTCTACCTTTGATATTGTGATTAAGGTACTGGTAGGTGACTGGAGGCCCTAATTTCCAATATAGACTCCTCACATACAAATCAAACTCCTTATACACATTCAAGACACCCTACAAGTCAGGCCGGACTTCCTTTAAGAGATGCATCCCCTTCCGCCAACCATCCAGACCCCTCATCTCTGCAGCATTCCTACATGCTAACATCACATGCACCCAGAGAACCAGATCCAGAGGATGAGAATTCTCTTACATCGCTCCTAAAGCATGAAACAACATCCTTCTCCATATCAGATACTTTTCTCTTTTTGAATTTCAAAGCTGAAGACCTTAATTTTCAATTGAAACATCGAAACGCGCGTTGGCGTGATTCTTATGGATGGCAGTAAACTAGCCCTTGTGGACAACATCTTTCCATCAGTCATGCCTCCATAATCTGCACCCTTGCCCTGGCAACTATAATTCCACCCTTGTTGCAGGCACCAGTGTACTTGCACAAACGCATGTATGAGTGAATGAGGAAGTGAGTGAATCTTTGAGTGATGGTATATATGTGAATATCCCCTTGTGTGTAATGGAGTGTGAGGAACATCCTTGTGTATCTTATGTATTTACCTAATCTATGAGGGGGAATATCCTTCATTCCCCCTCTGTGTTTATCACAAGAACACCAAAATGTGTTGAAATGACTTGTATTTAATTATAGATCTTTTTGACTTGAAAAAATCCTATTAAAAAAATAAAAACATCATGTACTAAACCAAAGTATCGGTTATGTCCTTGGCTCTGAAATTTCCTTGAAGTCACCCCTTTCTTAACTGTGTGGATCCTGTAGGGGACCTTTGATATCCTTTGTGGCAGAGTTGCTTTGTTCTATTTTGTTATGTTCTAATCCCCACTTTTCCTGCCCACATCCGAAAATCCCCCTGGGGAACCCCCTTCTATTATATCTTGCTTTTCAATTGACCAACCTACCATAAGTAGGGCTAGGCACAAACACCTACTCAGTGTTCAGGATACCCTCACAACTCACACTACGCTTTACAAATACACATAACAAAACATAAATCCTCTGACAGCTAAAATAAATTGACATGCAGCACATAAGCTTCACATTGGCACTATAAAGTAGAAACTAGCACTACAGCTGCCACAGAGGAGATTGCCTGTGAAAGTGTTGTTGTAAGCTGCCCAGTAAGGGACTGGTGAGCTTTTCAGGAATGCTCCACAGTTGCCCCCCTACCCTGCATTGAAGATGGGAACATCCTGAGGAGGTTTCCACTTTCTATGTGTGCTAAAAAATGCAGCACACATGGAAAGAGGAAATAACGCCTAACAAGGAGGGGTAAAGATATTTTTCCTTTTTAAGCCTCACTGGGGAAAGTGTAGCATTTTGACACATTCCCAGGTTATCAAGTCTTTGTAAATATGGGAATGTGCCAAAATCAATGCATGGATGCATGTGAATGCCCATGATCAACCAATGGAACATCTCCCCAATGCAAAGTAACACAAATCTTTGGTCCCTGTGCTTTGATTGGGCAGGTTTCTGGGGAAACAATGGGCCACTTTTACATGAGCTAGAGGTGGTTCAGGGTGTGCACAAATGATTGTTGATGATGATGCCTAGGGGAGACACCATCAGCATTTTAAATACCTTTCCCACCACATGTGCCAGTGATTAATTTGTAGTGATTGTTTCTTTTCTTCACTTCGGCACCTCTGTGCATTGGCTGGGATTTTGACACCTAGGAGAGTACAGGGTCTCTAAACCCCATTCCTACAATAATGTAGATTCAACTACAGGATGTGAGCTTTCATATTGTTTCAGTAGAACAGAATTTATATTGAAAAATCACGAAGCAGATACAAATACCAGAAGGCAGACAAAATCATGAACGAGGAAGTGATGAATGAGATGAAGGTACACAGACAGCGGACCCTATTCACAAAGGTAATTTTACCTGTGTAAACCCATGTGTAAATGTACTCTTGCAGTAGCTCTACACTCTTTTGGTATTCACCCCCTAAGATCAAGAGGTATAAACATCTAAGATCAAATCTGCCAATATGTAGTTACCACTAGTAACTTTTCACACACTAGTACAGGGAAAGTTATTAAAGTTTTTATATATGTATTTATGTTTACATTTTCAAAGTCACTGCTGTAGAAAGTACTTTTGACGAAAATACAAGTCTAAAGGGAAATTTTATACAAAGTGTTGTTTTGGATTCCTGCGTCCAATAATTTCTAGAGAAAATATAAAACAAGGAAAATATGCAGTAATTGGATGTGACGGATGTTAACCCCTTGCATGCTGATGACGAACCCCAGCCGTCATGCACTACGGTGCTCGTGTGCTGATGACGGCTGGGGTTCGTCATGGCCCGCCCCTGTTCATTTGTTTACAGCACAGGGGCGGAAACGGGCCAGCAGTCAAGGGGTTAATTAAAACATGAAAATACCAAGTGTGCAGAGGGTCAGAAGGGGAAATAATTTAACGACCTGTCAACTCATGCCCCTAGAATCAACGTAAATACATAGAAAGAGAAGACAAGGTCCATTACTGACAAACATTAAATGTACTTGAGGAACTCATATATCTCCCCGGAGGCCTCCCCTTCCGCTTGTCCAAGAGCTATGGGTACCGACGGATAGAGCGGGGCCTCAATTTCCCGAGCAGTTGCCGGGCGAGGTGAGGCATTCACCCACACAAAGCTGGGAAGAAGATCCCCTTTCTGTCTCCAGTGGACATTCAGGTTCCAAGTTTTGGGGAGATATATGAGTTCCTCAAGTACATTTAATGTTTGTCAGTAATGTTTACTGTATTTGTACACCTATCCCATTCTGTTGCAGTAGCTAACTATCTTGAAGGTCCTGATGAAAGCTGGAGCATTGCTCCATTATGCTGAAACTAGTCGACCACCTTACACAGCGCCATAGTGTAGCTTACTCATCCACTACTAGGCGTGTTTTTAATCTTGACACCTACACTAACTTCCACAGGTACTCCCCTTAGTCTAGGTAGTTGATTTTAATAATCACCTTTTCTAGAGCACTGCACTCATCCTATACTTTTCTTTGAGCATGACTGTGGCTTAGTACGCCGCTCTCCACTGATACTCCGCCACGTGATGATTTGGGCAGTATATGGAGCGACTGCTCATTCCCATATGATGAAATGCCGCCACGAGGGTGGTCTGATGGGAATTCCTTAGCCCAGTGTGACCCAACACACTCTTCTCACACATGCACCTGCGTGATTTTCATTCACCATTTAGGGCAACACACACCCCCCTGGACCTGGTCTTCTCTTTCTATGTATTTACGTTAATTAAAACATGCCTAGGAAATCTTATTAACCACAGCAAACTCAGTTGCGAAACTCCAGATAAGAGAAAATTTCTCAATTTAGCACTTCTGCAACTGTTCAAGCCATGGTGTAATGAAACAGAATTACTTCGAGATTTCGGCTGCAGTGAAGATTCTTTTATGCATGTAAAGATAACATTCAATGCACAATGTTCCCTACATATCTACAAATGTTAAATGATGAGATTAAACAAGAAAAAACTATTACAGCTGAAATAGCTAAAGACAGTCCTCAAGATAGTCAAAGTTCTGGTCCACTGAGTCAAGATCCACTGGGACAACCAATAATAGAAAATGAAGCAGCAATAGCCATAAATGAGGTAGAACCTGCAATGCAACAAGCACAACAGTATAATATTATGTTGTAAAACTTAGAAGTATTGAACAACAAAAAATATATGTATATAATATAAGTTACACAACAGATACAACATGGTTTGTTGCATAAAAAATAGAATGTCAATGTTCATCATTTAAACCTATTCTTATGTACATCAGTGGTCTAGTTGAAACAGGTAAAAGTTTTCAATTAAAGTTGTGACCAGTTATCTACAGAAAATTACAGATTCGCATTTATCTTGTATTGTAACAGCTCCAACTAGATTAGCAGCAAACAAAATTAAAGGCATTACTTTACATAGATCACTTATTTACCCAGTTGAACATGATAATAAATTGAAACATCAGAAGCTGTCTGGAGAAGCTTGTTATGAAGTATCAAGAGTACTGAAGAAAATTAAACTTCTAATCATTGATGAGGTGAGCATTGTCTCAAACTTAATACTTGCCTTTGTACACTTGAGAATGCAACAGATTTTAATCACAGAATACAATGTTCTGTGTGGAGGAAAACATTTATTTGTATTTGGAGATCTACTACAACTAGCTCCTGTAAATAGACAACCAGTTTTTAAAACACTTGTGCATGAAGACAATAGAAAAACTTTAGGAAGTACTGGAAATGTGAACATTTGGTTAAATTTCGAATATAAAGAACTTATAAAGAATTTGCGAAAAGCTAGTGATGAATATTATGGAAATATTCTTAATGATATAAGAATTGGTGTCTGGTAAGCAAGCTTTAGAAATTCGGCTACCAAGGAACTTGTTTACAACTGAAAACACAGTGGCTGAAATAATTTACAAGAAGATTGGAGAAAAAAAGTCTATAGTTTGCCTTATGCCTACACTGCAAGAGTGTTCTACATTTGATCAAGAGCTTTTGAACTGGAAAAACAAGAATTATTTGAAATTAAAGCTATTTATAGAATTGAACACCATGGAGTGACTATTCTTCTTACAGAGAAACTACAGACTAAATTGCACTCTTTGGAAAAGTCTGTATCTAAAACTACAGGCTTAGAAAAAACCTTACATGACTATAAAAACTGCTGGGTAATGTCACGATGTAATTTGAATGTAGAAAAAGGTTTAGTAAATGGAGCAATTGGAAAAGTTGTTGATTTTGTAAAGTTTCTGAACAGAGATTGAATGAAATTTTAGAAAATAAATTTGAACAGATGAAAGAGGTAAGACAGATTGGGCATTGTGTTGTATGTTATTTGCTTGTAAAAGACTTGTATGTTTGCAGAAAACAGTTTCCTCTTTCTTTAGCATATGAAGTAACTATTCAGAAATCACAAGGTTTAAGTATAGACAGTGCTATGGTAAATAGTGGAAGTACAGTGTTTAAAAAGGGAATGGCATATGTTGCATTATCACGAGTAAGAACATTGTCTGGTTTGTATTTATTGATTTCGTTGAGAAAAAAGATTAATGCTGATGTAAATTGTGTAAGAGAGTATAATTGTTTAAGAAGACTTTATACACCAGATTTAGGTGAATCTTCCATATATGAGAAATGTGTTGCATGTCCAAAATGGAAATTTGTCAAAGATTCAAGTGAGGAAGATGTGAACATGAATTAACAAATTCCTTTTGGATATTTTGGAAGCCAAAGTTAGGATTACATCATTCAGCCTATTGGGAAGATTTGAACAGAAATTGGACAGTACTGCAAAGAATGACTAATTCTAATTAGTGTTTGGATTATTATTTGTAAGCATGGGCTGAAAATTCATTCCGCTCGCGGAATTTGCAGATTTTCTGCGAGTTCGCTATCCGCGAATTTCATGAAATCACGGTAAAATTCGCGAATCAGATGGGAACGAATTTTCAGCCAAGCACTTACAGGGTTACAGCAGCAGGTGCAAAAGTTGAAGCTAATTTTTTATAACCTTTTACAAAAGGGTTACAAAGAAATTAACTTCAACTTGGGCACCTGCTGCTGTAAATCTGTAAGTGCCTGCTTGCAACTATTCTCTGACCCTGCTCTGAGCCTTGAAGCAGGGTCAGAGAATAGTTACAAGTAGGCAATGAGGCGCCTGTCACGAAAATTAAACCTCAACAGGAAGCAGTGACAGATATAAAAATAAGCATTTGCAATGCAATAGGTCTCGCATTAGGAAAGTTTGAGCTATTGGTCTTGTAAATGACAATTTTTTTTATTTATGTGTTGGTTTTGAAAATAGCTAAATTAATAGCTTTGTCATTTATAATGCCAATAGTTATACCTTTCGCAAATGTGACACCTATAGCATTTGTAATGCAACATGTTTTGTATTTACGTGATTTAGATGTATTGATAATACAAATTACAATTGCTTTTAATTTTTTTAATAATTAATACTTAAATAAAAGTGATTTTAATTTATGTTGGCAATAGCTTAAGCTTTTGTAAATAACTTTTGTGAAGATTATGTTCAGAGTATTTTATTGTGATGAAAATACAAGAACAGAAGTGAAATATTAACATCTTTTTGTGACATTTGTAATAAAGCTTGAAACATTGAGAGAACATATTTGAACTAGTTGTTGTTGAATGGTTGCGCAGATTGATGCTGGGGTGGCGCTGAGTGGTGCTGTGGTGGTGCTGAGTGGTGCTGTGGTGATGCGGAGTGGTGCTGTGGTGGTGCTGAGTTATACTGGGATGGTGCTGAGTGATGCTGGGGTAGTGCTGAGTGGTGCTGTAGTGGTGCTGAGTGATGCTGTGGTGGTGCTGAGTGATGCTGTGATGGTGCTGAGTGGTGCTGCTGAGTGATAATGTGGCTGTGCTGAGTGATGCTGTGGTGGTGCTGAGTGGTGCTATGGTGGTGCTGATTGGTGCTGTGGTGGTTCTGAGTGATGCTGTGGTGGTGCTGTGGTGGTGCTGAGGGATAATGTGGTGGCGCTGAGTGATGCTGTGGTGGCGCTGAGTGATGCTGTGGTGGCGCCGAGTGGTGCCATGGTGGTGCTGAGAGCCATAAATCTAGGTGGCCGAGAAGGTCCTCAGCCTCGGCAGCACTGGAGGCCCTTCAATGGCTTCCTATCCACAAGAGAATTCTGTTTAAGGTCCTAACTATCACCTATAGGGCCTTTCACACGCAAGGGCCGCTATATCTCTGCAAATAATTCGCGAGATATTACCCTTACAGAAACCTCAGGTCAGCCACAGCAAATCTACTGACGGTGATGCTGTGGTGCCACTGAGTGGTGCTGTGGTGGTGCTGAGTGGTGCTGTGGTGATGCTGAGAGATGCTGTGGTGGTGCCGAGTGATGCTGTGGTGGTGCTGGGTGATGCTGTGATGGTGCTGAGTGATAATGTGGTGGTGCTGAGTGATAATGTGGTAGTTCTGAGTGAAGCTGGGGTAGCGCTGAGTGATGATGTGGTGATGCAGAGGGCAGAAAGGCACAAAAAGCAGTCTAACAAAGGGCAGAAGGGCAGAAAAACAAGGGAAAAACGAGTCTAACAGAGGGCAGAAGGGCACAAAAACCAGTCTAACGGAGGACAGAAGGGCAGAAAAACAAGGGAAAACGAGTCTAACAGAGAGCAGAAGGGCACAAAAAACGAGTGTAACAGGGGGCAGAAAGGCACAAAAACAAGTCTAACTGAGGGCAGAAGGGCACAAAAAACGAGTCTAACAGAGGGCAGAAGGGCACAAAAACAAGGGAATAACAGAGGGCAGAAGGGCACAAAAACGAGTCTAACAGAGGGCAGAAGTGCAGAAAAACAAGGGAAAATGAGACTAACAGAGGGCAGAAGGGCACAAAAAACGAGTCTAACAGGGGGCAGAAGGGAAGAAAAACAAGGGGAAAACAAGTCTAACAGAGGGCAGAAGGGCAGAAAAACAAGGGTAAAACGAGTCTAACAGAGGGCAGAAGGGTACAAAAAAATGAATCTAACAGGGGGCAGAATGAATACCGCCCTGCATGTTTGTCCACGAAGATGCCATCTTTTTGTGCAATACCTCTACTGAGTACTTTCTACTGTCTAATCAGTAAGTGCTCCCTCGTTGGCTAAATGTATAGGAGCAGATTTACAATAACTGATGCATCCCCAGGGATGCGCCAGTTATTGTGCGCCGCAGCTCCGCCACCCATTTACAATGCGACGCACCATGTGGCAAAAATGGCACAGATGCGTCATGCATCTGTGCCGTAAAAGCAGCGCATTGTTGGATCTGCGTCGCAAGCGCGATGCAGCTCCAGCAATGCTCTGGGGGGCCCTATCTCACCAATGCTGCATCAAGCCTTGTGCCTGCTTCAAGCAGGCGCAGGGTTTTGATGTAGCCTCGGCCTAAAAGTGACTGAGTGAAATCTTGTAGATTTCACTCAGCCACTTTTAGGAGGCGTTCCTGCGCAGGAACGCCCTCCCTTGCGCAGGAACGCCTCCTGATGGCGCAGGGCTTTAGAACATGACGCATCTCTCAGATGCGTCACGTTGTTAATACCCAGCACCATGGCGCATCTTTTGTGCTTCCTCTGCGTCACAAAGGTAAAGCAACTGCGGCGCAAAAGAGGCACAAGCGGCTTGTAAATCTGCCCCATAGTGCTTTTACTACACTACAGCTGCGTAAAGGGCCAGAAGATGTGTCTCCAGTGACGATGTGTGCCTGTGCCTGTGTTACAGGCACACATGGTCACTGGAGACATATCTTCTGGCCCTTTACGCAGCTGTGGTGTATTAAAAGCACTATACACTTACCCAATGAGGGAGCACTTACTGGATTAGCCAGTAGAAAGTACTCCAGGGCAAATCGCAAAAAAATACGCGATTTCGCTGAAAAATTCGCAAATTCGCCGATTTCTTTTGCGGGTTCGCAAATTTTGCCCATGCTTAATTATTTGTGCTATTTGATATTGCATTTGGAAAATTGTGTTGAAAAGTAAATGGAGTATGTATTTGTTCTGTATATTGTACCAGATGTAAATGAGAGTGTACATTTTGGCGATTGTCCTTCAGATAAATAATATATGTAATGTACAAGAAGGATGTAATAAAGAGACTGTAGTTAGGAAAACAGATAGCTACAATGCATCTATTCTGACTTGTTTTTTTCTACAATCTAGATGAATGTTTTTTTCCCTGCTGTTCCATGATTATACTATGTTGGTTGAAATTACTGTGTATGGTGAAGTTAAGTGGAATCTGAGCGGACAAAAAATGGAAACCGAAAATGTTATGTAATTCTAAAACTATGCTGTCCTTTTAAAAAATGTAATAGTATAATTTCTGTAATACATTACATTACATAACAGTTTTTCTTCTTCTTCTTTATAGTAGATAGTGGTTCCTAAATTACTTAAAAGGTAAGAATCGAAAACATAATATGTATAGTAACGTGTAAAAATATTTGAATTCATTTATATGTTATTTATTTGTAATAAAAATTATACTTGATCCTTTATATAAGTATGGGCGGAATTTGCGAATTCGCGGTCCGGGAATTCACGCAAAAGCGAATTCGCAGTTCGCAAAATCCGCGAATTCGTGCGAATTTGCGAATTTGTTTTTTGGGCGTGTTTGCAAGGGTTTTTGCCAGTTCGCGAGGGTTCTTTACAAGTTCGGGAATGCGAACTTACTTGTGTGGTCGCAACGGTCGCGACCATGTTGTTTCTACGTGTCTAGCCTGTTTGCGACCCTGTGGTTCATCGCGGCCACCCTCCGGGTCATCACTGCCACCCTCGGGTTCACCGCTGCCAACCTCTGGTTTATCACTATCACCCTCTGTTCACCACTGCCACCCTCTTGTTCATCACAGCACCCTCTTGTTCATCACTGCCACCCTCTGGTTCATTACTGCCACCCTCTGGTTTGCCACTGCCACCCTCTGGATCATCACTGACACCCTCTGGTTCATCACTGCCACCCTCCGGTTTGCCACTGCCACCCTCTGGATCATCACTGTCCCCCTCTGGTTGATCACAGCACCCACCAGTGCCACCCACCAGTGCCACCTTCTGGTTCATCACTGCCACCCTCTGGTTCACCACTGCCACCCTCTGGTTCATCACTGCCACCCTCTGTTTCATCACTGCCACCCTCTGGTTCATTACCGCCACCCTCTGGTTCGCCACTGCCACCCTCAGGATCATCACTGCCACCCTCTGGTTCACCCTTGCCACCCTCTGGTTCAGCACTCACCACTGCCACCATCTGGTTCGTCACAGCACCCTCTGGTTCACCTCTCTCACCCTCTGGTTCACCCCTGTCACCCTTTGGTTTATCATAGCACCCTCTGGTTCACCACTGCCATCCTTTGGTTCAAGACTGCCACCTTCTGGTTCATCACTGCTATAATCTGGTTCATCACCCTCCGGTTCACCACTGCCACCCTCTGGTTCATCACTGCCCCCCTCTGGTTCACCCCTGCCACCCTCTGGTTCAGCACTCACCACTGCCACCCTCTGGTTCATCACAGCACCCTCTGGTTCACCACTGTCACCCTCTGGTTCATCCCTGTCACCCTCTGGTTCATCACAGCACCCTCTGGTTCACCACTGCCACCCTCTTGTTCAAGACTGCCACCCTCTGGTTCATCACTGCTATCCTCTGGTTCATCACCCTCTGTTTCACCACTGCCACCCTCTGGTTCATCACTTCCACCCTCTGGTTCATTACTGCCACCCTCTGGTTTGCCACTGCCACCCTCTGCATCACCACTGCCACCCTCTGGTTCATCACTGCCACCCTCTGGTTCACCACTGCCACCCTCAGGATCATCACTGCCACCCTCTGGTTCACCCCTGCCACCCTCTGGTTCAGCACTCAACACTGCCACCCTCTGGTTTATCAAAGCACCCTCTGGTTCACCACTGTCACCCTCTGGTTCACCCCAGTCACCCTCTGGTTTATCACAGCACCCTCTGGTTCACCACTGCCACCCTCTGGTTCAAGACTGCCACCTTCCGGTTCATCACTGCTATACTCTGGTTCATCACCCTCCGGTTCACCACTGCCACCCTCTGGTTCATCACTGCCACCCTCTGGTTCCTCACTGCCACCCTCTGGTTCATCACTTCGTGTAGGTTGGTTTTGGCGGTGTTTGGGTCTTTGGTGAGGGATAGGATCAACTGGGTGTCGTCTGTGTATGAGATAATGGTGAGGTTGTGTTGGCGTGCGATGGATGCAAGGGGACTCATGTATACGTTGAAGAAGGTGGGACTGAGTGAAGAACCTTGGGGTACGCCGCAGATGACTTCCGTGGCCTCTGATTTAAAAGGGGGGAGGCGGACTCTCTGGGTTCTTCCTGCGAGGAACGAGATTATCCAGTCTAAGGCTTTTCCTTGTATTCTGACATTGTTGAGGCGTTGTATAAGGGTGCTATGACAGACTGTGTCGAAGGCTGCGGAGAGGTCAAGTAGGATGAGGGCAGCAGTTTCTCCGTTGTCCAGTAGAGTTAGAATGTCATCTGTTGCTGCGATGAGGGCGGTCTCGGTGCTGTGTTTGGCTCGGAATCCGGACTGTGAAGGGTCAAGGGATTTGTTGGATTCGAGGAAGGCGGCGAGTTGACTGTTGACGGCTTTCTCAATGACTTTGGCAGGGAATGGGAGGAGAGAGATGGGGTGGTAATTCTTAAGTTCAGTGGGGTCTGCTGTAGGTTTCTTCAAGAGGGCGCTGAGTTCGGCATGTTTCCAGCTTTCCGGGAAGGTGGCGGAGTTGAGAGAGCAGTTGATTACGTCTCGGAGATGGGGTGCGATAATGGAGTCTGCTTTCTTGAAAATGTGGTGGGGACATGGGTCGGTAGGCGATCCTGAGTAAATGGTGTTCATCAGGCGGATGGTGTCTTCAGTGGTGATTGGGTCCCAGGCGCATAGGTTGTTGGAGGGGGGTTTTAGTTCAGAGGTAGGTGGGGTGGGTTGGTCTCCAAAGCTGTTATGTATGTCATCGATTTTGTTGTGGAAGAACAAGGCTAGAGAGTCGCAGAGGTCTTGGGAGGGAGTGATGTCGTTCGTGCCGGCGGTGGGGTTGGTAAACTCTTTGACGATGTTGAATAGTTCTTTGCTGTTGTGGGCGTTGTTGTCGAGTCGATCCTTGAATGCTGATTTCTTGGTGGATCGGATTAGTTGGTGGTGTTTGCGGGTGGCGTTCTTGAAGGTGGCCAGGTTGTCAGTGGTTGGGTTTTTTCGCCAGGCTTTCTCGAGGGTGCGACAGATCTTCTTGGATTTCTTAAGGTCGTCATTAAACAAGGGGGCTTTTTTGCTGCCTTGCTTGATTTGATGGTTTTTCAAGGGTGCTAATTTGTCAGCGCTGTGGGTGATCCATTGTGTGAGGTTGGTGGCTGCTTGGTTTGGGTCCGATGATTTTGCAGGAGGGTTTTGGTGAAGCGATGTGAAGAGCTGGTCGGTGGTAATTTTGTTCCAGTTTCTCCGGGGGATTGGTTGTGGGTGGTTGTGGGTCATAGTCTTTTTGTAGTTGAAGTGAACGCAGCTGTGGTCCGTCCAATGGAGAGTTGTGGTGTGATTAAAGGAGATGTGCTTGCTGGAGGTGAAGATTGGGTTGAGCGTGTGCCCGGCAAAGTGGGTGGGGGTGTCAACCAGTTGTTTGAGTCCGAGATTGGCGAGGTTGTCCAGAAGGGTGGTGGTGTTGCTGTCGATGTTCTTTTCCAGGTGGAAGTTGAGGTCTCCCAGTAGAATGTATTCCTCGGAGGGGAGGGCGTGAGGGCTGATGAAGTCAGTGATGTCTTCGCTGAATTGTATGCGGGGTCCGGGTGGTCTGTAGATGATGGTGCCTCTGAGTGTGGTCTTAGGGTCGGTGTGAATCTGGAAGTGAAGGTGTTCGGCAGTTGTGAGGTTGTCATCGGAGCTGGTCGTGATGCGGATGGTGTTCTTATGCACAATGGCGATTCCTCCTCCTGTTTGGTTGATGCGGTCCTTTCGGATGATCTTGTAGCCGTCCGGGATGGCTATGACGATATCGGGCGCTGATGAGCCGTTCATTCATGTTTCTGTAAGAAAGGTGACGTCCGGCGATGTGGTGTCGAGAAGGTTCCAAAGTTCAGTGGCGTGTCTGTGGACCGAGAGGGTGTTGAGTAGGATGCACTTCAGGTGGTTAGTGTCGGAGCTCTGTTTGCAGTCCGTGGATTTGGTGTGGGTCCTGATGCAGTCGAACTTGCAGGAATGGCAGGTGAAGGATCCATGGGTGTGTCCTGGGGCGGCTTGGTAGCAGTTTGGGAATCGGCCGGGGTTGAGTGATGAGAGGGTAGCGCCGTCGTACGATACGCGGGTGGAGTGGATTTTGCAAGGGTCAGGGGGTCTGGCACTGGGCGCGGTCCAGGCGCGGACGGGCTTAGACGGGCTTACCTTTGACGCACCTTCGGCGCGCATGGGGTGCGATCGCTACGCGTGAACGATGTGCGCAGAGGCATCTGTCATAAGTGGATAGTGGAGGAGGGCGGGGCGAGGAAGAAGCAGCTGGGAGGCGGGAGCGGGTGGAGAGACGGGCTATGAGGCACAACAACAACAAAATGGCAGCAAAAAAGAAAGCGAAACAGGGCGAGACTGGGGCACAATCTGTGGTGACTCCTAGGTATGGGCAGAGGCACAATTGGGCATAAAAACCTTTAAAATCAATGTGAGCAGAGCAATGCGAGCAGTATAATGTTGGTTCACGCAACCAGGCAGTACAAATGACAATATGACAATACAGGTTGTGGCAGCAATGCAGAGGTATTATAGTGCTCGGAAATTACGAACAAAGACACTAAGATAGCGCTAGTGATAATGACAGCAGAGCGAGCGAAGCGCAGACACCCTCTGGTTCATCACTGCCACCCTCTGGTTCACCCCTGCCACCCTCTGGTTCCACAGTCACCACTGCCACCCTCTGGTTCATCACAGCACAGTCTGGTTCACCACTGTCGTTCTCTGGTTCACCCCTGTCACCCTCTGGTTCATCACAGCACCCTCTGGTTCACCACTGCCACCCTTTGGTTCAGGACTGCCACCCTCTGGTTCATCACTGCTATCCTCTGGTTCACCACTGCCACCCTCTGGTTCATCACTGCCACCTCTAGTTCATTACTGCCACCCTCTGGTTCGCCACTGCCACCCTCTGGTTCACCACTGCCACCCTCTGGTTCATCACTGCCACCCTCTGGTTCATCACTGCCACCCTCTGGTTCATTATTGCCACCCTCTGGTTCGCCACTGCCACCCTCAGTATCATCACTGCCACCCTCTGGTTCACCCCTGCCACCCTCTGGTTCAGCACTCACCACTGCCACCCTCTGGTTCATCACAGCACCCTCTGGTTCACCACTGTCATCCTCTGGTTCACCCCTGTCACCCTCTGGTTCATCACAGCACCCTCTGGTTCACCACTGCCACCCTCTGGTTCAAGACTGCCACCCTCTGGTTCATCACTGCTATCCTCTGGTTCATCTCCCTCTGGTTCACCACTGCCACCCTCTGGTTCATCACTGCCACCCTCTGGTTCATCACTGCCACCCTCTGGTTCATTACTGCCACCCTCTGGTTCGCCACTGCCACCCTCAGGATCATCACTGCCACCCGCTGGTTCACTACTGCCACCCTCTGGTTCATTACTGCCACCCTCTGGTTCATCACAGCACCCTCTGGTTCACCCCTGCCACCCTCTGGTTCAGCACTCAACACTGCCACCCTCTGGTTCATCACTGTAGATTATGGAGGAAAGCACACCTTCCGACCCTCAACTAAGATGAATTCATTTGGGGCTGGTTAATGTGTCACTAAATTTGAGCTTCAAGTCTGGCACCTGCTTCCTTAGCTGTAAGTGCTTCCTGTTGCAGTTGATTTTTACAGGAGCATTGTGCCATACTTGTAACTATTTTCTAACCCGTTCTTTGAGGGTCAGAGCAGAGTCAGAGAATAGCTGCAAGTAGGCAACTAAACTCTGGAGGGGCCCCTCAGGAAGCACAACAGGGAATGGTTACAAATTAGCTTGAACTTTTGCACCTGCTAACTGCTTTCAGTTTTGCATAATTCGTTTTTCTGCAATTTCCGACATTCGCTGGGCGCGAATTCGCTCGAAATCGAACTTGCAATCCGCAAATTTGCAGATTTCCTTTTTTTGCGTGTTCGCCCGGTTTTTTGCTTATTCGTAGCCCGCTTGCAGCGCACCAACCGCGAGGTTGCCCATGCGGTCGTACATGGGCGTGGCCATCTTGTGCGCGTTGCGTATTTCCGTTTCCAGGCGCTATTGGCAATGTCGCGTTGTGTGCGGCGGCTATTACGAGTTTGCACGTGTTTTTGCGTACTCGCGGGGGGAAAATCGCACAAACTTACCCACGCAGTCCTCAATGGGCATGCCCATCTTGTTTTTCATTCATTGCTATGGTTCTGTGGATGCTTTCTAATCCTCCATTCATCTGTGCAATCCTTTGTTTCCTTCGACTTTTTTTTATCTTTTCTACTCTATATCTATCCCTCTTTTTTTCTAGATCTATATTTTGTGTTTTTTTCAACTTTTTGTTACTTTGAAAGCTACTTTATTAAAAAAAATGTACTTTACTTTTTCCCTATTCTTTCCTTTTTTTCTTTCTGCTGTACAGCACCATGGCAAAGGGAGCCGGGAAGGAGAAGGGGAAGGGTACCGCACCCCGTACCCGGCTCCCATGCGGGTGATTGCGGGGGGAGCAAGTCACAGCCTGGGAGATCTTCAGCATGGAGGTGGTAGCCACACACTGGTTTACTATGTGCAGCGCTGCCTCCCAAAGACCATTGCGGCAGGATCGCTAGTGGGTCCGCGCTCCAGGAGCGTCGGAAGCTATGGGAGAAGGTGTGCCGGGCCATGTACAAACACTCTCGGGTCCGGTGCACCTACAACCAGGCCACGCACCGTTGGTCCAACCTCCTGGATCGCGAACACGACCTGCTTGACCTGCTAGGCGTCGAGACCCCCGGGCTTGGTGAGTAGTAGTAGCTATTTAATCACTACTCTGTTTTCTCCCGCTCTATGTGTTATCATATTGCAATTTCTTTTTTTTCCGAAGAGCAATAATGCTGGAGATTACATTGTAGGTAAATTATGTTTCAAAATGTTCTGTGATTGCATTTCAGGTGCACTGCTCTCCTGCTCAGTGGCGGTGCTACTATGCTTATTTGTTTTCGATTTTTTGTGCTCATTTCATTGGCCTGAGTAATTCTGTATCAGTGTACTTTACAGAACTGTGCAATGCTAGACACTAAGGGGCAGATTTACAATTACTGGCGCATCCCTGCAAATTAGCAGGGATGCGCCAGTAATTGTGCGCCACGCCTCCACCACCCATGGTGCGCCGCATTTACAATGCGGCGCACCATAGGGCAAAAACAACACAGAAGCATCACGCACCTGTGCCCTAAAGGCAGCGCATTGCTGGAGTTGCGTCGCAACCACGACGCAGCTCCAGCAATGCTCTGGGGTGCCCTATCTCCCCAAAGCTGGGTCAAGCCGTACGTCTGCTTCAAGCAACCGCAGGGCTTAGAGTGACGCAGCATTGGCCTAAAAGTGACTGAGTGAAATCTTGTAGATTTCACTCAGCCACTTTTAGGATGCGTTCCTGTGCAGGAACGCCCTGCCTAGTGCCAGAACGCCTCCTGATGGCGCAGGGCTTCACAACGTGATGCATCTCCCAGATGCGTCACGTTGTTAATATACCCCGCACCATGGCGCTTCTTTTGTACTGCCGCTGCATCACAAAAGTAATGCAACGACGGAGCAAAAGAGCCGCAAGGGACTTGTAAATCTGCCCCTAGAGAATCAAGTCCAGTCCTTCCTTTGTACATCTGCCACTAAGAAGAGATAGTGGTGGTGGATTGATAGTTTGAGTATTTTAATGACTAGTTAGAAAACTTACTTTTTAGTGTTCTCACTGGTCTGCAATCAAGATGGACTTTGTCTGTCACTTCGCGTGCTGCGGAGTGCTGCCTGCCAGTCCTAGTCGAACCTTTTTGTAGTTGGTTTAGTGAGTTACATAACTTTCCAAGTTGACGGTCCGCAAATCCAGCAATACTAATATCCTAGTAGACCACATCAGATAGATCAATAAATGTAGTGCAATTGTTGTCTATTTGCTATTTCCCCGAAATAATTTGTTATTGTTCTTTTGAAATGTTTGATTTGGTTGACAACAATCATCCATGTTTGAGTCTTTCTTTCATGTTGTACATCAGCTTCCCCCAGGGGCAAGAGGACAGAGGAGGAGGTAGCAGTGCCGGCGGATGAGGACCAGGAAGGCCAGGATTGGTCACACAAGGGCTCCTCTGCTGGCCCCAGTAAGTTTTCATGTTAATATTAATAATTATACTTCCTTATCTTTTAGAGTACCTATTTTTTACTAACGTTCCTCATTCGATTTTTCCTATATCGTCTTTGATCTTCTTGTAGAATGTTTCTAAATTCTTATCCTGCCTCTACTATGACTCCCTGTGGTACTAATAGATTATTATTATTAGTCTGTCTGTGTAGCTAACTAAGCTTGCACAGTTGGCAAAAGGTGTTAAACAAAACTCCCATTCTATTCAGCAATAGCTCTATGCACTGAGTGCAGTCCTCTGGGTTGTCCATAATGTCTTTTGAAGTCTTCTAAATGTTTATGCTTTGACAATTCCCAACAATAAACTGTCAATGACCACCAAGAAAGAATAAGATAATAGTCTACTTTTTGATTGGATAGGAGGACAATCCATACTACTATTGTTGCAGGGACAATTCTGCACAAACAGAACTATGGACACTAAATAGGGCATTGTTTATCAATTATAATAGGCGCAGTTAGACTTTCCACATAACTCAGTCATAACAGAATTTGAACCCCCAATCTCCTTACTGACTAGCTAGTGTGGCAGAGTCATTTAATAATAATAATAATAATACAGATGCTTGTAGAGTGCGAACAGCTACCTCTGGTGAGGTGTCCTGGCGCTAGCGAGTCCAACAGCAGAGAGCGAGTAGTCAGGAGGAAGATCAAGATTATTGCACAAAGAGCCAAGTTTTCAGGAGCTTCCTAAAGCTAGCTTCTGTCGTGGCAGATTGGATGGCAGGGGGCAAGGTATTCCAAAGTTTAGCCGTGCCGGCAGAGAAGGACCTGCCTCCAAGTCTAGCTTTCGCGCGGAGTAGTTAGCTTGAGCAAGGAATTTGAGCGCAACTCTCGTTTTTGGTGGTAACGGGGAAGCCGAAGTTTTAGATAATTGGGACACGTGCCTTTTTGTGCCCTGAAAGCCAAGGTAAGCACCTTGAACTTAATTCTGCTTGCCACTGGCAACCAATGCAGCTCGTGCAGATGCGGAGAGATGTGCAGCCTGAAAGGGACCCGTTTTATCAGTCTCGCAGCCGCATTCTGCACGATCTGTAAGCGTTGCACCGCATATTTGGGCAGACCAAGAAAGAGACCATTTGAATAGTCAAGTCAAGTCGCGATGTGATTGTTGCGTGAACAACCGTTTTTCGACACTCGACTGGTAGCAGGGGCAGAAATTTTCGCAAATGTCTGAGTTTGTGCAGGCAGCCAGCAGTAAGCTGTTGTATATGTGGCAAGAAGGACAGATTCTCATCCCATCTTACTCCTAGATTTTTTGCATGGGTTCCGGGAGATGGGGCAGGGCCCATTTCCGTTGGCCACCACAGGTCCGGAAGGGGGTGTTTGTGATTTCCAAAGAATAACACCTCAGTTTTGCTCGCATTCATTTTGAGTTTATTAGTGTTCATCCATTTGGCCACGTCTCGAAGACAGCCCCTGATTTTACTAAAAACTGCCTCTGACGTGTCTGTATAGGGGAAGACCAATTGAGTGTCATCCGCGTATGATATTGCCTTGACCCCCCATTTAGCAATCAAGGTGAAAAGCGGGGCCAGATAGACATTGAACAGCAGAGGGCTGAGTGCCGACCCCTGTGGGACACCACACCAGAGGCCTTTAGGTCCAGAAGAGAAGGGGCCCAGGGCCACTTTCTGGGACCGATCTGTGAGGTAGGAGTGTAGCCAGTTAAGTGCTTTGTCTCCAAGGCCGATGTCCTTAAGTCGAATCAGCGGTCTGTTATGATCTACCGTATCAAAAGCAGCGGATAGATCCAGGAGCACCAGCATAGCTGATGCCCCTGAATCTAAGGCCCACCTGATCGACTCGGCAACCTCAATGAGGGCCGTCTCGGTGCTAATGCCGGCCCTAAAGCCAGACTGAGTTTCATGTAGGGCACCGCTTTCTTCAATAAAGCTGTTAAGCTGCCGTTGGATCAGTTTTTCAAGCATTTTGCCAGGGGCTGCTAGAAGGGAGATGGGTCGGAGATTGCTCAGATCATCCGGCGCGCCTTGGGGTTTTTTTTTCAGTGGGAGAAGAGTGGCCTGTTTCCAGCAGTCCGGAAACGTGCCTGTTGTAATGGACGTGTTCCATATGTGTAAGAGGGGAACTGCGATTGCGTCAGACATTAATTTCCACAGTTTAGGTGGGCATGGATCATCAGGTGCCCCAGATTTACATTTCTGTATTTCTTTCAATGCCTCAGCGAGGGTGATGGGCTGAAATTGATTTAAGGAGGAAGCGGGTGGCTCAGAAACTCCCAGCTCATCCATAAATGTCGGCTCGGGGTCCGTAAAATTATCGTACACTTTTAATATTTTGGTGTCAAAGAAATCTGAGATGGTTTCACAGAGTCTTGCGGATGGGATAATATCCGTCTCGATGGCTCTGGGTTTGAAGAAAGATTTAACAATCTTAAAAACTTCTTTACTTGATTGTTCCGCCTGCTGGATGGAGGTCGCAAAGAAGATTTTTTTGGCCGTTTTTATGGATAAATGTAAGGCATGGAGGGCTTTTTTATAGCTGGTTTTGGCTGATTCGCAATAATTTGCTCGCCAAAGGCGCTCCAGCTTTTTGCATTTACTTTTTTCGGCCATCAGCTCAGGGGAGAACCACGGAGCAGAGGGAGATTCTCTGCGTGACATAGCGATTCTGGCCGGAGCGATATGGTCCACTACATTGCCAATCCACGAGTTCAGTAATGCAGGAGTTTACATCCGAGGTAAGGGGTAAGGGGTTTGCTCGAAGTGCCGGGCATAGTGTGTTCGCTGTTAAATTATCCCATTTTCTACGCACATAGGAGCGTTTCCCTGTGATCTGAGACTGGGAGGAGATTGAGATGGACATAGTGATTAAGTAGTGATCCATCCAGAGCAGCATTTAGCTCCCTAATTCATCAATGATTGATCCCCAATGATGATTATCCAACCCAGGACATAAGACTACAGAGTTAGAGTCCAGAACTGTCAGAGCCACGGACTCATGCTTGCAAATTGCAAACCCTTTGCTCACTCACTCATGACTTAAAACCACAGAGTCTATGTAAGTTTTAAAGCTTTATTAAAAGTAAAAACATTTATTAAAATCAAGTTCATCATACAACATAAACGGTGGATTGAAAATGGAAAAGTGCCTAGTGATTTCACACATTAATTGTGGGCGAGCCCTCACCTGGTTGGAACTTAAAATCTTCTTTGTGGTGCTGAATCATTGCTGACTCCGTCCTAGTGATGATGATCTGATGTTGCTCTTGTTCTTAAAAGTGAAGCTTCTGTCTGTTATGAGAAAAACGGTGCATGTTAAAAAGCAAGCATTCATCAGTTGTGCCAAAAAGTGTAGCAAGACAAGCAACACCCTTCCCTGAAAAAAAGTGCAATTTTTAGTTTTGACTAGACAGTCACAAATTATTACATTTGTTTGTGTAGTCGTAGTGAAATTTTTTCATTCCTAGACAAAATACTAGGGAGTGGTGTATATGGCATCTAAGAATCTGAAATGTATTTTCTAGGCGGAACATCGGCACAACCATCCACCCGTGCCATGACCAGCGCGGAGGTGGGCACTACTGGGGCGGAGCCGGTGCAACAGCCAGCGGAAGCTGCTGTGGGGGATGCCACGGTAGTGGTGGACAGTGATAAGCTATTATATTACTTACTTATTGAGATAGCAGACTGCCGAGTGTGCTCTCTGCACGGGTGCATATGTTTTACAGTACAGGTATACTATACTGTTAAGAAGACTTACAAATTTAGAACTAAGTTTTTATTAACCAGATAGTAGCCTCCTCTAAATTTACTTCAACTCAGCTGTGAAAGTTTTTTCGAGAATCCAAGTCAGATCAGAGATGAACTTAATGGATGGGATGAACGAAAAGGGAAAGAAGGGTGTAAGTAAGTGTGGAAGGACGAGAGAGTTAAAAGTAATGATGACTGTCAAAGAATGATACGTGTTTCTGAATGCTGCCAGAGGTGGCTGGGAATATGATGCATGGCCGGTTGAAGGATGAGGCAAGGATGGGTGGAAGGAGAAAGGAAAGAGGACTGCCTGGGTGGGTGAAACGGAAACTGTATTTGTGCGCAATATATCCTTTGGTTGAAATTCAAATGCAAGTCAAGCACGGATGCATGGCTTGCGGTTTCCAAAATAAAATGAAAATGTTGTTTTCCTGTGAGAAAAAGTAAGGTTTGTCTACTTGAGACATTATGAAGAATGATTGACATTTACTTTGAATGGATGGATGCCTGGATCATGGTACTATCTGACTAACAGATAGCATATGTGTTTGTAGAGAGAGTAGACGGTCACTGGATAAACTAAGTGTTACCTTGAAGAGCATATAACACCGCACCCGCACGTCCGTTCCAGTGTAGGAAAGGCAAGGAGAAGAAGTTGTAATTTTTCCGAATACTACCATGAATAGTAGCAGTACTTTGTATTGCAACCACAGCAAATATCCGGCGATTACGGGGGCCACTCACTACCTCTGTTAATAATTTTAGTACAACTCTGTCATTCATGTGTGGCCTATCAGTGTTCACTCAATAAAAAACAAAGCACCTAAAGTCATCCCATATGTAATCAAATACATATCCTGTGAAGGGATAGATAATAATATTATTTATCTTCTTCATTTTCCTTTTCTAGTAGTCATTGGCACTGTAGGGTGAAAGTTAAATTCATTAATAAAGCAGTAGCCCTTGTAACAGAGTATTCTCAGTGCCACCCGTAATAGAAAAGTAAGAGCTTCACCACCTGCATATACTGGACTCATGGCGTGCGTCTGTTTTTCTCGGGTGCAAGTTGACTGCGCTGGCATTATGCCGGCTTATAGAAGTTTACGTACCAATTTCACTAAACAAGAGAGAAGAAGAAGAATAAGACTGGTGTACTGTCATAGTCGACTCTAATGTAGTGAGTCCATAGTGCTCATAGAATTGATTCCTGAAACTCCCACTAATGTTAGAGCAAGGCTGAAGAAGTGGGAGGTTAGATAGATACAGGCCACAAATGTTATGTACTGTGCTTGCAAGTTGTTAGTTCTACTGTGACACAACTTTCTGCTGAATTATTTTGTGTTAATCCTAAAGAGCATTGGTTACAGACTATGTTTTTCTTTCTTCATATAGATGCTCCTTCCAAACTGTCACAGAAGGAGCTGGCTAGACGGGCCCGGCAACGGAAACTGGAGGCGACAGTCGACGAATATCTGTGGCTGGTGGCCCAGAAGGAGGAGGATCCGCAGTTGACCACAACATCCACAGGGACAGCTGCATCCTCCTCTGCGCTCCCTGGGTCAGCCAGTCAGCGCATGCCTCCAGCGGTACGGAGCCATGGTACCGCAGCCACCCACCACCGCCAAGCAGCCACAGCAGGTGCAAGACACGCGTGCACTGCCTAACCCTCATGGTGTCCTACCTTGAGCAGGAGCAGAAGAAACTGAGAATCCTGCTCAATAACCTCCACAAGGAGCATGACCACCTGGCCCAAAAAGTACGCCGGCGGCGGCATTAGAGAAGGAGAGACTGTCCCTTGCCCCTTTTTTAAAGACTTTTGGGGGGTGGGAATTGGGAGTTGGGTTTTTTGGACTTTGGGGAGTTTTTATTTCACTGACATTCTTTGGGGTTAAGTAGGACGGGTGGGTCAGGTCTTGTGGGATAGTTTATTTTTGTTAGGGATATAAATAATTATTACTTTCAACTTAAACATAGCATACGTGTTTTTACTGCAGTTGAGGCTGGAGGGGGGGTTAACTGTAAGTTTGTTTTCCTGAAAATTAAGTGGCTTCTTGATTCAAATTGTGTAAGTAATTGCCCAAATGTTTTCAAAAGTAAGTGCCTCTCACAGAGCTGGTGAATTCAATTGTCCTAGGACTTTACTAGTAATACCGCCAGTCTCTCATCTCTCATACTACTCCATTATTCTTCCTCCCCCCAAACGCACGCTTATCTTACCTGTAATTCATGTTTGAAAATAGGGCTAGGCACAGGGCTGGCTGCATGGCAAATGGCGATTAAGGTTGGCAATCCTGGGCGGTTGAAATGGCATCATTGCGCTGGTACTAGTGGTGGTACACAGTGGCAGTTGCAGCATATGAAAAAAAAAATTGAAACCTTGATTTGCCATAGCGGAGCATTAGAACGGTACGATAGATACTATAGCACGTGACAATACACTAGAGCAGTGCCAAAAATGTAGCCGTACAAATGCTAAAGTATTGAAAGTATAACTACTACTTGTGTGGAATTTGACATTGGCTACTACTACAAGAAATAGTACTGAAGTGAAGGACACAGCAGCGTAATCATTTGCCACGTGTAGGAGGAGGATGTTCTTCATGATCAATCCAGTTGATGGCGCCCATGAAAATCTGCTTTGATTTGCCAATAGTCATGGGTCTGTGTCACGCTGATTAAGAATATATCCTTCGATTCCTTCACCAGCCTTGAAATATAATTCATTTTCAGTTGCTATTACCTTATCCTCCCCAGCAAGTGTGTGGAATTATTGCTGTCATTTACTCACACATCAATGAAAACCACACAGCCCGGGGGAAGAGGGTTAGGGTTTGGAAATTGGATGGGAATGGGGTTTTTTGGGAAAGTTTTGTTGAGAGAGGAAAAAAAACACAGCATGGACAAACAACAAATGAAGATAAACAAATCTTTGGATACGAAGATATCCATAAATATTTTAAGGGACATAAAGGAAGTGCATGCACTTCTGCAGGCATGAAGTTGATTGCTAAATGGATGGTTAGGTTACTTAAACTAAGTAGTACTTTCTAATGAATGAAAGAATGCGACAGTACAGGGCTGCAGTAAATATGCGTTTTCACTTGCCTATCTCAGCACTCAGAGAAACACTTTGTTCATTAAATTAGTTTGAAAAATAGCAAAGTAAAACTATACAATGGCTGGAGGGATGAATTTAGAAGCAGAGAGCAAAGAAATGCAGAGTCACACTCATAGCGGTTCACAGCAATAACATTACTTAAAAGATAAGTAGAAATGAATGGACACTGTTACTGTTTGTTGTTGTACTTGTCCTGTTGAATTTGGGAAGTTGCATGCATCAAGCCATTCCTCTTATTTGCAGTACTCCTGCGTTCTATCTGACGCTCCGTCGATCAATGTTGGTGACCAGAAGACACCCTGTCCACCCTGTCCAAAGAGCCTAGGTATGCTACATCAGGAAGATGCTTCACTCAGTGGTGCCTGCCTTGACTGTCTGCATGGCCCTGCCGCAAGCGTGGGCCAAAAATCCGTTCCGCTCAAGAATTTGGAATTTTTCGGTACTTTTGCAAGATTTGCGAAATACCGAAAAACAGTACATTTTGCAAACATAACGGATGTTTGGCCCAAGCTTGAGGCAGTGCCATGCAGAGGGTCAAGGCAGGCACCACTGAGTGAAGCAACCTGATGTAGCATACCTAGGCTCTTTGTCAGACAGACAAGGCATATCTAATTGTATGCAGCAACCCACATAGCCCCAATTTTACATGAACTGCTGTCTGGAGTGGACTCTGCCTGGCATAACAACAAGAGTACACTGCCTCGCCCTCGACCAATACATACCACGAATAGACAGACATGTAGTCCTGCTGTAGTAGTTGTTGTAGACTGGTTTAGCTGTTTGCCACTCACGAATTGGCCATAGTTCTTCCGTAAATCGACGCTGATGATCCATCCATCCCAGTGAGTGACTGTAAAGAAAAAAAGATATATTATTTAATCAATCATCATGGTATATTGGCAAGTGAGTCCGCTCCAAGGACATTTTGCATATTTTGTGAAATACAATATAGTGGCCCCTGAATTTGAAGTACAATTTTAATTAAACAAGGTAAAAAAAACGATTTGTTGACATGAGTTACAATTACTGTGTGAAAGATTAAATAATAACTAAGACAAGACATATGAATCATCATTTCATGCACAAAAACAAACAGCAATTGGTTTCATCAGAGCCAGACAACCATTGCTGTCCAGTGCATGCCATCTTCTCAATTATTCATTACCTGTTCTACTTTTTGTCCGCATCTTCTTCGGAAAGTGAGGGCCCACAGGGCAGCCTCTCCTGTCAATATCAGAAGTAACTTTGTCAGCAATCAGTAAGCATGTAGTCAGTCAGTAATTTCTGTCCCACTTGAGGGGACTTGTCGTAATCCATCCATCTGCCTTGAGGGAAATGGATAGGGGGATTCTGGAGGAGGAGTATAAAGGAGCATGATTGAGTTGAGAACTTGTGAACCTCAGGAATGCAGACTGTGGCACCTTCAAATCAATAAGGAATATAAGATGAAGACAGTGCTGCTGATGGACTTGTTGTGATTAGGTGATTAGAGTTTTGTTGTGGTAAAAGTTGCAAAACAAAGAAAGACACACAGGAATAAAAGTGAATAAGGACAAAAAAAGGAAGTCATTTTTAGGGCTCGGTGTCAGGGAAGTAGAGCTCGTTCTCAAACTCCATGAATTGAGACGGAAGTAGGTCAGGTAACAGAGAAGAACCTCCGTCACCTAAGTCGGTGTTCTTGTCTTCCTGCATGCATTCACGTTCTTTGTAATCTGGTGGTATAAAGTGCTGATTCATCTTGATCAGTGTTAACCTCTCCACATTTTTGGCCGAGAGGCGGGTCCTTTTTGAAGTTACAATGGCACCGGCAGCACTGAAAACAAGTTCAGAAGACATGCTTGCGAGTGGGCAAGACAAATAATTTATAGCTAGGTTGGTGATCAGCGGCCATAGAGCCATTTTCCTGTACCAATACAGCAATGGATTCGTATTAACAAAGACCCGTGTTGGGTCATCCAGATAGGCCTGCACCATCAACTCAAGCTTCTCCAGGGTTGCTCCACTTTGCGTACCATCTGTGGCCTTCTCAGCACTGGAACGAGCAAACCCTTGATGAGTTAGCCAATCCGCTTCTGACAATATTATGGGTGGGCCTGGTGCAGGTGAGGATGATGATACGGTCCTGCTGGTGTCGTTAACGGCTGTGAGGGAAAGTTACTCCCTTAGCCCACAGATTCAGAAGTGGAACTTGACGCTGGATCGCCTGCTGATTCAGTTGGACTTCTGACGGCTCCTTGAATTTTCTGCCGATCTTTTTTTAACCGACTGGCTGACACAGCTAGCCAATGTTTGTACTTTGAAACATCTGCTTCATTAAAGGAATGAATGCTTTCCTGGCCACTGCCTTTTTGTACCGTGGATCCAGAATGGTGGCACAAATGTAATGTTGTTCTGTATGTATGTTTTGAAGCCTTTCATTGGCAACTAGGCGGCTTAATAAGTTCTCCGCCAACAGATATGCAGTTTGCTTTCCAACATCATCTCTGAACGTTGAAGACACCGCCTTCAGTTGGTGCTCTAGCATGACCAACAATGGGATAGCTTTGCTCAAAGAACAGTCCTCCCTGCTTACTTCACGTGTTAAGACCTCAAAAGGACGAAGCATGTCTGTCTGGCTTTTAACTAGCTGCCATTCCTCCAACTCTAGCCTCATGTCTTTCATAGCAGAACCTAGTGTAAAGATATAGTCATTGATTACCATGCACTGCTCAAACAGACTCTCAAGCATGTAAAAGGTTGAGTTCCAACGTGTTGCCACCTCCTGGATGAGTCCTTTGACTGGCACTTTACGTACATGTTCAATGCTCCTCAGCTTCTTCCGGGCCTTAAAAGAATGGCTGAAATGTGTGCAGATTCTTCGGCAGGTGGTCAGTTACTTCTTGACTTGGTTTTCAGTTTTCAAGAAATCTTGAACAACCAGGTTTATACAGTGCGCCAAACACGGCACTCTGAAATATTCACCGTCCTGCATGGCCTTAACTATATTACTGCCATTATCCGTGGAAACATAACCAACTATGCGATTTCTTGGTTGCAGCCATTCAGAGACCTTACTGTTAAACTCCTCCAAAATGTTTTTTGCAGTATGAGTTTTCTCCATGGCAAACATGGCTAATGTTGCATGTTTCCGAGCAGCTTGACAAACTGTGTCCAGGTCAACAACTGCACTTGACTTGTCTCTAACACCTGCAAAAGACCCTGCAAAAGAGACCCAGTGTGCAGTGATGCACATGTAATCAAGGGCTTGGCAACTGGTCCACATGTCTGTTGTCAAGTGGATAGTGTGAACAGCACTCTTCTGCAAAGCGGCCTCAATCACCTCCAGCACATCTTGATGTAGTGCTGGAACCGCAACTCTGGCAAAATAGGACCGGCTAGGAACCTTCCATTTAGGGCAGACTGTTGCCACTAATTCCAGAAACCCCACCCATTCCACGAAAGAAAAAGGGAAAAGGTCCAGCGCTAGCATTTTAGCCAGCTTTGCGTTATATAGATGTACCGTTGAGTGGTTGAGTTCAAATGGCGCCTCTGACCATAACATTCCGCGAATGGTGGGTGTAGGAAGGTGGATATCTGACTATGGTTACCCCCAAACTTTTTGCCTGGTGTTTAGCTGGTTTTTGACATAGTTGGCCTGGGATCCTGCTAGTCAGGGCCCCAGACTGATTGCTCTCTCCTTAAAATGGACTCCATGTACCTTAGGTGCATACACAATTGGAACTGGTTCACCTTACAGGCCCCTGTAACAGTGTACCATAGGTACCCAGGGCATAGGTGTATCCAAGGCCTACCAGGGGCTGCAGCATGTATTGTGCCACCCCTGGCCGGGCCTCCATATTTGACACAACTGGCTGATCACTCAGCTGGGGTAAGTTGGTGTAATCACCTCTTGCTTAGATATAGTATCCCTATATCTAACTTTAACTGGACACATGTTAACCTATAAGCCATTCCTATTGAAGGCCCCTGCAATCCTGGGGGCAGAGTGCATGGTTTCATGTGAGATGGTGCTCTAGCATGAGCTGAGCCTGTCTGCAGCTGTCGGGAACAACTCCCTTAGCTGTTCCGGGATATTGCCATACCATATACTCTTAAGGGCATTATAATCCTCACGGTTATATGCTAACTTTGGTTTGGCTTTATCAAAACATGTCGAGTAAGGTGTCATACGATTTGGAATACTATCCCCTCGACAGTTCTGTCGACGGGGATAGCATTCCACCCTTCTAGAGGGACACGACATGTACATAGCCTTAACCCCGGTTAAAGTTAACCAGAGCCTCAGCATCACAAAATGGATGCTGCCACCACAGACACAAGTCTGACCTCCTGCTGCTGGGATTCCTTCCAGCGAGGGAGGCTTGTACAAAGGGTTTCCTGCATTGGGAGGTGCAAGCACCACCCCAGACAGGATTTTGTGTATTGGGTAGGACAGGGCTGAATAGAATCAGACATGCCCGGGGCACACAAGGTGTCCTCGTGCATAAGCCAGTCCAAACCGGTCCTGGGACTTTCCAGACCCAGGCCTGGTGAGGAGCTGGACAAAGGAAAGGGGGTGTAACCGCCCCCCTTCCTGGTCCCACCCAGAGGAGGGACCTAGCAGGTGATCCACCCCTCAGATTGGGAATAAGAGTGGGAGCAGTGCCATAGCACCTCAGATCATCCTGAAACCAACTTAAAACTAAGAAGACGCCGGACTTCGACATTCTGCTGCACAGAAGACTGAAGAGCATCTCCCTTGTGGCCTAGGAGTGGTCACCCTGTGAACACAGGCACCATCCATCAACTCGACGTCTGCTTTGCCGCTGCCTCCTGCCGGAGGCCGAGCCCAGAGCCTGACGAGACCCAAACTCCCAGACTTCTCACTGCCCGATCCACAGTTCTTGCAAAGAAGGGACCCATGAAGGCACCGAGAGACGTGGGACCGGACACCTCGGAAGACCCCCGAAAAGCTGACTGCGCAGCACCCGAGGCACCCTTGATGCTGTGCTTTGGGGATTGAGAAGCCCCACAACCGAGCAGCCCTTGCACCGAAGATCAGCTCCCCGCATCTCCATGATCTGCGTGGGGCCCTTTTGCATCGTGCCACTTGACGCGCCATCCTGGCCATTTGCCACGTGGTCAGCGGCCATCTTGGCGATGAAACCTACAAACTACACTGCGGGTATGGTTGCTCCAGACTTGCCCTCACTCCTGTAAAAAGGAGCACCCGCTCTGACCTTACTGGTCCGAGTGATAAGCCTTTTTCACTTCCTGGGTGGCTTGCATTAGCTAAGGCCTGTTTGCTTTGATCAAGTTGCCGACACCGCCATCAGACTGAGCCTTTGTGAGACAGCTCGTGATCGACCCCTGGACATCCTCGACTTCTTCGTATCCGTGTGGCTGAGAAAAGCTATACCTCATCGCCTGTTTGCACCCGACATCGCGTGGTTCCATCCTGGTTCCACGGTAGTCACTGGCTAGTGACTTTGAACATTGTCTCCTCTGCTTTCAGGTCTTCACCACTTCAGATCCACCCTTGGATCCACCAGAACTCTTCACATTGAGCCGCCTGCAGCATCTTCAGCTCCAAGCACCATCGACCTGCGTGACGAAACCCAACACTACTTCGCACCTGTGCACCCGCTTCCTGTGGGTGAAGTAACTAAGCAACGCCGGTGTTCCCACACTGGTACACACCTCTAGTGTCTGTGTCTAAAGTTTCATTCTTCTAGGTCACTCGGAAGGTTCTTTAATAACTAACTTTGTAACTTTTACCCACCATTGACTTACATTGGTATATGTGTGCACTTTCCGCACTGCACCCGAGTCCCACGGGCCTTTCCCGACTTCTTCCCTATTAGTCCCGAACAGCTCCAGCGATTCCCCAGGCCCTAGGCCTACTTCTTTTAAGCTAGGTGGTTCTTATACCACTATTTTAGTATATGGTTTAGGTGGCCCCTAGGGCTCATCCATATTGTGCAACTTTTGTATATTTAAACTGTGTTCTGTTTTAACGCATTGGCTTCTGTGCTCATAAAGAGAACAGGGGATTTTGTAGTAAATAAATATATATATATTTTCAATATATATCTGTGTGGTGTCCTTTAATTTGGTATTCAAGGGGATTGTGTATGGTAAAACAGTTTGCTTCACATGCCTTTACAGAGTTTAGCCTAAGACTGCTTTGTCCACGCTACTAGGATAGCTGGTCTATAAGGTTGACTTACAACCAATCATCATAAGGGTTGCTTGGCATGGTACAAGGTGATCACTAGAACTGGTGAGCATCATATACCAGGCCAACTTCTCACATTGGTGAGCAGCGGTTGGGATTTGAGCTTGCTGTTGTTTTACCATTACAATCTTTGAGAGTATCATTTGAAAGATCATACAGGAACCTGCTAGGTACATATAAAACAAGACTAGTATACTTAAGTTCTACTGAACTTAGTTGTTGTAGAGGATAGGGAGTATCACACCCTGACTACAACTACTAGATAGGTTTAGTAGGTAAACACCAGTGTAGGTAGATTGCAACATATCCTCCCACACTAGAGCAATGTCTGGAGCAGAGGGTTCCACTGGGAATGTCTCTGTTGAGAGTGACCCTTCAAAGGCACCATCCAAATTTGCTATATTCTCCTTTAAGGAACTAAGGCAGCTTTGTGCCTTAAGAGGTCTTAGGACAGGGCCAACCCCTACTACAGACCACCTTAGAGAGCTTTTAGACCAGTCTGAAGCTCTAAAGACCTCTAAAGCAGACCCCACAGGGAATGCTGAAGGAGGCTCTCCCACTGAAGATGACAATACTGATACCCCTGTCCCCATAGTCCAGGTAGATGAGGATGACCAAGTCACTGGAGATATTCAGCCTGATGAGGAGGAAGAAGAAGAGGAGACAGAACGGGGGAGCAGTGATTCTGATGATGGTAGACTTAGTCAGGTGCCAGCCAGCAGGCTTACCCAGGCTAACTTAAGTGTATTTGGGACTGAGTCAGGGATGAACCCACTCAGACCCCCAAGTAGACTTAACCAGAAGCATAATAGGAGGAGGAATCACTCAGGTGAATCCAATACCTCCCAGGCTTCTGGAGGTTCTCATGGTCACTCCAGAAGGGGGTTGACTAGCCCTCAAAGAAGGGAACATGAGGCCAAAATGAGGGAGGCTGAACTTAGGATCCAGAAGCAAGAATTAGAAGTTGCCCTGGCCCAAGAGAAGCTTGCTAGAGCAAGACAGCCTAGAGAGAGTGGATTAGGATCCACTGGTGGCAGCCCTATCCCTAAGGATAAAGACAGGTCTTTTGATACCAGAAACCTGAGTTAGATTGTGCCCCCCTACAAAGCTGGGGATGATATCCACAAATGGATGACTGCACTTGAGAGAGCCTGCAGAGTACAGCAGATCCCTCAGGAGCAGTGGGCAGCAATCTTGTGGCTCTCCTTTGAAGGTAGAGGCCGAGACAGACTCCTCACAGTTAGTGATGGGGACTCTAGAAACTACCTGGTCCTGAAGAGTGCTCTGATTGATGGGTTAGGCTTAACCACTGAACAGTACAGGTTAATGTTCAGAGACACCCAGAAGACACAGACTCGGAACTCGTCTGAATTTATTGAATGTGCCACTAAGGCTCTGGAGGGCTGGTTGCTGGGAAGTAAGGTTACTGACTATACAGGATTATAAAATTTAATTATGAGAGAGCAAATCTTAAGTAATTGTCAAAATCAGCTTCTACATCAGCACCTGGTTGACTCTGATCTGACCTCTCCACAAGAATTGGGTAAGAGGGCAGACAAATGGGTCAGACCAGGATCAGGCCTAAGAACCAGGGTGGTGACCAAAAGAAAGAGACTACCAAGCCTCAAGAGAAAGGTGGGGATAAATCCAAAGAGAAGACTTCCCCAGGGCCCCAAAACTCCAATGGAAAGGGTGGGCCTCCTAACACTTCCTCTACAGAGAAAAAGCCTTACTGCCATGCCTGTAAACAAGTTGGACATTGGAAATCAGACAGCTGTTGTCCAAAGAATGGTAACAAGGAAAATATACCTCCAGGTAAAGCTCCAACACTTCCTGTCACTGTCAGCAGTGGTCCCCCAGGTGGTGGGAGCACCCTCAAGAATTTGGGTGGGTTTACTTTTGCAGCTCAGGTGGATTCTGGCCTAACCAGGTCCCCTACCTCAGATACTCTTGTCTATGAAACTGGCATGGGGTTTTCCAATTTTACTGCTTGCCCAAACACTTTGAGCAAGTATAGACAGGAGCCCCTCATCAATGGCTTGAAAGTTGAGGCCTTCAGAGACACAGGGGCTAGCATCACCATGGTGGCTGAATGTCTAGTCCCCTCAAGGCAACTTTTACCTGATGCCACATATCAGGTGACAAACATTGATGGAATAGAAACAAAACATCCCATGGCAGTAGTCAATCTTAGCTGGGGAGGTGTCACTGGCCCAAAGAGAGTAGCAGTGACAGCAAACTTGCCTGTACATTGCCTACTTGGTAATGATTTGGAAATCTCAGCCTGGGCTGAGGTTGAACAGCAAACCCATTCCAGAATGGTAAATCTCCATGGAAAGGTTAGTGGGGCTGTGATGGCTCAGCCCCAATCCAAGATGTCCTTCGTAAAAGGTCGGGAGGGCTGAGCAAACCTCAACCCCATCTTTAGCTAACTTCCCTCCTGGAAAGATTAGCAGAGCTGTTATGATAACAGCTCATACCCAACCTGAGTCTCCTCCTGAAAAGGTTGGTGGGGCTGTGATGGCCACAGCCCAAACTCAAACTGATACATGGGTAGTGAAGCCTGAAATGATGGATCACTCCACCCAAACTGAGAGCATGGAGGAGGAAGAGAAATCTCCCCCTCACCAGACATTAGGAAAGTATCATCCTCCTCAGGGAACTGATCTTACCCCTGATGAAGGAACTGTCCCAGAAGTTGTTAGGCCTGGCCTGACAGAGCCTCTGATGGCAGTGGACCCTTCTCATGTGGGACCCAGTCTGGAGCAGGTAACCTGCCCCTCTCTACCTTGCCTTAGTCAGCCCAGGGCTGCAGAGGACAAGAAGGATAGTGAGCCCCAAAGGGCCCCCTGTCAAATAAAGCACCCCCATCAACAGATTGGGGGCACCAAAACTAGTAGCCCTAGTGAGGTGAAAACTGAGTGAGCCCCCTTAAAAGTAGTAAGGGACCTCCCACAGATGGATTCTGTTGGGCACAGCCAAACCTGGGACCCTAAGGGCCCAAACCTGAACTGTCCCTCCAGTAAACCAAACAAAGGGACCCAGCCTCCAGCTTTAGGTAGCCAGAGGTTGACCCTGAGAGCACAGTGCAACTCAGTCAAAGAAAGAAAGGCACACATGGTGGAGAGTGATTGGAGGAAGTTGAGTCCTACAGAGGAATCTCACTTCAGCTCTCCATCCCAACACCAGCCTTTGACTTTGCAAAGACACACCACAGGTAGAGATTCCCTATGGTGGGGACCCTCAGATACCCTTAGGGTGAGGGATTGCTTAGTGGACCATGAGACAGGGGGTAACCAAGCCAGAGCTGGTACTTCCTTATGTGGCCACTTAGGCTATATAGGCTGACCTGGTCAAGGATAGCCTTATCTCCTTTCGTTTGGGGGAGGGTTTGTGTAGGAAGGTGGATATCTGACTATGGTTACCCCCAAACTTTATGCCTGGTGTTTAGCTGGTTTTTGACATAGTTGGCCTGGGATCCTGCTAATCAGGGCCCCAGGCTGATTGCTCTCTCCTTAAAATGGACTCCATGTACCTTAGGTGCATACACAATTGGAACTGGTTCACCTTATAGACCCCTGTAACAGTGTACCATAGGTACCCAGGGCATAGGTGTATCCAAGGCCTACCAGGGGCTGCAGCATGTATTGTGCCACCCCTGGCCAGGCCTCCATATTTGACACAACTGGCTGATCACTCAGCTGGGGTAAGTTGGTGTAATCACCTATTGCTTAGATATAGTATCCCTATATCTAACCTTAACTGGACACATGTTAACCTATAAGCCATTCCTATGGAAAGTCCCTGCAATCCTGGGGGCAGAGTGCGTGGTTTCATGTGAGATGGTGCTCTAGCATGAGCTGAGTCTGTCTGCAGCTGTCGGGAACAACTCCCTTAGCTGTTCCGGGATATTGCCTTACCATTTACTCTTAAGGGCATTATAATCCTCGCGGTTATATGCTAACTTTAGTTTGGCTTTATCAAAACATGTCCAGTAAGGTGTCATACGATTTGGAATACTATCCCCTCAACAGTTCTGTCGATGGGGATAGCATTCCACCCTCCTAGAGGGACACGACATGTACATAGCCTTAACCCCGGTTAAAGTTAACCAGAGCCTCAGCATCACAAAATGGATGCTGCCACCACAGACACAAGTCTGACCTCCTGCTTCTGGGAGTCCTTCCAGCGAGGGAGGCTTGGACAAAGGGTTTCCTGCCTTGGGAGGTGCGAGCACCACCCCAGACAGGATTTTGTGTATTGGGTAGGACTGGGCTGAATAGAATCAGACATGCCCGGGGCACACAAGGTGTCCTCGTGCATAAGCCAGTCCAAACCGGTCCTGGGACTTTTCAGACCCAGGCCTGGCAAGGAGCTGGACAAAGGAAAGGGGGTATAACCACCCTCCTTCCTGGTCCCACCCAGAGGAGGGACCTAGCAGGTGATCCACCCTTCAGATTGGCAATAAGAGTGGGAGCAGTGCCATAGCACCTCAGATCATCCTGAAACCAACTTAAAACTAAGAAGACGCCGGACTTCGACATTCTGCTGCACAGAAGACTGAAGAGCATCTTCCTTGTGGCCTAGGAGTGGCCACCTTGTGAACACAGGCACCATCCAGCAACTCGACGTCTGCTTTGCCGCCGCCTCCCGCCTAAGCCCGAGCCCAGAGCCTGACAAGACCCAGACTCCCAGGCTTCTCACCACCCCATCCACAGTCCTTGCAAAGAAGGGACCCGTGGATGCACCGAGAAATGTGGAACCGGACATCTTGGAAGACCCCCGAAAAGCTGACTGCGCAGTACTCGAGGCACCCTCGATGCTGTGCTTTGAGGATTGAGAAGCCCCATAACTGAGCAGCGCTTGCACCGAAGATCAGCCCCCCAGCATCTCTGCAATCTGCGTGGGGCCCTTTTGCATTGTGCCACTTGATGCGCCATCCCGGCCACTTGCCACGTGGTCAGCGGCCATCTTGGTGATGCAACCTACAAACTACACTGCAGGTCTGGTTGCTACAGACGTGCCCGCGCTCCTGTAAAAAGGAGCACCCGCTCTGACCTTGCTGGTCCGAGTGATAAGCCTTTTTCCCTTCCTGCATGGCTTGCATTAGCCAAGGCCTGTTTGCTCCGATCAAGTTGCCGACACTGCCATCAGCTAGAGCCTTTGTGGGACAGCTCGTGCTCGACCCCTGGACATCCTCGACCTCTTCGTGTCCATGTGGCTGCAGAGAGAAGCTACACCTCATCGCCTGTTTGCACCCGGCATCGCCTGGTTCAATCCTGGTTCCACGGTAGTCACTGGCTAGTGACTTTGAACATTGTCCCCTCTACTTTCAGGACTTCACCACTTCATATCCACCCTTGGATTCACCGGAACTCTTCACATCGAGCCGCCTGCAGCATCTTCGGCTCCAAGCACCATCTGCGTGACGAAACCCGACACTACTTCGCACCTGTGCACCCGCTTCCTGTGGGTGAGGTAACTCAGCAACGCCGGTGTTCCCACACTGGTACACACCTCTAGTGTCTGTGTCTAAAGTTTCATTCTTCTAGGTCACTCAGAAGGTTCCTTAATAACTAACTTTGTAACTTTTACGCACCATTGACTTACCTTGGTATATGCGTGCACTTTCCGCACTGCACCCGAGTCCTGTGGGCCTTTCCCGCCTTCTTCACTGTTAGTCCCGAACAGCTCCAGCCATTCCCCCGGCCCTAGGCCTACTTCCTTTCAGCTAGGTGGTTCTTATACCACTATTTTAGTATATGGTTTAGGTGGCCGCTAGGGCTCATCAGTTTGTGCAACTTTTGTATATTTAAACTGTGTTTTGTTTTACCGCATTTGCTTCTGTGCTCATAAAGAGTATAGAGGATTTTGTAGTAAATTAATATATATATATATTTTCAATATATATCTGTGTGGTGTCCTTTCATTTGATATTCAAGGGGATTGTGTATGGTAAAACAGCTTGCTTCACATGCCTGTACAGAGTTTAGCCTAAGACTGCTTTGTCCACGCTACTAGGATAGCTGGTCTATAAGGTTGACTGACAACCAATCATCATAAGGGTTGTTTGGCATGGTACAAGGTGATCACTAGAACCAGCCTCGCACACATCGCGATCTGCACCTACGAATTCAGAGCCCTCAACGCCCCTGGCCGCCTTGCTTTATTCAGGCGCGGCCCAGTTAAACCTAAAGACAACTGCACGCAGCAGAGCCAGACACCGTACAGGAAGCCTTGCCTCGGCGTCTAGTGACCCACGTTACCACAACTACGTGATCGACACTGCCTGACATCGACAACCCTGTCCTGATGACGATCGCGACTCACGGGGATCGAAACGCCGTCGACACCACAGCGCAATTCTTGGGCGCATTTTACGTTTTGTGCTCCTATAAAAATGTTTATTCCATGATTTAGGTGATTTCAACTTAATCCTGCGGAGCCATTACTGTATTACTTTCTTGTCACTTTGCGCCCTTCACGCTGTTCACGTTCAGCACTTGCGTCTTCACTTTCTCACTAATTGTTTATATCCCTCACTCACCAAGTGCCCTCGGGTTGTCACATGATTGCCTCAGTACAGTGCTGTCTAACTGTATTTCCATGTGAAAAAAACCCTCCTTACAATTGGTGAATAACAAGCTTTTAAACCCCACATGCCTCCTTGTCTCTTGTTTATGTAATACAGACTGCATACATTACTTAATTGCCTCAAATTGAAACCTGTTGGGAATTGTTATTGTTTATACTCCACACCCATCCCGACGTGGCCCATGGGTTTACTCCTGTCTTTCTTACACACACTAGAACTAGTGAGCATCATATACCAGGCCAACTTCTCACAGTGGGCTGGATCATTTTACGTGATGATGATGATATCTTCAAACCAGTTAGGCCCAGTGATGTAGTTTTTCCCATTGGTGTCTCTCCAACACTATTAGTGTGCCTCATAGATGTTGCAGGGGTAGAGGGTGTGGGCGATACTACTGCAGTGTTGCTGCCAGGGGTACTGGGTGTACCAGAAAAAATGTCTGTCGCTTCTTCACTTCCCCCTGCATGATCAGATTCTCGTCATCATCAGATGCAATATCAATGGATACATTTGGATTTGTTTTTCTTTTGCCTTCCTCGATCTTCCTCATGTGTGTTTCCCAAATGATAGTGTGGTGTTGCTTGAGATGACCTCTCTGGCCTCCGGTACCATAGTTGGTACCAAGCTTACCCCGACTATCGCATGCTTTACAAATCAAACAAACAACCATGTTTTCTGCCTTTGCGATAACAGTAAAGAAGTCCCAAACTGGGGACTGGTGATGTCTGCTGAAGGTGGAGGTGCTACTTTGACTTTCAATGCCAGATGAAGTGGAGGATGGGCGTGGCTGAATTTGTTTCTGTTGTTCACTTACAGCACCACTACTTGAGGTCGAGCTGGATGGAGGTCCATGCCGGCCCTTCTGACTAAAAAATATGGAAGCTGTAGGTCGTGTTGGAGTTCTAGTTAACGGTGGTGGTACCAGTGCTACGCCACCCATATCCCGCTCAGCAGCCATTCGGGATAGGGTGAAAATGTCTGTCTGCTGCATGCCTGCTGGGGCTGGAGTGACGACTGTGATGACTGGGTCATCGTCAGACTGTTCATCAGCAGCAGAAGACACCACTTCTTGTTCGTCGTCATCACCCATAAGTGGAAGCTTTGCGGGAGCCTTCCTTTTAAGCTTAGCTACCTGTGTCGGCTCATGGGGTGACTCACTCTCGGACTGCATGGCTGCGTTCCAATCATGATCAAGGTCATCAGAAAGAAGGGGGCTTGAAGAAGAACTTGTAGTAGTAGTAGTATCCCTCCTTGACCTTTTTCTTGCTGGGGATCTGAAAGACAATTCATAATCATCATCAGGAGGAGTGGCTTCCTCGGATGCTACCCCCTCTTGAATATCAACTTCCTGATGTGCCCCTACTTCTGGAGGAACAAGCATTGTAGGCAGTTGTGCTGCTCCATGAACCTCTAGTCGCACCTCTCCATGCACCTGTCCATGCGCCTCTCCTTGCGGCTCTACTTGCGGCACTACTTGTGCCTCTCCTTGCGGCTCTACTTGCACCTCTCCTTGCGGCTCTACTTGCGCCTCTCCTTGCGGCTGTACTTGCGCCTCTCCTTGCGGCTCTACTTGCGCCTCTCCTTACGGCTCTACTTGCGCCTCTCCTTACGGCTCTACTTGCGCCTCTCCTTACGGCTCTACTTGCGCCTCTCCTTGCCCATGTACTTGCACTTGTACTAGTTGCACCTGTGTTTGTGGCTGTGGTTGTTGAACACTCGTCAGCTGAGTTACACCCAGCGTTGATTGGTAGGTATTTTCTTGTGATGAGCCAAGATCACTGGTCGATGGTGATTGAACAACCAAAGTGGCTGCCGCAGCAGCACTCATGTTCTTGGACCTAAGTTGGCGTGGTGGCACTGAGCCCAATGAAGCGGAGGTGCTGCTTCCAGCTTGGTCCCCGGCGGACACCCCTGCTGCTGCAGGTGTAGTTTTTTTCCCCCAAAAAAGGTGTCGGTGGGCACACCAATCTACTTGGTAGATGGTGCCACTTGCTTCTTCTGCTCCTTCTTACTGGCAGTAGCACTGGTGACTTTTTTTGCTGAGGCGCTACGGCCAACTTTCTTTGGGGCCTATTCTTGAGATGTCAGAACAGCAGGCCGCAATTGCAAGAGTTGCAGAGTTGTCTTGTCTGTGGCCCCACGTGACATCACGTGACGTCACGTGACGTTGTGCTACACACAGCTGCAGGACTTCTTCCTGGCACTGGTGGTTCTCTTGTGCACCTAAAAGCAATGGAAGCCAGAGTAGCATCAGTTATAGACCCCAAAAAGTCGAAAAACACTCAAAAATCACCACAATCCCATGCCATCCATGCCCTCAATGATGTTTAAATTCAAGACACCCCACAGAAAGACTAGGCCCATGCACCACTGAGTACCCCTGGGCATAATGGTTGAAAGCAAGGCAAACTGGGTGCAGGCCTGAGCACACTGCCTGGCTTCAAAATGGCCCCTTGACCCCCACAAGATGGACAGGCCCTGCCTGTACCAGGCCTCAAATTGGCCCCGACCCACATGGCCAGGCCCCAACAACACCCCAAAAAGTCGAAAAACACTCAAAAATCACCACAATCCCATACTATCCATGCCCTTAATGATGTTTAAATTCAAGACACCCCACAGAAAGACTAGGCCCATGCACCACTCACTACACCTGGGCCTACTGGCTAGTGAGGCTTTACAGGCACCCAAAATCACAGAAACAGTTGTATCATGCACCCATGACTAACCCTGGGGCTACTGGATACTGTGGCTACCCACCACAATATATATTTTGTTAAAGTTGTGAAAAAAGTTTTAGAACTGTAGTTGCCTCAACTGCAATGCCCCAAACAAACAACACCAACTTACTTGTAAAATCTCAAGTCCAAAAGTGATCCAAACTCCAAAGTCCAAAAAGTCCTCAAATACAAATATCCAACAGCAGTCACAAAAAGTAATCCTTCCAGCTCCACAGCCAAATGAAAAGTGACCAGGACAAGGACAAAGCACTGGGAGGAGCCTGCTGGACAGGAACAGGAAGTTGGAGACTCTGGGGCACTGCCTTCCTCCCACCCCACCCCAAAAAATGGACTCCTGCACCAAAAAGTGCAGCCAAATGTCAATCTGAGTTATTCTGATCAAAATCATCATTTTCACAAGGTTTATGCTTCCTGCGGTGGATTTCTTGTGCAGAATCGCAGTTTTTGCAATTTCGGGAACGCGAGCTGTTCAAATCTCTGCCCGAAGTCAGCTGCGCGCTGCATCTACGTGTTCGGCATTGTTTACTCCAGCAATGCGTGATCGCGGGCCTTTATGACGTATTCGCGTTGTCAAACTCTCGCTGTGCAAGATGGCAAGCCGCGATAACGTAATTGCGTTCGAAAACCTCTCGTGCGATCACGCAGCAAGATCGAAAATGGCGCAGCACACGCAAAACCGGAAGAAAAACAACTTGGCGGACTCAAAATCACGGTAAGTCAACGCCGCGCACGCGTTATTGTATTTTTCAAGCGCGACCAAGCAAAATAATTCGTAGCTTGCAAATTTGCGGATTATTTGGTAAATTTGCGGGATTCGCGGATTGAGAAATCGTCAAAAATCCGCAAATTCGCCTGAGAAACGGATTTTACGCCCATACTTACCTTTATACTATTTGAAAACTTTGATAGTGTTGCTGATGTCATCAGCCAAGAAGTCATTCTTTTACACAAACACTATCTATGCTCTCATGAAAATCTCTGTAGCACAATGTTAGCATTAATAAGATAACCCAGGCATTTTCCTTGTATTTTTCCTTTCACACAGGTACAATCTGTGCACTCATGGTGTCACCCAGACACTACTCTGCACTTATGCAATCACCAATGGACTACCCATGTACTCATACAATCATCCAGGCAGTACTCTTGCCTCATCCATTCACACAGTTATCTTTCAACTTTGGCACTACCTATTGAGTAATCTAAGCACCCAAACATTACTCTTGCACTCATGAATTCACTCAGGAAGAACCAATGCAGTGATGCAATCAACCATGGACTAGCCTTGAACTTAACCATTTACTCAGGCACTGCCCATGGAGTAAACCATTTATTCAGGCTGCTGCAGGGATTCTGCCTAAGATCACAACTATGTGTATGATTAGGAGACCTTAGTAGGTAGGGACTGAATCCTCCTATTATCTAAGTGCCCATAAGCCCAGGACCTACTTGCTATATTATCTCATTTGCTGTCCGTATCCCTTACAGAGAAACAAGTGATTAGAAAACCCAGAATACAACACTCCCACATCTCTCAGGAATTACAGTAACAAGACACACCCTTTCACTGTCAGTCTTGTACTTGAAACCACCCGGGAACTGCAGTCGCATCACAACACAGATACATGTTTTATATTAACAAGCCTAAACACACGGCCTATTCTTGAAAAATGTTAAAAATTAAAAAATATCATGTGTTGTGATTAAGATCAAATGCATCAGAAGTTGTACAAAATATGAGATGGATGTGCTGTTTATGTAGGTTGCATATATATTTTGTATCAGAAAAAGAATATACTACTAACAATAAAAAAATGTTTTGTATTTTGTCATTACACTTGTCTCTCTTAATATTTACTTGTTAGTTTTAAATATTGTTGCTGTTGAAGTTTCCCTAGGAATTTACATTATGTATTACTTCCCTGCCTAGAGGAACTTCCTATTAGTAGCAGGGTGGCCTTTATCTTTATGCTTATGATAGAAGTATAATCAGTATAGCAGTTAGTCCATATCTGATAAAGGGAGTTGTCATCATAAATAGATAATGGATAAGAGACTATATTACGTGACGTCCCTCTCCTTGCTAAAAATAAGTATTATTATATAATAGATGATCTCTCAGCTTTGTCTGCAGATCACATAACTTTGAATATAGATGGTAAATCTAAATTATAGATGCTGTTTCGTTATTCTCTCACGGAAACGTTCCTCTCCAAGTGTGTGTGCCATCTATTCCTGTATCCCAATCGTATCACAGTATGGGTGTTCAAAAATAACTGCATTAGTTTGTTTTATACAGGTGCTAGGGTCTGACCAGAGCCAAATAACAAGGGACATTGTTTATCAACTTTGCCCAGAATGTTGAATTTAAAGTTTAGAAAGATGCTATGAAGAAACACAGCAGATAGTTCTTATGTGAAAAGTACGAACAAGGTATTTTGGTAAAATAAAGCCATGTGCTATCGTGCGCAATAGCTGGATAATGGCTGCAGGGCTAATGGTAAATAAGTGAAGTCGATAATGTCCCCCACGGCCATGTCTCCCCCTCCGCTTGGCCAGCTCCCTAGCACCCAGGCAAAGAGAACGCAAAGATAAGCAGAGCCAAACCGAATTTGTAAAGGCGTAATCGTACAAAAAAGTCAATATCTGAAAGTTCGCAAGGAACGAAAAAGGAAATGAGAAAAAGTTTTAAAAAACAGTGTTTTTGAAGTGTAAAAATAATTGTGTTCCGATGCTTACTTTTCGAGTTCAAGAATTCACAAGCACCGCAAAAAGCCACCAGCTCCAAAAAGTCATCTGCACTTCTCCAAGCAAAGAGGGTTGCCATTCAATTGAGCAAGCTGAAAGAACAGGCATGGTCATCGTAATCTCCTACAACCAGGAGCATGTAAGGGTAACCTGCATGATATTCAATGATACTACGCTGCAAGAGGCGCTACACATGAGCGCACATACTCCAGCTCCCCCTTGCTGCATGATTAAACGCATCCATCAAGAGTGTGTCTCCGGAACAGTCATGGTCATGAGCCAGCAATGAACTCACCAATAGTTTATAATCCTGGTCAGTGCTTGAAGAAGTGGGGAGGAAAACATCCAGGTCGCACTCAAAGGGGCACCGGAGACAGTAGAACACAGGTTGCACACAGGTGAAACAGCAGTAGCAGAAGTTTAGCCTATTGCTGATGCCAAGAGTCGCCAATGGCAAGCATCCAAAAAGTTGCAGCATTCGTTCACGGAACAGCCACAATTGGCCTGGATGAGACTCAACTACAGGACGGGCAGCCATTTCTAAGTAGGAGCAGAAAAATGAGCACTGCGCAAACCAGCTAGAGCACCAGGGCAAGTCCGTCAAGTGCACTTGGAAAATTAGAATGAATAAAATCTGGTATTACTTCAAAATTAGTCAGAAATGAGATAACAAGTCCGGAGTACCCTAGTTTAAAAAAAATGTGGTAGGCATTTGGTTTCAGACTCATTAAATATTGGTGTTTTAATCCGGCAAAATGTAGGGGAGGACAAAAGACATTGCTGCACATTTAACACGTTGTGAAAGACTTGCTATATACGGGATGCCAGTTGCGTATGCCACAGCATTTGTGGGTATTTAGGATAAGATAACTGCTGTTCTAAAGCACACTGAGCGTGGGAATAACAGCAGGCACTGGATTTTCTTTCAAAAAACAGTACAAATTATGGGCCCAAATGTTAAAATCTCAGTGTACTCCTACTCCCCTCAGTCTCGGTGAGCGGCACCCCTGTTGTGGGAAGTAATCGATGACACCAGAATAGATGAAAGATGTATTTATTATGAATGTAACAAGGGCCCACAGGGAGCCAGAAGATAAGGGTGCATTCTCAACAACCCCTCGGGTCTTTTAAAAAAATATATGTTTATATGGAAATACGTAGCATTAAGAGCAGGAGCTGGATGCTGATTGGGTGTCAATACTCCAAACCAGGAAATGTTGGCAGCCATCTTGTTTGTCGGGTGAGCAGATTCACAAGAAAACAGTAAAATAAAGTTGAGAAATAAGGAAAGGGGGCAGGGTAGAAACATTCTGACCCTATAGTCTTGGTCAGGGGGTGGTACATAGATCTTTAGGCTCTATTTTTTTTAAAATAAAAAAATGGCGGGGTACTCGTGCAGTACTTGTACGCGGTGGAAAAGGTGAAAAAAAAGTAGAAGTTTGTTTAATTCATTAGGTCCCGAGAGGTCAAATTACGGGGGCAATTTTTTTGCATAATGGTGGCTTGTAAGGTGCCCGGAGCACTGGGGAACGGTACTCCTCTGGTTTTATTTTGAAGTATGCGGGGGTTAAGGTCCACTCCCCGCAGTCTCAGTGAGAGGCACCCCTGTTGTGGGAAGTAATCGATGACACCAGAATAGATTAAAAATTTATTTATTATGAATGTAACAAGGGCCCACAAGGAGTCAGAAGATAAGGGTGCATTCTCAACAACCCCTCGGGTCATTTAAAAAAAAATAATATGTTTTGAGCTCTCTCTCTCTCTCTCTCTCCCCGTACACGTCACAAGGAACGCTACATTTCTGGGGCAGTAATATGTAAAATGACCTTCCAGCTCCGGGTACCGGCATTGTCTGGAGTTTTTTATTACTGTGGGGAGGGTGGGCTTGATAATACGTCCCTGTAAATTGCCATAGAAGCCTATGTTCTGGTGTTAACATGGGCTTCTATGGGAAATAACAAGGCTGTATTATCAAGCTCATTATCGCTGTTTTATCGGCAGTTTCCTGTTCATAAAACGGTGATAATTTTAACACTGGTCCTTGATAATATGCACCTAGGTTTACTGGTAAAAAAAATAAGCAATGGGCCATATTATTAACAAAAGGCGATACATTATCGTCGCTTTTATTGGCAGGAAACTGCCAATAAAGCGGTGATAATGGGCTTGATAATATGCCCTTGTGAATAACCATAGCAGCCCAGGTTAACATCAGAACCTGGTCTGCTATGGGAATTTACAAGGGCCCATGGTTTTTTATTAATGTTGGGAGAGTGGGCTTGATAATACGTCCTTGGAAATTCCCATAGAAGGCTATGGTCTGGTGTTAATATGGGCTTCTATGGGAAATAAGAAGGCCGTATTATCAAGCTCATTATCGTCGTTGTATCAGTAGTTTCCTGCCAATAAAATTGTGATAATTTTAACACCGGTGGTTGATGATATGCAGGTAAGTTTACTAGTCAAAAAAAGAGCAATGGGCCATATTTTCAAGAAAAGGCGATACATTATCGCTGTTTTTATCGGCAGGAAACTGTTGATAAAGCGGCGATAATGGGCTTGATAATATATCCTTGTGAATTGCCATAGAAGCTCATGCTGACACTAGAACTTGGGCTGCTTTGGGAATTTCCAAGGGCCTATTATCAAGCCCATTATCGGCGCTTTAGCGGCAGTTTTCTGCAGATAAAAGCGGCGCTAATGTATCGCCCTTTACAGATGATATGGCACTGATGGGCATATTATCAAGGACCGGTGTTAAAATTATCATTGTTTTATGGGCAGGAAAGTGCCGATAAAATGGCGAAAATGGTCTTGATAATTTACAAGGGGAATAAACAAGGGCGTATTATCAAGCCCAGATGCGGCCCCTGGAGGGAGTTGCGGTGGGACAGGCGGAGCGGGGGAGGGGTAGGGTGGGGGATGATAAAGAACGGAATCTGGATGATTGTAGGCAAGTAAACAATTAAATTAATAAAACGAATTTCTGACTATATTATCAACAACACAAGGTGATGCATTATTGCCGCTTTTATCGGCAGGAGACTGCCAATAAAGCAGCGATAATGGTCTTTATAATATGCCGTTGTGAATTGCCATAGCAGCCCATGTTAATAGTAGAACCTGGGCTGCTTTGGGAATTTACAAGGGCCAATTATGAAGCCCATTATCGCTGCTTTATCGGCAGTTACTGGCGATAAAAGTGGCGGTAATGTATCTCCTTTTGTTGTTAATATGCCCCTTCATTTCTATGATAGTATGTAAAACTTTTCTTTTTTTTGTGCAACAGTTCTACTCTACGCATGCGCAGCCTCGTTTTGAAGCTGACATTTTTTTCTTTTTCTTCAAGTTCAACAAACAAAGCTTTCTTTATTTCAGGTATTAAATTTGGTGCTTTGTTTTCCCGGGTCGTGTGTGTCATCCGCTGTTGTAGTTTTGTAAAATATTAATAATCGTATTTTATCTACATTTATTTGGAACGTAGTGTTGAGGCGCCAAAAGTTGATGAGGTACTCCATCCACTGCCATTTTAGTAGTTTTTCACCATTGTTTTGATTATATCTGTTACTTTCATTTTATCGTCCTCCTATTTTCTTTGTGATCGACGAGATTTCGAGGCAGAGACACCATGGTGTTTGTCCTTAAACTCTGATGTTATCAGACTTGGTCACACGTATACCTAAAAACTAATTTGAAGGACGTAAGTCACAGCCATTACAACGCGTGTTCGTCAACAAAAAGACATTATTAAGATTATCGCTGCTTTTATCAGGAGGAAAACTGCAGATAAAGTGGCGATAAAGGGCTTGATGATAGGCCCTTGTGAATTCCTATAACAGCCCAAGTTAACACCTGAACCTGGGCTGCTATGGGAATATGCAAGGCCCTATTATCAAGCCCATTATCGCAGTTTTATCGGAATTTTTCCTGCCGATAATGTATTGCCTTTTGTTGATAATATGCCACTTCGTTTCGTGCCCTGCATTGCATTTTGTGATGCAGGGCGCAGGATACAAAATTAATTTTATTAATTTCATTGTTTACTTACCTGCAATCATCCACATTCCGCTGTTTATAACCCCCATCCTGCCCCTCCCCCGACCCAGTTGCCTACCTCACCACAACTCCCTCCACGGGCCGTGGCTGAGTCAGTTACCCGTACTTACCTTAAGGATAATACATTTTAAAAAAAGTATATGTTATAAAATTGTCACCTGTGGAAGATACAAAAAAACACAGTTACTAGATATATTTTACAACACAAAATAATTTGTAAAACATTTCATTTGCCTTTTTTGCTGTTCTCAGAATATATTGAATTTCACTACAAACAGTGAGTTCAATAGTACTCATCACATAACAGCAGGCAAAAAAAAGACAATCCATAAGGATATCTTAAAAAAATAACTCAATAACAATATAAAAAGTAGAAATAAAACTAAGCATGGGCTGAATATTCTTTCCGCTCATGGAATTTGCGGATTTTCCGCGATTTCGCGATCCGCGAATCTCGCAAAATCGCTGTAAAATCCACGAATCAGCGGGGACGAATTTTCAGTTAAGCCCTTACAGGGTTACAGCAGCAGGTGCAAAAGTTGAAGCTAATTTTTTGTAACCTTTTACAAAAGGGTTACAAAGAAATTAACTTCAACTTGGGCACCTGCTGCTGTAAGCCTGTAAGTGCTTGCTGGCACGTTGTTGCCTACTTGCAACTATTCTCTGACCCTGCCCTGTCCCTTGAAGCAGGATCAGAGAATAGCTACAAGTAGGCAATGAGGCGCCTGTCACGAAAATTAAACCTCAACAGGAAGAACTGACAGATATAAAAACAAGCATTTGTGATGCAATAGGTCTCGCATTAGGCAAGTTTGAGCTATTGGTCTTGTAAATGACAATTTTTTTATTTATGTGTTGGTTTTGAAAATAGCTAATTAATAGCTTTGTAATTTACAATGGCAATAGTTATAACTTTCGCAAATGTGACACCTATAGCATTTGTAATGCAACATGTCTTGTATTTACGTGACTTAGCTGTATTGATATTACAAATTACAATGCCTTTTAATTTTTTTAAATAATTAATGCTTAAAAAAAAGTGATTTTAATTTATAATGGCAATAGCTTAAACTTTTGTAAATAACTTTTGTGAAGATTATGTTCAGTGTATTTTATTGTGACGAAAATCCAAGAACAGAAGTGAAATATTAACATCTTTTTGTGACATTTGTAATAAAGTTTGAAACATTGAGAGAACATATTTGAACCAGTTGTTGTTGAATGTTTGTGCAGATTGATGCTGGGGTGGCACTGAGTGGTGCTGTGGTGGTGCTAAGTGGTGCTGTGGTGATGCTGAGTGATGCTGTGGTGGTGCTGAGTGATACTGGAATGGTGCTGAGTGATGCTGGGATGGTGATGAGTGATGCTGTGGTGGTGATGAGTGATGCTGTGGTGGTGCTGAGTGATGTTGTGGTGGCGCTGAGTGATGCAGTGGTGGTGCTGAGTGGTGCTGTGGTGGTGATGAGTGATGCTGTGGTGGTGCCGAGTGATGCTGTGGTGGTGCAGAGTGGTGCTGTGGTGGTGCTGAGTGATAATGTGGCAGTGCTGAGTGATGATGTGGTGGTGCGCAGTGATGCTGTGGTGGCACTGAGTGGTGATGTGGTGCTGCTGAGTGGTGCTGTGGTGGTGCTGAGTGATGCTGTGGTGGTGCTGAGTGGTGCTGTGGTGGTGCTGAGTGATAATGTGGTGGTGCTGAGTGATAATGTGGTGGTGCTGAGTGATGCTGGGGTAGCGCTGAGTGATGATGTGGTGATGCAGAGGGCAGAAAGGCACAAAAAGCAGTCTAAAAAAGGGCAGAAGGGCAGAAAAACAAGGGCAAACAAGTCTAACAGAGGGCAGAAGGGCAGAAAAAAACAGTCTAACAGAGGACAGAAGGGCAGAAAAACAAGGGAAAAACGAGTCTAACAGAGGGCAGAAGGGCACAAAAAACAAGTCTAACGGGGCAGAAACGCACAAAAACGAGTCTAACAGAGGGCAGACGGGCAGAAAAACAAGGGAAAAACGAGTCTAACAGAGGGCAGAAGGGCACAAAAAACGAGTCTAACAGGGGGCAGAATGAATCCCGCCCTGCGTGTTTGTCCACGAAGATGCCACCTTTTTGTGCATTACCTCTTCTCAAATGGTGTACTTTCTACTGTCTAATCAGTAAGTGCTCCCTTATTGGCTAAATGTATAGCGGCAGATTTACAATAACTGGTGCATCCCCAGGGATGCGCCAGCTATTGTGCGCCGCAGCCCCGCCACCCATGGTGCGCCGCATTTACAATGCGGTGCACCATGTGGCAAAAACGGCACAGATGCGCCACGCATCTGTGCCGTAAAAGCAGCGCATTGCTGGAGCTGCATCGCGCTTGCGATGCAGCTGCAGCAATGCTCTGGGGGGGCCCTATCTCCCCAATGCTGCATCAAGCCTTGCCCCTGCTTCAAGCAGGTGCAGGGTTTTGAAGCAGCATTGACATAAAAGTGACTTTGTGAAATCTTGTAGATTTCACTCAGCCACTTTTAGGAGGCGTTCCTGTGCAGGAACGCCCTCCCCTGCGCCGGAACTCCTCCTGATGGCGCAGGGCTTTACAATGTGACGCATCTCTCAGAATCGTCACGTTGTTAATACCCAGCACAATGGCGCATCTTTTGTGCTGCTGCTGCGTCACAAAAGGTCTCGGTAGAGGGTGGCAGTGGTGAACCAGAGGGTGGCAGTGATGAACCAGAGGGTGACAGTGATGAACCAGAGGGTGGCAGGGGTGAACCAGAGGGTGACAGTGCTGAACCGGAGTGCGGAAGTGCTGAACCGGAGTGTGGCAGTGCTGAACCAGAGGGTGGCAGGGGTGAACCAGAGGGTGGCAGGGGTGAACCAGAGGGTGGCGGTGATGAACCAGATGGTGGCAGGGGTGAACCAGAGGCTGGCAGTGGTGAACCAGAGGGTGGCATGGGTGAACCAGAGGGTGGCAGTGGTGAACCAGAGAGTGGCAGTGGTGAACCAGAGGGTGGCAGTGCTGAACCAGAGGGTGACAGTGGTTAAGCAGATGGTGGCAGCGGTGAACCAGAGGGTGGCAGTGATAAACCAGAGGGTGACAGTGATGAACCAGATGGTGGCAGGGGTGAACCAGACGGTGACAGTGCTGAACAAGAGGGTGGCAGTGCTGAACCAGAGGGTGGCAGGGGTGAACCAGAGGGTGGCAGGGGTGAACCAGTGGGTGGCAGTGCTCAACCAGAGGGTGACAGTGGTTAACCAGAGGGTGGCAGTGGTGAACCAGAGGTGCTGTGATGAACCAGAGGTGGGCAGTCGTGAACCAGAGGGTGGCAGTGGTGAACCAACGGGTGACAGTGCTGAACCAGAGGGTGGCAGGGGTGAACCAGAGAGTTGCAGTGCTGAACCACAGGGTGGCAGTGGTGAACCAGAGGGTGGCAGGGGTGAACCAGAGGGTGGCAGGTGCGAACCAGAGGGTGGCAGTGGGGAACCAGAGGGTGGCAGTGATGAACCAGAGGGAGGCAGTGATGAACGAGAGGGTGCTGTGCCCATACACGACCGCATGGGTAACTTCCCCATGTACGCGGCCTGCGAACACGCAAAAAGCCCAGCGAACACGCAAAAAAAACCATGAACACGCAAAAAAAAAATTTGCACGAATTCAGGGATTTTGCGGATTGCGAATTCGATTTCGCGCGAATTCCCAGAAAGCGAATTCGCAAATTTCACCCATACTTAAATAAAACATATCTTAAATGTTTTTTTCTAAGAGCAATTTCTTTTGTAAATATAACATATCTCAAACAATCATAAAATAACAATACATTCTGATTAATTTTCTTACACTGTAAATAATGTTACTTACAAATAGATGCTGACAAAATACACACAAAAAGTCCTTAATGGTTTTGCACACTTTTTCTTATGGCCAAATAGTATGCATCAAGTCCTTTGTTTGGAAGTTGTTCCATCGTAATCCTGAACGTCTGCCTCCCAGCCTTTTGATCCAAAACCCCCAACATCATCTACGGGTCCCCCAGGACTCATCCATCAGTCCCACGCTGTTCAACATCTACATGGCCACCCTAACACAAGTAGCCACCATCACAACTTCAACAACATCTCCTACACAAAAAACACCCAGCTCATCCTCTTCCTCCCCAAGAAGCCGCATACCTCGAAAAGCAACCTCCACGACACAATGAAGGACGTCACTCACTACATAAAGAGCAGCACTGTAAACACAAACGGGCAGAAGATGAAGGTACTCATCCTCAGACCCACTCCATCAGCCTCAGACAACTCCTGCTACCTGACTACAGTGTGAAGAGTACCAACACCTACCAACCATGTGCACAACATAGGATTCAACCTCAACTGCTCCCTCTCCTTGTGTAAGCAAGTCTACACCGTGTCCTCTTACTGCTATAACACCCTCCACATGCTCCGCTACATTTACAAGTGGATCATAACCAAAAGAAGAAGAACAGTGACACAGGCCCTCATCAGCAGCAGACTATATTGTGATAAAACACTCTACACATGAATTCTAGCCAAACACGTACAACAACTACAACAAATCCAAAAGACCGCTACGTAATTGATCATCAATGCCCTGGCTGCACCCACATCACCCACCACCCGATACACCTACACTGCCTCAATATCAACAAAAGGATCACCTTCAAGCTCCTCACCCTCTCTTACAAAATACTCTACAACACCAGACTAATGAACATTAAGAGCAGTAATCCTAAAGGGCAAATTTTGATCTTAAAAAGTTGTCTTTAAAAATATTAGGTAAGAATTTAGTAACTCTTTGGGCAAACGCTTAAAAACTAAATGAGTATCAATACACTGTATCCAACCTTTCAGACATTTTAAATAATCAATGTAATGTCCATTTGTGGTAGAAGGTCCATCACGAAAAATAATAGCAACAGCTATAAAAGGTCTTCCTTATATTGAACATCGACCAGGAACAACATTTTTATTGAAAGTTTTCAATTTCGTTCCATCAGTTCTATAACGTTGCAGCATTAAAATCACATACTGTCCATATCTTTGTATAAATGATGTTGATGACATTTCTGATTTACATTGGCTACACTCCATGTTTTGACTTGCTCCTCTAATTAGATTGTTAAAAGACACTGATTCACAGTCAGGTAAAGTCAAATATATGAATCTCTCAGTGTCTATGTCAGTGCTACATGTAAACAAACAATTTCGACAGTCATGATGCCATTTATGAGAAAGGCCAAAAAGGTTTTCAACCTCTATAACTTCATCTTCCAGTACACCAAGCATAAACATTAAAAATTCCTGACAATCATGCTGAATATTCTGCATAAATTGACTAGAACCAGAACATATGTACAAAACATTTCGAATATCAGAAACACTTTGTATTTAACTTTTATCACTAGTACATTTCTCATAAACAAAATCAACAATGAACAGAATTTTTTGTCCCGATTTTCTACAATTTGCTGTTGGAAACTTTGAAGAAAAAAAAACATTACCAACTACATTAGTATAGCAGTTGACACCAGAACTATTTTCAAACCGATAACCAACATTCTCTTCAACACTGTCCTTTGTCGGAGGCGCTAGGGGGCGCACAGCGGAATGACTGGGTGAGATCGCAGCTCCGCCGGATAGCTGACAACTTGCTGCCCTCAGGTCGCCCCAATGCCCACAAGACTGCTGTTCAAATTCCGTTCCCGGTGTGTCAACCCACCAGGATTGCGATGACCTAAAATTGAGGATCGGGATCCAACAACAGCGAGAGAAAATGACAAAAACAGCTCCGAGGTCTTGGGGCGTCCAAGATGGCGGCCACCACGCTCCTCTTCACATATCCGGAGCTAACGGCGGAGTGAGCGCACCACCTGTGTTGTTATGACCAGCACGATGAGCGGACCCAGGGACTCATAGGTACTTTAAAGACAACATGTGATTTGGACTAATGATTGTGCCCTCTGTGGAAGCGTTACCAGCTCCAGCAATGCTCTGGGTGGTCCTATCTCCCTATTGCTGCATCAAGCCTTGCCCCTGCTTCAAGCAGGGGCAGGGTTTTGACGCAGCATTGACCTAAAAGTGACTGAGTGAAATCTTGTAGATTTCACTCAGCCACTTTTAGGAGGTGTTCCTGTGCAGGAACGCCCTCCCCTGCGCCGGAACGCCTCCTGATGGCGCAGGGCTTTACAACATGACGCATCTCTCAGAATCGTCATGTTGTTAATACCCAGCACCATGGCGCATCTTTTGTGCTGCTGCTGCATCACAAAAGGTCTCGGTAGAGAGTGGCAGTGGTGAACCAGAGGGTGGCAGTTATGAACCAGAGGGTGACAGTGATGAACCAGAGGGTGGCAGGGATGAACCAGAGGGTGACAGTGCTGAACCGGAGTGCGGCAGTACTGAACCGGAGTGTGGCAGTGCTGAACCAGAGGGTGGCAGGGGTGAACCAGAGGGTGGCAGGGGTGAACCAGAGGGTGGCAGTGATGAACCAGATGGTGGCAGGGGTGAACCAGAGGGTGGCAGTGGTGAACCAGAGGGTGGCATGGGTGAACCAGAGGGTAGCAGTGGTGAACCAGAGAGTGGCAGTGGTGAACCAGAGGGTGGCAGTGCTGAACCAGAGGGTGACATTGGTTAACCAGATGGTGGCAGCGGTGAACCAGAGGGTGGCAGTGATAAACCAGAGGGTGACAGTGATGAACCAGAGGGTGGCAGGGGTGAACCAGACAGTGACAGTGCTGAACAGAGGGTGGCAGTGCTGAACCAGAGGGTGGCAAGGGTGAACCAGAGGGTGGCAGGGGTGAACCAGAGGGTGGCAGTGCTCAACCAGAGGGTGACAGTGGTTAACCAGAGGGTGGCAGTGGTGAACCAGAGGTGCTATGATAAACCAGAGGGTGGCAGTCGTGAACTAGAGGGTGGCAGTGGTGAACCAGAGGGTGACAGTGCTGAACCAGAGGGTGGCAGGGGTGAACCAGAGGGTGGCAAGGGTGAACCAGATGGTGGCAGTGGTAAACCAGAGGGTGACAGTGCTGAACCAGAGGGTGGCAGTGGTGAACCAGAGGGTGGCAAGGGTGAACCAGACGGTGGCAGTGGTGAAGCAGAGGGTGGCAGTGCTGAACCAGAGGGTGACAGTGGTTAACCAGAGGGTGGCAGTGGTGAGCCAGAGGTGCTGTGATGAACCAGAGGTGGGCAGTCGTGAACCAGAGGGTGGCAGTGGTGAACCAGAGGGTGACAGTGCTGAACCAGAGGGTGGCAGGGGTGAACCAGAGAGTGGCAGTGCTGAACCAGAGGGTGGCAGTGCTGAACCAGAGGGTGACATTGGTTAACCAGATGGTGGCAGCGGTGAACCAGAGGGTGGCAGTGATAAACCAGAGGGTGACAGTGATGAACCAGAGGGTGGCAGGGGTGAACCAGACAGTGACAGTGCTGAACAGAGGGTGGCAGTGCTGAACCAGAGGGTGGCAAGGGTGAACCAGAGGGTGGCAGGGGTGAACCAGAGGGTGGCAGTGCTCAACCAGAGGGTGAAGTGGTTAACCAGAGGGTGGCAGTGGTGAACCAGAGGTGCTATGATAAACCAGAGGGTGGCAGTCGTGAACCAGAGGGTGGCAGTGGTGAACCAGAGGGTGACAGTGCTGAACCAGAGGGTGGCAGGGGTGAACCAGAGGGTGGCAAGGGTGAACCAGATGGTGGCAGTGGTAAACCAGAGGGTGACAGTGCTGAACCAGAGGGTGGCAGTGGTGAACCAGAGGGTGGCAAGGGTGAACCAGACGGTGGCAGTGGTGAAGCAGAGGGTGGCAGTGCTGAACCAGAGGGTGACAGTGGTTAACCAGAGGGTGGCAGTGGTGAGCCAGAGGTGCTGTGATGAACCAGAGGTGGGCAGTCGTGAACCAGAGGGTGGCAGCGGTGAACCAGAGGGTGACAGTGCTGAACCAGAGGGTGGCAGGGGTGAACCAGAGAGTGGCAGTGCTGAACCAGAGGGTGTCAGTGGTGAACCAGAGGGTTGCAGGGGTGAACCAGAGGGTGGCAGGTGCGAACCAGAGGGTGGCAGCGGTGAACCAGAGGGTGGTAGTGATGAACCAGAGGGAGGCAGTGGTGAACGAGAGGGTGCTGTGCCCATACACAACCGCATGGGTAACTTCTCCATGTAAGCGGCCAACGAACACACAAAAAGCCCAGCAAACACGCAAAAAACCCATGAACACGCAAAAAACAAAAATTTGCACGAATTCAGGCATTTTGCGGATTGCAAATTCAATTTCGCGCGAATTCAAGGAACGCAAATTCGCAAATTTCGCCCACACTTAAATAAAACATATCTTAAATGTTTTTTTCTAAGAGCAATTTCTTTTGCAAATATAACATATCTCAAACAATCATAAAATAACAATACATTCTGATTAATTTTCTTACACTGTAAATAATGTTACTTACAAATAGATGCTGACAAAATACACAGCAAAAAGTCCTTAATGGTTTTGCACACTTTTCCTTATGGCCAAATAGTATGCATCAAGTCCTTTGTTTGGAAGTTGTTCCATCATAATCCTGAACGTCCGCCTCACAGCCTTCTGATCCAAAACCCCCAACATCATCTACGGGTCCCCCAGGACTCATCCATCAGTCCGACGCTGTTCAACATCTACATGGCCACCCTAACACAAGTAGCCACCATCACAACTTCAACAACATCTCCTACACAAAAAATACCCAGCTTATCCTCTTCCTCACCAAGAAGCCACATACCACCAAAAGCAACCTCCACGACACAATGAAGGACGTCACTCACTACATAAAGAGCAGCACTGTAAACACAAAAGGGCTGAAGATGAAGGTACTCATCCTCAGACCCACTCCATAAGCCTCAGACAACTCCTGCTACCTGACTACAGTGTGAAGAGTACTAACACCTACCAACCATGTGCACAACATAGGATTCAACCTCAACTGCTCCCTCTCCATGTGTAAGCAAGTCCACACCGTGTCCTCGTACTGCTATAACACACTCCACATGCTCCGCTACATTTACAAGTGGATCCTAACCAAAAGAAGAAGAACAGTGACACAGGCCCTCATCAGCAGCAGACTACATTGTGGTAAAACACTCTACACATGAATTCTAGCCAAACACCTACAACAACTGCAACAAATCCAAAAGACCGCTACGTAATTGATTATCAATGCCCTGGCTGCACCCACATCACCCACCACCCGATACACCTACACTGCCTCAATATCAACAAAAGGATCACCTTCAAGCTCCTCACCCTCACTTTTAAAATACTCTACAACACCAGACTAATGAACATTAAGAGCAGTAATCCTAAAGGGCAAATTTTGATCTTAAAAAGTTGTCTTTAAAAATATTTGGTAAGAATTTAGTAACTCTTTGGGAAAACGCTTAAAAACTAAATGAGTATCATTACACTGTATCCAACCTTTCAGACATTTTAAATAATCAATGTAATGTCCATTTGTGGTAGAAGGTCCATCATAGAAAATTAATAGCAACAGCTATAAAAGGTCTTCCTGATATTGAACATTGACCAAGAATAACATTTTTAATGAAAGTTTTCAATTTTGTTCCATCAGTTCTACAACGTTGCAGCATTAAAATCACATACTGTCCATATCTTTGTATAAATGATGTTGATGACATTTCTGATTTACATTGGCTACACTCCATGTTTTGACTTGCTCCTCTAATTAGATTGTTAAAAGACACTGATTAACAGTCAGGTAAAGTCAAATATATGAATCTCTCAGTGTCTATGTCAGTGCTACATGTAAACAAACAATTTCGACAGTCATGATGCCATTTATAAGAAAGGCCAAAAATGTTTTCAACCTCTATAACTTCATCTTCCAGTACACCAAGCATAAACATTAAAAATTCCTGACAATCATGCTGAATATTCTGCGTAAATTGACTAGAACCAGAACATATGTCTAAAACATTTCGAATATCAGAAACACTTTGTATTTAACTTTTATCACTAGTTATCAACAGGAATAACATTTTTAATGAAAGTTTTCAATTTTGTTCCATCAGTTCTACAACGTTGCAGCATTAAAATCACATACTGTCCATATCTTTGTATAAATGATGTTGATGACATTTCTGATTTACATTGGCTACACTCCATGTTTTGACTTGCTCCTCTAATTAGATTGTTAAAAGACACTGATTCACAGTCAGGTAAAGTCAAATATATGAATCTCTCAGTGTCTATGTCAGTGCTACATGTAAACAAACAATTACGACAGTCATGCAACCATTTATAAGAAAGGATAAAAAGGTTTTCAAACTCTATAACTTCATCTTCCAGTCCACCAAGAATAAACATTAAAAATTCCTGACAATCATGCTGAATATTCTGCGTAAATTGACTAGAACCAGAACATATGTCTAAAACATTTCGAATATCAGAAACACTTTGTATGTAACTTTTATCACTAGTACATTTCTCATAAATAGAATTCAACAATGACCAGAATTTTTTGTTCCGATTTTCTACAATTTGCTGTTGGAAACTTTGAAGAAAAAAAAAACATTACCAACTACATTAGTATAGCAGTTGACACCAGAACTATTTTCAAACCGATAACCAACATTCTCTTCAACACTGTCCTTTGTCGGAGGCGCTAGGGGGCGCACAGCGGAATTGCTGTGTGAGATCGCAGCTCCGCCGGATGGCTGACAACTTGCTGCCCTAAGGTCGCCCTAATGCCCACAAGACTGCTGTTCAAACGCCGTCCCCGGTGTGTCAACCCACCAGGATCGCGATGACCTAAAATTGAGGATCGGGATCCAACAACAGCGAGAGAAAATGACAAAAACAGCTCCGAGGTCTTGGGGCGTCCAAGATGGCGGCCACCGCGCTCCTCTTCACATATCCGGAGCTAACAGTGGAGTCAGCGCACCACCTGCTTTGTTATGACCAGCGCAATGAGCGGCCCCAGGAACTCATAGGTACTTTAAAGACAACATGTGATTTGGACTAATGATTGTGCTCTCTGTGGAAGCGTTACCGTGTGTTTGTTCGATCGTGACTCGCGATGGACAAAATGGCGGCGCCCAGAGTCCCTTCCATTGACTGGGTAGATGCAAGAGTCCCGGGAAGCATGCGCTGCCACTAACACAAATCACGGAGAAGCTCGGCTCCCAGATGCTCGGCGTGGTGGAGCGACGCGCTGCCACAAATGCACCGTTGAGACACACAATATCACGTTAATAACGGACATTGCTGTGGGGGTCAAGTGGACCCACCACGGTACCCCCAATAACGCTACAGAGCCTCAAACCTTACACCGCGTCCTCTTAAGTTAGATCACGCACGGTGTGCTGCAGATCCTGTGAGTGGATCTCCGTTTGAAGCTGTTCCCGGCGCACGTACTCCTGTGCTCCTCGTTGGTTGCCACCGACGATCCATCGGACTCGCACCCTGGGACACGGCACGGTCTCGGCCGGTTGCTGACATCTACCACTGCGAAGAAACCACACCGGGTGACAACCTCCATTCCCAGACGCACGCGCTATACAGGGTGCCAAACTGCGGCGTCCACAAGACGAACAAGCTCCACACCTCGGGACGAAACGCTGTTTACCCCGCCATTCTCGAAAATGGTAGGGCCCGAAAAGCAACAACAGAAGATATCCTTTGAAACTAAAAAGACACCCAAGGCCGCTGAAACGATGCCTGGAAGTGTGAGCGGGTCACCGGGTGAACCGTCCCCCGGGAGTAACATGGAGAAAATATTGCTCGCCATCCAGGCTAACTTGCAGGACATCAATGGTAAATTAGACAACTTAACGTGCAGGATGGATGGCATAGCGGCCAAGCTGGAAAAGCATGGAGAGAGGCTGGAGACGGCGGAGACAAGTATCTCATCAATTGAGGACGAATCCCATGCCACCACTACCAAATGCACGAACATGGAGCGGATTTTAGAGGTGATAAAGGGGAAGGAGGAGGAATTGGAATCACGCTCAAGACGCAATAATGTGCGCATTACAGGCCTGCCGGAGTTGACCAACACCGGTCGTATGGAGCATTACGTCGAGAAATTGTGCAAGGACATATTTGGAGATGACGCGCTATCGCAGATTTTTGTAGTAGAGAGAGCACACAGATCCCTTGCGCCCCATCCACCGCCAGGTGCATTACTGTGCCCTATTGTGGCACGGATCCTAAACTATTGTGACAGGGACACCATCTTGAGACTTGCACGTGAGAAGGGGCCTATAACCCACCAAGGCACCAAACTCGAATTTTACCCGGACCACAGAGTTGCTGTGCAGCAGGCTTGAAGAGAGTTCACGGCGGTGAAATCCAAGCTCAGGGATCTGCAAATTACTTACTCAATGCTGTACCCGGCAAGGCTACAAGTGATGTGGGAGGGCAAGGCTGTACTACTGGCGTCTCCTAAAGCTGCGCAGGAATTTGTGAAAAAGATAATTAAACAAAAGAAATCCAAAGCAAAAGAGGATCAACAATTGGACTGGGATTGAACATGCCGCAGCGGTGCTTCAACAAGAATACTCGGCACCTGTGTGCACCTGACTTGCTGTTGCGCATTGACTCTTAAGCTCATTGACACTCTGTTTTACAAAATGGTTCCTGAGCAGTGAAATACATGGGATGAACCGGAGCCACAATGTGAGCATCGCCGGGGAGGTGTTGTTGGGAATAGTGCCGAGATGAAGGGGCTAATATAAGCGGCACCCCATTAAGTCTGTTATACTCTGAAATTTATTCATATGAATAAATGTACTGATATCTCATGGGGCTTCAAAACACGTATCAAGATATACCTGCTGAATTAATTGCGCTGGCTCATGGACGCAAATGTAGTAGATACAGCACTAACTTAATGGGCTGCAAACCGCATGCGATGAGTACCCCCCTTTATGTTCTTTTTCTTTTCTCAAGACCTGTGCTGTTGTAGCGATCAGCACCAGGGCTGGTGCATTGAACCCTTTTTTTGTCCTCATTTGATGCACGCAGTGTATCGATATATAGACTGTTACAGGGCTACCGCGTGTGGATAAGTGTTCACCACCCAACGTACGTGCACCTTTATGTCTTTGTTAGAACATTGTCTTGCCGGTTGGCCTGGATTGCGCACAACAGACTGCACAAGCCGAGATGTGTACTAGGGCACTATGGCTCGCATTTGGAGTTGCACGTGAGAAGGTCTTTCATATAAACTATGGCTGGTTGGCTATATAGCCCATGTTTGCTATTGTACGCAGGTAACAACGTGATGTATTGATATGTTATGCTAACTAATCGACGGCCAGTCTAAAGCAAGTACCGGCGGGGTCAGATCTGGGGCAAAAACTCATGACACGCTTACTTTCACTAACGCTATCGAAGCCGTCCACATCCATTTAGTTGGATGGAGTGTTGTGCCCCCGGCGGACGTCCACGAGGGTGTTCCCCGCACAAGTTTTGTAGAGATGTTCTTGATGTTCAGACCCGAACTGTTGTCGGGGTTAATCGGGGAGGGTGAATGGCTTCGGCATGATTGGGTTGCTGGAGTGGGTGGGGGAGGGTGGGTTGGGGGTTATGTTACTGTTCTGAGACCGGATCATTCAGAGAATGTCAAGCCGCTGCATGTCAAGGAACAAATGATCACATGGTTACACACCGTTATATATCTGCATACATCGGCAGGCCCCAGGCATGGTTACACAGCGCAGCAAATGCAGACACCTCTGTCTGACAGATGACTCAGAGACTAAATCACACACATAATGCGCACATAAACCTCCTCACATGGAATATACGTGGCCTGTCGCAGCCTAAGAAAATTCGAAGGGTATTCGTATACCTAACCAGATGCCATATAGATATCGCGTTCTTGCAGGAGACGCACATTGCACCAAATACACATCAATCCATAGGCAAAAAATGGGCTGCATCTGTCCATTCTGCCACGTATTCCTCATATTCCAGGGGGGTCATGACGTTGGTACGTAAAGGGTTGAATTTCAAGACTCAGCAGGTAATACAGGACCCGAATGGCAGATATGTTATTGTATCAGGCATGGTCAAAGACTAACATTACTTAATATATATGGCCCGAATGTAGATGCCCCTGACCTCTTTCGGGAACTGTGGAGTCACTTACAGCAGTTAACAGATACTCAGATCGTGTGCAGGGGTGACTGGAATGTGACACTGGCGGATGACAAAGACCACTCCGCACAGTCCTTTGAACCACACAAACAAGCCAGAACCCAACTCCTACATATGCTGGCAGACTTGTCCTTAACGGACATATGGAGACACAAATACCCTACCATATCAGGTGCTACACACGTCTCCGCTTGTCACAACAGTTGGTCGCGTTTGGACTACTGGTTAGGCACAAATAATGTCATACATTGGACACAAGATGTATACGTCCTCCCCAGAACACTATCAGACCACAACCCAGTACTGCTCAAACTTACCGTACCAAATTACGCTCCACCTCCCTTTCAATGGATGTTCAACTCACGTGCTCTTACAGACATACTTTACGCAGACACCATCCACACAGCGATCAAAGACTACTTTCAAATAAACGAACCCACGGTGGAGGACCCATGTCTGTTGTGGGAAGCCTTTAAGGCCACGATACGCGGTGTTTGCATGGGCACTACAGTAGGCATACTTCCCGACATACGCCAACGAATTAACCATTGCGAAACACGTATGAGGGACATGGAGCGGGCATACGAAGTTAAACATGATGTCACTATACTGGGTGAACTACGCAAATTACACACGGAACACCAAAATCTGGTTGATGATGAAATAAAATATCTAGAAAAAAAACATTCCCCTAGATCTTATGGGGAAATCGGCAGGCCAGGTGGCGTGCTAGCTGCCAAAATTTGTGAAGGTAGAAGCCATACAGCGGTTCTAGGCATTAAATCAGGGGATGGCACAATGCAAACACAAGCCACTGACATACTGCATAGCTTTGTAGACTCCTATGGTGCGCTACACAAATCACAACCGATAGCGTCTACGGACGACATTAACAGCTACTTCAGGGAGGTGGCGATAGCATCGCTGTCAGATGGTCAAAGGGAATACTTGGCAGTACCCATTACAGTAGAAGAAGTCACAGATGTGATTAAATCACTGCCGAATGGCAAGGCGCCAGGCCCGGATGGGTACACAAACGAATTTTACAAACACTACGTAGATATACTTGCCCCTCATTTGGCGGGAATGTACGGAGCCGCGTTTGACCAGGGCGAACTCCCCCCAATGCTCTGCAAAGCAGTAATATTAGCTCTCTTAAAGCCCTCTAAAGACCCAGCCCAATGCGACTCCTATAGGCCACTTTCACTGATAAATGTCGATTCCAAAATACTGGCGAAAATCATGGCGGTGAGACTTACCCCATTGATGACCAACTTGGTGCTACCTGACCAGGCGGGGTTTGTCCCAACACGTTCCATGTCCCACAATACACAGACATTATTCGCCTTGTCCCACTACCTTCAACCCAACACGAAGGCCGTGGCGGTGCTATTGGATGCCGCCAAGGCGTTTGATTCTATTGAGTGGAGCTACCTGATTGCGGTCCTACACCGTATCGGCTTCCCCAAGAGATTTGTCCAATGGGTTTCCTTAATATATACCAATCCGTGTGCCAGGGTCCGAGTGAATGGGTACTTATCCGACAGCTTTGCAATAGAACGAGGTACCAGACAAGGCTACCCACTTTCTCCCCTCCTTTTCGCCCTAGCATTAGAAACCCTAGCCTGCATAATCCGCCAGAACTACAAATCATCTGCCCTGCAATTTACCTCCAGGCCGTTACACATATCACTATACGTGGATGATATGGTACTCTACGTTCGTGACCCTGCCGAGCATCTAAATCAGCTACTGAGAGAATACATAAAATTCAGTGGTCACTCTGGTTTAACAATAAATTGGTCAAAGTCCTACATTATCCCCCTTATGGACACAACAACTCCCCTAGACACGGAGTACCCATTGGAGTGGCAGACTGACCCGATACGATACTTGGGGGTTTTATATCAGAGAGATCCCGAAATAGTGATCCGCACGAATTACGGCTCCACGATCTCCAAACTGGAAGATAAAGGTAAACACTGGATACAGCTACCGCTGTCCTTAGCAGATCATATCGCGATTGTGAAGATGAATGTACTGCCTAAACTTTTGTACCTCTTTAACAACATCCTAATCACCCCTCCGGGAGAAGTGTTCCGTTGCATTAAATCGTTAGTACTACAGCTCATATGAGCGGGCAAACAAGCACGCATAGACCTCCAAACATTGACACTCCCATATGCCAGAGGAGGATTCGGAGTGCCAGATTTTAAACTGTACTACCTGTGTGCACAGGCTCAATACGCTGCCTATTGGTATCACCTAGTGCCATACCTCACTCACACAGCGATTGAATAAGGCGACGCGAAACCTCTCCCTCTCTCTGCCATCCTCTCATACAAACGGCTGCCACTGCACGATCATGACATCAACACAGTTGACACTACCATTAGGGCATGGCGCGACCTTGGTCGGCTGGCACATAAAACCTCTCTCTATGCGCAGAATATGCCTTTACATGATCACTCTGCGTTGTCCGTCACCTGCGAGAAAGTGGGTATGTCATTATTACAACAGGTAGGCATTGAACGGATGGGGGATCTGTTTAGTGAAGGCAGATTCATAGACAATGCAGATCTCACATACATTCAGAACAAATCACAGATGTTCTGTTTCACGCATTACAGGTTGAAGAAGGCCATGATGGAGCTGTACCCTACTTTCCCTAATGAGCCGGAAAGTCTAGACACCTTACAATTCATTATTACTATCCAAGACTTATCACACTTGGTCTCACAATTGTACACCACTGCACAAGCCGAGATACCGCACTCTACAGAAAAGTCCAAATCCAGATGGGACTCGGTTTTAGAGGACTCTTTAACATAAAAAGAATGGCAACAGACATGCCCACTAACACAAATTCTTACCCCTAATGGTAATCTTAGAATCATACATTATAAATTTCTTCATCAGGCATACTACACTCCGGCACGCATGTGCAGGTACGGCATACAGGATGACAGCGAGTGTAAGAGATGCGGTGCGGAGGGTGCCGACTTTGTACATTTGTCCTGGTGGTGCCCCATGATCCATGAGTACTGGGTAGAAGTCACCACTAAAATTTCTGCCATGATAGGGGTCACAATAGACTGCACGATCCGCATTTGGTTACTGGGCATTGTGCCGCAACTTAAATCGACTAAACGTAAATTTTGTGCAGTTGCATTATTACTCGCCAGACGACAAATATCACAGTGCTGGCAAGGCACCCAGGTACCCACCACAACCAGATGGCTGAAGGACATGTCCAGCTGTAGGGACAAACTCTTAACATATGAAGAGGACCTACCATTACGCTCCAGGCCGAAAGACTTCTGGTTATACCTCACAGCATATGTGAACTCACTGGAGATTGATACGGACTGAAGATGTTGGATTTTAACTCTGAGTGCCGAGATTTTAAAACACTATGGAAGGGTAACTAGTGATGGGTTTTGTACAGATGTGATAAGGTATTTGCTTTGAATTTTCCGGTATTGACTTCTGAAATGTGAAGGTCTCATTGTTCGGGTTATGTACTGTTCCTCTTTGTGTATGTTTTAATACACCAACAAAATATACAAAAACAAGACCTAATTTATATGCACTACGCCGCTGGACGGTTTGTTGTTGGCCACAAGGCTGTGTAACATCACTTTGCAATATGACTTTACGCTAACGCAGCCGGCCCCCGGGTTGTAGGCTCCTGGCTGTGTATCAATCTTTTGCTATGAATAAAGGTCTTACAAAAAAAAATACTGTCCTTTGTCTTTTTGCTTGGAGGCGCAACTTCATCTTGTTTTTTTTCTTTCTCTACAGTTTCAGAACAGATATTCTCAAATCTTCTTTTTCTACCTACTACACGCTTTTCAATCAATGGATATTGACCTAAATTGGGTGCATATTGTCTTCTTAACCTATTATACTCTTTCACACAGTTTGCATCTGCAGAAACTTTTGTCTCATCAAAATCAATCAAGTACAATCCAGATAAAGTTCTGACTCGAGACAAAGGAACATATGCCATACCTTCTTTAAACACGGTACTTCCAATATTTACTAAAGCACAATCTACACTTAAACCTTGAGATTTATGAATGGTCACCGCATATGCCAAACAAAAAGGAAACTGTTTTCTGCAGACATACACATTTTTTACAAGCAAAAAACGAGCTGCACAATGACTAAATTGTTGTACTTCGGCAATTTCATCAATTTGATTTTCAAAAATTCAATGCCAGCTCTGTTTACATAATTAACAAAATCAACAATTTTACCCATTGCTCCATTTACTTAACCTTTTTGCACATTCAAATTACGTCACAAAATGACCCTACAATTTACACATGCATACATATTCTTTTCTAAAGCAGCAGTTTTATTTATCGATTTCTCTAAAGAATCCAATTTCCTCTTCAAGTTTTCACTCAAAATTATACTGATTCCTTCATGTTCTATTTTATCAATTGCTTCTAATTTTATAATTTCTTCATTTTCCAACTTTAACATTTCTTCATTGAATATAGAACATTCACGCAGTGTTGGCATTAAGCAGATTACAGATTTGTTTTCTGCAATTCTCATGTATATTTTCTCTGGGACAATATTTGCATTTGGAAACAAATTGGAAAGTAATCGTGTCTGTAAATCTTGTTTGCCATGTTTGGTCAATTTTCCAATTCTTATATCTTGAAGAATAGTTCCATAATCAACATCATTTGCTTGTCGCCTATTTGTAGTAAATTCCTTATACTGAAAATATGACCAAATGTTTACATTGCCAATACTCCCCAAAGACTTTCTAGTATCTTCATGCACCAGTGTTTTAAACACTGGCTGTCCTTTTACAGCAGTAAGTTGTAGAAGATCTCCAAAAACTTTGACTTGTTTTCCTCCGAATAATACGTCATACTCTGTTTTAAGAATTTTCTGCATTCTTAAATGCACAAAGGTAAGCATTAAGTTTGAGACCATTGCTTACCTCATTAATAATGAGAAGCTTCATTTTCTTCAACACTCTTGAAACTTCATCAGAAGCTTCTCCAGATAGATTGTGGTATTCTAATTTGTTGTCATGCTCTCCTGGTAGCATTAATAAACGATGTAAAGTAATTCCTTTAATATTATGTGCCGCCAACCCAGTTGGAGCAGTGACAACACAAGACAAATGCGAGTCAGTACTTTTCTATAGAAAACTTGTGATTACTTTAATTAAAAAATGTTTTCCTGTTCCATTTTGTCCACTCACATACATACGGATAGGTTCAAATGATGAGCAAGAGCACTCTATCTTCTCATGAAGAAATCCAGGGTCAATCTGTTATCTCACTTGCTCATATTTTTCTTTCTGCTCAAGATTTAGTTGTTCTTCCAAGTTTCCTAAGTTTGTTAGATGTTCTTGACCTTGATGCATTACTGTTTCCACCTCTTCCATAGCAGTTGCTGCTTCATTTAGAACAATTGGTTCTCCCAGTGGGTCCTGACTCAACGAAGCAGAAGTGTGACTGTCTTGAGAACTGTCTCTAGCAATCTCAGCTGCAATTGTAGCTGCTCGCTCAATTTCGTCATTCATCATTTTGACATAATCAGCAAAAACAGGACATTCTATGATATCTTTAGTTGCATTGAAGGAATCTTCATAGCTCTCAAAATCTCCAAGTAATTTCAATTCTGAACACCATGGCTTGAAAAGTTGCAAAAGAGCTAAATATAAAAATTCCCTTTTGTCAGATGTTTTGCAACTCAGTTTACGTTGATTAATCAAATGTCCTTTTCTTTGTTTCACCAGACATCCTTCAGAACCAATAACGGCATATTTACCATTATTAATGTTTTCGGTAATATTGCGTTTAAAAATATAGTTTTGCAGCACTTCATAGAGACAAATGTTCTCAAGATGATGACTTTTATTTGGATAATATGTATCCAACATATTTGTTTTCACAATATCAGTACTTTCTGGCTCCTTTTCAGCTAAATATTCAATTTCTTGTACAGATTTAAGAACTCGGTTTCGTGTTGCAGCAAGACCTAGACTCACCCTAATGATTCTTCTAGATTTGGACTATAGACTTGCAGATGATAAGCGATCCGAGCATTCATATGCTCCAATTTCTCGATGAGATAACATCTTCAAACTTTAACTGTATAATTTCTTACTTAGACTCTTCTCATGGGAAATATCTTCCCACATTTCCGTCAAGTCCGTCTTTTCTGACTTTGTTATGTACAATGTCACATATCGAGCAACAGCAATGGAATTGTCTGCAACATATTGAATATCCACATTAGCATTCCACGTGGACAAAATGACTGGGTTGTAGTCATTTATGTATTTTAACTCTTCATTTCTTCTTAAGTTGTAGGTATTTTTTGGAGACTTTCTTGTGATATTATGTCGCAAAGATGACATAAAACTGTTCACTCTTCCTTTTGATATTACAGGTCGAGGAAATGCAAAACGGCATTTGCTGTAGAATTTGTCATTAGATTTGTACTTTCGACGACAGTATTTGCCACAACGATGGCTTTGGAATTGTAAGACTTGTTGTCTTAAGTCCTTATCTTGTGTACTTTTGGGTACTTCACATGTAGCATGTTCTTCAATAAAAGCCAACACAGTATCATCTGAGTCTGTTCCAAATTTGGGAGCATCTTTGATCTATAATAGCATATGTATGTGAGGAGCACCTCTCGCTTGATACTCCTTTCTCCAAAAGAAATCCAGAACCTCTCCAAGAGGAGGATTTTCTTATTGGTGATAAAAGACATCATAGCTTTAAATCTATGATTGAAATACCTGCATACATTAACAGGATTTGAAGAGCACAATTCTCCAGGTGTCTCGTATTGGATATTTGGTATATTTGGATTTGCATCTGGAAGAAATTGAAGTAAATCATCCCAAGCATATTCAGCACGGCTTAGAGTAAGGAACCATGTAGGAGTTCCTCAGTTCCTTAGCATACATTTAAGTTCTCCATGACGATGGTACCAGCACTCATTAGTACCACGCTGACATGCCATCAGATTAATCAGCTAAGTTTGCAAAACATTATCTTTCTGCTGTACTTTATCCATAAATTCCTTTGCCGATACATTTTGCAGATGTACACCTGTTTTCAATATGTGGTTTACTGCATAAGAAAGTCCAAACAAATCACTCTCAAACAAAAGATGAAACAGATATGGAATACATTGTCAAAATCTTGCATCTTCTGCATATAATCTTGATGTACGGTTTTCAGATACAAGAATCTGCACAGGTCGTTCATCAAATCGTCTTCCTTTTCCTGTAGGAAACAACTGAGGGAAACAACGAGCTTCCAAGCTTTTTTCCCATACACTAAAGGAACTTCCTTTTGCTTCTTTCATTTGAAATAACTCTATAGCATTCCCCATCATTTCTTTAGAATGCAATGGATGAACACTGCAATGTTCGTAGATTTCTTCTGTTCTGGACAAATCTACTTTTTCAATTTGTCCAGATGGCTAGTCAGTATCTTCTTGTACAGTTATTTCTTCTTCTCCCACATACACATTTTTGTAATATTGATTATTTTTTACCAGATACAAGGTTGACTTTTTCACTTTCCTAACATCCACTGATTCTTGCCAGATTGTCTTATTCTTAGTAGGAACGCCATTAACAAGAATAACTAAAGGTTCATCCTCTACATTTTCTACACCAATAGTTTCAATATTTTTCTTTAAATTTAGAGGCAAATATACAACTCTTCCCTTTAATCCTCTTTGTAAATCAGAAGGAGGCAATTTTCCTGTCTTAGGCTCAATACGAACAATAGCCTGAAATGGATGCACACATTGAATAAGAATAGACTCTTAGGTATTTACATCCATCAGTTCAGAAGGAATATTTACCAACTCAAGATTATTATGCAGAGCTCTAGCAGGCATTTTGTTCTCTTCTAATGTGTTATAACAATATTTACAAATACGCGGATCAGAACCCAAATCAAAAGAATTCTCTACCAACAAATAAGTTGCAAAATCCTTCCACTCATTATTATTTTCCTTTTCACTTTTTAAATCCAGATCAACAGTCCTGGTATGATTTTTATAATGAATTTGTCGACAACAGATACAAGAATAATTTGGCCTTTTACCTGAAATCACCTTAAACTGTATAATTTCTTACTCAAAATGTTCTACACTGCACTGTCCTACATTCTCTTCCACATTTTCTTCTATTAATCTCTCACTTTCTGCACTGTCTTCGTGAGGACCAAAGTAACTAATCTCAATTTCATCACAAACATTTGTTACATCTGATACAGATCCACCCAAAAGAGCACTGTTCAACTTTTTTAACATTAGTGCTGGACCTTTCGTGTAATACAATGTTCTGACTAAATTCCTCATCTGAGTATGTTATGTTATGTTATGTTATGGTTTTTTTTTAGCGCGACTGCTGCCCCAGCAACGGGGCGTCCCGGTGCTGAGAACCATAGCACAACCTACTGGGGTGAGGGGGGGAGAGAGGACCTACCAACATGCAAAAAGGTGGGTTTTAATGACTTTGCGGAAAGTGAGCAAGTTGTTGAGACAACGAATGTGGAGGGGTAGGGAGTTCCATAGTTTTGCCGCCCGGAGTCTGAAGGAGCGATCTCAGATGCGGCTGAACTTTGTGCGGGGGACACTGCTAAATATTGACCTATGGAGCGCAAGTTGCACTGGGGGGTGTACGGAGTCAGTAGTGATTGTAGGAGTTCAGGGCCCTCCGCATTCAAGATTTTAAAAGCAGTCATGAGGGCCTTAAATTGTATGCGAGCTACCACCGGAAGCCAGTGTAGTCTATGGATGGTGCTTCTAGCGGAGCACCTTCTGGGGAGGCCTACAATTGCCCTGGCCGCAGAGTTCTGTATTCGCTGGAACCTAGTTGTTTCGGCTTTGTTAGCGCCTAATAGTAGAACGCTCGCATAGTCCAGACGGGACAGGATGGTGGCTTGGACAACGAGCTGCCGTGTTTTGGGGTCAAAGAAGCCTAGGATGGGGTGCAGGCTTCTCAGTAGCCCAATGCATGTCGCTGCTACCTTTTTGGTGTGGGTTTGGTAATTAGGTGCGGAATCCAGCCATACTTCTAAGTTTTTGACAAGGGCTTTGGGAGGGGGGGTAGGTCCCAACAGAGGGGGCCACCAGTGGTCACTCCAGTGGTTGGGGTTCTTACCTAGCAGTAGTACCTCGGTTTTTCCTGCATTCAGCTGTAGGCAATTTTCAGTCATCCAGGTGGCAATGGCGGCCAGCCCGTCCCTAAATTTTGTGGCCGGGGTAGAGGGCATTTCAGTGAGGGTGATAACTAGCTGTGTGTCGTCGGCATACAACACCAGCGTGAGGTCCCATTCTTTGGCCAGTGCCGCCAGGGGCTGCATGTATAGATTAAACAGGGACAGACTGAGGGCAGAGCCCTGTGGCACTCCTTGGTTAATCTCATGAGAGTGGGAGATGAAAGGGGGGGCTGACACACGAAAGGATCGACTCGAGAGGAATGATCGATACCATTCTAGTGCCCTGTCCCTGATCCCAATACCCTCCAGGCGGCTCAACAGGATTTCATGGGACACCGTGTCAAAGGCCGCGCTGAGATCTAGTAATATCAGCGCAGCACTCTGACCGGTGTTTAAGATCATCCTAAGGTGTTCGGTAGTGGAGAGGAGGGCAGACTCCGTTCTGTGTCCAGGCCTGAACCCGTGTTGGCAAGGGTCCAAGATGTTATTTTCGACCATATGGGCAGTGAGTATGGTAGTCTGCATGGGTTTCTGCCAGTTTGGACACCCAGGGCAACAGTGAGACGGGCCTGTAATTCTCCAGCTTTGTGGGGTCCAGAGTGGGTTTTTTAATGATGGGGGTAATCCAGGCCTGTTTCCAACGAGTGGGTACTATGGCAGATGAGAAAGAGAGATTAAGGAGCATGGCCAGGGAAGGAAGAAAAAAGTCCAGGTAGTCCAAAAACTGGGCCGGTCTCATGGGGTCAGAGGGGGCGCCGGATTTCACCTTTCTGCAGAGTTTAGCTAGCTCCTCATGGGAGATGGGTGGCAGAGAAGTGAGCCCGGGGCCTTTGGCAGGGACCTGGAGAGGATTGGCAAGAACAGAGGAGTTCTGTGGGAAGGTGTTACAGATCTTTCTCACCTTTTCTGTAAAGAAGGTGGCGAGGTCCTCACACTGCTGAGTGGAGGAAATGCCTGTGGCAGGATTGCAATCCGTTTTGTAATTTTTGGACCAATTTGAAAATAGTTTTTGTGGGGTTGGGGCTAACATCAATTTCTTTGGCGTAGAAGGACACACGGGCAGAGCGTATAGCTTTATGGTATTGCTTGAGTGTGGTCAAGTAGGACACTTTGTCAGTGTCCCTATACTCCTTCCTCCAGTTGCGCTCCATTCTTTTACATTCTTTCCTGAGAATTTTTAAGTTGTTATCATACCATGGGTTCGAGGGGGTGTTCCATCCTCTCATCCATTTCGCTGGAATAATAGTATCAAGACCTTTGGTGATCCATTCCTGAAAGGAGGCATATAGCGTATTGATGTCATTCGTGCTTTCAAAATTAGGTTCTCCTAAACTGGCAGGTTTATGTTTTGGAGCTTGTGCCAGGGCCGTCTAAGGCAGGCGGAGGACGATGTCTTGTTAGGTTGAGTAGTTGCCGGAATCACGAAAGAAACAAGGAAGTTGTCCGTCCAACCCATAGGAGTGGGAAGGTCGGCTTTGGCTTCTAGAATATTCGTGAAGACCGGGTCGAGTAGATGACCAGCCGAGTGAGTAGGGGATTGTATGATAGGGGTCAGCTGCAAGGCTGTTAGGTCCGCTAAGAGGTTGCTAATGGTCAGATCTGAAACGGCGTCAAAGTGGAGGTTTAAATCCCCCAGGATCGTGAAGTTAGCGGAGCTAGTGACCAGGGCATGGGCTATTTCTAGGAGTTCCTCAATGAATTTCGAGGAGGGGCCCGGAGGTCTATAGATAAAGAGGCCTGAGAGGGAGAAATGAGGGCTCGTGGTGATTTTAAACCGTGCACCTTCACAGTCCGTAATGCCTTCCTTTACGAAAGTACAGGTGTAAGATGTTCTATAAATGACGGCGATGCCGCCACCCCTTGATCCTCTATTGATGGAGGTCATAGAGAACCCATCTGGTAGAGTTAGGTTGGGGATACTGGTTAGATCGTCCGTGAGCCAGGTTTCACATAAGAATAATATGTCTGGGTTCTTGTCTGTTAGTAGAGTATGTATCTCCGCATGGTGCTTAACCAGAGACCTGACGTTAAGCTGAGCGATTAAGAGCGATGAAAGGTTCTTATTGACGGTTCTGTGACAGAGTGGTCTCGGCGCAGGTATGAAAAGGCTACAGGAATTACATTGGAGAGCAGTCTGTCCAATGCGTCCCTCCAATTTGTCACATCGTTGGGTTAAGAGCAAAAAGATGATTTCTGTCATAATAGTATTTCGTCCGCGTATTTTGGGCAGGGGGGGTGGCGAGAGGCGATGACTTGGTGATGACGGGCGAAGACGGGCTTGCCTTAGGCGCGCCTTCGGGGCGCAGACGGCGTGCCCGCTGCGCCCGTCTGCTGCGCGTATGGTATAGACACATACTCTTCTGAGGGAGACAGGGGGGGAGGGGGCGTGGCCTCCAAGGGGGCGTGGCCAATCGGCACGCTGGCAATGGCGCTGTGTTAGTTTGGGCGTTCGTGAGGCCAAGTGAGTAATACTTTTAAAATCGGTAGGGAGACTCAAGTGCCACAACAACAATTTTAAGCAATTTAAAAACAATTAGAGATTATCTCCCGGCTTTCCGCCTCAGGAGTTGCGAAGGTTCTGACAGGCGGCGCTTGTATTCAGCGATTAAATACCTGTAATGCGGGAGGGGGCGTGGCCTCCAAGGGGGCATGGCCAATCGGCACGCCGGCAATGGCGCTGTGTTAGTTTGGGAGTTCGTGAGGCCAAGTGAGTAATACTTTTAAAATCAGTAGGGAGACTCAAGTGCCACAACAACAATTTTAAGCAATTTAAAAACAATTAGAGCCTATCTCCGGCTTTCCGCCTCAGGAGTTGCGAAGGTTCTGACAGGCGGCGGTTGTATTCAGCGATTAAATACCTGTAATATGGGAGGGGGCGTGGCCTCCAAGGGGGCGTGACCAATCGGCATGCCAGCAATGGCGCTGTGTTAGTTTGGGCATTCGTGAGGCCAAGTGAGTAATACTTTTAAAATCAGTAGGGAGACTCAAGTGCCACTCAACAATTTTAAGCAATTTAAAAACAATTAGAGCCTATCTCCCGGCTTTCCGCCTCAGGAGTTGCGAAGGTTCTGACAGGTGGCGCTTGTATTCAGCGATTAAATACCTGTAATGCGGGAGGGGCGTGGCCTCCAAGGTGGCGTGGCCAATCGACACGCCGACAATAACGCTGTGTTAGTTTGGGCGTTCGTGAGGCCAAGTGAGTAATACTTTTAAAATCAGTAGGGAGACTCAAGTGCCGCAACAACAATTGTAAGCAATTTAAAAACAATTAGAGCCTATCTCCCGGCTATGATGAACTGCTAACATCCTGAAATGGTAGAAAACACTTCGACATACTTTTTTAGAAACAAAAGGCAGAGAATGACCTTGCAAACCAGTATTTTCTCTCACTCTGCAAGGGTCTAGTCCTTGTAACATCTTAATCTTTTGTTTAACACTTTTCTTGGTATAATTATGTAACAAAATGGTGTAAAAAATCAATAGATTCTTGCCGCACACTGCAAATACTACTACAATTCCAAGTGTACACTGGAGCTTTAGGACGTCTGCCTAAAACTTCATCAGCTAACACCTCTTCTGCATTTCTAGGAACAATTTTCTCTTTCTCAATAGGACAACCATTTCTAACCTCATAAGCACGACCACTGGTGTCAACTGCATGCAACAAATCATTACTCTGGAGATAACTTTCTTCATTAAAAAAAGGCTCAGAACTTGAACTATGTTTCCATTCACCCCAAAAAAACTCACAAAAATTACTTCTGTTAATTAATCCTCTCCACTTACTTTTGGGCTTCATTAAATGGATTCACTTATCTAGTGATGTAACTCTATTGATTACTAAAAGAAAGAGTTTTCTTTTTAATTCCAAAGCGTTCTCAACTACATTTTTATAGCTTTCTTCTTCTTAAAAAATACAGTTTTTTTCTTATATACCTTAATTTCTTTCATTAAATTTGATACAAATCTATTATAAAACATTTTTTTCCTTATTTCTATTAATTTCTTTTTTCTCCTTGTACTATACACAGTTTTGTCTGCACTTGATATTTCATTATTCTTTTCTTTATTAGTAGCTTTTTTTTTCGTTGCTGATACACTAAAGACATTTTTTGGTTTCTGAACACTACTCTTAGTCTTTAGTATTTCCCTCAAAAAAATGTTCCTGCTCTTACCAGGACTTTCTTTCTGTTTGTTAAGACATCTCTCTTCTTGTAAATCTTCTTGGTGAGTTCTGTTCAAATACACACTTTACTTTCGTTGCTTTCTCTTTTGGTCCTTTGTTGGCATGAAGCAGTATTTTTAGTATCTATAAACACACCCTATAATAAAAAAATATATATACCATTACAAAAAAAAATGTCAAATATTCTATTATATTACTTACAAGAACAGAGGGAGGAGTATGAGGACAAACCTCGGAGTATAAAAATAAGAGGACTTACAGCAAACGAACAAGGAGTATGAAGCAAGGAAAATGTAATAAAAAATGAGAGTATAAATAGACAGTAAAATATAACAGAATATAGAAACAGCCGTGGCCCGTGGAGGGAGTTGCGATGGGGCAGGCAGGTGGGGCGGAGATGGGGCAGTGTGAGGAGTGATAAACAACGGAATCTGGGGGCATATTACCAACAAGTAGCGATATTTATCGCTAAATAGGGTTAGCGACGATTTTTTTATTGCTGCCTATTGCTGGATATGTTAGCGGAAAAAACATGTTATTAGCAACGTTTTTCTCCATTGTGATAAAATATCCAGTGATAGCAGCGAAAGGCATGAATATCGTTGAGAATACAGCAATATTCTCGCTTAGAGACGAAATGGTCTTAGCCATGTTATCCACCTCCCATTGGATAACATGGCTAAGAACTGGTCTCGGCAGGTCTTAGTATTTGGAGATATTCGCGCTTAGCACAAATATTTCCAATGCTAAGCCTGCCTTGCTAATAGGTGATAGCGACGTTAGCAACTGCTTTCAGTCGCTAACTGGTTGGGTACGCCCACTTTGCTAGTCATTAGCGATAAACATCACTGACATGCAAAGCGGGTACGAAACTGCTCGCTATCGTCTAAAAGCTTTTGCTAACATCAGTTAACGACAGGTTGCTATTAGGGCGATAGAATTATCAACGCTTAACGGCTGAAAACGGATGCTAAATTGGTGATAATTGGCTATCGCCCCCTTGGTAATATGCCCCCTGGATCATTGCAGGTAAGTAAACAATTAAATTATTAAAATGAATTTCGGGATATATTATCAACAAGAGGCGATAGATTATTGTGTTTTTATTGGCAGGAAAATGCTGATAAAGCGACGATAATGAGCTTGATAATATGCTCTTGAGAATTCCCATACCAGCCCAGGTTAACACTAGAACTTGGGCTTCTGTAGCAATTTACAAGAAGCTATTATTAAGCCCATTTTCGCCATTTTATTGGCAGTTTCCTGTCCATAAAATGTCGATAATTTAACACTGGTCCTTAATAATATGCCTGTCAGTGCCATATTATCAGTAAAGGGCGATACATTATCGCCGCTTTTACCAGCAAGAAACTGCCACTAAAGTGGCGATAATGGTCTCGATAATATATCCTTGTGAATTTCCATAGAAGCCCAGGTTAACACCATAACCTGGGTTTCTATGGAAATTCATAAGGATATATTATCGAGAGCATTATCACTGGTTTACCAGCAGTTTCCTGTTGATAAATGCGGCGATAATGTATCGTCCATTATTGATAATATGGCCCATAATCACTTAATGTACAGAGGCACAAAATGATATTAAAGAAAAAAACATAACAGCATGCATTATAGCAAAACACATTTACTACTATAAAATGTTTAACAACGGATGAATATAGGAGCATATTATCAATACAGACGATAACATTATCAACACTTTATCAGCAGTTTCCTGCCTATAAAGTGGCGATAATTGTATCACCGAGTCTTGATAATATACCCCATAATTTATTAATGTACAAATATATACCGCACACACGTACTCCCATACAACTTTTCAACTCCCCTTTCAAATTGAATTCTAGATTAACAAGAATACCACTCACACAGTGGATATTCTTCTATAAAATCTCTAGAGTACAGTGTTTGCAGCAAAACCTTCAAATTGAACATTTTCCCTCTCATTTTACGCATACATACATGTAAATAACCAATTGAAATCCTGTTCGCCTTAATTCAAAAGAAAACACACATTTCTATTGGTTTAACATTCCAAAGCTTTCAAACTAATAGAACTTTCAACCCTTCCCCATTCTAGAATCTGCCAGTTACCATAGAAACACTTCAGGGAACACCTAACTCAGCACACAGGTGAAAAGTTCATCATACATTGTTGCAAATTAAAACAGCAAGTGTGCTTGACTGGAGAATATACCAGCTTATCTTATGTAACGTTCTTTTTTATCACTTTTTCTTAACCAATAAAAATAAGGCTTTTAAAAAACAGAAACATGGAACCTAGTTTTTGGTAAAATGTTGTCAAACGACAAATGATTTCTTTTCTTTTTTTGAAAACTGCATGTTGTCCACCATTTTAGAAAAATCTTACTTTTAAAACTAGCATTTCATTTACAGACGTCATCAGAGTGCATCTAGACCTCTCTTCAAAATGCTTACAGTGTGGATTGTGGGACACAGCTATATTTTCTGGAGTCAAAGGTATGCACAACAGAAAATAATTTACAAGGACCTAGGTTTACCATATTTAGACATTAAATGGTTTGGACAGAGAGGATTAAAGTTTTATTAATTGATGCCATTGGTAAAATCCTTTCTGCATCTCCAACACCCTGACCTCATAATTGTACACAGTGGTGGCAATGACCTTGGCACTTTGACTGGGGTAGCGCTGGAAATGCTCAGGAAGGACACCTTTGCCCAATTTATGACACTGTTCCTGAAAACTGTCTTTGTATATTAGAATATATGCCAAAGGCAGAGATGGAAGAGGTCCAACCACTATTGTCCACAGTTTGAAAAAGCTAGGAAACATGTGAATACATCTGTTTCTGCCTTCCTCCGAGACTACGGAATGGGGTCCATTTACAACAATAATCTGCATTTCAATATGCATGGCATCTATAGGAGAGATGGTGTACCTTTTACAGATGAGGGGAACAGAGTGTTTCTCATAAACTTAAGACTCTGCATCGGTACTTACTTGTAGGTACTAAAATCTTGCAATAAACGCAATGGCTCCTTTTAGAGCCACACATAAACAAATACACTTCATAAATATCTAAAATTATTTTTAGTTTTCGAGCTTTCGTACGCTTACGTGACGACTTTCAACATTACAGCTGTACGTCATCCATACTTGGTTGGTACCCGTACAATAAATACAAATAAATCTACCACCCCCTGAGCAACACTATAGGTTCAGAATGTTTCTATCGTGCCCCTTTTCCTTATTTGTCAACTTTGTTTTACTGTTTCTTTGTGACTCGGCTGCCGTGACAAATAAGATGGCTTGCAACACTTCCTGGTTTGGAGTATTGACAGCCAATCAGCATGCAGCTCCTGCTCGTAATTGTACATATTTCTGTACACGTACGCTGCAATATTTCATAATTAAAAAAAAAAATAGAGCCTAAACATGCATGAACGACCCCCTAACCACGCGTGATCGTCACCACGAGGCCATTAGCATGCATTTCGGGTCATATTATCAACAAAACGAGATGGATTATTGCCGCTTTATCTGCACTTTCCTGCTGATAAAAACGGGGATAATGTGTTGTCTTTTGTTGATATCGCGTTTTGTTGATAATATGGCCCGAAATTCGTTTTATTAATGTAATTGTTTAGTTACCTGCAATTATGCAGATTCCGTTGTTTATCACCCCTCACCCTGCCCCTCCCACACCCGTCCTGCCTGACCCATCGCAAGACCCTGCACCGGCCACGGCTGAAAGACGCGGTTGCGATCTAGTCATTTACCACAGAGTTGTGGGGAATCGTTGGTGAGGCGCGCGCTCACTAACGAGTGCGCACTTCTTTGGTGTGTAGTTAGCAAGACCAGGATTTCTTAGCTCTGTGGTCGTTTACGCTGGAGGTAATTTCCGGGCTAGTGTATTTTGACGTGGCTGAAACCGTTCGAAGTTGTGAGGGAAATAAAGTAGTCTCTTCACAACAATCAAAGATGGAGGTGAGACATCAGAGCCAGCACAATCTAGGCTTCTGGTGACCCTTCCCCGCAAGTGGTGAAACTAGTGGTGCGTGCATGCGCGCGCAGCGTTAAAAAGTGCTGTGAACGTCACACGCGCCTGTGCGCATTCTGGCAAGCTGGTCGCCGCTTTGAGAGCACTTCTCAAAGCTCCCCAAAATATCTCTCTGAGCAGCGCATGCGTGCTGACTCAGCGAGACCTAAACAGATGCCCCCAACACAGGGCCAGATTAAATCTATTTGTACTAGAAAAGCCCAGAAGGGGTTCTAAAGGCTGTATGAGGTCAAAAGTCAATAGTTTAAAAAAACCTGGTGATACGCCTGATGCAAGTTGAGTGTTAAAAGTTCTGCTGCTCCATCAAAGAGTGAAATTCGTTCATTCACTTTAGACAAGGGGTGCTTGTCAATGATAATGCTGAAGTTCAGTGTTCTGAGGTCCAAACATAAGTGAACGCTTTTATCTCTGTTCTTGAGAGAACGGGGGCGAAACTCACTCACAGAGGATTCACCCTCCTCGATGATTCATCTACACAGCAAAACTTTGATCGGTTTTTGTAGGCCTTCCTTACGCACAAAAGGACACTTATTAGTTTTTGTTTTAATGGAATTAAGCATTGCTTAAGTTTGAGCCTATGTCTAATTCCTTCTACTCACCCAAACTTCCCTAGAATGTATTAGGAAATTAATTTCTAATCATGGACCCCAAATCTTTTTACCTATTGGTTAGTACCGGATCCATACCCTTCAGATGCAACACAATCTGCAATGGTCTCTCCTACTCAGTTGACATAATCTTTAGAATGCAACATAGATGTAGTTAGGTCACTGATGATATTTAGGAATGTTTAATATGTAGTGGGCATTGTTGAGAGTGGTCTGGGCCGATGAATGTTTGACTGTATCGGTCAGTTACTCCGTGGGTCATGGCAAGGTTGGTCACAAGCTTTGCTGGTAAGAATAAACTTAACAAACAAACTAGTTCTATGTGTGTCCAGCATTTATTCACAACCTCGTTTAGCGACAAGTTGGCCAGGCAGCCCTGCAGATTAATCTTGATGACCATAGAACTTCTGATGATATACTTCTGATGCAGTTGCAGCTTGCAGAGGTAAGCGGGGTGGGGAGGTGAGATGGGCGGGAGCAGAGCGGAGTGGGGTAGTGGAATTCAATATATATCCGGATAGTGAAAAGTAAATAAATAAAACCACTTACTTGGTGATGCAGCGAGTGAAGGGTAAGTGGTTAATTTATTTACTTTTCACTATCCCTTCATATGTCAAATTCCCCACCCTGCCCTGCCCACCATGCCTCACCACATTACTGCATTTACCTGTACGAGCCGCCACTGTTCTGATGACCAAAAGAACTGATAATAATGCTTTTTCCTCCTGTCAGTGTTTTTCCTCCTGAGGACACCAAGCACCGGGCCCAATTCATAATCTATTGTTACTCAACTTAGTTTTTTCATGCTCCCTTGGAATCCTCCAATAGAATGGGATGATTGGGTTGAATTTTTTTAAAAACATTTTACAAATTTTAGATGGAGCGGCTATCACTCCAGTTTGAAAACACACACTTCTTTTGGGGTCGTTGGGCAAAGAAGGTCAACATGCATTTAAAAAGATACCCCGATTCACTTATAACAAAGGGAATTAAATTAATTATGAGTACAGAGGAACAAAACAGTGATTACAGACGCTCTTTCCAAAACCAATAAATATTGTAATGTCTTGTCATCATGGATACATTTCAGTTTGAAATGATGAGGGGTAGTTATCCCAGGACAAAGCTGCTTCATTTGTTGATTTGTGATGTAAGTATGAAATCGAAGAGGTGAGGTGTTTCTGATATTCCTGGTAGGAGATTCATAAATGTGAGGGATCAGGTAAAAGTTAAGCCAGAAGGGGGATGATGGGGTGTATCTAAGTTGAAGAGCCCATATAAAGTGGAAAAGTTAGGAAGAAATTGGATAAAACTGGAGAATGGTCAGCCTTTGAATGCGAGGAGTGTCGTGTTATTTCAATGGAGTGGGAAAGGTCAATTTAAGGCTTCTAGGGAGGATGAGGAATGCAGTATGTGGTTGTTGATGATGGACAGTGAGTTCCTTAACCAAGAGAGTGGGAAAGGTCCATTTAAGGCTTCTAGGGAGGATGAGGAATGCAGTATGTGGTTGTTGATAATGGACAGTGAGTTCCTTAACCAAGAGAGTGGTAATGAAAGCAGAGGTAAGGTGAGAGTAGATGGTGCGACTGAGATCCTAGGCCTGGGTGGTGAACTCCACTCCATTTGCGGAGTTTGTGAAGTTTTTCACACTCTGTGCTCCACGGAGCAAGAGAAGTTCTACAAAACTATGTTCCTTAGACCAGAGTTTTTTCTTTGCTCGCACTCACCAACATGAAGTTGGCGAGCGAGGAAAATCACCTCCCGGCGTGAATTCTCAACACGGGCGGTTGAATTTCGCAATGCTGGCGGTCGTGTATGGTTGTGACCTCTTGCATTGAGAAAACTTCCATTCACATTTAAAAAGCTGCAGTTCGAGTAGAAAATCTGTTGCAGTGTAGTTTTTGTGTTTTGGTATATTTAGATGGGGTCATGTGTTTTTGGGGTGTGAATACTTGGTATGATGTTATCGTATTTATGATGTCTTTGGGAAAGAAGGGGACGTAAGTACTAGGTTCCTTTGAATGTATCAGCGCAGATGATGAGGTTTAGGATTGTTTACTATGTATTAGGCATTGTTGGGAGTATTCTGGGCTGGGTAATTTTTGGATGTATTGGTCAGTTACTCTGTGGGCCTGGCTAAGTTGGTCACAAGGTTTGATGTTAAGAATAAGCTCAACTAACAAACAAGTGCTAGGTGTTTTCATGATTTATTCACAACAGTAGAGTTTCATGGTAGCTATTCTGACTTTGAATTTTGCTTTAGCAGTGAACTATTAATTAAAGTCAATGGTGCATCCATCAAAAGAAACCTCTTTAATATATGGAGTGTACAGGGCACCAATGTGTCATGTAAATAAACAGGCAAAAACCTTTTGAGTGATAATGGTATAGGGTGGCCCAGAGTCAGCCGTTACATTCAACCCAACACCTGTATCGTGTACATGGAGGTTCATCAACTTTCCTTTTCTGTGGTTATTTTATTCTCTTACAACCAAAACAATATTTTTGCATTTACTGTAATTTTTCAACTTTTGTTAGGCTTCAGAGTTTGTGCTTTCTGAAGCTTGTCCTACTCTAGGTCTTGTAATGTTTTAAACATCCTCACATACAAGGCAAAGTGACCCATGTGTACACAGTTATCGCACTCTTTCCATGATGCTTTATAATTGTGATGAGATGCTTTCAGGAGCACACTACCAATTGTAAGCAAGACAAATTAGCTTCACTTTTCTTTAACCTTGTGTGCTTGGGCTTGATTGCCTGTTAGCTTTGTGTAAGGTCTAGTCTTTGTATTCTTCGCACAACCTTAACACTGATTATTCAGTTCTCTATGCTAACTGAATGGCTTCCTCTAGAGTAGTATCTCCTTTGACCCAAAACTGGATGCTCTTGCTCTTCGTTTTGATCATCATCTGGTCACATATAATTTTGTTGGTTGACTGCTAAATTACAAGTTGTAGACAAACCCCTTAGAGTGGTGATGAACTCATCAAATTATTATTCTTCTTTCTGCCTTTTTGTATAGAAGTGATATCATTCAAGAGTGATGCTTATCGTTGGCTTGAACGGCTCTCTAAACGGTGTAGATCTTCATCCAAATCATTCTATTCATCTTCTCCCTCTAGTGCTTCTACCGTAGGTAGGGTTTGGAAAATGTCTTGACCTTCAGACCGTACACAGTGTAAAAATGTTTCCTTGAACTGTTCCACTGATATTCTACTGACATCAATAGCTACCAGACTGTTTGGAATTCTTCCTTCCAGTGTTTACAGTGTCCTGGGAGTTCTCTATTATTTTGTAAAAAATTTTGAGGTGCATCAAATTGCATATTGAGATATGAGTAGGGAAAGAAGTTATATTAATTTTTCAATAAAGAACGAGGAGGTGTACCTACACAGCAAGAGTAATAAAAAGCAAGTAGAGGCTGTATACTTATTAGTCTAACATGCTGGGAGGATGTAATTGAAATAATAAGCATGGACAGATTCCTCAAAAGTAGTAAATGCGTAATTTAAAAGAAAAGAAAATATTTATTTATTTATAATTCCCCAACACCGAAGACTGTTTGAGTCTTACTCCACATTGTACTCTATAAGGAAATTCCCACAGTGGGGCACCAGGTACAGTGAAGAAAATTGTGCACAAAATGGTGTCTGACCTGATTAGAGGCTTGGAATGCCAGCAATGGTGCTCATTTGAGAGGAGAACCGAACATAAATGTCTCCTAAGATGAGGAGACAAGCAGAGAGGTGGAACTACTGTGCTCCACACCCTGGGGAGGGATTCATAGTGATGCAGTGGTGGTAGATCATTTGAAGTGTGCGACAGACATGCACACTGGCTGCTAAAGGTAGATGGTTCAGGAAGGTCGCACGAGCAGCCTGTAGAGGAACTCACTGGTGGTAACATTATAGGTGAGTTGGGGGTTCCACAAGTTGCAGTGGCACTGAAGAAACACAGCCTCACAATGGTGCCTAGGATGATTAGAGAAACAGGGCTCCAATTGTTTTCTGCCACTGAGAAACCAAGAAGTATGGCTCAACAAGCTTATTCATCAATAACACTTGAGGGCACATCAGTACTCTAAAAACAATTGAAAAATGTCCCTTTAGAACAACCCACTCTTGAAGGGTTCTAACAGTCAAACCACGGGGACAAGGAAAGGGAGGGGGGAGTGAGAAAGCGTAAAACGAAGAGGAGGATGGTAACAATCAATTATAAAAGAGTCTAATTTACATTGTCAGTGGATAACCCGAAACATTATAGTGAATTTGACTCTTCTAACCTAAGAAGTTGAATACTTCTGCACACCTTTGTCCTCTAAAAAACCCTGTAGTTAACCCTCATAGCACTTACTGTCCGCAGTGAGGTTGATGATCTTCTCCCCTGTGAAAGTGTCATCGGTGATAGATATCTCTACCTCATACATGCCTTCGTCAGAGAGCTGAAGGTTATGAATCAGCAGGGACCCATTGTCGAAGATTTGAATTCGGTCTCTGTATTCCAGGCGGAGGTTCCCAATGACTTCTGCACCAATGGACTGTACCACAGTGATTGGTTTGTCACGCTTAAGCTTCCATTTTACCACTGGTTTATCAACACTGGAACTTGTATATTTCACTGACAGCATTGTGGGTTTACCAACTGTACCATGGATCAACACGACCGGGCTCGAAATATTAACAGCCTCCACCACATCTAGGAAAAAAACAATTTCACACTATTATTTTTTGTCTCACATACAACTCAATTAATACCTACTTGTTGTCTGTTCTACCTAGCACTGCTTGCCTACCTCAATCTCTCCCTCCAAGTGACAGGTTTCAACAAAAGATACGTCTGATATAGGCCCTGGTAAGAGATGGTAGTACATGCAGTACAATACCGTGACTTATTTCCAAAGAAAACCAATATGGACGTCCCAGCATTTCTATTACTACCACTGCAGCTGAATATCATTCTTGTCACACTATTCACCCTGCTGTGAATACAATATGTGCCCAATATGTCATTTGATAGTCTAGTGTTACTTCCCCTTGCCTCCTCAGTGATTCCCTGGCTTCAAGATATGGAACGTGGAAGAGAGTGGATCGACTCAAAGGGAAAAGGAGCAGACTGAAGTGAATGGGCAAAGTGGAGGCGAAGCAGTCAGACTGAAAAGAAGGCAGGATTGAGTGATAGTAGATATGCTAAGGAGAAGATGGCAGACACTGGAGCAGAACAAGCAAATAGGGATCATGGGGTACTATGGGGAGAAGAAGGCAGGTTGAGGGAAAAACCTGCAGATTTGGGGATAGATTAGGCAGACTCGGGTAAAACCAGGCAGACTTGAAGGAAGGGGAACAGATAGAATGGAAGAAAAAGGCAGGCAGACTTGAGAATAAAATGAGCAAGCTGGGCAGAAAGCAAGCGGTCTGGAGGAGAACACGCAGATTTGAGTGGAAAACTGGCAGATCTAGGGAAAGAATGCTGAGTTTAGAGAACAAAGGCCAAACTGGGACAAAGTAGACAGACTCCGTAAGGTAGTGGGAAAAGCAGGCAGACTTGAGGTAGTACACACAAACTGGGGAAAGCAGGCAGGCTAAAGGGAAAGCGAGAGCATCTGAAGAGAGAATGGGCACTCTGTGGGGAAAAGATAGATGATTTTGTGTTCTGGAAGTTTGCAGCTTGGTTGCAATAATGGGTTGAGAATGTTTGCCGGCAGTGATGTTCTGAGTGGCAGATAGGGGCTGAGGGTATGCAAAGAGGCTTTGAGGGTTTCTTAGATGGTATTCCACCCAAATATCAACTCCGGAATTTGTGCTACTAGAATATTATGGGCAAAATATCATGAAGATAATTATATAGAAGTAAGTATAGGGTTACTTGACTCCACACAATGGATATATCATCAAAGTATATAAATATGGTGTTTAAAATATTAAATCTATACTTATCTGTCGAAAAATCGAGTATTATGCAGTGAGGCTGGTTAGGTTTTACTATGTGATACTCTCGCATTACCCAAATATAGGTCCTTCAGATTCACAATAATCAATACTTAGCTTAGTCCTGGTAGTATGTCAAAGAGTAGTCAGGCTTTTGTAGAGGTACATGTGTTAATCATTTCAGAGTACTAATATGGGCAATAAGGAATTGCCATGACTCGAAAGAAATTTGACACCTGTTTATAAAAATAAAGCATATTTTTCTATAAATGTAGACACCAAAATGGAAATAAATAGTAAAGTATAACCAGTGCTATGGATTTAAGAATGAAAAATAAATCAGTGCATTTCACTACTGCAAAACTTTAACATTGCAGTCAATAGGAAAAGCACTATTGACAATCAGTCACTTGCAGCTCCAGTTGCTGAAACCCACTGGGGGTAAGGTGATGCGGATCCTAGGACAAAGCCACAACAGTCAGTTCAATTTTGCCTGGCTCAAGAAGATCTGGTGCAGAGTTGTCTTGGTTGTCATTGGTGCTGAAGGGGGAGCTGCGGGGAGCTGGTTTTACTGACTGGGCATGCTGGTGAGGAAACGGATGCAAACAGTCAAGAACATGGCCACTGAGGTGGTGGTCGGTTAAAGGTGCTGTAAAGTTCCTTAGAGTTACAGCGTCGAATAAAGATGGTGGCTGCAGGATTGGACACCAAGAGGCCTTAGCAGTGGTAAGGTCAGCGAGAAGATACTTTGACGACCAGAGGACCGTGGGGAAATGGTAGCCACCTGAAACTTGCTGGACAGTGATTCTTTGGTTCCAGGAACATGCTTTTACGTGTGGGCTGCAGGGAACCAGTGCCACTAGTACAAAGGATTCTGGAGTTGCCTTTGTCTCTCAAAGGGGTCCCTCTGCCTGGGGCAACCAGTCTCTGGTCCAGGCCGAGTCGCAGTCGTGAAGTTGCAGGGTGGTTGCCACAAGTGCAGGCTATCGCGCCTTTGCTTTGTGCGGGTCCTAAAGTCTCAGGTTTGGGTCTATTTTTCGTCCTTTGTTGCAGTCATCACAGACTTGAGGTTCTGCTGCCAAGGGTACCCCTTAAATCTTAGATTTAGGGGCGATAGGGGTATGGGTTCAAGTAGCCAATGGTATACTAGCCCAGAGGCCAATCCAACCCTGAGTTGACCACATTCTGTGTCTGTCATCTTTTCTACCCAGAGTCCTCTATTCTGCCACTTTTAAAAATGGCAGAAAAGTTCCTTGGCTGTACAGACCATGTAGCCAAACCTGTAGATGTGGCTAGCCTTCTGGAGGTGTACACCTCTTGACTATTTAATTTTCCCAATGAGCAGCAGCCGAGCCAGGGGTAGGTAGCACGCTTCCTGCGGCGACGGTTAACCGTGGCACAACACTTTTGTAGTGCGGCTACACCATTGCTCATGGAGCTTTTGCCCAACATTATTTGCTGTCGGTGTGTCTATCGATTGGAGCCAGGTATACCATGTACTCTAATAAATCGGGGTTAATACGGCTTTAGGTAACACATGTACTTCTGACCATCCTCCCCATGAGTAATTTAGTTTTAACGTTACACTTTTCATGGTCCTGATGAATTGCCCTCGATCTTTTTTGACATATTCATGGCAAGAAACATGTTGAACAACACTTGTATTTAGAGCCAACGTGGACCATTATATCCTCCCTGGCCTCTACCTGTTTTAAGTATAACAGAGGGTTCCATAAATTAAACATTTGTCTTACTAACACCACAAGTTGATCTTAATCCACCATCCTACCCATTTACAACACTTTCACAAAGCACCTCACAATTCATGAAGGCAGCATAAAAGAACTTAAGCAAAGGTCCCCCATACTATGATGAAGCATGACACCCCTTGGGGTGTGTAAAGGCTCTTGCTCCTAAAGTATCAGATTCCGCGACTTGATCTCTCATGTTTCTCTGACCTCTTCCATTATAGGATCTGTACACCTCTAGCTATACTTACATTCCGGGGGCGTGCGTGCAGGACCTTAAACGGCCTTTTGTGCCTCCTATTATGTATTTATGTATTTCATTTTCCCACCTCCCAGGTGCAAATGTGCCTGTAGATGGGGGAAGGCTGTTTCCTTTTTTGGAAGTCATCCTGCTGGCATATCAGAGTTGATGCATGCTTTCAAGTTCACCGTCTTGATGTGCCACTTCACTAGTCCTCCTGTCAGGGAGGAAGTTGGTACCTACTTCACAGACAGGCCTTTATTTCTGACTCCTGGGAGTGTTCACACCTCCTGGTGGGGGGTTAGATTCCTGTCCTGGTGGCAGCAGCAAAGGCACAGGGAATGTTGGGGCAACGGGGTAGGCAACCTCTAGGGTAGCCAAATGGGTGCATGTCACATCAAACCTGACATGAGAATCATGTCAAGGGTGACGAGAGAACTGATACCAAACAGAACATATTTCAGTTGGACCCTAATAAAGCTGCCAACCTCAGGGTTGCTTAGGTACCAGTCCATGTTATCATATAACCCCTGATCAGTTATAGCAGCCCTTAATGGAAAGTGGCTACTATAGAGACATATAGCTTGCACTTGTATGTCTATAGCTTTAATATAATGCACCCTGCCTTCTGGGCTCAGGAAGCCTACCTTAGGGGTAGCTTGTATATATTAAAAATAGTGCTTTGCCATTCAGGCAAAGTTGAATTGGATCAGTTTGCAATGTTCCTGCAGTTAATGGTGAGAGACCTGCTGTCATCTGTTTAGTTGAGTCACTCAGAGCAGAACAAACAGTGCTTCAGACCCTGGTGGCCCATTTTACACGTAGGCTATAGTTACCCTTGGCACCATTTACTAGGGACTTATGAGAGGGTTGAACTCTTTGCCAATTGGAGCTAAAAATACTTAAATTGCTTTTAGTTGTCCAAATGGGGACAGAAAGTGGGGAGAAACATGTAAAAATATTCTTTTTCCTACATTATTATATTAGCCACAATATTCTTTTAGTATGATGTATTGTAATCAATATTTCAACATACCGTCTTTTTACAGTTGACATAAGGAGTGAGCTCTTTCAAGTGTCTATTCACAAAGCTGCTTGTTGAATGAACACTTTGCAGACATTTACTTCAAGTAAGAGCAGGTAAAGTAACAGTCGCGGGAGCGAGTTACAGTTACTTGAGATAAATCTAACTGGTGAATTTCAGTGGTTTTTAGAGTTTAAAAATGAACATTTCAACTAATGTTGCCAGTAACTAATGTTACTTTAACCTTTGGGTTTTTTCAGTGAATATATATGGATATATGGTAGTTATAGTTAGGACCAAAGTTTTCATAGGAAAAGCCTTTTTTGTTTTGTCAATAACTTTGCCACTGATTAAAATATCTGCACAGAATTTCCACAAAACTTCCCCTTTTTGGTCCAGCTGCTGTGATGAAAGTGGGGGCCGAGAAAAAAGAAAGTTCCCAAAAAGCTTTTTCCTCCTATTATGTCTATGGGGATTTTTCATTTTTGAACATGACTACAGTCCGAATGGAAATATACCAAATTTGGTAAAAAGGGAGATGTTGGTCGAGAAACTTTACTTTTTGTGATTTGATATTAATTTGTTAAGTAGTTTTATAGATATCTAACTTAAAAAAAGATAGATATGTGGGGATACGAGTCTGTGCAGTGGATTCGCGGATCCTATTAAAATTTGATGGGCTGTCAACACTTTAGCCAGGAAGTGTTGGCAGCCATCTTGGGACTTAGCTTGAAGCTAAGCCCCAGAAAAAAAGTAAAACATAAAGATATGGGGCAGAGTAGAAATACCCTGACCCCCCAATATGGACAGGGTCCCCTGAGGACCCAGCCTGGGGTAAAAAACATGTTTTAAACATTTTGCTGCAGATTCACAGCTGGACCTGCGCACCCAAGGCAAAATAAACAAAAATTACCTGCAGGCTTCCATATTTCATTTACTACAGGCCCATGGGTGGGCCAGGTCCCAGGGGCATTATAAAAATGTAGTAAGGGCACACACAGCCCCCCTCCCTTAAAATGTAAAAAATAGAAAAAAACTCTTGCAAGTTGCCAGAAGCCATGCCCCCTTCACCACTACTCTGCAAATGCACCTTGTGGTGCAGTGGTGGTTGGAGGACAAATTCCCTATAGATGCTGAGCGTCCTTGGGGTTCAGGAACCCCTTCTGTTACCTCCATTTGGTCTGAGACAGCTGGATTGCTGAGAGGACTTGAAGGCCATGCCCCCTTTCTTCACCACTCTGCAAATACGCCTCCTGAGATGTTTTTGGTTGGCAAATAAATTCCACTTTACTCCTGAGGGCCTCTGGAGTAAAGTGGACTACTTCCCCAACCAGTAGTGTGCCAGGAGGTGAGTTTGCAGAGTGCTGGAGAAAGGGGATGTCGCCTCTGTAGTCCTCTCAGCAATCCAGCTGTTAGGAATGTATTGGAGGTAATAGAAGGGTTTGCTTTCCTCAAAGGACCCTAAGCATCCAAGGGGGCTTCATTCTCCAAGGAGCAGTGTGCCAGGAGGCGAGTTTGCAGAGTTGTAAAGAAAGGGGATATGGCCACCGAAACACCTTTCAGCAAACCCACTATGTGAGACTTACTGGAGTTAACAGGAGGGATAGTCTGCACCCAAGGACCCCTGGAGCCGAGGGGACTTCATCCTCCCATTAGTAGTGTACCAAGAGGTTCATTTGAAGAGTGTGGAGAAGGGGACCATGGCTTCCAACATCCTCACACCAATCATGCTGAGTGGAACTTACTGGAGAAAACAGGAGGGGTAATTGGCCCACAGGGACATACTTGGGGGCCAACTACCCCTCCTGTAACCTCCAGGAAACCTGTCACAGCAGGTTGCTAAGATGTCTTTATAGGTCATGCCCTCTTTCTCCACCACTCTGCAAACGCAGCTCATGGTGCACTACTGGTTGGGAGATAAAGTCCACTTTACACCTGAGGGACCTTCTGGGCCAAGAAGCACTTCTGGTACCTTCCGTATGTCCTAAACAGTGGGATTCCTGAGAGGTGGTCAGAGGCCTAGTCATCTATTTCTACCAGTCTGCAAACATAAGTGCTAGTTACAAAACTGTGGTAATTCACAGGAAAAAACAAAGAATACAGGGACATTATAGTAAGAAATGTAATTTAAAAAGACCTTAGAAATTCACTGAAAAAAAAGGTTACAGGGTCGTTATAGTTAGGCTCAGGTGTCACTTGCACTAAACCAGAGAAATACAGCCATTATAGTTAGCAAGCTAATTATAATTGGCACCCCCTCAAATACACTGCTTATGACTTCACATATTATGTCACTCATGACATGATCAGTGGCATCACTGATGACATCACTGATGACATTTCAAATGGCATCACTGATGAAATCATCCACAAAATCTCTGACACACCCACTCACTCACCCATATAATCTTTCATACACCCACTACAACTAAACTACCATTCCCAAATGCATACCAGTACTTACACAGTCACTCACCGAATCATAGATCATCACCCACATCCACTCACTCGCCCATACAGCCACTCATATACCCACTTACTCACTAATATAGCCACTGAAATATCCACTAATATACCCATTCAACCACTCACACACTGAGTCAGTCACCCATAGAGCTACTCACACATCTACTCACTCACCCATACAGGCAATCCAAAGCTACTAACTCACCCATACAGTTACACACACACTCACTTACTTCCCTCACCCACACAGCCTTTCACTCACTCACTCAGTCACACATACAGTCAATCATATATCTCGTCATTCACCTATATCGCCTTTCACACACACAGTTAATCACCCATATAACATTGACACATGCACTCACTCACTGACACAGCCACACACTCAGTCACCCATACAGATCCACACATGTACTCACTAATCCATACAGCTACTGATTCACCCACTCACTCATCACCCACCCACACAGAAACTCAGACACCCATAGAGGTACTCATACAACCAATCAATCACTGATACAGAAACTCATGTACCAACTCACACGCCAATATAGCCACTTAGACTCCAACTGACAGACAGATACATACATTTGTACAACCTGACACTCACCCATACATTCACTGAGACATCTAATCACTCACTTATACAGTTAGTCACACACCCCCTTATTCATCTAACCAGGCACTCATACAAGCACTGATTCACCAATACACCATGGTATATTGATGACATAATTGGTGTCATTTGAGATGTCATCAAAAATGTTAACACTGACCATGTCATGAGTGACATAAGATGTGAGGTCATACGCAGTGCCTTGCGGGCATGCAAGTTATAGTTAGCTCACTACCTATAACAGTTGAACTTCTCTAGTTTTGTACGAGTGACACCTGAGACACATAGCAAACATATGTTCCATATTGGTGTCAGTACTGTTACAATGTGGGCATGAAATCCTTTCTTGCTTACCACATTAGGTGATTCTAGCCGGGGTATAGTACATTAAGAACAACGTTTTGTAATGTTGTGCCTGTAGTCCGGCCGAGCACAATGCAGTCTGTCCAAGTTCCAAAGTATCATAAACTGTGCCCAGATTCTATTCCCATTTGACCCCATGTTTCTCTAGATCATCTTGGCTGAACTTGATCAGTTTCGAGTAAATATACCTAATAGTACATCCTGCATCGGAACAAACCACATCCACAACACTAATATGGTGAAGCCATTCAAACCTCACTTTTTTCCGGCTAGAAAACTTCGGACTTGCAGGTATTTAAAGAAATCCCTTGTATGTATTCAAAATCTTGTTTGGATATCGCTAAATGATAGAAGTCCCGGTGTGTCCATAAGATCCCCTATCACTCAGATACATGCTTCCTTCCATCTTGCCATAATGTTATCCCTGAAGATACCTGGAAGCATCAGGTTTTTAAAGAGTTGTATATAATAATTCAGTCTACTAGGCCCCATTTGTCAAGGCTATCCAGATCTGGAAAGCTTTGAGTAGGGTTTTGAATCTCACTTTTCAGTAGTAGCATCACCACCGCTCGTAGGGGGAATCTCAGCCCTTGGACTGTCCTGCTGTTCTTTGCGCCTGGAGGCGCCGCCACCTTCCTGCGCACCCAGAGGCGCATAAAGGCAACCGCGGTTCCCGCTTCGTGGGACCCGCATCACCACCGCACGTAGGGGGAATCTCAGCCCCCAGACTGCCCTGCTGTTCTTTGCGCCTGGAGGATCCATCACCTTCCTGCGTGCCCGGAGGGGTATAAAGGCCACAACGGCTCCCGCTTTGCGGAATGCATGCTGGCATGACCAGGTAAAGCCTTGCCCATCATCGACAGGAAGAGGCAGGGCAGGGCCACCCCCCTTTCATCGTACAGCTGGTGTGAGCATTTCTTTTTACGGATATATCTTATCCTGAAAAGGTACTGTGTGTAATTATCCCTCGGCTTTGCTGTGTCTGAACACACTGTAGCTGTTTACTTTTTCATCGGAACTCCACCTTTTAGGCTTAATCTGTATCTGCTGTTATTGACATTCAAACATTGGTGACATTTTTAAATTTCTTGTGGAAGAGCAATTATTTGGGATTTGCCCAACTTATTTCTGTTGAACTACGGGGAAACGAAAAACTATGTAGGGCACAGAGGCAGTTATTAACACTAATAGTGGAGTGGGCAAGAGGAAAAAGGCTAGGAAAAATCTGAAGCACTCAGCTGGTAACTGTGTCATAGACAGAATTGATACTCTCATCAGTGAGTGTGAGGATATCCTAGCCACAGAACACTCATTACCATGTCCTAATGGCCATTCTTCTCCTACCCACGCCAGCCAGCCATATTCAAAAATTATCCCCGCAATGTTCCAGAAACATCTTGGAAAGGGTAATCCCGATAGTGGTAGTATCATATCAGTTGTTCAAGCAAAAGAACATGGATATGGGCAGGTGGAGGACACTAATATCCCAGAGTCTTCCGCCGGTACTCTCTAGTATGTACTCCAACGTATAGTCCCCTGTTCAAATTGGTTTGCTTTGTTGGCCACTCTCGACCCCAACACAAATAGAGATTAACAGTTTATAAGCCCAGAACCAATACAACCACATGCACAAGACAGTGAAGACCAACAACCTTCTATTTCGCAGGATATTTCCCTAACTGTTAATTAACTTAAGTCCGAAATAATAACTTTAAGACAGATGATGGAAGATCTCACTGTGTTGGGTAAACTTTTATTGCCACTAGTTCCAATCTGCCAACAGCAAGTAAACGATCAGCTTCATTTTAATCATATTAATCAAAAAAAGGAATCACCACACAAATTGCTTCCATCTGGAAAGATTAAATCAAATGGAGCCGCTATTCTCTGTTAATCAATCAATCAATCACTGCATTTACAAAGCGTGCTACATTCCCCTGAGGGTCTCAAGGCGCTGGGGGGAAGGGGGGGGGGGGCGCTACTGATCGAAGAGCCAGGTCTTGAGGAGTTTTCTGAAGGCCAGCAGGTCCTGAGTCTGTCGTAGGCTGGCGGGGAGAGAGTTCCAGGTCTGGGCAGCGAGGTAGGAGAAGGATCTGCCGCCGGCTGTGGTTTTACGGATACAGGGCACTGTGGCGAGGGCGAGGTTGGCTGAGCGGAGGTTTCGGGTGGGGGTGTGGAAGCTGAAACGGTTGTTGAGGTATGTGGGTCTGGCATTGCGTAGGGCCTTGTGTGCGTGGATGAGGAGTTTGAAGGTGATCCTCATGTTGACGGGGAGCCAGTGCAGGCCTCTCAGGTGGGGTGTGATGTGGCTGTGTCGGAGGACGTCGAGGATCAGTCGTGCCAAGACGTTCTGGAATTGTTGAAGTCGTCTCAGGAGCTTGGCTGTTGTTCCTGAGTAGAGGGCGTTCCCATAGTCGAGTCTGCTGGTGATGAGGGCCTGGGTGACGGTTTTTCTCGTGTCGGGTGGGATCCATTTGAAGATCCAGTGGAGCATGCGGAGGGTGTTGAAGCAGGACGCGGAGACGGCGTTGACTTGCCTGGTCATGGATAGAGTGGAGTCGAGGATGACCCCCAGGTTGCGTGTGCGGTCTGTGGGTTCCGGGGCTGTGCCTAGCAATCTGGGCCACCAAGAGTCGTCCCAGGCTGATGGGGTGGGTTCGAGAATGAGGACCTCCTTCTTGTCTGAGGTCAGCTTCAGTCTGCTGTCCTTCATCCAGTCGGCTAAGGCCTTCATTCCTCTGTGGAGGTTGGCTTTGGCGTTGTGGGGGTCTTCGGTGAGGGATATGATCAGCTGGGTGTCGTCGGCATAGGAGATAATGTTGAGGTTATGTTGTCGTGCCACGTGGGCGAGCGGTGCAATGTAGATATTGAACAGCGTCGGGCTGAGGGAGGATCCCTGTGGGACGCCGCAGATGATCTCGGTGGAATTCAAGCGGAAGGGTGAGAGGCGGACGCTCTGGGTTCTGCCAGGGAGGAAGGAAGTGGTCCAGGCCAGGGCCTTCTCTTGAATTCCGACGTCATGGAGGCGTGCTGATAGGGTGCGGTGGCAGACTGTATCAAAGCCTGCTGATAGGTCCAGGAGGAGGAGGGCGGCTGTTTCTCTGTTGTCCATCAGGATCCTGATGTCGTCAGTGGCGGTGATGAGGGCGTCTCGGTGCTGTGGTTGCTGCAAAAGCCGGATTGAGATTAAGCGTGGGCGTAAAATCTGTTTCGTTCGTGGAATTTGCAGATTTTTGGCAAATTTGCGGTCCGCGAATCGCGCAAATTTGCCCAAAAATCCGCAAATTTGCAAGCTGCAAATTATTTTGCTTGGTCGCGCTTGAAAAATACAATATCGCGCGCACAGCGTTGACTTACCGTGATTCTGAGTCCGCTGAGTTGTTTTTCTCCCGATTTGCGTGTGCTGTGCCATTTTCGATCTTGTTGTGTGATCGCGCGAGAGTTTTTTGAATGCAATTACGTCATCGCGGCTCGCCATCTTGCACAGCGAGAGTTTGACAATGCGAGTACGTCATAAGGGCCCGCGATTACTCATTGCGGGAGTAAACAATGCCGAACATGTAGATGCGGCGCGCAGTTGACTTCCGGCGGGAGATTTGAACAGCTCGCTTTCCCGAAATTGCATAAATTGCAATTCTGCACAAGAAATCCACTGCAGGAAGCATAAACCTTCTGAAAATGATGATTTTGATCAGAATAACTCCTCAGATTGACATTTGGTTGGACTTTTTGGCGCAAGGAGTCCATTTTTGGGGGGGTGGGAGGAAGGAAGTGCCCCAGAGTCTCCAACTTCCTGTTCCTGTCCAGTAGGCTCCTCCCAGTACTTTGTCCATGTCCTGGTCACTTTTGATTTGGATCTGGAGCTGGAAGGATTACTTTTTGTGGCTGCTGCTGGATATTTGTATTTGAGGACTTTTTGGACTTTGGAGTTTGGATCACTTTTGGACTTGAGATTTTACAAGTAAGTTGGTGTTGTTTGATTGCGGCATTGCAGTTGCTGCAACTACAGTTTTGAAACTTTTTTCACAACTTAAAAAAAATATATATTGTGGGTAGCCACAGTATCCAGTAGGCCCAGGGTCAGTCATGGGTGCATGATACAACTGTTTATGTGATTTTTTTTAACTTAATTCTCATTTCTGTCATGGAATTTTAGCTCACTGTTATATGATGATTTTTGTTTTAATTTTGGGGTGCCTGTAAAGCCTCACTAGCCAGTAGGCCCAGGGGTAGTGAGTGGTGCATGGACCAAGTCTTTCTGTGGGGTGTCTTGAATGTAAACATCATTGAGGGCATGGATGGCATTGGATTGTGGTGATTTTTGTGTGTTTTTTTTTACTTTTTGGGGTGTTGTTAGGGCCTGCCCATGTGGGTGGGGCCATTTTGAGGCCTGGTCCAGGCAGGGCCTGGCCATGTGATGGGGGTCAAGGGGCCATTTTAAAGCCAGGCAGTGTGCTCAGGCCTGCATCCAGTTTGCCTTGCTTTCAACCATTATGCCCAGGGGTACTCAGTGGTGCATGGAACTAGTCTTTCTGTGGGGTGTCTTGAATGTAAACATCATTGAGGGCATGGATGGCATGGGATTGTGGTGATTTTTGTGTGTTTTTCGATTTTTTGGGGTGTTGTTGGGGCCTGGCCATGTGGGTGGAGGCCATTTTGAGGCCTGGTCCAAGCAGGGCCTGGCCATGTGGTGGGGGTCAAGGGGCCATTTTGAAGCCAGGCAGTGTGCTCAGGCCTGCACCCAGTTTGCCTTGCTTTCAACCATTATGCCCAGGGGTACTTAGTGGTGCATGGACCTAGTCTTTCTGTGGGGTGTCTTGAATTTAAACATCATTGAGGGCATGAATGGCATTGGATTGTGGTGATTTCTGTGTGTTTTCGACTTTTTGGGGTGTGTAACTGATCTTCCTCTGGCTTCCATTGCTTTTAGGTACACAAGAGAACCACCAGTGCCAGGAAGAAGTCCTGCCGCGGTGTGTGCAGCACAAAGTCACATGACGTCATGTGTGGCCACAGACAAGACAACTCTGCAACTCGTGCAACTGCTGCCTGCTGTTCTGACATCTGAAGAAGATGGGCCCAAAGGTGGCCAGAGCGCCTCAGCGAAAAAAGTTGCCAGTGCCACTGCCAGTAAGAAGGAGCAGAAGAAGCAAGTGGCACCACCTACCAAGGAGACTGGTGTGCCCACCAACAACTTTTTTGGGGAAAAGAAAAACTATGCCTGCAGCAGCACCGGTGTCCGCCGGGGACCAAGCTGGAAGCAGCACCTCCGCTTCATTGGGCTCAGTGCCACCACGCCAAGTTAGGTCCAAGACCATGAGTGCTGCTGAGGCACCCACTTTTATTTCTCAATCACCATCGACCAGTGATGTTGGCTCATCACAAGAAAGTACCATCCAAACAACACCGGGTGTAACTCAGCTGACGAGTGTTCAACAACCACAGCTGCAACGACAACCACAGGTGCAACTAGTACAAGCGCAAGTACATGGGCAAGGAGAGGCTCAAGTAGAGGCACAAGGAGAGGAGCAAGTAGAGGCGCAAAGAGAGGCGTAAGGCGAGGCGCAAGTAGAGCCGCAAGGAGAGGCGCAAGGAGAGGCGCATGGACAGGTGCATGGAGAGGTGCAACTAGAGGTTCATGGAGCGGCACAACTGCCTACAACGCTTGTTCCTCCAGAAGTAGGGGCACATCAGGAAATTGATATTCAAGCGGGGGTATCATCATCCGAGGAAGCCACTCCTCCTGATGATGATCCATTGCCTTCCAGATCCCCAGCAAGAAAAAGGTCAAGGAGGGCTACTACTACTACTACAAATTCTTCTTCAAGCCCCCTTCATTCTGATGACCTTGATCGTGATGGGAACCCAGCAATGCAGTCTGAGAGTGAGTCACGCCATGAGCCGACAAAGGTAGCAAAGCCTAAATGGAAGGTTCCCATAAGGCTTCGAGTTATGGGTGATGACGACGAACAAGAACTGGTGTCTCCTGCTGCTGATGAACAGTCTGACGATGACCCAGTCATCACAGTCGTCACTCCAGCCCCAGCGGGCATGCAGCAGACAGACATTTTCACCCTATTTCACCAACACGACCTACAGCTTCCATATTTTTTAGTCAGAAGGGCCGGCAGGGACCTCAATCCAGCTCGACCTCAAGTAGTGGTGCTGAAAGTGAACAACAGAAACAAATTCAGCCACGCCCATCCTCCACTTCATCTGGCATTGAAAGTCAAAGTAGCACCTCCACCAGCAGACATTTCCAGTCCCCAGTTTAGGACTTCTTTACTGTTAGCCAAAGTGCGGAAAACATGGTCTTTTGTTTGATTTGTAAAACATTAGTTAGTCGGGGTAAGCTTGGTACCAACTATGGTACCGGAGGCCAGAGAGGTCATCTCAAAAACACCACATTATCCAGTGGGAGGCGCACCTAGGTAAGATCGAGGAAGCCAAAAGAAAAACAAATCCAAATGTATTCATTGAAATTGCATCTGATGATGACGAGGGGCTGATCGTGCAGGGAGGAAGTGAAGAAGCGACAGCCATTTTTTCTGGTACACCCAGTTCCCCTGGCAGCAGCACTGCAGTGGTATCGCCCACACCCTCTACCCCTGCAACATGTATGAGGCACACTAAAAGTCTGGGAGAGAAACCAATGCGAAAAAGTACATCACTGGGCCCAACTGGTTAGAAGAAGTCATCATCATCATCATCACGTAAAATGGTCCAGCCCACCATTAGCAGAATGTTTGGTCGGAGGCACCATTTGAACGCAACCACCCAACGGTACGTCTGTATAATGCAAAGCTGGCTAAAATGCTAGCGCTGGACCTTCTCCCTTTTTCTTTTGTGGAAGGGGTGGGTTTTCTAGAATTTGTGGCAACAGTCTGCCCTAAATGGAAGATTCCTAGCCGGTCCTATTTTGCCAGACATGCGGTTCCAGCACTACATCAAGATGTGCTGGAGGTGATTGGGGCAGCTTTGCAGAAGAGTGCTGTTCACGCTACCCACTTGACAACAGACATGTGGACCAGTTGCCAAGCCCTTGATTACATGTGCATCACTGCACACTGGGTCTCTTTTGCAGGGGTTAGAGACAAAACAAATGCAGGTGTTGACCCGGACACACTTTTTCAAGCTACTCGGAAACATGCAACATTAGCCATGTTTGCCATGGAGAAAACTCATACTGCACCTAACCTTTTGGAGAAGTTTGATAGAAAGGTCTCTGAATGGCTGCATCCAAGAAATCACATAGTTGGTTATGTTTCCATAGATAATGGCAGTAATATAGTTAGGGCCATGCAGCAAGCTGGCTATTTCAGAGTGCCGTGTTTGGCGCACAGTATTAACATCGTGGTGCAAGATTTCTTGAAAAATGAAAACACAAACAGCAAGTTACTGACCACCTGCCGAAGAATCTGCACACATTTCAGCCATTCTTTTAAGGCCCGGAAGCAGCTGAGGAGCATTCAACATGAATGTAGACTGCCAGTCAAAGGACTCATCAAGGAGGTGGCAACACGTTGGAACTCAAGCTTCTACATGCTTGAGCGTCTGTCTGAGCAGTGCATGGTAATCAATGAGTATGTATTTCAACAGGGTTCTACTATGAAAGCCATGAGGCTAGAGTTGGAGGAATGGAGGCTCGTTGCAAGCCTGACACGCATGCTTCGTCCTTTTGAGGTCTTCACACGTGAAGTCAGAAGGGAGGACTGTTCTTTGGGCAAAGATATTCCATTGTTGGTCATGCTAGAGCACCAACTGAAGGCGGTGTCTTCAACGTTCAGAGATGATGCTGAAAAGCAAGACGCATATCAGTTGGCGGAGAGGTTATTAAGCCGCCTAGTTGACAATGAAAGGCTTAAATACATACATACAGAACAACAATACATTTGTGCCACTATTCTGGATCCACGGTACAAAACGGTAGTGGCCAGCAAAGCATTCATTCCTTTTGATGAAGCAGATGTTTCAAAGTGCAAACATTGACTAGCTGTGTCAGCCACTCGGTTCGAAAAAGATCAGCAGAAAATTCAAGGAGCCGACAGAAGTCCAACTGAATCAGCAGGCCATCCAGCGTCAAGTTCCACTTTTGAATCTGTGGCCGAAGGGAGTCACTTTCCCTCACAGCCGTTAATGACACCAGCAGCAACCGTATCATCATCCTCACCTGCACCAGGCCCAGCCATAATATTGTCGGAAGCGGATTGGCTAACTCATCAAGGGTTTGCTCGTTCCAGTGCTGCAAAGGCCACAGATGGTACGCAAAGTGGAGCAACCGTGGAGAACCTTGACTCGATGGTGTAGGCCTACCTGGATGACCCAACAGACATCTTTGTTAATCAGAACCCATTGCTGTATTGGTATAGGAAAAGGCCTCTATGGCCACTGATCACCAACCTGGCTCTAAAATATTTGTCTTGCCCACTCGCAAGCGTGTCTTCTGAACGTGTTTTCAGTGCTGCTGCCGCCATTGTAACATCAAAAAGGACCCGGCTCTCGCCCAAAAATATGGAGAGGTTAACACTGATAAAGATGAATCAGCACTTCATACCACCAGATTACAAAATACGTGAATGCACGCAGGAAGAAGAGGACTCTGACTTAGGTAACGGAAGTTCTTCTCTGTTAGCTGACCTACTCCCTTCTCAAATCATAGAGTTTGAGGACGAGCTCTACTTCCCTGACACTCAGGCCTGAAAATGACTTCCTTTTTTTCCATCCTTATTCACTTTTATTCCTGTGTGTCTTTCTTTTTGTTTTGCAACTTTTACCACAACAAAACTCTCACAGCAAGTCCATCAGCAGCACTGTCTTCATCTTATTTTCCTTATTGATTTGAAGGTGCCGCAGTCTGCATTCCTGAGGTTCACAAGTTCACAACTCAATCATGCTCCTCTATCCTCCTCCTCCAAACTCCACCTATCCATTTCCCTCAAGGCAGATGGATTACGAAGAAATAATAAAGAAACTTTTTTTTCATAGACGAGTCCCCTCAAGTGGGACAGAAATTACTGACTGACTACATGCTTGCTGATTGCTGACAGAGTTACTTCTGAAATTGACAGGAGAGGCTGCACTGTGGGCCCTCACTTTCCGAAGAAGATGCGGACAAAAAGTAGAGCAGGTAATGAATAATTGAGAAGATGGCATGCAGTGGACAGGCATGGCTGTCTGGCTCTGATGAAACCAATTGCTGTTTGTTTTTTGTGCATGAAATGAATCATATGTCTTGTCTTAGTTATTATTTAATCTTTTTACACAGTAATTGTAACTCATGTCAACTACTCTGTTTTTTTTACCTTGTTTAATTCAAATTGTACTTTAAATTCAGGGGCCACTATGTTGCATTTTACAATATGCAAAATGTCCTTGGAGTGGACTCACTTGCCAATATACCATGATAATTGATTAAGTAATATATATTTTTTCTTTACAGTCACTCACTGGGATGGATAGATCATCAGCGTCGTTTTACGGAAGAACAATTTGTGAGTGGCAAACAGGTAAACCAGTCTACAACAACGACTACAGCAGAACTACATGTCTGTCTATTCGTGGTATGTAGTGGTCGAGGGCGAGGCAATATACTGTTGTTGTTATGCCAGGCAGAGTCCACTCCAGACAGCAATTCATGTAAAATTGGGGCTATGTGGCTTGCTGCATACAATTAGATATGCTTTGGCTGTCTGACAAAGAGCCTAGGTATGCTACATCAGGTTGCTTCACTCAGGGGTGCCTGCCTTGACCGTCTGCATGGCACTGCCTCAAGCTTGGGCCAAACATCCGTTATGTTTGCGAAATTTGCTGTTTTCGGTTTTTCACGAATCTCGCGAAATTACAGAAAAATCGCTAATTCTTGGGCGGAACGGATTTTTGGCCCATGCTTGCAGCAGGGTCATGCAGACGGTCAAGGCAGGCACCACTGACTGAAGCATCCTGATGTAGCATACCTAGGCACTAAGACACAGACAGACAAAGCATATCTAGGGTTAAGGGTTCAGTGCGATTTACTAGGGTTTTTGGGTTTAAGTTGGTAGAGTTCCCGCTGAGTCTAGGGCTCAGGGTCCAATGCAGGCTCCTTCATAATGATTTTGGCAAGGTTTTAGGGGGGTTTGGCGTTCTTTGGTCTAGAATTGGCAGAATGTTGGCCTTTTTTGGTTTTTTGCGGGCACATGTGTTTAAGTGAAAACTAAGTGAAAACTAGTCGTAGACCTTCTTCTTCTTCTTCAAAGAGCGCAGTGGTTCGATTTTGTTCTGCCTTGCTGAGATTCTTGGGAATTGCTGGAACAAGTGTCCAGGTAAGTTTCAAGAGGATCGAAGTAGTGAAAGTGCTGAAAAGTGGAACAGCAATTTTTGTTGAATAGCGCAATTTGCCAAGTTTTGAATATACCAGTATTGCATGGTTTTGGGGGGCTGTTTGGGGGTGTTCTAGATTTTTGGGGGTGAGTCGGGGGGTCTTGGAGCACTGCTGGGAAGGTCTAATTTTGATTGCAAGTGGTTTGAAGAAAATCCATGGTAGAAAAGGGGGGTTTGGGCCTATTTGCAGACAACGTTTTGGCACAATTTAAACTGAGGCCTAGCAGTATTGCGTGGTTTTGGGGGTGCTGTTTGGGGGTGTTCTAGATTTGTGGGGTTGGGTTTTTTGGTCTAGGAGCACTGCTGGGACAGTCTAATTTTGATTGCAAGTGGTTTGAAGAAAATCCATGGTGGGAAAGGGGAGTTAGGGCCTAGCTGCAGAGTGCGTTTGGAGTGATGTCGACTGGTTTGCCAAAATTTTCTAGTGTCACATTTTCCATTTTTGCTTTTGGCCTGTCTGGGGGTGTTCTGCTTTTTTGTGGGTGGGTTGACGTCTCTGGGGGCATTGCTGGGAAGGTCTAATATCGGGCGCAAATGTTTTGGATAAAATCCATGGTGAAAATGTTTTTGCGTTTTTGCTCACTTGCCTGTTTTTGGGGGGCTGTTTGGGGTGCTTCTAGGTTTTTGTGGGTGGGTTTTGTGGTCTGGGAGCACTGCTGGCACAGTCTAATTTTGATTGAAGTGGTTTGAAGAAAATCCATGGTGGGAAAGGGGAGTTAAGCACATAGAGTGCTGCATACACTCTTGGGCATATTTACAAGCCCCTTGGCCTCTTTCTTGGTCTATTGTATCTCATTTTGTGGATGTAATGTTGGCAAAAAAATAATGCAGCATATTGGAAATCTATTTGCAAAATGAGTCAGGATTGTCCACTGAAATGTAGTGGTTATATACATAGAATGTGTTCAGTCATTTCAACGTTTTATTGTGGTAAATGTGTTTTGGTAAAATGTATGCTTTTAAATTATTTTGTCTAGAATCACACCGAGCGTCCGTGTAAATTAAGGAATTATACTTGCACCTTTTTCCATAATCTCTGCTGTCTCTCTCACAGTCTACCTCTCTCTGCTTGTAGTGTGCCCTTTGTTCTGAAATTTCCTTTCTTTCTTTATTTTCACTTGTCTTTTCTCATAGTGCCGCTTCTTCTCATACTCCCTTTTGTCCCCTTAGTCCCCCTCTGTCCTCACTGTTTCCTCTGTCTCCTAATAGTCCCCCTTCTTTTTATAGTCTCTCCTCTGACCTCTTTATCCTCTTTCTTTCATCATATCTCCATCTTAATAATTCCCCAGTCAATATACATAGACTGTTGCATACACTTTTTGGCAGATTTACAAGCCCCTTGGGCCTCTTTCTTATTCCATTGTGTCTCATTTTTGGATGTAATGTTGGCAAAAAAATAATGCAGCAAATTGGAAATGTATTTTCAAAATGAGTCAGGATTGTCCACTGAAATGTAGTGGTTATGTATATAGAATGTGTTCAGTCATTTCAACGTTTTATTGTGGTAAATGTGTTTTGGTAAAATGTATGCTTTTTAATTATTTTGTCTAGAATCACACTGAGCGTCCGTGTAAATTAAGGAATTATACTTGCACCTTTTTCCATAATATCTGAGGTCTCTCTCCTAGTCTACCTCTCTCTGCTTATAGTGTCCCCTCTCTTCTGATATTTCCCTTCTTTTCTTATTTTCATTTGTCTTTTCTCATAGTGCAGCTTCTTCTCACACACTCTTCTGTCCTCTTAGTCCCCCTCTGTCCTCATTGTCTCCTTCTGTCTCCTAATAGTCCCCTTCTTTTTATACTCCCTCCTGTGACCTCTTAATTCTCCCTCTCTCTTCATATCTCCTTCTTAATAATTCCCCAGTCAGTATACATAGAGTGCTGCATACACTCTTGGGCATATTTACAAGCCCGTTGGTCTCTTTCTTGTTCTATTGTATATCATTTTGTGGATGTAATGTTGGCAAAAAAATAATGCAGCATATTGGAAATCTATTTGCAAAATGAGTCAGGATTGTCCACTGAACTGTAGTGGTTATATACATAGAATGTGTTCAGTCATTTCAACGTTTTATTGTGGTAAATGTGTTTTGGTAAACCGTATGCTTTTTAATTACTTTTTCTAGAATCACACTGACGTCTGTGTAAATTAAGGAATTATACTTGCACCTTTTTCCATAATCTCTGCTGTCTCTCTCATAGTCTACCTCTCTCTGCTTATAGTGTTCTCTCTTTTCTGATATTTCCCTTATTTCCTTATTTTCACTTGTCTTTTCTCATAGTGCTGCTTCTTCTCATACTCCCTCCTGTCCTCTTAGTCACCCTCTGTCCTCATTGTTTCCGCTGTCTCCTAATAGTCCCCCTTCTTTTTATAGTCTCTTCTCTGACCTCTTCATCCTCTTTCTCTCATCATATCTCCCTCTTAATAATTTCCCAGTCAGTATACATAGACTGCTGCATGCACTCTTTGGCAGATTTACAAGCCACTTGGGCCTCTTTCTTGTTCTATTGTATCTCATTTTTGGATGTAATGTTGGCAAAAAAATAGTGCAGCAAATTGGAAATCTATTTGCAAAATGAGTAAGGATTGTTCACTGAAATGTAGTGGATATATTCATAGAATGTGTTCAGTCACTTCAATGTTTTAGTGTGGTAAATGTGTTTTGATAAAATGTATGCTTTCAAATTATTTTGTCTAGAATCACACTGAGTGTCTGTGTAAATTAAGGATTTATACTTGCACCTTTTTCCATAATCTCTGCTGTCTCTCTCACAGTCTACGTTTCTCTTCTTATAGTGTGCCCTCTGTTCTGATATTTCCATTCTTTCCTTATTTTCACATGTCTTTTCTCATAGTGCCACTTCTTTTCATACTCCCTTCTGTCCTCTTAGTCCCCCTCTGTCCTCATTGTCTCCTTCTGTCTTCTAATTGTCCCCCTTCTTTTTATAGTCTCTCCTCTGACCTCTTAATCCTCTTTCTCTCATCTTATGTCCCTCTTAATAATTCCCTAGTCAGTATACATAGAGTGCTGCATACACTCTTGGGCAGAATTACAAGCGCCTTGAGCCTCTTTCTTGTTCTATCGTATCTCATTTTTGGATGTAATGTTGGCAAACAATATAATGCAGCAAATTGGAAATCTATTTGCAAAATGAGTCAGGATTGTCCACTGAAATAAAGTGGTTATATACATAGAAATTGTTCAGTCACTTCAACGTTTTAGTGCGGTAAATATGTTTTGGTAAAATGTATGCTTTTAAATTATTTTGTCTAGAATCACACTCTTCGTCTGTGTACATTAAGGAAAAATACTTGCAGCTTTTTCCACAATCTCTGCTGTCTCTCTCACAGTCTGCCTCTCTCTGCTTATAGTGTTCTCTCTTCTGATATTTCCCTTCTTTCCTTATTTTCACTTGTCTTTTCTCATAGTGCCACTTCTTCTCATACCCCCTCCTGTCCTCTTAGTCCCCCTTTGTCCTCATTGTTTCCTCTGTCTCCTAATGGTCCTCTTTCTTTGTATAGTCTCTCCTCTGACCTCTTAATCCTTTTTCTCTCATCATATCTCCCTCTTAATAATTCCCCAGTCAGTATACATAGATTGCTGCATACACTCTTTAGCAGATTTACAAGCCCATTGGGCCTCTTTCTTGTTCTATTGTGTCTACTTTTTGAATGTAATGTTGGCAAAATAATGATGTAGCAAATTGGAAATGTATTTGCACAATGAGTCAGAATTGTCCACTAAAATGTAGTGGTTAAATACATAGAATGTGTTTAATCACTTCAATGTTTTAGTGTGGTAAATGTGTTTTGGTAAAATGTATGCTTTTAAATTATTTTGTCTAGAAACATACTGAGCGTCTGTGTAAATTAAGGAATTATACTTGCATCTTTTTCGATAATCTCTGCTTTCTCTCTCACAGTCTAACTCTCTCTGCTTATGGTGTGCCCTCTGTTCTGATATTTCCCTTCTTTCCTTATTTTCGATTGTCTTTTCTCATAGTGCCGCTTCTTCTCATACTCTCTCCTGTCCTCTTAGTCCCCCTCTGTCCTCATTGTCTCCTTATGTCTCCTAATAGTCCCCTTCTTTTTATACTCACTCCTGTGACCTCTTAATTCTCCCTCTCTCTTCATATCTCCTTCTTAATAATTCCCCTGTCAGTATACATAGAGTGCTGCATCTACTCTTGGGCAGATTTACAAGCCCTTGGGCCTCTTTCTTGTTCTATTGTATCTCATTTTTGGATATAATGTTGTCAAAAAATAATGCAGCAAATTGGAAATCTATTTGCAAAATGAGTCAGGAGTGTCCACTGAAATGTAGCGGTTATATACATAGAATGTGTTCAGTATTTTCAATGTTTTAGTGTGCTAAATGTGTTTTGGTAAACTGTATGCTTTTTAATTATTTTTTCTAGAATCACACTGACGTCTGTGTAAATTAAGGAATTATACTTGCACCTTTTTCCATAATCTCTGCTGTCTCTCTCATAGTCTACCTCTCTCTGCTTATAGTGTTCTCTCTTTTCTGATATTTCCCTTATTTCCTTATTTTCACTTGTCTTTTCTCATAGTGCTGCTTCTTCTCATACTCCCTCCTGTCCTCTTAGTCACCCTCTGTCCTCATTGTTTCCGCTGTCTCCTAATAGTCCCCCTTCTTTTTATAGTCTCTTCTCTGACCTCTTCATCCTCTTTCTCTCATCATATCTCCCTCTTAATAATTTCCCAGTCAGTATACATAGACTGCTGCATGCACTCTTTGGCAGATTTACAAGCCACTTGGGCCTCTTTCTTGTTCTATTGTATCTCATTTTTGGATGTAATGTTGGCAAAAAAATAGTGCAGCAAATTGGAAATCTATTTGCAAAATGAGTAAGGATTGTTCACTGAAATGTAGTGGATATATTCATAGAATGTGTTCAGTCACTTCAATGTTTTAGTGTGGTAAATGTGTTTTGGTAAAATGTATGCTTTCAAATTATTTTGTCTAGAATCACACTGAGCGTCTGTGTAAATTAAGGATTTATACTTGCACCTTTTTCCATAATCTCTGCTGTCTCTCTCACAGTCTACGTTTCTCTTTTTATAGTGTGCCCTCTGTTCTGATATTTCCATTCTTTCCTTATTTTCACATGTCTTTTCTCATAGTGCCACTTCTTTTCATACTCCCTTCTGTCCTCTTAGTCCCCCTCTGTCCTCATTGTCTCCTTCTGTCTTCTAATTGTCCCCCTTCTTTTTATAGTCTCTCCTCTGACCTCTTAATCCTCTTTCTCTCATCTTATGTCCCTCTTAATAATTCCCTAGTCAGTATACATAGAGTGCTGCATACACTCTTGGGCAGAATTACAAGCGCCTTGAGCCTCTTTCTTGTTCTATCGTATCTCATTTTTGGATGTAATGTTGGCAAAGAATATAATGCAGCAAATTGGAAATCTATTTGCAAAATGAGTCAGGATTGTCCACTGAAATAAAGTGGTTATATACATGGAAATTGTTCAGTCACTTCAACGTTTTAGTGCGGTAAATGTGTTTTGGTAAAATGTATGCTTTTAAATTATTTTGTCTAGAATCACACTCTGCGTCTGTGTACATTAAGGAAAAATACTTGCAGCTTTTTCCACAATCTCTGCTGTCTCTCTCACAGTCTGCCTCTCTCTGCTTATAGTGTTCTCTCTTCTGATATTTCCCTTCTTTCCTTATTTTCACTTGTCTTTTCTCATAGTGCCACTTCTTCTCATACTCCCTCCTGTCCTCTTAGTCCCCCTTTGTCCTCATTGTTTCCTCTGTCTCCTAATGGTCCTCTTTCTTTGTATAGTCTCTCCTCTGACCTCTTAATCCTTTTTCTCTCATCATATCTCCCTCTTAATAATTCCCCAGTCAGTATACATAGATTGCTGCATACACTCTTTAGCAGATTTACAAGCCCATTGGGCCTCTTTCTTGTTCTATTGTGTCTACTTTTTGAATGCAATGTTGGCAAAATAATGATGCAGCAAATTGGAAATGTATTTGCACAATGAGTCAGAATTGTCCCCTAAAATGTAGTGGTTAAATACATAGAATGTGTTTAATCACTTCAATGTTTTAGTGTGGTAAATGTGTTTTGGTAAAATGTATGCTTTTAAATTATTTTGTCTAGAAACATACTGTGCGTCTGTGTAAATTAAGGAATTATACTTGCATCTTTTTCGATAATCTCTGCTTTCTCTCTCACAGTCTACCTCTCTCTGCTTATGGTGTGCCCTCTGTTCTGATATTTCCCTTCTTTCCTTATTTTCGATTGTCTTTTCTCATAGTGCCGCTTCTTCTCATACTCTCTCCTGTCCTCTTAGTCCCCCTCTGTCCTCATTGTCTCCTTCTGTCTCCTAATAGTCCCCTTCTTTTTATACTCACTCCTGTGACCTCTTAATTCTCCCTCTCTCTTCATATCTCCTTCTTAATTATTCCCCTGTCAGTATACATAGAGTGCTGCATCTACTCTTGGGCAGATTTACAAGCCCTTGGGCCTCTTTCTTGTTCTATTGTATCTCATTTTTGGACGTAATGTTGGCAAAAAAATAATGCAGCAAATTGGAAATCCATTTGCAAAATGAGTCAGGATTGTCCACTGAAATGTAGTGGTTATATACATAGAATGTGTTCAGTCACATTTCAATGTTTTAGTGTGGTAAATGTGTTTTAGTAAAATGTATGCTTTCAAATTATTTTGTCTAGAATCACACTGACATCTATGTAAATTAAGGAATTATACTTGCACCTTTTTCTATAATATCTGCTGTCTCTCTCACAGTCTACCTCTCTCTGCTTATAGTGTGCCCTCGGTTCTGATATTTCCCATCTTTCCTTATTTCAACTTGTCTTTTCTCATAGTGCCACTTCTTCTCATACTCCCTCCTGTCCTTTTAGTCCCCCTCTGTCTCATTGTCTCCTTCTGTGTCCAAATTATCCCCCTTCTTTTTATAGTCTCTCCTCTGACCTCTTAATCATCTTTCTCTCATCATAACTCCCACTTAATTATTTCCCAGTCAGTATACACAGAGTGCTGCATACACTCTTGGGCAGATTTAAAAGCCCCTTGGGCCTCTTTCTTGTTCTATTGTATCTCATTTTTGGATGTAATGTTGGCAAAAAAATAATGCAGCAAATTGGAAATCCATTTGCAAAATGAGTCCGGATTGTCCACTGAAATGTAGTGGTTATATACATAGAATGTGTTCAGTCATTTCAACGTTTTAGTGTGGTAAATGTGTTTTAGTAAAATGTATGCTTTCAAATTATTTTGCCTAGAATCACACTGACCGTCTGTGTAAATTAAGGAATTATATTTGTACCGTTTTCCATAATCTCTGCTGTCTCTCTCACAGTCTACCTCTCTCTGCAAATAGTGTGCCCTTTGTTCCGATATTTCCCTTCTTTCTTTATTTTCACTTGTCTTTTTCTCATAGTGCCGCTTCTTCTCATACTCTCTCCTGTCCTCTTAGTCCCCCTCTGTCCTCATTGTCTCCTTATGTCTCCTAATAGTCCCCTTCTTTTTATACTCACTCCTGTGACCTCTTAATTCTCCCTCTCTCTTCATATCTCCTTCTTAATAATTCCCCTGTCAGTATACATAGAGTGCTGCATCTACTCTTGGGCAGATTTACAAGCCCTTGGGCCTCTTTCTTGTTCTATTGTATCTCATTTTTGGATATAATGTTGTCAAAAAATAATGCAGCAAATTGGAAATCTATTTGCAAAATGAGTCAGGAGTGTCCACTGAAATGTAGCGGTTATATACATAGAATGTGTTCAGTATTTTCAATGTTTTAGTGTGCTAAATGTGTTTTGGTAAACTGTATGCTTTTTAATTATTTTTTCTAGAATCACACTGACGTCTGTGTAAATTAAGGAATTATACTTGCACCTTTTTCCATAATCTCTGCTGTCTCTCTCATAGTCTACCTCTCTCTGCTTATAGTGTTCTCTCTTTTCTGATATTTCCCTTATTTCCTTATTTTCACTTGTCTTTTCTCATAGTGCTGCTTCTTCTCATACTCCCTCCTGTCCTCTTAGTCACCCTCTGTCCTCATTGTTTCCGCTGTCTCCTAATAGTCCCCCTTCTTTTTATAGTCTCTTCTCTGACCTCTTCATCCTCTTTCTCTCATCATATCTCCCTCTTAATAATTTCCCAGTCAGTATACATAGACTGCTGCATGCACTCTTTGGCAGATTTACAAGCCACTTGGGCCTCTTTCTTGTTCTATTGTATCTCATTTTTGGATGTAATGTTGGCAAAAAAATAGTGCAGCAAATTGGAAATCTATTTGCAAAATGAGTAAGGATTGTTCACTGAAATGTAGTGGATATATTCATAGAATGTGTTCAGTCACTTCAATGTTTTAGTGTGGTAAATGTGTTTTGGTAAAATGTATGCTTTCAAATTATTTTGTCTAGAATCACACTGAGCGTCTGTGTAAATTAAGGATTTATACTTGCACCTTTTTCCATAATCTCTGCTGTCTCTCTCACAGTCTACGTTTCTCTTTTTATAGTGTGCCCTCTGTTCTGATATTTCCATTCTTTCCTTATTTTCACATGTCTTTTCTCATAGTGCCACTTCTTTTCATACTCCCTTCTGTCCTCTTAGTCCCCCTCTGTCCTCATTGTCGCCTTCTGTCTTCTAATTGTCCCCCTTCTTTTTATAGTCTCTCCTCTGACCTCTTAATCCTCTTTCTCTCATCTTATGTCCCTCTTAATAATTCCCTAGTCAGTATACATAGAGTGCTGCATACACTCTTGGGCAGAATTACAAGCGCCTTGAGCCTCTTTCTTGTTCTATCGTATCTCATTTTTGGATGTAATGTTGGCAAAGAATATAATGCAGCAAATTGGAAATCTATTTGCAAAATGAGTCAGGATTGTCCACTGAAATAAAGTGGTTATATACATGGAAATTGTTCAGTCACTTCAACGTTTTAGTGCGGTAAATGTGTTTTGGTAAAATGTATGCTTTTAAATTATTTTGTCTAGAATCACACTCTGCGTCTGTGTACATTAAGGAAAAATACTTGCAGCTTTTTCCACAATCTCTGCTGTCTCTCTCACAGTCTGCCTCTCTCTGCTTATAGTGTTCTCTCTTCTGATATTTCCCTTCTTTCCTTATTTTCACTTGTCTTTTCTCATAGTGCCACTTCTTCTCATACTCCCTCCTGTCCTCTTAGTCCCCCTTTGTCCTCATTGTTTCCTCTGTCTCCTAATGGTCCTCTTTCTTTGTATAGTCTCTCCTCTGACCTCTTAATCCTTTTTCTCTCATCATATCTCCCTCTTAATAATTCCCCAGTCAGTATACATAGATTGCTGCATACACTCTTTAGCAGATTTACAAGCCCATTGGGCCTCTTTCTTGTTCTATTGTGTCTACTTTTTGAATGCAATGTTGGCAAAATAATGATGCAGCAAATTGGAAATGTATTTGCACAATGAGTCAGAATTGTCCCCTAAAATGTAGTGGTTAAATACATAGAATGTGTTTAATCACTTCAATGTTTTAGTGTGGTAAATGTGTTTTGGTAAAATGTATGCTTTTAAATTATTTTGTCTAGAAACATACTGTGCGTCTGTGTAAATTAAGGAATTATACTTGCATCTTTTTCGATAATCTCTGCTTTCTCTCTCACAGTCTACCTCTCTCTGCTTATGGTGTGCCCTCTGTTCTGATATTTCCCTTCTTTCCTTATTTTCGATTGTCTTTTCTCATAGTGCCGCTTCTTCTCATACTCTCTCCTGTCCTCTTAGTCCCCCTCTGTCCTCATTGTCTCCTTCTGTCTCCTAATAGTCCCCTTCTTTTTATACTCACTCCTGTGACCTCTTAATTCTCCCTCTCTCTTCATATCTCCTTCTTAATTATTCCCCTGTCAGTATACATAGAGTGCTGCATCTACTCTTGGGCAGATTTACAAGCCCTTGGGCCTCTTTCTTGTTCTATTGTATCTCATTTTTGGACGTAATGTTGGCAAAAAAATAATGCAGCAAATTGGAAATCCATTTGCAAAATGAGTCAGGATTGTCCACTGAAATGTAGTGGTTATATACATAGAATGTGTTCAGTCACATTTCAATGTTTTAGTGTGGTAAATGTGTTTTAGTAAAATGTATGCTTTCAAATTATTTTGTCTAGAATCACACTGACATCTATGTAAATTAAGGAATTATACTTGCACCTTTTTCTATAATATCTGCTGTCTCTCTCACAGTCTACCTCTCTCTGCTTATAGTGTGCCCTCGGTTCTGATATTTCCCATCTTTCCTTATTTCAACTTGTCTTTTCTCATAGTGCCACTTCTTCTCATACTCCCTCCTGTCCTTTTAGTCCCCCTCTGTCTCATTGTCTCCTTCTGTGTCCAAATTATCCCCCTTCTTTTTATAGTCTCTCCTCTGACCTCTTAATCATCTTTCTCTCATCATAACTCCCACTTAATTATTTCCCAGTCAGGGTACAGAGCAGGAATATCGCCGCAAAAATATCGCCTAACATAAATATCGCCGCAAAAATATCTACAGGAATAAATATCGATGACAAAAATATCGTCTGACCAAAATATCGACAGACAGGTAAGTAATATCGTTAACATTAATATAGTTGTAATAAATATCGTTTACAAAAACATAGTTTACAATAATATCGTTTTTTAAATAATTATAAGTAATGTAGTGTTTTTAATGATTATTTTAAGTCAAAGTAGTATTTTTAGTAGTATATTATTATTTAATAATGTATTTTCAGTTGAATTTAGTATTAATAGTTCCGTAGCGGGTTGTGGGTTTATAGGGGAGTAGGGTGGGAAGTAATTTAAATATAATGAAATAATACATTAATTAATGTTTTAAATGAATATAAATAGTGTAATAAATAATAGTTAATTAATTTCAATTAGTTAATTAAATAATAATTATGTAATTAATTATGTTAATTTTTTAATTATTTTTAGGTGTGTGTACAGGATTTTTTTAGTGAAAATGTTTTTGGGTAAAGGGGTATTTTTAGGGTTCAGGGTCAGTTTTCAGTTTTTGGGTAAAGGGGTATTTTTAGGGTTCAGGGTCAGTTTTCAGTTTTTGGGTAAAGGGGTATTTTTAGGGTTCAGGGTCAGTTTTCAGTTTTTGGGTAAAGGGGTATTTTTAGGGTTCAGGGTCAGTTTTCAGTTTTTGGGTAAAGGGGTATTTTTAGGGTTCAGGGTCAGTTTTCAGTTTTTGGGTAAAGGGGTATTTTTAGGGTTCAGGGTCAGTTTTCAGTTTTTGGGTAAAGGGGTATTTATAGGGTTCAGGGTCAGTTTTCAGTTTTTGGGTAAAGGGGTATTTTTAGGGTTCAGGGTCAGTTTTCAGTTTTTGGGTAAAGGGGTATTTTTAGGGTTCAGGGTCAGTTTTCAGTTTTTGGGTAAAGGGGTATTTTTAGGGTTCAGGGTCAGTTTTCAGTTTTTGGGTAAAGGGGTATTTTTAGGGTTCAGGGTCAGTTTTTAGTTTTTGGGTAAAGGGGTATTTTTAGGGTTCAGGGTCAGTTTTCAGTTTTTGGGTAAAGGGGTATTTATAGGGTTCAGGGTCAGTTTTCAGTTTTTGGGTAAAGGGGTATTTTTAGGGTTCAGGGTCAGTTTTTAGTTTTTGGGTAAAGGGGTATTTTTTGGGTTCAGGGTCAGTTTTCAGTTTTTGGGTAAAGGGGTTTTTAAATATAATGAAATAATAGATTAATTAATGTTTTAAATAAATATAAATAGTGTAATAAATCATAGTTAATTAATTTTAATTAGTTAATTGAATAATAATTATGTCATTAATTATGTTAATTTTTTAATTAATTTTAGGTGTGTGTACAGGATTTTTTTAGTGAAAATGTTTTTGGGTAAAGGGGTATTTTTAGGGTTCAGGGTCAGTTTTGGGTTTTTGGGTACAGGGGTATTTTAATTATATATATGTATTATTGTTGTTATATAAAGTAATGTGTAAAATTAATTTATATGTCCACATTTATTAAGTTTATAATTAAAAAGTGTAGTAAATTTGTTTGAAATAGTTAAAAAATAAAAGTAATGTAATGTATTTTGTTAATAGTACTTATATTTATTTATTATTTAATGTCATTTTAATTATTTTAAAAAGTCGATATTTTTTACATCTATATTAATTACAACGATATTTTGGAGTCGATATTTATGTAATTACCTGTTTAAGTATAGGGTGTCGATATTTTTGTAAACGATATTTTTGCAACGATATTTATGTCAGCTATATTTTTGTTATCGATATTTTAACACCCTACCCCAGTCAGTATACACAGAGTGCTGCATACACTCTTGGGCAGATTTAAAAGCCCCTTGGGCCTCTTTCTTGTTCTATTGTATCTCATTTTTGGATGTAATGTTGGCAAAAAAATAATGCAGCAAATTGGAAATCCATTTGCAAAATGAGTCCGGATTGTCCACTGAAATGTAGTGGTTATATACATAGAATGTGTTCAGTCATTTCAACGTTTTAGTGTGGTAAATGTGTTTTAGTAAAATGTATGCTTTCAAATTATTTTGCCTAGAATCACACTGACCGTCTGTGTAAATTAAGGAATTATATTTGTACCGTTTTCCATAATCTCTGCTGTCTCTCTCACAGTCTACCTCTCTCTGCTTATAGTGTGCCCTTTGTTCCGATATTTCCCTTCTTTCTTTATTTTCACTTGTCTTTTTCTCATAGTGCCGCTTCTTCTCATACTCTCTCCTGTCCTCTTAGTCCCCCTCTGTCCTCATTGTCTCCTTCTGTCTCCTAATAGTCCCCTTCTTCTTATACTCACTCCTGTGACCTCTTAATTCTCCCTCTCTTTTCATATCTCCTTCTTTATTATTCCCCAGTCAGTATACATAGAGTGCTGCATACACTCTTGGGCAGATTTACAAGCCCCTTGAGCCTCTTTCTTGTTCTATTGTATTTCATTTTTGGATGGAATGTTTTCAAAAAAATAATGCAGCAAATTGGAAATCTATTTGCAAAATGAGTCTGGATTTTCCACTGAAATGTAGTGGTTATATACATAGAATGTGTTCAGTCACATTTCAACGTTTTAGTGTGCTAAATGTGTTTTGGTAAAATGTATGCTTTTTAATTATTTTGTCTAGAATCACACTGACATCTGTGTAAATTAAGGAATTATACTTGCACCTTTTTCTATAATCTCTGCTGTCTCTCTCACAGTCTACCTCTCTCTGCTTATAGTGTGCCCTCTGTTCTGATATTTCCCATCTTTCCTTATTTTAACTTGTCTTTTCTCATAGTGCCACTTCTTCTCATACTCCCTCCTGTCCTTTTAGTCCCCCTCTGTCTCATTGTCTCCTTCTGTGTCCTAATTATCCCCCTTCTTTTTATAGTCTCTCCTCTGACCTCTTAATCATCTTTCTCTCATCATAACTCCCACTTAATTATTCCCCAGTCAGTATACACAGAGTGCTGCATACACTCTTGGGCAGATTTAAAAGCCCCTTGGGCCTCTTTCTTGTTCTATTGTATCTCATTTTTGGATGTAATGTTGGCAAAAAAATAATGCAGCAAATTGGAAATCTATTTGCAAAATGAGTCAGGATTGTCCACTGAAATGTAGTGGTTATAAACATAGAATGTGTTCAGTCATTTCAATGTTTTAGTGTGGTAAATGTGTTTTGGTAAAATGTATGCTTGTTAATTATTTTGTCTAGATTCACACTGAGCCTGTTTGTAAATTAAGGAATTATACTTGCACCTTTTTCCATAATCTCTACTGTCTCTCACAGACTACCTCTCTCTGCTTATAGTCTGCCCTTTGTTCTGATATTTCCTTTCTTTCCTTATTTTCACTTGTCTTTTCTCATAGTGCCGCTTCTTCTCATACTCCCTCCTGTCCCCTTAGTCCCCCTTTGTCCTCATTGTTTCCTCTGTCTCATAATAGTCCCCCTTCTTTGTATCGTACACCTCTGACCTCTTAATCCTCCTTCTTTCATCATATCTACATCTTAATAATTCCCGAGTCAATATACATAGACTGTTGCATACACTTTTTGGCAGATTTACAAGCCCCTTGGGCCTCTTTCGTATTCTATTGTGTCTCATTTTTGGATATAATGTTGGCAAAAAAATAATGTAGCAAATAGGAAATGTATTTGCAAAATGAGTCAGGATTGTCCACTGAAATGTAGTTTTTATATACATAAAATGTGTTCAGTCACTTCAATGTTTTAGTGTGGCAAATGTGTTTTGGTAAAATGTATGCTTTTAAAGTATTTTGTCTAGAATCACACTGAGCGTCTGTGTAAATGAAGGAATTATACTTGCACCTTTTCCCATAATATCTGCGGTCTCTCTCACAGTCTACCTCTCTCTGCTTATTTTGTCCCCTCTTTTCTGATATTTCCCTTCTTTCCTTATTTTCACCTGTCTTTTCTCATAGTGCAGCTTCTTCTCATACTCTCTTCTGTACTCTTAGTCCCCCTCTGTACTTATTGTCTCCTTCTGTCTCCTAATAGTCCCCTTCTTTTTATACTCCCTCCTGTGACCTCTTAATTTTCCCTCTCTCTTCATATCTCCTTCTTAATAATTCCCTAGTCAGTATACATCGAGTGCTGCATACACTCTTTGGCATATTTACAAGCCCCTTGGCCTCTTTCTTGTTCTATTGTATCTCATTTTTGGATGTAATGTTGGCAAACAAATAATGCAGCATATTGGAAATCTATTTGCAAAATGAGTCAGGATTGTCCTCTGAAATGTAGTGGTTATATACATAGAATGTGTTCAGTCATTTCAACGTTTTAGTTTGGAAAATGTGTTTTGGTAAAATGTATGCTTTTAAATTATTTTGTCTAGAATCACACTGAGCGTCCGTGTAAATTAAGTAATTATACTTGCACCTTTTTCCATAATATCTGCTGTCTCTCTCACAGTCTACCTCTCTCTGCTTATAGTGTCCTCTCTCTTCTGATATTTCCCTTATTTCCTTATTTTCATTGTCTTTTCTCATAATGCCGCTTCTTCTCATACTCCCTCCTGTACTCTTTGTCCCCCTCTGTCCTCATTGTTTCCACGGTCTCCTAATAGTCCCCCTTTTTTATAGTCTCTTCTCTGACCTCTTAATATTCTTCTCTTTTGTTATTGTCATATTCTTCTCAACATTCTCCTCCCTGTCCTTATATTCTCCCATGTTTTCATATTCTCTACTCCTTTCTCTTACTTTTCCCTGTGTCTTCATACTATTTTCTTTTTCTTATATTCCTTTTTGTCCTATACTCCTTCTGTTTGTGTTCGTCTTCTCCTGTCTCTCTTCATATTATTTTTCTGTTTTCATTTTGTCTTGCCTTTCTTTATACTTCACTTTTCTGTTCATATTGCCTGTTCTATTCTCTTACTCCTTCTTGACTCCCTGTGTATACTCTGTAGGACTTTCCTCATACTCCCCAACTTTTCATACTGACCTCTCTCTTTATATTAGTTTGTCTTGTCATAGTCGTCATACTCTTTTCACTCTTCATAATCTGCCATATGTTTATACTCCTTCCTTTTCCTCATAGTGTATTCTCTGTTCCTGTACCCTCGTTTTCTTCTTATGCAGCAGTTTTCCTCACATTATCCGTGTTCTCTTCTGGTACTCTTTTTATACTGCCCCCCTGTCTCCTTATACTCTATTTCTTTTTCTTATACTCTCCCTTCTTTCCTCATACTGCCACCTTTCTCCTCATACTCCTCCTTATCTCTTCATACTTTCCAGTCTTTTCATACCTTATCCCCTTATACTGCAGTGTCTGGTTATATTCTCTTTTCTATTTATATTTCTTATTGTCTCATAGTCCTCTTTCTCCCACGTTTGTTGTCAGAATCTCCCCTCTCTTGTTATAAGTAATACAAGAGTGTATTTAATATATTTATTTTTCTAAAGTGATATATATGTTTTATAATAGATTCTTTTGATCACTGAAAAAAAATCATCACGCCAACAAAACCAGAAAGGAGGAAAGAACAAAAGAAAGCAGTTTATTTAAAGAGAAGTCATCTACAACATTTACCTAAAGAACAATGTGTTAACAAAAAGAAAAAAAGTCCTGGTAAGAAAACTAAGACTTTTCTGCGAAGATTCTTAACCACTAACAGTAGTGAGCGCAAAGTAAAAAAGAGTATCACTGTTTCTGCAACTAAGAGGAAAGAGAAGAACCATGGAAAAACTTGTTCTGAAAAAAATGTGTATAGTAAAAGGAGGAAAAACCAATATTAGCAAATAGTGAAGAATATGTTCTATAATGGAGTTTTGTCAAACTTGACTAAGTTAGTCAAGAAATGTAAAAAGAAAACAGCATTTTATAAGAAGATGAAATGTATTAAAAATGTAGTTGAGAAAGCTATTGAATTAAAAAACTGTTTGTTTTAGTAATCAATAGAATTCGATCACTAGATAAGCTAATCCATTTAATGAAGGGCAAAAGTAAGTGGAGAAGAGTAATTATTAGAAGTAATTTTTCGGAAGTTTTTTGGGTGAATGGAAACATAGTTCAAGTTCTGAGCCTTTTTTAATGAGGAGAGTTTCAGAGTAATGATTTGTTGCATGCAGTTGACACTACAGGTCGTGCTTATGAGGTTAAAAATGGCTGTCCTATTGAGAAAGAGAAAATTGTTCCTAGAAATGTAGAAGAGATGTTATCTGATGAAGTATTAGGGAGAAGGCCTAAAGCTCCAGTGTACACTTGGAATTGCAGTAGTATTTGTAGTGTACGGCAGGAATCTATCGATTTTTTTTTCGCAATTTCTTATGTAACTATACTAAGAAAAATGTTAAACAAAAGATTAAGATGTTGCAAGGATTAGACCCTTGCAGAGTGAGAGAAAATACTGATTTGCGAGGTCATTCTTTGGCTTGTCTTTCTAAAAATGTATGTAGACATGTTTTTTACCAATTTAGGATGTTGGCAGTACATCATACTGAAATGAGGAAATTAGTCAGAAGGTTTTATTATGCAAAAAGTCCAGCTCTAATGTTAAAAAAGTTGAACAGTGCTCTTTTGCATGGTTCTGTATCAGATGTAAAGAACGTTTGTGAAGAAATTCAGGTTCTTTACTTTGGTCCTGAAGAAGACAGTGCAGAAATCGATACGTTAGTAGAAGGAAATGTAGAAGAGAATGTACAACATTGTAGTACAGAAGAATTTGAGCAAGAAATTACAAAGTTCAAGGTGATTTCAGGTGAAACACCAAATTGTTCTTGCATTTGTTGTCAATGTACTCATTATAAAAATCAGACTAGGACTGTTGATCTGTATTTAAAATGTGAAAAGGAAAATAATAAGGAGTGAATGGAATTTGTAACTTATTTGTTGATAGAGAATAGTTTTGATTTGGGTTCTGATCAGAGTATTTATAAATATTGTTATAACAAATTAGACGAGAATAACATGCCTGTTGTAGCTGTGCATAATAATTTTGAGTTGGTAAATTTTTCTTCTGAACTGATGGATTTAAATACTTATGAGTCTATCCTTATTTAATGTGTGCATCCTTTTCAGGCTATTGTTCGTATGGAGCCTAAGACAGGGAAATTGCCTCCTCCAGATTTACAGAGAAAATTAAAGGGAAGAGTTGTGTATTTGCCACTAGATTTAAAGAAAAATATTGAAACAGTTGGTGTAGAAAATATAGAAGGTGAACCTTTAATTATTCTTGTTAATGGTGTTCCTACTAAGAGTAAGAAAATCTGGCAGGAATTAGTGGATGTTAGGAAAGTGAAAAATGCAATGTTGTATCTGATAAAAAATAATCCATATTATAAAAATATGTTTATGAGTGAAGAAGAAATAACTGTAGAAGAAGATAGTCTTTTGCCATCTGGACAAATTGAAAAAGTGGATGTATCCAGAACTGAAGAAATCTACAAACATTACAGTGTTCATCCTCTTCATTCTAAAGAAGTGATGGGGAATACTATAGAATTATTCCAAATGAAAGAAGCAAAGGGAAGTACCATGAGTGTATGGGAAAAAGCTTGGAAGCTCGTTGTTTCCTTCATTTGTTTCCCACAGGAAAAGGAGGACAATATGATGACCGACCTGTGCAGATTCCTGCATCTGCATACCAGACATTAAGATTGTATGCAGAAGATCCAAGATTTCGACAATGTATTCTATATTAGTTTCATCTTTTGTTTGAGAGTGATTTGTCTGGACTTTCCTATGCAGTAAACCATATATTGAAAACAGGTGTACATTTGCAAAGTGTTTCGGCAAAGGAATTTGTGGATAAAGTACACCAGAAAGATAATGTTTTGGAATCTCAGCTAATTATTCTCATCGCATGTCAGCGTGGTACTAATGAGTACTGGTAGAATTGGAGAACTTAAATGTATGCTAAGGAACTTAGGAACTCCTACATGGTTCCTTACTCTAAGTTGTGCTGAATATGCTTGGGATGATTTACTTTAATTTCTTCGAGAGGCAAATTCAAATATACTAAATACTGAATACAAGACACCTGGAGTATTGTGCTCTTTGGATCCAGTTAATGTATGCAGGTATTTCAATCATAGATTTGAAGCTATGATGTCTTTTATCACCAATAAAAATAATCCTCCTCTTGGAGAGGTTGTGGTCATCTTTTTGAGAAAGGAGTATCAAGCAAGAGGTGCTCCTCACATACACATGCTAATATGCATCAAAGATGCTCCCAAATTTGGAACAGACTCAGATGATTCTGTGTTGTCTTTTATTGAAGAATACGCTACATGTGATATACCCAAAAGCACACAGGATAAGGACTTAAGACAATAAGTCTTACGATTCCAAAGCCATCGTTGTGGGAAATACTGTCGTCAAAACTACAAATCTAAGGACAAATTCTACACCAAATGCCGTTTTGGATTTCCACTTCCAGTAATATTGAAAGGAAGAGTGAACAGTTTTATGTCATCTTTGCGACATACTATCACAAGAAAGTCTCCTAAAAATATCTACAACTTAATAAGAAATGAAGAGTCAAAATACATAAATGACTATAATCCAGTCATTTTGTCCATGTGGAATGCTAACGTGGATATTCAATATGTTGTGGGCAATTCCATTGCTGTTGCTCGATATGTAACATCGTACATAACAAAATCAGAAAAGACGGAATTGAAGGAAATGTGGGAAGAGATTTCCCACGAGAAGAGTCTAAGTACGAAATTATATAGTTATAGTTTGAAGATGTTATCTCATCGAGAAATTGGAGCGTATGAATGCTCGGATCGCTTATCATCTGCAAGTCTATACTCCAAATCTAGAAGAATCATTTGGGTGAGTCTAGGTCTTGCTACAGCACAAAACCGAGTACTTAAATCTGTACTAGAAATTGAATATTTAGCTGAAAAGGAGCCAGAAAGTACAGATATTGTGAAAACAAATATGTTGGATACATATTATCCAAATAGAAGTCATCATCTTGAGAACATTTGTCTTTATGAAGTGCTGCAAAACTATATTTTTAAACGAAGTATTACAGAAAACATCAATAATGGTATAAATGCTGTGATTGGTTCTGAAGGATGTCTGGTGAAACAAAGAAAAGGACATTTGATTAATCACCATAAACTGAGTTGTGAAGCACCTGACAAAAGTGAATTTTACTATTTTGCTCTTTTGCAACTTATCAAGCCATGGCATTCAGAATTAGAATTACTTGGAGATTTCGAGAGCTATGAAGATTCTTTCGATGCAACTAAAGATACTACAGAATGTCCTGTTTTTGCTAATTATGTGAAAATATTGAATGAAGAAATTGAGCAAGAAGCTACAATTGCAGCTGAGATTGCTAGAGACAGTTCTCAAGACAGTCAAACTTCTGCTCCGTTAAGTCAGGATCCATTAGGAGAACCAATTATTCAAAATGAAGTAGCAACTGCTATGGAAGAGGTGGAAATAGCAATGTATCATTGTCAAGAAGATGTAAGAAACTTAGGAAATTTGGAAGAACAACTAAATGTTGAGCAGAAACAAACATATGAGCAAGTTAGAGAACAGATTAACCATGGATTACTTCACGAAAAGAAAGAGTGCTCTTGCTCATCGTTTCAACCTATCCGATTGTATGTGAATGGACAAGCTGGAACAGGGAAAAGTTTTTTAATTAAAGTAATTTCAACTTATCTACCCAAAACAACTGACTTGTATTTGCTTGTGTTGTCACTGCTCCTACTGGGTTGGCGGCACACAAAATTAAAGGAATTACTTTACATAATTTATTAATGCTACCAGTAGAGCATGAAAACACATTAGAATACTACAAGCTATCTGGAGAAGCTTGTTTTGAAGTTTCAAGAGCCTTAAAGAAAATGAAACTTCTCATTATTGATGAGGTAAGCATGGTATCAAACCTAATGCTTGCCTTTGTGCATTTACGAATGCAGCAAATTCTTAAAACAGACTATGACATATTATTTGGAGGAAAACACTTCATAGTTTTTGGAGATCTACTACAACTTACTCATGTAAAAGGAAAACCAGTGTTTAAAACACTGGTACATGAAGATACCAGAAAGTCTGTGGCGAGCATTGGAAATGTTAACATTTGGTCACAGTTTGAGGAACTTATTACAAATATGCGTCAGGCAAATGATGCAGATTATGGAAAAATTCTTCAAGATATAAAAATTGGAAAAGTGACAAAACATGGCAAACAAACTTTTACAGAGATGATTACTTCCCAATTTGTTTCCAAATAAAAATATTGTTCCCGAGAAAATATATATGAAAATTGCAGAAAACAAGTCTGTAATCTGCTTAATGCCAACACTGCGTGAATGTTTTGTATTCAATGAAGAAATGTTAAAGTTGGAAAATGAAGAAATTATAAAATTGGAACCTATTGATAAAATAGAACATGAAGGAATCACTATTATTTTGACTGAAAAGTTGAAGAGGAAATTGGATTCTTTAGAGAAGCCGATAAGTAAAACTGTTGGTTTAGAGAAGAATTTGTATGCATGTGTAAACTGTGGGGTAATTTTAAGACGTAATTTGATTGTGGAAAAAGGTTTAGTAAATTGAGCAATGGGTAAAATTTGATAAAATTACTGAAGTACAACAATTTAGGTGTTGTTCATCTCGGTTTTTGCTTGTAAAAGATTTGTATGTACGCAGAAAACAGTTTCCTATTTGTTTGGCATATGCGGTGACCATTCATAAAGCTCAAGGTTTAAGTGTAGATAGTGCTTTAGTGAATATTGGAAGTACCATGTTTAAAGAGGGTATGTCATATGTTGCTTTGTCCCGAGTCAGAACTTTATCTGGATTGTACTTGATTGATTTTGAAGAGACAAAGGTTAGTGCAGATGCAAATTGTGTGAAAGAGTATAATAGGTTAAGAAGAGAATATGCACCCAATTTTGGTCAAATCCAGTATTTGAAAAGCGTGTGGTAGGTATAAAAAGAATATTTGAGAATATCTGTAGTAAAACCGTAGAGAAAGAAAAAAACAAGATGAAATTGCGCCTGCAAGCAATAAGAAAAAGGACAGTGTTGTAGAGAATGTTGGTTATCGGTTTGAAAATAGTTGTGGTGTCAACTGCTATGCTAATGTTGTTGTTTTTTTTCTTGAAAGTTTGCAACAGCAAATTTTTGAAAATCGAGATGAAAGATTCTGTTCATTGTTGTATTCTGTTTATGAGAAATGTAGTAGTGATAAAAGTAAAATACAAAGTGTTTCTGATATTCGAAATGTTTTGGACATATGTTCTGGTTCCACTCAATTTACGCTGAATATTCAGCAGGATTGTCAGGAATTTTTAATGTTTATGCTTGGTGTACTGGAAGATGAAGGTATAGATATTGAAAATCTTTTTTGCCTTTCTTATAAATGGCAACATGACTGTCAAAACTGTTTGCTTACATGTTACACTAACATAGACACTGAAAGACTCATATATTTGACTTTACCAGGCTGTGAATCAGTGTCCTCAAACAATATAGTTAGAGGAGCAAGTCAAAAGATGGAGTGTAGCCAACGTAAATCAGAAATGTCATCAACATTATTTATACAAAGATATGAACAGTATGTAATTTTAATGCTGCAACGTTGTAGAACTGATGGAAGAAAACTGTAAACTTTAATTAAAAGGTTTGTAGCTACTCAACTGTCAATATCAGGAAGAACTTTTGTAGTTGTTGCAATTATTTTTTATGATGGACTTTCTACAACATCTGGACGTTACACTGTTTATTTAAAATGTCTGAAAGGTTGGATATATTGTAATGGGCCGATTCGCAATCGTGAGGTGCACGGAGGGGGACACCAAGGCTCACCTGCTCACCTGAAATCTTGGAAGGCAGAATAACTTTGCTGGGGCCCGACGCTGTGGTTGGCCCCCGCCACCGAGCTGGTGACATCGCTCGGCCATGGAGTGGGGTAAACTACAGCTCCCAGCCTGCCTTGGGAGGACTGCACTGACCACTTCCTCCACAGCGACCTGGAAGCGCTTAAATCCCGACAGCTTCCTCCGCATCGCGGACGCGCGTGGACGGTGCCGGGCGGAGCCCGGGCAGAGGGCGGGCCGTCTGTGGCCGTCCGGGGCAGGAGGAGGCAGGGCAGGGCCATACCCTTAACTTCTGCAGTTACAAATGGGTAAGCGAAAGAATGCACCGACTACGGAGGAGGGTGGAAAAAATGCCAAAGTTCCAAGACACTCAAATTCCATCATGTCATACCTTTCTTTGGCTGTGGGGGACCTTACAAAGGAGATCGCAAATGCTGAGCATAAACTGGGCTTGTCAACCCTTTCCCCCACAAACACTATTACACCTAATCCTCTGGAGTTAGTAGACACAGTACCAACTGACATACCACCCTTACCCCTGAAACCAGTGGTGTCTATTGTAAATCCCCCCCCCCCCTCTATGCCCAATAATCAATGATATTGCCCCAACACCACCTATTAGGCCTATTAGGCCTATTAGGCAGAAGTCTGTAACGCAACCAGCAAGGCGGAAGAAGGGGAAAAACGCCAACATGATGGGTACATCTAGCTCACCACATGACCTCCTATGAGATAAACTGGAGGCGCTTTTTGTTGCCAGGATTGAACCTCTACTCCTCAGCATCGCGTAGGACATTGTGGACATGCTAAATACCTGCCTAGAAGGACTTTTAAAGAAATGTTCCTTAATAGATAGACTTGTTAATATCCAATCCCCCCACATAGATATGCTTGATAGGGGGTTGTTCATGCAGGGCAGTCGGGAGCATGGAGGTGTCTGGTAACAGGGCAACGGCACAGGCATCTAGTGGGGTGTTGCCTTTTGATGATAGTTCACTGGCCACTAAAGCCCCACTTCTTTGTAAAAAGGCTAGCGCTCCAAACATGGTGGACCTGACACGCTCTCTGAACCAGCCAAGTTTACCTGTTCACAGGAAGGTTATGCCCAGTGAATACAAACTTAATTTACCACCTGGGGCGTCCCCATTGGTTGCAGTTTTTATAGGGGTACCCCCACTTATGGAGGGTGATATGGAATCAACCTCGGACCTTATGGTTAAGGCTAACAGGTGGTGCTCAGATACATGTAGCGGGGAGAACATCGCGGACATGATTATCCATGCAAGGAGGGTGGGTTGGATCGGTAAACAACCAAAAATCACCCAGGGGGACTGCATGGTAATTAATTTTAGCAGGACCAACCTGGCAGATAGATCATTCTGGGATGGTTCTGCTATATCACCAAGGGACCATCTGAGACCCGTCCCTTTGGGCTTTTTCTACCCAACCTCAGCCCGTATTAAGCAGACGAATCGCTACCCAGTGAGATGGTTGGGTTGGAGGCCACCACAGGGAGAGGGTAGTGCTTATGGATCCACAAACTTACAATCCTTAAGGCGATTCATTTCCCCGCTAGTACCCCTTCCCCGGGCTCCCCAGAGTGCAGCAGAGGGCTGCAGGTTGGTCACGAGTAATCGTTTTGCCCCTTTGTCAGGTTTGGAGGACACAGACTGACTAAAAATTGAGACACCGCCCCCGACAGAGGGGGGTGGCAACTCAAATGAGGATGCGGTGTGTAAAATGCTTAGTTGGAATGTGGCAGGAATCAGCTCTAAAAGAGGTGACAATGAGTGGACTGGATTTGTCTCTGGGACATAATGTTATTGCCCTACAAGAAACATGGGACACCGCCTCTAGCTTCTGGCTGGATGGGTTTACTAGCTTTATTGTGGCTGCCACCCCCAGCAACGCTGGCAGAGCTGGGGGAGGCCTTTTAACTTTATTCTCATTAGAACTCAAAGAGTCTCTAAGACTGATCAAAAATGTATCCCCAAATATTTTAATTGTTGAAAGGGAAATTAGCCCCACCAGGTGTACATTATATATAAGCTTTTATAATTCATGGAATAGGGATATTGGTGAAAATAACATCGCCACCCTAGATTCCTTTTTAATTTCAGTCAGTCGTAACATACATACTAATTTTGAGTGCGTGCTATTGGTCGATTTTAATATTCATCCCTGCAAGCTCATGTGTGGCTCAAGTAACTATGAGGGGGTAGTAGGATTAGAGGGACCTCATTTTGAGCATACCACACCGGGTGAGGAGTTGGAAGATTTATTGGCTAACTTCAACTTCTTAGAACCAATGTCCATGGAAGGGGGGATTAGAACATCTACCTATAAGGGGACAGTCCCTGGAACAATTATTGACTACATATTTGTGACCCCATGTATCTTAAGCAGGGTTATTTCTTATCGTACAGTCCCCTCTCTACATAGTGACCATAATCCTGTACTACTCAAGGTTGCCTGGGGGGATTTCATGGGACCGATGCCGGGGCAAGCGAAAACAGGGCACATTTTACGTCCAGTGGACCAGGCAAGAAGGCTCAAGTGGGCAAACGTGGTCCCGGATAATTTTTACGCTGAAATCCTCCCGAAAATTGAGGACCACGTGGTGACTTGCCAGAACCCAAGCGCCCTAGATAGTGAAATAATGGGGGCCTTCCAATCTATTTGTGGCCAAATCTCGCTGGACCTCATGGTTAAATCAAGGCAGGGCGTCAACAACCAGCGCCGCTGGTTTGACGCAACATGCTCGAAAGCACATAAATCTTTAATGGCAGCTCTCAAAGTAAAACCTAGGGTGAGGGCGGACATTGCCATATTGAGGAAGGAATACAAGCGAGCAATCAAGGCCAGGCAGGATTTAATTAAGAATGAAGTTTGGGAGAATCTACTCTGCACGGACGTCCTGCGGGACAGCAGGCAATTCTGGGCCATAATCAAACAGCCCTTCTTCTCCGATTCGACCAATTCCATCATGGATAGTGTCATCCCGGATGACAAATGGATATATGGAGATACTGACACGGACTGTCAAGTGAGCAACATGACGGTTCCTGAGGTTCCCCCCATATGTTTCAATAGGGTCGAGTTGAGAAAGCAATACTGGCCACTACTAAGAATAAAGCCCCTGGCCCCGACGGGGTGCCAGACGATTTTTACATTCACTCGCCAAAGCTATGGGCCGGAGTTTTGGCCAATGTATTTACTGCCGATAATGGCAACCCTTTAACAACTACCTGGGTAACTTCCACCATTGTTCCCATTTTTAAGAAGGGTCACCGTGATGACCCAGGGTGCTAAAGGCCCATATCCCTTTTGGACTCTGCAATCAAGATCTTAGGCAGAGTCCTTTTGGCCAAGTTGAGGGATAGTATTGAGAGCTGACATCCAGTACGGGTTTAGGGAGAAGAGAGGAACATTAGAGCAGTGCTCGAACTTACACCTGTTGATCTCGAAGTATACGGTGGCCAAGGAGGGGTCATTATTCCATGTGTTTATGGACCTCTCCTCGGCCTTCGACTTGATGATCAGGTCTAAGTTGTGGGCCATTCTTCAGAGGATTGAGATTGACGAGGCACTGGTCAGGTATATGGCTTCACTTCATCAAGAGCTACTTGCAGTTGTGCTGGTCGCAAATGAGGGAAGGTGCACGTCCCGTTTTAACTCCATGTGCGGGGTCAGGCAGGGCTGCCTACTGGCCCCCCTGCTTTTACAATTTATATTAATGGCCTGGGTAGCCACTTGGAAGAAGTGGATGGAGACGTTCCGCGTGTAGGAGTAGCTAAGATCCCTGCTCTCCTATACGCGGACAACGCGGTGCTGATAGCCTGCACTGGCATCGGTCTCCAACGGCTCCTGGACGCCTTTGGTACCTTCATGGACCAACTGGACTTGAAGGTAAACACAAATAAGTCACACACAATGGTTGTCGGGCACCACAGAAATAAGGGTATATCTAAAACTTTTAAGTGTAAGGGCGAAGTTGTTACAAGAGTCTCAGCTTTCCCTTACCTGGGGGTGCTTTTTGATGAAAGGGGTTCATGGGGCCCCCAGGTCAGGGCAAAAAGCCTGGCGATGGCTAGCTCATCAGCGGCTCTTATGGGCTTTGCAAATAGGTTGGGCGCCAGACCGATGGAAGCCCTTTTAAAGGTTTATAATAGTAAATGTATCTCACTGGCAATGTATGGCTCACCCCTTTGGGGCTATGCAGATCTTGAACCAATACAGAAGGCAGAAAATAGATTTTTACGTTCCCTTTTGTCTGTTCCACAGTCCACACCAACTTTCTCCATACACGCGGAGGTGGGCTTGGATTATGTTATCGATAGGCTTAACATGGCACCTTAAATCTTTTGGCTAAAGAAGTGGCTCAATAAGGAATTAACCCTTAACCACATGATTATGAACAATGTAATGTCTCTAGACCACCTCAAAAGGGTACCATGGATGGCCTATTTGAAGAAGTCTTTCATAGAACTGGGTCGCCCGGAACTCTTTACATCCCCTTCGGGTATTAGGAAACAGGATGTAAACACTGTTAAGAAGCAGTTCATGATTAGGGCAAGAGTGGGTTGTGAGGAAAGGGAACTGCAGAAGCCGGCAGTGAGAAGACATTATCTGTTAGTAAACTCTATTGCACTTGAACCTTACCTTAGTTTTGTCACTAGGCCATTTCACAGATTTCTTCTGACTAAGTTCAGATTTAACCGGATACATTTTTATTTGGGTAGTTTTAAAACATGGGATAAACCAGAGTTAGCCCCGCCCTGCACCTGTGATAATTTTTCTGTTCAAGACTCCTTGCATTTTGTTATGTTTTGTGTTTTTTTTACAGAGATTAGAAAAAAACATATGTTACCTGTTTTAAGGGAGGCTGGTTTCTCCCAGGTGAGACCAGCTTTGCTTTACCTCCAATCACTGAGTAACACTGGCATCACAATTTGCAAGGCAAACTTCTTAGTGGCGGTGGCTAGAACTAAATCACGTAAGACAGTATCGGGCTTTTCCCAATTAGTTTTATTTTATACATTTTTATAGCCCAAAAATTTTATCACATGTACTTGATTAGTATGAAACTGTACAATATATTTTTTATCTGTATAAAAATGTTCTTATCTCTTTGTATGATTTTTAACTAAATCAAATAAAGATTTCTTGACTGACTGACTGACTGTAATGATACTCAATTAGTTTTTAAGCAAAGTTTGCCTAAAGAGTTATCACATTCCTACCTAATATTTTTAAAGCCAAGATTTTAAGATCAAAATTTGACCTTTCAGGATTACTGCTGTTAAGGTAGATTAGTCTGGTGTGGTAGAGTATTTTGTAACTGAGGTTGAGGAGCTAGAAGGAAATCCTGTTGTTGATGTTGAGGCAGTGTAGGTGTATCATGTCGTGGGTGATGTGGCTGTAGCAGGGAACATTGAAGATCAGTCAGGTGGAGGTGTTTGGATTGGTTGTAGACGTTATAGGTGTTTGGCTGGAATTCTTGTGTAGAGTGTGTTGCCACAGTGTAGTCTGCTTCTTCTTCTTTTCTTTAGGATGTACTTGTAAATGTTCGGAGCATGTGGAGGGTGTTATAGCAGTATGAGGAAATACTGTAGACTTGTTTACACTTGCAGAGGGAGGAGTTGAAGATGAATCATAGGTTGTGTATATGGTCAGTTAGTGTTGGTACTGTTCACAGTGTAGTTGGCCAGCAGGAGTCATCTGAAGCTAAGGGGGTTGGTCTGAGGATGAGTATCTTCATGTTGTACGAGTTCATGTTTAAAGAGCTGCTCCTTATACACTTGGTGACGTCCTTAATTGCGTCGTGGTGGTTGTTTTTTGTGGTATGTGGCTCCTTGGTGAGGAAGAGGATGAGCTGGGTGTCGTCGATGTAGGAGATGATGTTGTTGTTGAGATGGTGGGCCACTTGTGTGAGGGTGGCCATGGAGATGTTGAATAGCGTTGGGCTGAGGGATGAGCAGTGGAGGGTGGTGCAAATGATCTCAGTGGTTTTGGATCAGAAGGCTGGAAGGCAGACGCTCAGAGTTTCTATTGAACAACTTTTAAACTAAGAATTTCACACATACTATTTGGCCATGGGGAAAAGTACGTGAAACCATTAATGACTTCTTTTTTAAATTTTGTCAGCATATATTTGTAAGTAACATTATTTATAATGGAAGTAAATTAATGATGATGTTTTGTTATTTCAAGATTGCTTGCCATACCTCATAGTTACGTAAGAAATTGGTCTTAGAAAAAAACATTTAACATACGTTTTATTTCTATTTTTTAGATTGTTATTGAGATTGTTGTTTTTTTTAAGATAATCATATTGATTGTCTTTTTTTTCCCGCTGTTATGTGATGAGTACTAATGAACTCACTGTTTCTAGTGAATTTCAATATGTTCCGAGAACAGCAAAATAAGCATCTGAAATGCTTTACAAATGATTTCGTGTTGTAAAAGATAAATTGCAACTGTCTTTTTTTGTCTTCTACAGTTGCTAAATATTTAATAATATTTCTTTTTAAATTTATTATTTTGAAGGTAAGTATACCTAACTGTTAAAAATGATCGACGGCGTGTACTTCTACAGAGCTGAAGTAAGAGAATGTCCATGGTGTACATAAGTTTGTAAATACTATATAAAAATATATACTGAGTGTACCTGTATTCTTTGCATTTAACTACAACACATCAACTACTCTGGAACTGGTAAGGTGAATAGATATTTTGTACTTTTTTTAGTATTGCATTTTATTATAATGCCTTAGTTTTTTTCTATAGTGATAAAGAGTGACTGGTTTGAAAATGTAAGGAAATTTTAAAACTAAAAATTCATATACGCAATTTTATTGATCTAATCATATAAAGTAGTTGAGAATGGTTTTTGCATAATATTTTTTAAAGGGCAAAATAGTTGATAAACCTGGTTTTGTATTATGTATTAGGAAAAATGATAAAATAAAGTGTTTATGTTTTTCTACAAGGAACAACAGCATTAAAAAATTCACTATGGAAGAAGAACAGAACAATATTTATTTTATTTTATTTATTATTTTATTTTAACACTTATAAAGCGCACTAATACCAATCGGTGTCCTGGCGCTGAAGTGGTGATTACCTGAGAGTGAGCTATCGGAAACTAGAGGGAGAAGAGCCATGTTTTCAGATGGAAGATAGTTTTGAAATTAGTAACACTCTGATAAAGGAGCTAAATATACCTTTCATGAGGAGCGAGAATTAAGATGAAAGTATTGGTGCTGGAGATATTACCTGCAATTAAAACATTAGACGACATTGTGCTTCATGATGTGACTTTTTTAAATTAATCATCCAAAAAATTAAAATTTAGACTAAATGAGTTTAGAAGCTCTATTAAATTATGAAATGTAAAGGAATACATTTATGATTTAAAATTCAAAATGGTTTGGGAGACTCTTCTTGTAGAATTGTAATCATTCAGGTAGTATCCAAGAGGGCCTTAGGACATGGACTGCTTCAAACCTCTATAGATTATGTATGCACTCTTCTATGCTCTAGCAAAGTTGTGTTTTATAGTTTTTATTTCCAGGTTTATATCATTTGACTTCCAGCAAAGTCTCTGTGATTGCTGATTCCGTATTGTACTGAGCTATTCAGCAGAATGTTCTTATCTATGCACTGTGCTAAAAATGAACCTATTTTAAATCCAGTTAGGCACTCTCCTTGGAGAGCTGTAATTATCTAGTCAGTATCCAAATATTCATGAAGGAAAGTAGGCCTTAGGCTACAGCTTTCTAAACTGTTCATGTTGGTGACACACTTTTTGGAGAGGCATAATTTTGTGACATAGTAAGATAGTGTAGCAAGCGATCCCGAACCGCTGAAGGGGATTGAAGGGGGGGGTTTCTCGCTCTGTAAGAACATTTTGAAATACAAGTGAGAAAATGGTCTCCCTCTCTCTGTGTCCATCCCAGTGTCGCCCTCTCCCTCTCTCTGTCTATCACAGACTCGCTCCCTCTGTCTCCCTCCCTCTGTCTCCCTCACTCTCCCTTTCTGTTTGTCTCCCAAGGTGTCCCTCTTTCTCTGTCTCCCTCCCTCTGTCTGTCACCCTCTATCTCCGTCTCTGTCTGTCCCTGTCTTCCTCCCTCGGTCTCCCTCTCTGTCTCTCTGTCTCTGTCTGTCTCTGCCTCTATCGCTATCTCTCTGTCCCTGTCCCTGTCTCTATCTGTCTGCCTCTGTCTCTGTCTTTATCTCTGTCTCCCTCCCTCTCTCTGTCTCTCTCTCTCTCTCCTTCCCTGTCTCTCTGTCTCTTTCTGTCTCCCTTCCTCTCTTTCTTTGTTTACCTTCCTCTTGCTTGCTCTCTACCTCTCTCTTACTCTCTCTCTGTCTGTCTCACTCACTCTCTCTGTCTCCCTCTCTCTGTCGCTACAAGGCAGCAGAGGGGGAAGCTAGCACGTTTTGCAATTTTCTTCCAGCAAGAAACCCTCCCTTACACCCAACTGAAGTTGAGTTCCATAGTGGTTTCCACCCTGAAAGGGGTTTACTAGAGCCTTTTGCAAGAGCAGATATCTGCCATGTAGACATCACTAACACAAGAAAAGCCAAGCCTTGATCCACACGCAGAGCACTTCTTCAATAGGGTTTACTCTTGCTAAATTGTCCACAGTTTTAGCTTACAACACATCATGAATATTCTACCATCAATAAATGAGAGAGCAAGCAGAGAGAACGTGCCTTGAATTTTCAGAGAGCAGCCATGGAACGTCTCTCTAATGGTTCTATGCAGAATAGCCCTGGCGTGCACCAAAAGTGAAGATAAACTATGAACGCATGCACACACATTTTTAACTTGGCATGCATACTGTACATCCAGCTTCTCTGCAAGAGGCTTCCCTGGCTTCGCTGTGCGCAGGCAGCCGAGGCCAAGGTTAAGGCTTTGTTCTGCAAGTTCGAGACACCGAGGGAATTTGCACAAAAGGAATTGTACAGCCCCGATTAATACTGAAAGCCTTTAGTGTGCTTTTTTTGTAGCTGATAGGCAGGCAGCATTTCCCTTCCTCTAGCCTGGAGATGAGAGCTGTCAGCACTGCTGCACTTCACAGGTGTTTCAAAGACCATAGAGCAGAGTGTCAAGGAATGCCTCCTAATTAGCAGCCGTTATGTGCTAAGTGCCTGCGACACACCCACCATTTGAAGGCGATACAGTACTGTGTCGGGACACACAGTTTGGAAAGCTCTGTCTTAGGCCATGGACTGCTTTAAACCTGCATAGACTATGCATGCAGTCTTCTATGTACCTACAAACTAGTCCTTTATAAATTGAATTCCCCAGTCTGTATCATTAGACTTTCAGCAATCACTCTCATTCTACTGTTTCATGAGGCTATTTGTGCCATCAGAACGTCACTTTTTGTAATGTTCCGTGGCACAGCTGTCTACATGATATTTATCAGGCACAAATAACCCAATTTTTTTGGCATACTGCTGCATGATAAATATCAGCCCCTTTAACATAGTGTTCTGCGTTAAAGAGGCATGCAATGGGTGTTGCTGGGAGCGTTCACAGCAACACCTATAGCTTTTTGACACTACCCCAGATTTATGAGAAATTGTAAATCTGAGGCAGTGGCAAAAGCTTACACCTCCCAGGGGAGGCATAAGGAAGGCACAACAAGGAAAAATAGTTGTATTTCTATTAGTTTCTCCGTTTTCTATGTTTGCTGCATTCTGCAGCACACATAGAAAAAATAAAAGTCTCTTGTGATTAATTTTGTAAAGAAAGTTTTCCCTTGCTGAACAAAAATAATCATCCCCATAACACAGGCACCCTTGCACTATTGTGCAAAGGTGCCTGCGTTGGCACAGGCACACCATTGTGTTCCGGTGCAGGGGAAAAGGAGAGGCATGTGCCGTATCTTATAGATACGACGCATTCTTCTCTTTTTCATTTGACTTAGGGAAGTGCAACAGGAAGGCCTGCTGTGCTTCCCTACGGCAAAATCTCATAAATTAGGTGCTATGTCAGTAGCCAAGTATTCATAGGCAAAGTGGGCCTTAGGGAAAGGAGTACTTCAAACCCCTAAAGACTATGCATACACTGTTCTATGCACCTGCAAATTTGCCTTTTATATGTTGAATTCCGTAGTCTCTATCCTTACACCAAACTCTCTGTCAATCTTGGTATACTTTTATAGTGACTCATTGATCATTGTGTTGTAAGGCATTCACTACATTAAAACACTAATCAGTAGATGAACAATAAGTGGTAGATCCCCACAGATATGCCAGTTATTTTGCAGTGTAACATCACCACCATGGATGCGCCATATTTTCAATGTGTTGCACTATGGGGCAAAAACGGTACAGATATGTGATGTATCTGTGCTGTGAAGATGGCACATTGCTTGACTTGTGTTGCAAGTGCAATGCAGCTCCAGGAATGCTGTTGGGGCCATATGCTCATAAGGCTGTGTCAATCCTTACACCTGCTTCAAGCAGGTGCAGGGTTTTGATGCAGCATTAGCCCAAAAGTGTCTGAATGAAATCTTATAGATTTCACTTAGTCACTTTTAGGAGGCGTTCCTGCACCAGAACATCCTCTCCCTGTGCAGGAATGTCTCCTTCTGGCGCAGTGCTTTACAATCTTATGCACCTTCGAAATGCGTCACATTGTAAATACCACATACCATGGCACATCATTTTCACCACCGCTGTGTCACAAAAGTGATGCAACAGCTGTGTGAAAGAGGCACAAGGGGGTTTAAATCCACCCCTAACACATACAAATTCATCCAGGCAGTTTCACTAGCAGTGCAAATTGAAGCATAGACTTGTAACATATTTATGTGCATATGTTACATTCAAGTGCTTTGGAGGTACTACAGTATACTATAGGTAAACACCTTATAGATTTATGCTAGACTTATGTTAGAGGCGGCAGACCCGAGAGCAGAGGACGGCCCGGGACCAGGGTTCGATTCCCGGCGCTGCAGGTTTCTGGACCAGGGTCAGCGGACTCGATAATTCTCTCGCCTCGGTGCCCACTCCGATCAGCGATCACACTCTGCAACTCTGGGCATTAGCTTGCCTCATCCTCACTAACGGCCCCACCAGACCGCCGGGAATGCCTGGTCTCACCCTGGAGATACCCATTAAGGGACCATCTCTCAGGGAAGCCAGGAAGGGTTTCGCAGCGGTCGAAGCGCCTTGGGACCCTCCGGGTAAGTAGTGCGCTATATAAATGTCTATACATTTACATTTACATTTATAGTTCTGCACTTTCACATTCACCATACACCACTAATGTATTCATTCATTCATTTATGAACTACACATTCTATTTGACAAACTTTGACACACTAACATAGAAATATAGTTCTTTCTTTGACCAGTGAAGGTAGTTCTGAAAAGAACAGTTTTTTTTGTCTTTTTAGTTTTGTGTTTTTTTGTGATTTTTCAAAAGCAAAATGGTGCTGCTATTGCCTCTTTACAATGAGATCAATTGACTGCTCACCATAACAAAAAAGTTATTTGCAGTACTTTGTAGTGTAGTTACTATATTCCCAATAGGCTCTGCGCATTGGAATAACATAAACAGCAGTGTAGACGTAGGACTGAGGTCTCTAGGTCTCTACTGACTATGTTAGACTTAATTAGTTTTGCCAGCTAGCTCAGAGGTCACTGGAAACTTTCTTGAATGAACAGGGAGGGGTTAACTTCCCTCATTTAGACAAGAAGGGATTAGCTTCTGACAACCATATAACATGACAACTTTTTTCCCCAGAATAAGGAGTGTATCTCCAGAGTCATGTGAAAACAATAGACAGCTATTTCACTCAGTCAATTGTGCATGATTATTTTCACCCCGGTGCAGAGAAATAGAGAGACAGGCTTTTTCAATAAAAGGTGTTATTTTATTGAGCAGTCTTCTTTCTTCTGCAAGAGAAATTAATTGCCACAATTGCAATACTTATCATTAAGTAAAGTGCGTACAGTAAAAGGAGTATTATGAAATAATACTGGAAAAGCACTGATATGGTTTCTTAGCCATATGATACTTTAAAATGGATAAAATATTTACATACATAAAAACATTGACTAACAAACTCAACTGGTGCTTCTAAAATACGCCTACACCGGTGTACCTGACCTAAGCCTAATACATGGGAAGGAGTAAGTAAGTTGCAGTTTTAAGTTAAGTTAGGTTTTTGCCAAGAATCTGAATCAAGAATTCTCTCTAAGGTTTGAATCAGCTCCGTACCTTGGTTATAGAATGAAGGAGGTCTTCTATCTCGTTTCTCAGGGCTCGATCTCCCAGTCACCCGTGAGGGTGACTGGAAAATACCGGAGCTGGATTTCTCGGCATGAGAAAAGGCAGCTTCTCCAGTGTGTTAAAGAAGGATGGGCTGCTTCCTTTGGCTCTCGCATCAGCTGGGCTTCGGATAAGTAGATAGCCGCTCTGCTCCACACCACCGTGTGTTGCTTAAGGCAAGTGTTGGTATATTTATACCTGGAAGGTGCCGTATTTGACGTAAGGTTGGACATAAGACGTCAATAAAGATGTCACTAAGAACTGACTGTTCCTTTGGTGCTCGCAGGAGTTCAATGACAAATCAAAACAAAGACATGGGGAATTCCCAGGTTGCTGAAGGTTTGGTGTGTCGAAAGAACTCGTTGTGCTCTCTAGGAATCTAAGGAAGTAGCCTTGCCATATTTAGGCTGTGTGGGCTATGGCTGAATATGGGTAAGATTCTGATGCCTTCTTTGGGACATGATTTATCATAACCGCATAAGGGAATGAATCAGGAATATTTAATTAGGGTCCTAGATACATTCACAACACCCACTCCAAGTATAATGTCCATCATTACTAAAATACTAAGCAATATATAAACATATAGATATGCATATGTTTTCCAACCCACCCCAAAATACAACGAAATGCATTTGAAATGGTATAGATACACGAAATTAGTATTATACTGTACGCTTTCAAGCAGAGTTATCATTCAGGAAATGTAAATATGAATATTTGCAGAATGAATTGCGAAAATTACATTCATGAAATGGCTCTGAATATAGAAAAAAGGTCGAGACCATTCCATCACAAAGTTATTTAACATTGTACATATGCTAGAGGCTGATTCAAAATATTGTCTCTACAGTCTCTAAAAATAGAAGTTCTGTTCTCTAAGAATAGTTCTACTTCAAGCAGAGTACCATGTGCCAAAAAATTATAAATATTTTGGAAATTTAGGGGAAAACAATTTCGTTCTCGGGAAAGGAGAGAAAAAAAAATAGTGTCACTGTCCGAATTTCAGAGTTCAGGGAACGCTGTGAGCTTGCTTTTTCAAATATTATTCTCGTTGTCAGGGGAGAACATTACTTCTGATAGGCCGGTAAAAAAATAATCTACAACAGTAGGTGAAAGTTGGGCCAACTCCGAAAAGGTGGAAATAGTGCATATGTGCGATGCATTGCCATCATCGATGTTGGGATCAGCAATGTTCATAGAAGGTTGTAACTGTGTGGTGCCGCTTTCATCTCGTACTTCACCACCACTTATTCGTAATGGGGAAGTCTCAATAAATGCCGTCATCAGAATAGGTAGCCGCTGGGGACAATACATTGCATGAGTTGTTACAGGACAAAGCAAAGCGTCGATATCCAATGGTACTGCTGATGGTAGTGTAAGACAAACGTCCAACACGCATTCTTCTCCGCATAGCAGACATCGAAGCACAGGTAAGATGCAATTTTGCCAAATCGGTCTGAATGAAAGAAACCAGGTAGTATTCAGATCTCTTAGCCGAGCCAATCCGAGGACCTTAGTGATACGGTCTCGATATCGTATTGCTAGGATCGTTTCTTCCATCGTTGCCAGAGGTTTGTCTGTGTTTTGGCTTGCCATATCGGAGCAGAAGGAACTAAAATAAAATTCCTGCTACGAGTCCCAAAATAAGAGGCAAGCCACCGAAGAGCGAGTGCACAAAATTCGGGAAGATGCCAAGAACTGCTTCGAAGGGTGTTAGCAGTCCCGAAAAAATTGTCTTAAATACATGTGCGATGCCACTGGTATTTGACATGTTTAAGATTTGACTTAACATCTCTACGAAATGTACCGGGCAATTTGTCGATAATAGGGTATGTATCTCTGCCACTGTCCTTGCAACTTGCAGGTCATACGTCTCTTTGGACGAGGTTAAAGGCACAGTTGTCTGTAAAAGAATAGACTTAATTCTGCTTAAAGTATCAATTCGAATAGAAGAGATATTCACATAAGGCCATATTGCCGCCTCCATGTCTGGATTGCTGTTTTGATACAATACTTGCATACAGCAAATGACCCTGGACTTTACAGTTATGAGATAGGATTTTCCTGGCACCATGCCCCAGCAGCTGTGGTCACTTATAGGAACGTAGCTACCATTGTAAAGCTATCTGAAAAATGGCTATATCTGTGTAGTAGGGGTGCCCTGAAGATGACATGAAAAGTTGTTTGATGAACCTTCACAGGCCCCATGCAAGTTAATACCTTGACACAGGAGTGTACCGCTTAGTGATTTTTTACAATTGTCACCACTAAGAAATACCTCTTTTTTCCCTTCACTGTAACATTTGTGTGTATAAGGTAAATTCCAGGTTGATTTGATGTATCCTTTACCCAACCTTTCATACAGGCCTGCAGGTATATATTTTTCGCAGTACTTAAACTGGAAAGTGGTTATCGGAATTGTAATTGTTTCGTGTATTATCCATTCAATGACAGGTCTCTCTGACATTGTCAATGGTAATCTCTCAAGTTTTTCAATGCTCAGTATCGTATAGTCTGCTCCTTTTTGTGCCAAACTGATTTGTTTATCAGTAAGGTTAAATATAGAAAATAATGACGTTGTGTTGATTAAATGCCATGGCACATAGCCTGAACGCAGGTTTTGCAATGTCCAACCTAGCTGTACAATAGAACATAATTGGGACTGGCCATGTTGTAATATTTGAGATAGGGTTGTGTTTTTGTAAGCAAGTTTTCAACACAATCCAAAGAAATCCAAAGAATCATCAATACCCGATGGGAACTATTACAGCAAGAGGAATATTTTAATGGAATTTTTGTCAACAAACCATTTTTCGTACATACCAGAAACTCAAATCTCCACGAACTAGTTACTAGAAGAAAAAAAGAACCAGGGCGAGCTCAACCGAATCCAGGCATGAAATTTTTTTATAATTGCACTCATTGCAATAATGTAATGGAAGGATCCTACTTATTACATCCCGAAAATGGCAAAAAAATCAAACTTAGATAACGGACTGATTGCAACTCAACATTTGTCATTTATACCATCAAATGCCCATGTGGCAAGCTTTACATAGGAAAAACGGAGCGCAAAGTAAAAGTAAGGATCACTGAACACAAAAGCAGAATACGGAATAAAGCCCTAACATCGAGTCTTGTTTCTCATTGGATTGAAATGAACCATACTATTCTGCAACTCAGATTCCAACTTCTAGAGCAGATTCAAATTTTGCCAGATCGAAACAACGAAAAACAATTGTCTCAGAGAGAGATATGGTGGATAGATTTTTTAGAGACTCAAACGCCAAAGGGTCTGAATGACAAAATAAATATGGCATGTTTTCTTTAAATCACAATTAACATCTCAAGTTCGTTACACCAGCGATGTTGTCTGATGAATCTTTCCTAGATACATCTTTTCTAAGACAAGTCACCTCTGAATAACTTAGAGACCTGATAAATTAGTTTCAGATCTGAAGTATCAGGTTATGTTAATACTCAATGATAGGACATTTCAGGTCAAATGCCATTTAAAATCAAGAAGTTTATTTAAACTTATTGCAGTTTCAGGTGGAAATTGAATAGAATCGTGTGCCTCCGACAAAGGGAAATTCTCCCGAAATGCATTGGGATTGGATTAATTGTTTATTTAAATTTATTTTTCTTGTTTAGACAGAAAATGTAATGTCTAGAACAGGTTAAAGAAACATTGAATGTTTATCTCAAATGTACACACAGAACGTTTGAAAAACTGAAATTATGATATGATTGGTTATCATTAAAACCTTTGAAACACATAAGCATTTGAGAAGTTTATAGAGTGCACAGGCAGATGGATTTCTGCCATAAGTAGTGCGGGCAGGGTCTAATGACATGAGTCACTAGTTTATATTCATGTTGTAACATTAGCATGTCCTGCTCTATTATATCAATAGCAGATGATACGATGCTGTCAAGTGAATAGATTCTGGAGGACAGAGTCGTTAGCCCATTGTCCACTACATAAAGTGATTTCTCCAAATTGATACGGTCACTTTCCCGTATTTTTTCTGCAGTTTCCATTTGCGTTACTTTCCAAGCTTCGTTGTAAGCAGTGTATATACCGGCTATTATGAAACGTTTTGGACGCTGTTTGCGATGTCCCATTATGAAATCTCGCAAGTCAGCACCTTCTTTAAGTAAAGTTAGTGTTGCTTAATTTCAGGAAGTGTGGATTTCTGTAGCAAGTCACGGCATAGTTTGTCTACACTATATGTTGTTACTATCCCTGGATGTTGTCTCTGGGAATATCTAGGGTCTGGCCTGTTCTGTTTGAACCCCTGTATTTTGTTCAGGAATCTATTTTGACAGTTATTTGTGTCTATGGGCCAGATCAACCATTTTTTCCAATCAGGATTTGTTCTATTTTGTTTTAAAATAAAGGACACGTCTAACCCCTCATCTGTAGTGGTATTCTTACCAGGCATAGGTGTTGGTATAGACAGGTTGTTTAAATCTTTTATCTTGGCTAAACCAAGACAGGTTGTTTGCTGAATAGTTTCATTCAGGAATATTATTTGTTCTGGGACCATGCAGGCTCTGAATAATAATTCTAGACCTTGTACCTGCCACTCTTTCGTACACCAGATGGTTTTTGTCTCTCTCAATGTTGTTTTTCCAAAATTCAAAAATAAATGTAGACATTTTATCATAACATTTTTCAGAATAAATCAATTTAGTATTTGTCAACATTGTTTTCATTCCTGTCTTATTTAACATTTTGAAATAAAACATTTCTGGGTCAGTGTGATCAAACCCTGAAAAGTATGGGAATTTTTCAAAAAACTTTTTTGAACTGCCTATTGGCGGAGTTGGACAATGTTCCCACTGATTATAAGTAAAAACATTCCTAGGATTCGCCGACTTATGCAGATAATGATGACCATAGTGGTTATAACAGTACATCTCTTCATAATTCGATGATCCCTGTAAATAATCATGTTCTGTAAATTTTGCTGACATTTCTAAATCTGACATCATATTATTAATGTTTTCAAAGTCCCAATCATCAGAAAAAGAACTTGGTGTCACAAAGTCACTTAATGAAATCTTGAATTGGTGTGGATACTTCAGGAGCTCTACCGGGCCATAGATTTCATAGTCAGTTCTGTCCCATGCTATACGACCGGGTATAGGCTTTGCTGTGATGTTTACTGATGATAGTTCTCTTTTCTCTATGTGAGAGGATCTGTGTGGTTTCAGGACCAAGTTGATGTTCTGACTTGCTGTGTTCATTGTACTGTATTTTCCATCAATAGATTTTCCCAAACATAGACCCATGATGAGCCAAAGTAGGAGGAAGAGTACACCTAACACAACCCATAGTTCAATCCAGGGGGTAATCAAGTATGTTTCTTTCAGTTGATGAAAAAGTTCTTTAATTTTCAATTTGAAGGTTTTTGTTGCTGGCTTGTCTCCATGTTCACTTGGATCATCGGAAAAGTCATCAAAGTTGATAAAATAGCCAGATGCAGTTCTGTCAATTGGTGGGATTGCTTCCGGATTACCATTGATCTTTGCATTTTCTTTTGTTACATTTGTATAGTCCGAGGCTACATCGTTGTAGACTGGTGTTTCTTCATGAACTGTTGCAATTTGGGTTTCAAGAGGCACAGGTTCCATGGTTTTGTTGCATAGTCCTTTTTTATTCACTGATGGTTTATCGAAAGTGATTAGTCTTTCAGTTTGAACCTCTTGGATTGAAGCAAGATTTGGTCTTCTGCTATTTCTTGGTAATCCACTGGGCCTACTACTTATTATTGGCCACATGATTGTGGTTTCACCAGGTCGATGGAAACAATTCTGTTTTTCTTTTTACCAGCAAGTGGCAGTAGTACTACTGATTTTGTTCCACTGACAGCTAAGACAGGTACTGCTTTTCTGTAAGAAGGCCAAAATTCCTTCTTCACTGCGATCTGTTCTCTGACCATATCCCCAATCTTTGGAATCCAGACAGGTCTTGCTGGGACAGGTGGTTCTTCAGTGGTTGTTGGCTTAGACTTTATGTTACTTAGACTTTTTCTTGTTTCATTCAAGTCCTGTAAAACAGCCAAACGATTTTTGATATCAGAGGTTTTTTCTTCTACCACTGACGTTTGACAATCTAAATCCTGGATTTTCATTCTAGTGCCGAACAATAGTTTGTATGGAGTGAAACCCTTTAGAGAATTTCTTGGCAGATTGTTAAGACTACGTTGGACACTTGTTAGATGTTTGACCCACCCATCACCTGAACCTAATACCCTCGCCGGTATAGATTGCTTTATGTCACAGTTTTTTCTTTCCACAACCGCATTTCCCTCAGAATGGAAGGGAGAATAGTACCGCACTGCAATGCCCATGCTGATCATGTCCTCTTTGTAAGCTCGAGAGCTAAACGCAGGACCCTGGTCAGAATGTAGCATCCCAATTGCGTATGTGCCGATAAAGACTCGCAAATATTTTATAACAGTTCTGGCATCAGCCGAGCGCTGGGGCCACATCTTTAGTGAATGTAGTCTTAATAATTATGGGACCGCATTTGTCCGCTGGACGTCTGCGCATAGATAACCTTATGCTATCTAATAGTGGTGTCTGGGCTGGTGCCTGGTCCGGTTCACAACTGCGATCTCTGTTGCAGTCTTCACAATTTATAGCAAAATTGTAAATTTCTATGCTCATCCCCGGCCACCAGTACTGTGATTGTAATTCTATCAGAGATTTTGGGATCTCTTGATGCCTCAGACCCAATCCCATGTGTGCTTCTTGTATCAAGAAGATTCTCCGGTTCGTGTTTGGAATTACTCTATCCCCCCACTCGAGGGATTCGAGCAAACGGAACGGAGTTTGCATCAATTATGTATGTATTATTGAGTGGATAGTTGAGAGGTAATGCCGCATAGTCGCCTTTTAATGAGGCTTTTACTGCCAGCATGGTTTCTCCATCTATTTGTTTTTCACAACGTTTTTTAGTGGCTACGGAAGCCGGTTGACCAGCCGCCGCTGTGGCTTTATCATCCAATGAATTCCCTGCAACGTGAACGCCATCACTTTGATGACTCAGTGTATGTATCACGTGAGTCTTTTGTAGTTCTTTCTGCAAAAGAACTACCTGTTCCCAAAGTTTTTTATGCCTTGTTGTGGCACCTGTGTCATCTTTGTAACCATTTTGAATCCAAGTCTGCATGTTATTTTGTTTTTTATTATTATTTTTTTATTAAGCAATTAAGCAACTCTGATGACACAAACAAATAAAAAGAAGCAGTACGAATACAAATCTTAAATTTAACAAAGAATTGCATAAAGTCATATTAACAAATCAAACATTCCATATACTTATTATAGACCTGCTAAAAGAAATTAATTACAATGAAAATGATTTAATTCAAACATTCATAATAGACTCACTCCATCTATCTATAGGGGACCAGATCCTAGCGCCTCGACTTCTAGCCCGCCTACCTCTAGAAGCATATATAGCTTTTTCCTGGTTGTACACACCTAGGAAATGACATAACCACATTTGGAACGTGGGTGGATCAGTCTCTTTCCACCTGGCTGCTAGTATAATTCTATATACTGCTGTTCCTATAAATAAGCAAGATTCTTCTTCTGCACTTAAATCTAGAGAGCTGTCCTGCCCTAGTATATATAATATGCAAGATTCGGCAACTCTATGTCCAAACACTTCTTCCCAGAATTCAGACAGCATCCTCTTAAATGATGCTAGTTTGTTACATTCATAAAACATATGGATTAATGTAGCCGGGCCGCTTCCACATCTAGGACACTTATCATTCAGCCTATTGCCCCAGGCATAGAGTTTAGCAGGAGTATAATAAAGGTTATAAATAGTCTTATAGATCCGAGCCCTGAGATTAGAGCTATGGAGGAGCTGCGATGATAATAACAGACTCATATCTATATCTACATCAGGGTTGTCTAGTTTATCGACCCATGTGGCTTCGGTTTGGTCAAGATCGTCTTGAAGCTTCCCTAGAAGCATACTATAAAAAGCTCAAATTCTAGTTGTGTCAAACTTAAGTATTTCTAGGAGAGGAATCTTATCTAACATAATCACAGGTCTTTTCAGAGTCAAAATTGTATTGAGTTGAATATATTTGAAAAAATCACAGCTAGAGATTTTAAAGTTTTTTTGAAGGTTCATAAATCTAGTACTGGATTCCCCAACGAGATAATCTCTAGCTGTAATGATTCCACATTTTCCCATTTTTTTGCAACAGTATCATTAACTTGTTTAGGTAAAAGTGAAGACCGCCATAAAGGCGTATATCTAGTGAATTTAGGGATTTCCATATATTTCGATATTCTTGCCCATATTTTACCTGCATTGTTGATCACTTTAAATTTCATTTTTTGTAATAGCTAGGTTCCAGTTGTCTAAGTAAGAGTCCTCAGGCTTCCACTCCTATTGATAATTCATAAATTTATGATATTCTTGTGCCTTCTAAATTCTCCGGCTGATTAGAGATGTTAAAGAGTGGAGCCATTTGCTGAAGGAAGGCGGCCCATAGGTAGAGCATGATATTTTGAGTGGCTAACCCTCCCATTTCCTGTGGTAATGATAAATATCTCATTGACCTCCTGATTTTACCATACTGCCACATAAATTTAGCCATTTGTGACTCGAAATTTCTTAATAATTTATCCTCCATAAGTAGGGGGATAGCACGAAACAAATATAATATTTTGGGAAGTATGTTCATTTTAACATAGTTAGCTCTGCCAATTATTGACAAATGTTTGCCATTAACTCGAGTTAAATCTTGTTTTATTGTAGTTAGCAAAGGTCCGTAGTTTAGTTTACATATACCATGAACCTTTGTGCTTACACAGACCCCAAGATACACTGCTGTTTCTGCCTTTCTGGGATCACTGAAATCTATATTCTCGGTGTATAGTATGATAGTTTTATCTTTATTGAGAGAGTACCCAAAACATCTTCCAAACCTATGCGTGATTGTCTCTATTTCAGTGATTGCTTCCGTAGGGTCAGATGTTAGTACCGCCACATCATCTGCATATGCGAGTATTTTACTATCAAAAGTGCCCGAGGTGATTGGTTTAATCAACAGGGTCTGCATGAGTTTAACAATCAGAGAGTTGATGTATAATGCAAACAATAATGGCGAGCATGGGCACCCTTGCCTTGTGCCTCTTGTTATCTTAACTATCCCAGACTCAATGCCCATAACCTGAATCTTAGCTACTGGTTCTTTATACATAGCGTTAATAGTTTTAATGAATGTAGGCCCACAGTTATTTCGAGCCAATATACTCCAAAGAAACTCCCATGACACCCTATCGAAGGCTTTCTCGGCGTCGAGAAGGATCATCGACATCTGACCTCCAGTCCCGGCCATGGCATCAAAGAGTGAAATCACTCTACGAATGTGATCAGTAGAAGACCTGCCAGGAATAAAGCCATGCTGCCAGGGGGAGACCAGATGTTCAATGACCCCTCCCAGACGATTAGTCAGAATCTTTGCGTATACTTTGGAGTCAGACTTTATCAAGGAGATTGGGCGGTAAGACAATGGGAGGTCCGCTGGTTTACCTTTTTTTGGAAATACAATTATGTTGGTCTCTTTCCAGGAGTTTGGCGGGCGGCCACTCCACTGTATACCGACTGTAGCGATCGCCCTTAGCAGAACGGCAGGTGGCCACAGACATCATATTTCAGGACATCCACGGAAAAACTACCAGTCCCAGAAGGCCAAGCGGCGCTGGGATCAGGCACAATGGGAAGAACTTACTTAAGCTCCACCCCTTGAACAAAACGGGGCTTGGCATTCCTGTTCCTGGTTCATTCCCTGTTTGTTTGTGCATCTGGAGTTCTGCCGTGGAGACCGTGACTAGCCTACTTGTCAAGATCCCAGACACCCGCCGCGACGACGAAGTGCCTGCGTGGTCAGAGAGCAAACACCCGCCGCGATGACGAAGTGCCTGCGTGGTCAGCGAGCAAACACCCGCCGCGACGACGAAGTGCCTGCGTGGTCAGAGCATCGGATACCCAGTGCGTCCCTGTGAGTTCAACAGTGCCGCGCTTGTGTAGAAACATAGAGGAAAGCGGGCTCGCTTTCTTCAGCTATCTTTTATTTTCTTTTCTTTTGCATCCGCTTCCAAGCCTAAAAGAAATACTTGTGCAGGTTGCACCACTCTTAGTTGTTAACTATTGGAATCCTTGCGCCTGCAGAACCGCTACTGCTACCACTCAACCCAAAAGGTGTATTTTGGGTCTTTTCTATAAGCAGTACCTTGTCTAAAACACTCACCGTGGGAAGTAATACTTACCAGATTCTCCTTGCTGGATCCTGGTCGGAAAGTGAGTTAACTTTTCGACAACTGTGGAATAGACATACCAGCTTCCGTAAAACCTACAGACTTCATCCACGGAGAAACCCTTCACGATAGTGGTAAGTCCCGGAACACAGGGGGAGTGGGAATATTCGAGACAGTGCAGAGTTACATTATCCTCTCTCTCTATCTTCTCACCCACCTCCAGGGAGGTCTTCCCAGTAAAGCCGCTGACCCTAGAACCCGAACTGCAGAGATCAGAGAAAACCACATCCCTCCACCTTTTTTCCCTTGCGGCCTCCGGCTGTGCGCACTCTAATAGCGGTGATTGTCCCATTGTTGGGTGACGTGCAGTGGGAGGTGGCGAGGACAGTCGTCCCGTCGTCCCTGCTGGGCATTGGACTCAGGTTAGTGGCGCATGCGACTTCTTGCGCTGCTTTCAATCCTTACACCGACAAAGAGATCATGTAGGAGTGGAGCAATTGTATTACCCAAGATCTTATATAGTTCTAAGGGGACTTTATCTGGGCCGGCTGCCTTTCCAGAGGCAAGGTCAAAAAGGGCTCTCTGTACTTCTGCTAGGGCTATCTCTTTTTCCAAATTTTTCCTTGTTACATTATCTAAAATCTTATCCCATCCTGTGTCAGCTAGGAATTCAATAAGAAATAATCCTATTTTACCACTGTCAATTAGTTTGTCTTCATGATACAGTTTCTGATAATATAATTGAAAAGCTTCAGCTATATCTGTTGGATTAGTATAAACCAGGCCCTCTGATTTTATAGCTTTAATAGTGTTATAGGAGATCTTTTGCCTAGTGCGTAAGGCAAGCTGCCTCCCAGTCCTTTCTCCGTTCTCATACACATCCATCCTATGGGCTTGATATGTTTCTGCTGCTCTCTGTGTAAGACCACTGTTCAGCTCAGTTTTTAATAACAGCATCCGTCTCATTGTATCTGCCCTATCCTCCCCCCGAACTATTGACACTACATGATCCTCCTCAATTTTGGCTAATTCTGTCATTAGCAATTGGTTTTTATGATCCAGTTGTTTTTTAGTCCTAGCCACATAACTAATTGTTTCCCCCCCTCAGTGCAGCTTTAAAACAATCCCACACCACCCACCTTGAAGCACTATATCGATTTATATCAAAATACTCTTGGGCGCATAATATTATTGTAAGATTGGATGCAGTAATGTGAATCGCACACTATTAGTGTGTGGGGAATTCGCGATCGGCATTTTCAAGCGCCATCCTTATTTCAGCTCGCTGAGCTGTACAGTTTCTGAATGATTCTGTTTTAGTGACCATTGGTCTGAATTTACCTAAGCGCCAACGACCTTTAACAATTGTGCACGCGTTATTGTAAATTTGATTTTTCACAACAAAATGTTGTGCAAATCTGTCTGTGCAGATTACACAGGTGTATTGTTCGAGAGGCAGGATTTCGATTGGCAGAGGATATTAATATTCGTATTCCAGATTTTCTAGTTTTTTCATATTTGGATCAAAATCGTGTTTCACATCTTCTGCAGCAAGAGAATTTTCCCATTGTATCCATTTTGGATCTAATGCCACAGCTTTTAGATTGTGTGGGCTTCTCAATGCCTCAATGGCTGATTCTGCTGAAAAAACAGTTATTCCCTTGCCTTGCGCTAGGGCTCTTTCTCTTGCTACAGCAGTTTGAACTGCTGTCAGAATTTTTTCTGTAGAGCTGAATTTCATTTCAGCTTGTGTGTACAAATGTGATTTGTAAGCTATTGGTACCGTTTCTCCCTCATTAGAGGACAGGTATGTGAATCCGCATCTTCCTGGGATGGCTCGGATTACAAGATTGCGTTCGTTTGCGCGTGTTTGCAGTTTTGTTTTAGTTAACATGTCTGTCTGTAATGATCTCAAAATTTCTGTGTGTTTTTGAGTCCAATTATTTGGTTTGAAATCAGGTTTTATTAATTCGTAGAGAGGTTTAACCCTCTCCGCATAATTTAGAATGTATGTTCTTCCGAAATTAAGGAAACCTAGTATTGATTGTAAATTCTTCAGCGTTTTTGGTGCTTGGAGTACTGCACATTTCTCTAAGAAATTGTCTGCTAGGCTTTTGCCTTCACTTGATAATTCATATCCTAAAAACAGGACAGTTAGATGGACTATTCTTGACTTTTTAAAGTTGAATTTGTAACCTTCGGATGTGAACCCAAGTATTATGGTGTTCAATCTTTTCAAGTGAGTCTCGAGGTCATCGCCTGTAAGATAGATGTCATCGACATAGGATAATGCCTCATCATCGTACATTTGTAGTAATTCTGTTACCCTTGCTGAGAATAATCCTGGGCTATTCTTGAATCCCTGTGGGAGTCGACAGAATTGTTTTTGTGACCCCATTATTGAGAAAGCGGTCAAATACCTGCTTTCAGGTGCAATGTTTTGACAGAAGAATCCATTAGAGCTATCTAATGTCGTTTTATATCTTTTGCGCACAATGTTATTCATTAGTGCTGCACTGTGAGAGTTTTGGACTGCAAAAGTTTTACAGCAGGAGTTTAGATGTCTGTAGTCCAAAATTAGACAATATGAATCATCTGGCTTGGAGACAGGAAACAAAGGATTGTTCATTTGTGAGGTGCATGTTTCAATCACCCCTTGATATTCAAGTTGATCTAAGATCTCCCTGACTTGCTTTTAGCTTCTTGTTTAACTGGGTACTGCCTTTGTGAGTAGGTTGATTTTTTTTACTGGATTTTGTGGTGAGGGGAGTCCTCATCCCATTCTACATGATTTTTTATATAAAGCAGGAGCTTGAACCACTGCCCATTTTCTTGCAAATGTGTATTTTTTATGAATTGGGATATGATTTGAGAAGGCAGGCATAATCCTTTCTTCGCCATGAGGGCACTCCCTGACACACTCTGGTGGCCAGTCTTTTTCAGCTCCCAAAAGAGACCATTTATTTTCCTAGTTTTATGTCCCTCTATATGTAATGTTATTTCATATAGTTTATGAGGCACGCTGACTCGCATGTCTGCAGTTTCTACCTGAATGTATTCATTCGTGTCCACTGTCTCCAGAAGATTCATCAGGATCTTGCGAGCTATGGTCACTTCTGCTGCGCTGTCTAGCATTGTCTGGGCCCACTCTCCATTTTTCAGTTGTGTCCTCAGGATTCTCGGCATGTTTAATTTTAATACTTGCTACCTTCTTTTTTGGATATTGTAATTTTTTACTTTGATGAGCAGGTTCTTTGTCTTTGGACTTGACGTGCTCTTCCTTGTGTTCTGACCCTCATCTTCTTTCCGATTTCTGTGAGGAAGTCTGAAAAGATCGAGAGGGACGTGCATCAATATCTTGATATCTGTCAGGTTTTCTTAATTTATCCCTATCTCTAAGGTTGTATCTTTTTTCAGAGGGCTCCCTTTGGGGAGACTTGTCCCCTCCTCCTGGAGATTTATTTCTCCGTTGGGGAGACCTTCCTCTGGACTGAAATTGTTTTTCTCTGGGAGTGGTTTGTTTATTATCCTCCCACTTCTTCTTTTGAGAATTGAGATTGTTTTTAATAAAGGTTTTTTCAGTATTTTCAATTAGTTGTGGTTTTACTGGTTTACCACCCAAACTATCTCTGCCTAATTCTTCATAGGATTTTTCAATTATTTTAGTAAGCTCAAAAGGTTGGTCTGTTATATCCGTTTCCTTACATTTTTGGCGGATTGCCACACATGCAGCTTCTCCTTTTATGCTGGCTAGTAATATACCCGAGACCTGCTTGAAGTCTTTCAGTAATTTCATACCCAGAGTTAAAGCAGGTTCTGGAGCGTATTCGTTTTGAATCTGTCTTAGTAAATCTGGTATAACCGCCATTGACGGAACACCATGTGTTTTTGTGTAGATTGAAGCAAAGACCGTGCCCCAAGTGTCACAATCCTCCACATGTGGTGCGATCCCCATTGGGAGACAGATAGTCAGAATTCTGTGTTTTTCGTGAGGGGTAGTATCAGGAAATACTGCCTCTATCTGAGTGATTTTTTTAGCTAACCAAACAGGAATTTGTTCCCGTTTTGCCAGTGCTTTTCCGAGACATGATTTAATATTCTGTGGTGTAATTTTATTTGTAATCCCCTGATGAGGGGTGTTTTGTGGAATTTTAATTGTAGTTTGGACTGTTGAAGTCCGCATGACATATTGTACCAATTGTCTATGAATTTTAATTAATTGTTTTAGTTTAACCAAAAGTTCTCTGTCTGACATTCCTTCAATGTCTGGGTATGGTGTGTAGCTGGCTAGAACCGGCCACGTGGCTCCTGGTCTACCTAGTGGACCGAGCCTGGTAATGTGATTTTGATGTTTTAGGGCACCATTAAATAAGAGCAGGTGCTCTTGGTATGTTAGTTGAATTTCAATTTCCTCGAAAGGAGAGTATTCCTCTGGAGATTCTGCTACTTTATATTAGTGGAACATACGTGTCACAGTATGTGCTGCTGGAAAAGTTATCCAGGAATAGAATACCTCTGTCTGCCGATACACATGTGCCCCTACCACAAATACAACTGTACCACCTCTTGGTGATACCCCATTTTCTATAAGTTTTATAGTTATGGTTTTTCTTATGTTGACCGGGATGAGTATTGCATCAGGGTCTGCATTTTGAAGGACTGTGTCCTCTGCTAAGAGTTGAGCTGCTAGTCTAACTCTTTCCCTTTCATCCTCACTGTCTGACATTTTTACTGAAAGAGAGTATTTTGTTGCAGATCAAGTTTCAAGGAAACAAAGATTAGGTGCACAATATTTTGGAACACTGTATCTATCCTTCAACGTTGACTATACCGTAAACTAATACATAGGATTCTCACCCTACTAAGTTTCGGCGGATATTAACCTTTCACCCACTCCAGACATCTATTGGAGTTTTTACGAGAGAAAGGGGTCTGTGTGAAAAGCACGACTGAGTTACTCTAGTATCTTGCGTTAGATTATCGCCTTACCAAACGTTGAGTGCCATGTAGTGTAGTTCCTATATTCCCAATAGGCTATGCGCATTAGAATAACATAAACAGCAGTGTAGACGTAGGACTGAGGTCTCTAGGTCTCTACTGACTATGTTAGACTTAATTAGTTTTGCCAGCTAGCTCAGAGGTCACTAGAAACTTTCTCGAATGAACAGGGAGGGGTTAACTTCCCTGATTTAGACAAGAAGGGATTAGCTTCTGACAACCATATAACAAGAAAACTTTGCTCCCCAGAATAAGGAGTGTATCTCCAGAGTCGTGTGAAAACAAGACACAGCTATTTCACTCAGTCAATCGTGCAGGCTTAATTTCACCAGGGTGCAGAGAAATAGAGAGACGGGCGTTTTCAATAAAAGGTGTTATTTTATTGAGCAGTCTTCTTTCTCATGCAAAAGAAATGAATTGCCACAATTGCAATACTTATCATTAAGTAAAGTGCGTACAGTAAAAGGAGTATTATGAAATAATACTGTGAAAGCATTGATATGGTTTCTTAGCCATATGATACTTTAAAATGGATAAAATATTTACATACATAAAAACATTGACTAACAAACTCAACTGGTGCTTCTAAGATACGCCTACCCCATGGACCTGACCTAAGCCTAATACGTGGGAAGGAGTAAGTAGGTTGCAGTTTTAAGTTAAGTTAGGTTTTTGCCAAGAATCTGAATCAAGAATTCTCTCTAAGGTTTGAATCAGCTCTGTACCTTGGTTATAGAATGAAGGAGGTCTTGTATCTCGTTTCTCAGGACTCAATCTCCCAGTAACCCGCGAGGGTGACTGGAAAATACTGGAGCTGGATTTCTCGGCGTGAGAAAAGGCAGCTTCTCCAGTGTGTCAAAGGGGAGGGGCGGCTTCGTTCGGCTTTCGCATCAGCTGAGCTTCGGATAAGTAGATAGCCGCTCTGCTCCACACCACTGTGTGTTGCTTAAGGCAAGTGTTGGTATATTTATGCCTGGAGAGTGCCGTATTTGACGTAAGGTTGGACATAAGACGTCAATAAAGATGTCACTGGGAACTGACTGTTCCTTTGGTGCTCGCAGGAGTTCAATGACAAATCAAAACAAAGACATGGGGAATTCCCAGGTTGCTGAAGGTTTGGTGTGTTGAAAGAACTCGTTGTGCTCTCTAGGAATCTAAGGAAGTAGCCTTGCCGTATTTGGGCTGCATGGGCTATGGCTGAATATGGGTAAGATTCTGATGCCTTCTTTAGGACATGATGTATCATAACCGCATAAGGGCATGAATCAGGAATATTTAATTAGGGTCCTAGATACATTCACAACAACTTGCATTGAAAAGTCAGGTTGGCAAACTGTGGGACAATAATTGGATGTGGACTGCTCGGGGGAGGTGGTGGTGGTGCAGTTGAAGTACTAGCCAGTCCAGGTGGAGTGTTCTCTTGCAAGCTGCGTGTGGCTATCCTTGCATAGTAGGTAGGATGCAAGGTCTTCACATGACGATCCATACTGGCAGTTCCAAAAGAATATTTTTTAGAGGGGCCACCCCTTGAAAGAGTAACTTCGCATATTTTGCATGTTACCTTAGGAGCATTTACTTTCTTCTGCCCCTCAGGAAATGTAAAAAATTTCCAAATAAATGCTTCCTTCCATTTTTTCTGAGGGGGCTCAGCTACAAACTCTTCCTCTGAAGAATGTTCTGAAGAAATCTCAGGAAGACCAGCGATTTTACACTTTTCTTCTAAAGGACTGCAGCTCCTCAGAATAGATGGTGATCCTGAGAAAGTACAAGTAGAATGATCAAAATGGGAGGGGTCTTTCAACAGTTGGAATAGGTAGTGGTATGAACCAATAAAATCTCTTCTTTTAAAGTCACATGGCTGTGCGTACTCTTACGGTGCACTTACGGAGCTCTTACGCTGCGCTTACACTGCTCTTACGGTGCGAGTACTTACGACGTACTGTCGCTATGTGCGTAATTGCTTTCAAAAGTAATATACGCTTATTAAAAGTTTAATAAAACAATTTTTATGATTATCTCACATAATGTCTTCCCTTAATATGTTCATTAAACACATAAATATATGATTTTGAAGAATTATAAACTTTTGCGGCGTGCTCGTATGGTGCGCCGTATATGACGTCACATGGAAGCGTTGATGCAACTCGTAACGTCAAAGCGCATTCATAACGTGTGCGCTGGTATGCGCAGAGAACTATTTACTGTACAACGTATGGTGCATTCATGGTATGCGTACAGTACTGTTATAAAAAAAACTATCAAAAAGGAATTATATAGAATTTAATTTTAATATATTGAAAGCAAAATTCATTAATAAAAAAATATTTTTGAATTTAATTTTATTATTTTACATTAAGAATATGAAATATTACTTAAAAAATTAAATAAATATAAATAGTTATAATAAAAATTTAGGAAATTAGTTTAAAAAGAAAGAAATATAATAATTAATACATTTAAAAATGATGATTTACAAAACCTTTGAAATTCCCTGAAAAAACCATAGGTTTCAGCCACGTTATAATTAGGAATTAGCATTTAAAAAACCTTAGAAATTCACTGAAAAAACCATAGGTTTCACACATGTTATAGTAAGTTGGACATTTCACTCATACTAAACCATTGAAATTCCCCCGTTATAGTTAGTTCAGCTAACAATAACTTGCGCGCCCGCAATGCACTGCTGATGACATCACATATTACATCACTCATGACATGGTCAGTGACATCACTCATGACATCACTGATAACATCTCAAATGACATCACTCATGACATCACTGATGACATCATCCTTGTGGCAGAGCTCCTCTCACCGTAATATAACCTTTGATATACACATTCAAAAATAGAAACTAAAATGTTTTTAAAAAAGGAGATACCAATACCAGTTACAACAACCTATTCAGTAATTCCAACATCTACATACACATCCACTCATTCACCAACAGTTCTATATAGTCACTCATACTACATGTACTCACTCATCATATGTACTCATACACCTATACATCCTGTTACACACTGATTCTCATCCATAGAGTTACGCACACATGCAAATAAACGATCAAACGTCCATTTACTTGCATATACATCTATACACACACCACTACACTTACTTCTACAGAAACATACACATACTTACTCTCTTAAACAATCACTTATAGAAACACATACTTATTTATACAGGAACTCTTCCAAACTCTCACATATACTCATTTATATACATCAATACTCACATATGCTAGTTTAAAACATATGTAGTTACTCATAAAGACTATATTGAGACAGGCATTCACTCACTAACACACCCATACACACACTCATCCACCTATATAGTCCTGCACACATGCTGTTTTCAAAACACATACAAACAGTGAGTCACTCATTCATCCATCTATACGCTAAGTAATATCCCCCACCGCACCATACAGAGACTCACATTGATACTCAAAAAATAAACTAATAACCCATATACACACTCATGTAGCTACTCACCAACCCATGCAGCCACTTATACAAAAAGTGAGACACTGATACAGCTATTTAACTATTTAAACATTACTCGTTAATACATGTATTCACTAAGATACACTTAATAAGTCAGTTATACAATCAATTGTACAAAAAAACCATCCATTTAGACATTTATTTACCCATTTATTCTTCCATCGGACTTTAGATATACATATATAAAAAATATTTATTTTTCAGAAAGACACACATTCAATGGATGATGTCATCAGTGAAGTCATGAGTGATGTCATTGACCATGTCATGAGTGATGTAATATGTGACGTCATCAGCAGTGCATTGCAGGCGCGCAAGTTATAGTTAGGCAAACTAACTACAACTTGGGAATTTTAATGGGTTTGTATGAGTGAGATGTCCAGCTAACTATGACATGTGTGACACCTATGTTTTTTTCAGCATAAGCTCAAAAGTGACTGAATTAAATGTTATACATTTCACTCAGTCACTTTTAGGAGGCGATGCTGCACCCCCTCCTGCACAGGAAAGCCTCTTTCTGGAGCAGGGCTTTACAATGTAATGCACCCTCCAGATGCATCACATTCTTAATAGCACACACCATGGCACATCTTTTGCACCACCGCTGTGTCACAAGTGATGCAACAGCTGTGTAAAAGAGACACAAGGGGATTGTAAATCCGCCCCTAACACATACAAATTCACCCAGGCAGTTTCACCAGCAGTGCAAATTGAAGCATAGACTTATAACATATTTATTTACATATGTTACATTCAAGTGCTTCGGACATACTACAGTATACTATAGGTAAACACCTTATAGATTTATGCTGTAGCACTTCCTTATAGTTCTGCACTTTCACATTCTCCATACACTAGTAATACATTCATTCATTCATTTATGAACTACACATTCATTCTGACAAACTTTTACAAACTAACATAGAAATATAGTTCTTTCTTTGACCAGTGAAGGTAGTTCTAAAAAAACTGTTTTTTTCTGTTTTTAATAAAAAAAAAAAATTGTGTTTTGTCAAAAAGTTTTTTTTTAAACCAAAAAAATGGAACTGGAACCCAAAAAGTATCCAACAGGAACAAAAGAATACATTTTTTTAAAAACGAATGTCGAGGACAGCGATGCTCCTGCATCCTGCATTTTATCAGATCAATAGACTGTTCCCTATAACACAAAAGTTTATCGCAATGAATGCATACAATTTTAATGTCATCAAAACCAGGATCAATTTGTGGATATGAACAGCTTGCTGAAAATTCTGCTGTAGTAGTTGATGTGCTTGGTGCAGAAGCAGGTGGGTTCTCCTGCAACCTCCGTGTTGCAGCTCGAGCAAAGTTATTGGGGTGAAAGTTCTTCACGTGTGACACCATATTTGCTGTGCCAAAGGAGTATTTTTTAGATGGATCACCCCTTGAAAGAGTTGTTTGGCAAATTTTACAGGTTACTTTTGAAGCATTAACCTTTTTTTGCCCTTCTGGAAAAGTAAACAATTCCCAAATTAAAGCTTCTTTCCTCTTCTTTGGAGGTTCTTCAGGAATGAAACCTCCCTCTGAAGAACTGCTGGAAGATGAGTCCATTGCTCTTATTATGATGATCTTCCTTCTATTTGAGAAAATTCTCAGAAGAAATGCTTCTTCAAAGTCGAATGATTATAACGGGACGGAGCTTTCAACAGTTGCAATAGGAAAAGTTATGAACCAATCAAATCTCTCCTTTTAAAGTCACATGACTTTGCGTATGCTTATGATGCGCTTACGCAGCTGTTTCGATACCAGTACGCATGATGTTCTACCGTGATTTGTGTAATTGTTTTTAAAAGTAATATATAGTTGTGAAAACTGTAAAATAAAATGTTCATAGTTATCCCCAGTAATATCTTCTCTTAGTATGTACATTAAATACATAAATATATGTGTTTAACCATGTAGAGACATTGGCGCCTTACGCATATAGAACGCCATACATGACGTCACACAGAAGCTTTCATTGGTACACGTAGCGTCCAACCATAATTGTACTGTATGCGCGGGTACACGCTGAGTATGATTAGTAGTACAAAGTATATTGGGATCACCGTCTCAGTGACAAATCAGAGCTCAGGGCACGCTAAGGAGAATGATTAGAAGTGGTTACTCATTGGAGTCCGATTCAGGGCCTGCCTTTGCGCACATGATAACACCGCCCCCATGTCTCTCTGTTGTTAATTGTTGGTGCACACACTCACACTTGCACATGCACGGTGCATGCCCGCTCACACTCCCCACATGCCACCACTTAGCATGCTTGCTATCACTAAGCCTGGAAACCAATACATTAGCCAATGGGATGTCACCCAAGGCCATCATTCTTATAGATCGCGAAAACGCTACCAATGATGGCCCTGGGCTTGGTTTGCTCAGCCCCCGCGGTTCCCATATAGTCCCGGCACTGACGTGAGCACGCTCTCTTTTGCCTGCCTGTGCTGCAGTGACAGACAGAGTGTTGTCATCAATTTTACTACAAACTCATAGCTCGAGCAGAGGAGGACTCCTGACACTCGACGTGGTGTCACTACTGCTGCCGCCCACCCACAATACCATAGGGGCGGAGGCGGCGGTGCCCGCACCCAAAACACCTCAGACCCAGTGAAACCGCAGCCTTTGAAGACACGACAAAAGCCGACAGAGGCAAAGGTAAGAGAAGCCGTCACAACATCAGCCTCCGCTGTAAATTGTAAATGCATGATGCTATTTTTTTCTCCATCATATGGCTCTCCTACCCCTCAATGGTTTTAAATTGTATTCACATAGTATAAAAGTTTCTTTCTGTGTCACAAGATCCTATACACCTCTAATTTTATAAATTATGCGTGCATACATTTCTGGGTCGTATTTCTGTACTACGCCACGTGCTTAGGCCTCTATCGTTATTAATTGTGCGTCCATGATGATATATTTTATTCTGCGTCACAAGGCCATCCCAGGCAGGCCCGGACTGGCTGTTGCGGGCACTTGGCAATCCCCGGTACGCCGCAAGGGTGGGGGCCGGTTTTGGGCCCCTGCTGCAAAAATTGCCCTGTAACAAAATCGGCCGAAAACCGGTCCCGGCTAAGAGCTCGGTCGCACCCCCAACCCCCCCTCTCGGGGGCGGCCGAGCCCTTTGTCAGGGATGGTTTTGGTTCCCAGTCCGGCCCTAGTCCCAGGCCTCCATTCTTACTGATCTACCTTTGTTGATCCTAATATTTCCTTCTGTCTTACGGAGCACTCCCATGCCTTTTTTTAGGTCTCGGTAATATGCCTTTGGCAGACCGGATGTCCGAGAATTAATGTCAGTAAGAGGGATGCTTTATCCCTCCCTCTTTTTGGCTCTCCCTCCATTGGCTGGCTTCCTAAACGGAGGCCAGTCATTGGAGGAGAGAGCCGTCTCTCCGAATAGGCTCCATCTTTTTCGGATTTGGGGGCGTCATTTTTTCTGTTCTTTAGCTCGTGACGTAGCCCGTCACTCAGGACAGCAAAACCACGCCCCCAAATCCGAAAAATATCGGAAGCTTATGGGCGCCATTTTTCTGCACAGTAAGATGAGGTAGGTCGCCTGCTCCCGCTGTTCGTGGCTCCCGCCCCCTCCCGCCGTTCATGGCTCCCGCTGTCCCCCCTCCCGCCCCCTCCCCCTGTTCGTGGCTCCCGCTGTGGTAGGTCGCCTGCTCCCGCTGTTTGCAGCTCCCGCCCCCTCCTGCTGTTGTGGCTCCCGCTGTCCCCCCTCTCGCTGTTCTTGCGATACGAAACCTCTCCCGCTGTCCCCCCTCCCGCCCCCTCCCTGTTGTGGCTCCCGCTGTCCCCCCTCTCGCTGTTCTGGCGATACGAAACCTCTCCCGCTGTCCCCCCTCCCGCCCCCTCCCTGTTGTGGCTCCCGCTGTCCCCCCTCTCGCTGTTCTGGCGATACGAAACCTCTCCCGCTGTCCCCCCTCCTGCCCCCTCCCTGTTGTGGCTCCCGCTGTCCCCCCTCTCGCTGTTCTGGCGATACGAAACCTCTCCTGCTGTCCCCCCTCCCGCCCCCTCCCTGTTGTGGCTCCCGCTGTCCCCCCTCTCGCTGTTCTGGCGATACGAAACCGCTCCCGCTGTCCCCCCTCCCGCTGTTCGTGGCTCCCTGTCGGCCGTGCTCCAGCCCTAGGAGTCACACTCCATCCCCAGGCTCGCCTGTGTGCTCCAGCCCTAGGAGTCACGCTTCACCCCCGGATCCGATGTGCGCCACCATGATTCCCTCTAACAGACGCAGTCCAGCTCCATGCCCGACTGCCTGCACCAACATGTCACCGATGCATTTTACAAGCCCTTGGTGGAAAGCAGTTATTTGGGGGACTGCCCTACACGAGCGACGGCCTGAAATCAGTGACCCATATCCTCATTAAGTAAGCTTCAAGTCGAATTACTTACAGTGCCAAAATATAGCCCTTGTTGTTTTTAAATAATGTACATTTTAAGGTCATATTTTTACCCTCAGAAATATATTTTGAACTTAGGTATTTGATCAGGACAGAGTGGAGATCGGGGAGCTGGAAGCATTTTTATTACAGTGTAGACGCTGAAATCATGGTTTCGGACGGTGGTAAACCTAGCTGATCAGTTCCGTGCCATTGTAGAGGGTGTTCCAGCACCCCAGCTGCGAGGGATGAAGCAAAACTTCATCCAGAGTAGAGCTGGTCTGTGTTCCCTGGAGAGCACACGGTGAGCTGCATTCAGACTTGCGTGGAAAGGAACCCCCACGTGAGCACCTAGGGTTCCTTTCCGACAGTAGATGCGGGTCTGTGTGTACATAGAACCCCCCCCCCCTCTTGCTGTGTGTGCCTGGAAGATGCTGGCAGGAGGGGGCGTCATCCAGCCCTCCCGCTGGCAGGATGCACACTAGGGCTCTGACTCGGGTGCTTCACTCTGATTGTTGGGGGGCTGCTGTGGACGGCGCGGCATGCCCGGACCCTTTAGCACAGTCGCATGAACTGCCACCACGCTGGCAGTTGTAATGATCGGCATTCGTTGCCATCAGCGCCTTGTGCAGGGGCCGTTTTGGGCGAAACGCATCGGTGGGCACACATCTCCTTAGCGCGTCCAGCTGTGGCCTCTGCACTTGTGAAAACAGAAAACGCTTGCACCCGGCATCGGTTGGCCCATATGTTGACAATCATGTGGCACGAAGTCTGCCCCTCCCCCTCCAGCTCACTGTAGTGAGTATGGGAGCGGGGCGCTTTTAATGGCTGGTGTTCAGTGTCCCACTCTTCAGCCAGAAACTTTCATCAGGGATATTAGGTGAAGATACCAGAGATGCGGCTTTCGAGGGGTTCAGACCGATTGGACGAGAATTCAGTGACTCACCATTTACTCACGCAATTTTCACAAATGTGTACGTGCGGCTTCTGGGCACTACTTGTAATGCGGGGAGCATGAACACACAAACAAGGTTGCCTTATAATCACTCCGTGAACATTTGTTTTTTTCTATTTCACCGGGAAGAGTCGGTACTCAGGCCCCTCCTCCCCGCGCAGTTAGGTTTTGTACTTTCTCCCGGTGCAGAGTTTGAACTTTGTCATCGGTTTCACAGAAAGCCTGCACATGTCCAATCATGAATTACCTTGGTGAACTTGTGAAATCCGACCCGCCTCTCTTCCCGAGGGAGCAGGCTAACTTTTGCGAAAATTACTGGAAACATTAACTCCTGTAGCCTAATATAAAATGTAGCTGCAGTGGTGAATTTACCAGTTAATCTCATGACAACAAGCTAGGGACATCTGGCTGTTGTGCAGGGTGTCTGCTTTCAGGGTGTCACAAACAGGGATGGGTGGCAGATTACATAGCTGCGGTGTGTGCATTAGGTTACACCGCGTGGGGGTGGGGGTATCACTTTAGCGTCTCTTTCAGATGCATGGGGAAGGGAGATGGATGCTAGTGTGAAACCTGCAATGCTTACCAAAGTCGATGGAGTCAGCACTAGGGAGGCACTCGCCGCGGTGATGGCTGTGGGGTACTGGTTGCACTGAATGGGAGTCGGGAGAGCGTTAGCACGATGTGCCTGTGATGAGTTACGGTGATGAGTGAGTTTTCTGCAACTGTGGTCGAGGGAAAGGGGAGTTTGCCACAGGCAGAGAGGAGAGAGTTAAACTGCTGCAGGTCGTGCATTGTAAGGATTGGATTGTTATGCCACAGCTGTGAATGCACCGTAGTGCTATAGGATGCATAGGAGGGACATATGCTTGATGCAGCTAGCTGTCCTAGATGTGGCTAATGGCAAGCAAAGCGTTATTCCACTGTGTCCTGTTTATTTATAGAGTTTTGTTTCACGTGGCCATGGCATACACAGTGGTCACTGTTTTCTGTGGGGCACACAGACGTTAAAGTTGTAGGGGGGCCCTTAGGGTATGCGAGAACGAGAGAGAGGTTAATCGTGCCTGAGGAGGAGCCTGGTTTGGGACTGATCACATCCCTGAAAGCAGAGGGATGATTAATGGCTATTCCCCAGGAAGTACAAGCTTGATCAATAATTGTGGCCCAGGAACAGAAAGCATTGTGACTGGTTGTGCTTCATGAAGAGTGCTGATGACGTGTCATGCCTCAGGGAGCCGAAGGTGAATGATTGGTGGCATTCCAGGTTGGAGTAGTGGTGTCCGCTGTGGTGCAGAAACAGAAGATTGGTGGCTGCTGGTTTCCGAGGAGAGTGGGTGATCCTTTCAATGTAATCTTTATTCGGCCATATATGGCCACGAAAGACCAACACAGTACGGAACAGTTAAATGATCATAAAAAAAGTTTAAATTGACTCCATCATCCACAACATAGTTACATGACTTTAAAAGAGATAACCCAATGACCATAAAACATAATAGCTAACGCTTGCCGAAATAAAAACTTCAGCACATATGTCCATTAAAACAGGTTACATATGAAGTGCATAGTGGGACTATAAAATATATCCTGATCAAAGATGATACATATCTAAAATCAGAGTACTGATCCTTTGAGATAGGTTTTATTGTTAATCCATAGATTTCCGGGCTCAAATTGCAGCTTTAAGTGTGTGATCAATTGTGGTGCAGGACCAAGAGGAGCAGTAAATGGTGCCTCATAGCAAGAGATATGGTGATCTGTCGCACATTGAAAGAGGAATGGCAACTAACTGTAACCAAGAAAGCAGAGGTACAGTGACTAGTTGTAGTACATCTACAAATGGAGTTTTAATTGATTGTCCCACAGAAGATGGTTAGTTAGTGAATGTCTGGGGGAAGTGTGATCGCTGGTTGATCTGGTAGAGGTGGTATGAAACTAATTACACAACATTTGCATGCAGGGACATCTTAAGACTGTACATTTGTACAGTGCACGTTTATCTGGGGTGAGGGAGCATCTAGTATGTAACTTTTTGAAAATGAAATGTAAATTTGTTATTAATGATTAGAATGTGTGCAAAATTAAATTTCTTGCAGTGATACAATCCCGCCCCCCCAACAAAATTTGGACTGCTCAAATTAAAAATGCTTGTAATAAACATTGATTCCTGGTAGGGCATTGATGGGTTTCATATTTTTTTTAAACTGGTCTTTTTACCCAATTTATATCCGTGAAATACACTGAAAAACGTGAACACATCAGGTGAGTGAAAACCGGACGCCAAATGGTAACACAGATGATGTTCTAACATAAAACAACTAGATGCTTGTTTTTTTAATGTTTACATATTTTAGTTGTTTACACAATACAACATAAGTGGGATTATCGACAGTGAACATGAGACCTGATGCTCTTCGTTCCTTTCACAACCCAGTTTGTCACCTGCATTACGCAATTGTAGATGCTTCGTGTTTTAGGACACCCTGTGCTCTCTAATCCCTCCCTGCAAATCAATAACTGGTTTGACCTGGATATGGTGCACTACGTATAATGTTTCTTTCTACAGTTTACATCCTCCAATGTCCTGTTATCTCAGAAAGAATTCTCGCATTATACTCCTAAAATCCTGCATGGAAAACTACCCTTGACTTACTTCTGTTTGATGCCTCTCCTTTCTTTTTTCTAAGTGACCATCTTCTTACCTTTCATCCTCAGCATGCTTTCTATTTCTGAATATAGCCTCCTCCCCCTCCTGTCTGCCTCCAATCTCTTTTACTGTAATTCTGCAACTGGCTGATACTTCACTCATAGATCAAAACCTCCCCTATTTAAAGTTCAATCCCTGTACCTATCATTACCTAATCTTCACCAAACTATCTATCTCACCAGTTGTTCTCCTGGAACCACATACCGCAATAATGATCACACCTAAAAGATATTAATCTAATCTGTCACAAAGTAGCTGGAGTAAATGCATGCAATCTTTTTTTAGTGCACATGACTTATCGCAATAACCACTGGATTAACTGCTAACTTGGGTACCGCAGTCGTGTGCTACTCTCCATAAAGCGGTTCAATGCCTCAACGGGGTCGTAAGCGCCATATAAATACAATAACTGTGCTCCCACCCATTCTCACCCCTCCCTCCTTCGAAGTGGAGGTGTCATGCAGGATATATTTCCTGCATTCATTTGTACTTTATGGGTTAAGAGCGTTCTTGGTTAAACACTGTCCCTCTTATGATGATCTGTTTTTTATGATTATAACTTGGTGCCCTTAATGTTCTTGGCTAGGCTTGTAGATCCATGGCTCTAGAAAGGTAATCTAATAAGGGAGACAACATAGGCACTAATTATTTCTCTGTACCGGTTTTATTGTGTGAGATTTTTCCATTCCTGATATCCTCCACAGCCTGCAGAGCAAGACTAGTGAGTAAGGGCCTGCGGTTTCTGTCATTTCACAATTAGTTTTTGTATGGATGCAGGTAGAAGTGTCATAGTTGGAATCTTTGTCTCCTAATTCTCTCCCATGGTAATGCTGGTGTCCAGCCTAGTAGCATTGCTGCTAAGTTGCTCAGGTATTGTATACCTGTAATTTTGATACACTAGCCAACAAACACCATGCTCCTAAAAACTTTGATTTTTGGACATTCCCTCAGAACATGATACTGTGTACATCTGCTCCTGCACTGTCCCCAACATGATCAGGGTGTTTGTATTGACGTAGTAATTCTATACTCTCAACACTTCATATCAGGGGCGGCCTTAGGCATGTGCAAGCTGTGCACCTGCACAGGGCCACCAAACCCCAGGGGCCACCACACCAATATTTATCCTTAATATAATAATCCTCTGAGGATGGATACATATTTGCGTGGCGCCCCCTGGCAGGGATTTTGCGGCCTCCGGCTTTGTTCCACTTCCAAACACCCTGCACCCCCCGCCCCCCCCTCTTCACTGGCCTCCACACTCCGCCCCGCTCGGACCCCCTCTTCCGGGGCCCCCTATCTACGCTACCTGACCAGGGCCACCATGAGTCTAGAGCCGCCCCTGTTCATATTCCTTTATTTATAGCATGTTGTTTGAAATATGGTCACAGTCCTTGTGGTTGATTCCTTCTCCCATTTGTCCTGTAAGTTATCTTATAAAAACCTTTTTTTTGTTTAAGTTTCACACTGAAAATATCCACTTACACTCTAGCTTGCACAAAATAGTTGCTGCTGCGTGACTTCCCTAGTATAGGCCATCATATTCACCCCCCCCCTCCCCCAAAGTGCCTGCACATCTAAGTACTCACTGTTTAAAGTATTAACTCCTTAAACTAACAAAAACTCTGGATCAGTTGGCGTTACTTCATTTCAATACCTTGCAAACCCTCTGGTCCCAATTATCATTCTATTATGCCCATTTATAGTGGTTCCCTGCGAAAATGCAGAATTTCTAGGTCTAATTTTTTCACAATTTGTGTTGTTTTTAGATTTGTTGTACTTTGTGTCAAAAGAAAACTTACATCAGCACTGTTTGTGTAACTATCTTTAAAACCTTGCCACAACCTCGTACACACTATTGTTGAGTATGGATCATAAAGAACAAGAGATCATTCAGGACGTGTTATACCTGGGAGATTTGATAACTTGTGCTAACCATCGACCCATTATTAGCAGTTTTGGATATTTTACTGCCTTAAACCTTGCCTGCATCAGCAGGTGAAATCACTTATCCATAGTGTGGGCATACTATTTTTGTTGCTTAGCACTTCATGGTCACGACGGCCGTTGACGCTGGTTGCTTGCTAGACCTTTGTGTTTTACGTTCGGTGAGTAAAGGGCACGCACAGCAGCTCGCAGCCCACGCGCCCTGACGGCAGCGTGCCTGCGCTCGCGCGCCCTCAATAGAGCAGCCGTTGGAGGAGAGCGGGGACCTCTCTGGACTTCACTCTGGTGCAAAGGTGGCTGAAGCCACCCTCGACAGTATCTGATCTGTGTGATGACGGGCTGTTTTTAGGTCTCGGTAATATCCGGTCTGCCGAAGGCAGACCGGATGTCCGAGAATTAATGTCAGTAAGAGGGATGCTTTATCCCTCCCTCTTTTTGGCTCTCCCTCCATTGGCTGGCTTCCTAAACGGAGGCCAGTCATTGGAGGAGAGAGCCGTCTCTCCGAATAGGCTCCGTCTTTTTCGGATTTGGGGGCGTCATTTTTGCTGTTCTTTAGCTCGTGGCATAGCCCGTCACTCAGGACAGCAAAACCACGCCCCCAAATCCGAAAAATATCAGAAGCTTATGGGCGCCATTTTTCTGCACAGTTAAGATGAGGTAGGTCGCCTGCTCCCGCCGTTCATGGCTCCCACTGTCCCCCCTCCCGCCCCCTCCCGCTGTTCGTGGCTCCCGCTGTGGTAGGTCGCCTGCTCCCGCTGTTTGTAGCTCCCGCCCCCTCCCGCTGTTTGTAGCTCCCGCCCCCTCCCGCTGTTGTGGCTCCCGCTGTCCCCCCTCTCGCTGTTCTGGCGATACGAAACCTCTCCCGCTGTCCCCCCTCCCGCCCCCTCCCTGTTGTGGCTCCCGCTGTCCCCCCTCTCGCTGTTCTGGCGATACGAAACCTCTCCCGCTGTCCCCCCTCCCGCCCCCTCCCTGTTGTGGCTCCCGCTTTCCCCCCTCTCGCTGTTCTGGCGATACGAAACCTCTCCCGCTGTCCCCCCTCCCGCCCCCTCCCTGTGTGGCTCCCGCTGTCCCCCCTCTCGCTGTTCTGGCGATACGAAACCGCTCCCGCTGTCCCCCCTCCCGCCCCCTCCCGCTGTTCGTGGCTCCCTGTCGGCCGTGCTCCAGCCCTAGGAGTCACACTCCATCCCCAGGCTCGCCTGTGTGCTCCAGCCCTAGGAGTCACGCTTCACCCCCGGATCCGATGTGCGCCACCATGATGCCCTCTAACAGACGCAGTCCAGCTCCATGCCCGACTGCCTGCACCAACATGTCACCGATGCATTTTACAAGCCCTTGGTGGAAAGCAGTTATTTGGGGGACTGCCCTACACGAGCGACGGCCTGAAATCAGTGACCCATATCCTCATTAAGTAAGCTTCAAGTCGAATTACTTACAGTGCCAAAATATAGCCCTTGTTACTTTTTAAATAATGTACATTTTAAGGTCATTTTTTTACCCTCAGAAATTTATTTTGAACTTAGGTATCCAGAAATATATGGTGTCATTTAGAAAAAGAACCTTTCATTTTTTTGTTTGAAAAGGAACCATTTTATGTTTACCTGTATTCATCTTAACTATAAATATGACAGCAGGGCCGTGCACCGCATAGGAAAATTTGAGTGGAACATTAGGGCGAAGATCCAAGATGGATGACTGCTGCAGGTGTTTACCTCTGACAGGGTGTCTTACTGCTGGGAACCAAGCGTTTCGGGGACTCACCTACCCTGAACCCAAGAAGCAGGCAGGGAGCGAGGCTGTGGACAGCAACAGGGTCGGGTTCTGCTCACGACAGAGAAGGCGACCAGGTGCTGTGTTTTCGCATCGCCAGCCTAAGCCCTGTTCGTGTTGGAACGTAGTTCTTTCAACCGGTAGCATTGGGCTTTATATGTTGCCAACATTCTTGTTATCACCTGATTGGTCGGTGTTATTTCACAAGCATCAGTGGGTTGGCAACCTGCAATTTACATCCATGACGTCATATCGGCGTATTATGGATGTGAGTCACAAACATGACATCATTTTTATCAGCTGCAGATTTCCAGCCAAGTAGAATCTTAAACATGTTCTCGTCAGTCGTCAAACGTGATGATTTCTCATTGCCCTTTGATGCTTAGTTGCTCCGTGGTCCTTCACAACACGTTCGGGCACGGATTTCTCATCTATTGTGGATGTATGCCACTGGAGCCCTCGAGACACTGCAAGGCCGTTTACAGTGGTAAAGTGTCGGACTTGCTTTGTGCACAGAGCGGGCACACACCAAATATCTGTATTGCGCATTCGTACCATGTATTGCCCCAGAGGCACGCCTGGAACACTGCCAAATTTTATTAAATGCAGCTCTAAATTAACGGGACCCTGATGCCTTCACGTGTATCTGCTTTATAAATATAAGTAGTAAGCAGCCCATTTAAAGCAAAATATGGAGTAGCAGAGATGACAATTTTTGTATTGGAATGGCATATGGAATATTCTTCGAATTACAGTTAACCGACCCACCTGTCCTTGGTTTGCCTTTACTGCACGAGATCTACGTAAAAACAATACCAGCATTTGTGAGCAACAATGCCATTAATTTAACGATTAAGCTATTGGCAATGTAAATGACAATGCCATTTATTTATGATTTAAAAAAAAAAAAGAAATGTCATGAGCAATGCCAAAAGCTCTACCTTTAATGATGCCGAGACCATTGCATTGTAAATGCTTGTTATAAATTGAGCTTCCATGAATTTCGGTATCGTATTTTTGCAGTGTGTCACGTGCTTTACAATGTGTTCTTTTTATTGTATGTTCTTGATGGTATTCTTCTCTGCATCACGTGCCCCTCAATGCTTTTAAATTGTATGTACATAGTATAAATGTTTCTTTCTGTTTCACAAAGTCCTTCAGACCTGTATTTTTATAAATTCTGCGTACATAAATTTCGATTCCGTATTTTTTAACTGTCACATGCTTTAGCCTGTATTCTTATACATTGTGCGTTTATAATACTACTATTTTGTTTAATCCGTCACGTGGCCCTCCCAGCTCTGTTTTGCTTTATTTTTCTAGAATATATGCTTTCTGATTCATCGTATTTGCTCCCTCCTAATTCTCCCATTAGTTTTAATATTTATAAGTCTAAGCGAATGTAATTGGCAGCCACAGCTCGTGAAAGGCGTTACGCCGGGCGGTGATGTCAGCAGCCACGGCTTGTGCAGGGGGTTACCCCAGTAGGTGAAGTCAGGCAGAGGACGGGCAGGGTGGGGGGTTGTAAAATGCGGGATATAGACGATGTCAGCGTAAGTACCGGAAAAAAAACAACTTTCGTTGCTCGCGCTGCATCGCATTTCGCGATGCAGCGCGGGTAACGAAATTCGTTTTTTTTTTTTTGGTACTTACCTGACATCGTCCATATCCTGCATTTTACAACCCCCCACCCAGCCCTTCCTCTGCCTGACGTCACCGCCCGGCGTAACGCCCTGCACGAGCCGTGGCTGCCTAAATGCAATCGCAATTTAAGGAATCTCAATTTAGAGATTCCTTAACCTCTTGGCTGCTAATGACAAGGGTAACTCGTCATGGACTTTCCATTGATTTCAATGGAAATTATATGGAAATAAGGATAATGCCTTAGCAGTAAAGGGGTTAATTGCGATTTTTGCATTTGGGATGATGCATTCCAAATGCAAAAATACCGGTCACAAAGGGGCAGATTCTGAGAATCTGCCCGTTTGCAACCGGTGTTTGCTTGATGCAATTTCTTTAAAATACTCGTAAACACCAAAGAGGGTTTTCAAGGATAACATTTATGAACGTCTACGAAACAAATCTATAGTTCCCGTTGGAAGGGTATTGCTATTTGCATATCATTTTGTCTCACCACTACTATGGTCCTAACACGGTTGCTCTGAAACCTATGATTGGTTTTCAACCCCAATCCTAATACAAACAATTACTATTCTTTTGAATAGTTGTGACAGCCCCATTGCTTACATTTTAAAACAATTGCAACATGTACAATAATTTGCACACTAACTTTTCAATGGTTAGCATTGCTATTATGATGGGCTAATATACATCTTTTTTACATTTACAGTCAATTGAAAAGTATTGTGGTGTCTGCAACCAAAAAGCTTCAGCAACTTATACAGAAAACGTTATGGTAAGGATCTTTTCTGAGTTGCGTCCACTATTTTGGAAAGCTGACTATGCACCGTCAGGGATGTGGAATTCCTATAGCCCGATGCACAGCACATATTGTTTGAGTTCAAGGGCAGCAAGTTTTCATGTGTATTGTGTCCTTGGCACAAGTAGGCCCAATTCCCAGCAGCACAAACCCTATGGCTGCCAGTTAGCAGTACCACATAATGGGTCAGAGAAGGGCACTGTCTGCAGTTAACGTAATATGTTTGTCCATATGTTAATGCTGTTCAAACCTGTACTTATGGTTCATTAATTGAATGCATTTATTACTCGGGTGCGCACTCTAAGTAAATGTTGTAACCTCTGAGTGCACAACTGTCAGTGGCTCCAGTACACAAAAGCGTGCAGCTCTAAAACACGCCTGACCCTCGTATGCTTATCAGAAACTCTTGCACCTCTCAATGTTCAGCATCATATATTTATTGGGGCCAGTGCAATAAAGATTTCACATTTATTTTGTCCTTGGAACAAGTAGTCCTAGGCCCTGCAACACAAATCCTTCAGCTGCCAATTTACAGTAAAACGTTATGGAGCAGGAATGGGAAGTGTCTGCTGCTGAGGTAATATTTGTGTCCATATGTTAATGACCTACAAACTTGTACAACATTGATACAAAGTCATTATTATTAGTTAGAGTGACTGTTCCAAATAAATGTTGTAAACTCAGACTGCACTACTGACAGTTTTTGTAGTAAAAAAAGTGTACACACATTTCCAAAGTTTAGCACTATGAGGCTATGTATACTGCTCCCAGAATGCTCTGTGATTTGATGCAAACAATTGCAGAAGCTTAAAAGCAAGTTTGATAATACTTTGCTTTCAAAATAAAATGTTCATAAAAAAGAGAAACCAGAAAAAGAAACATTTTGCTACACTACTATAAAATTTCAGTTACCATTTCTTTGCAGCATCATTTAATAACGTGTTAATCCATGCTATTATTTCCCAAAAATATTCATTATGGAAAATCTCTGTAACTAGTTTCAATATGATTATGGGAAACAAAATTCAACAAGCATTGGCAAACACAGTAGGTCTGAAATTGATGGTCACCTTTTTACTTTTGTCATTGTGTGACTCGTTTTGGCAGCGTGTTTGTAAAACGTTATTAGCATGTAATCTGCTGGGCCCTCACTATTATAACAAACTTTGGCAAACCTAAAAATATTTTTGGTTTTAAAAATCACAAACTTCCACAGTAGTTACTTGCACTGAACAAAACTACTTTGTGTGCCAATATGCTCCTTGTGAAACAGCATAATGCTATGACTCACAGTGAAGCCATCCGATACAAAGACAGAGAGAGAGAGAGAGAGAGACGGGAGAGAGAGCAGAGTGGATGAGAGTGGAGGGGAGAGATCGAGAGAGAGAGAAAGAGAGATGTAATAAACGCAAAAGGTCACGGTTAATGCCAGACCAAATTAGGGGCCCAATTATTCAAGAAAGTCTCAAAAGTGCACCCATGGTATATGTCCTAGCATTAAGTGCAGCTATACAGCTTTTGTGAATTCCAAAAAATGTACACAAGTAGGACAAGAAATAGTACTCCTAGAAAATATTTGTGAACTACATTTTAACATGAGCAAATTTGCATGTGTAGATTTGCTCATGCGAAAATCTGAATGTTTACAAATTCACTTTTCCTCCAACACCTTTTTTCGCAACGCAGGAAGAAGGTTTATGTCTGCCATTGTCATTGAAGAAACTTCCAACATTCTTCACTATGACAAAAGATTAGGGAAGAGTTGTTAAAAACCCTTAAAACATGGAAGTTAGTGGGTTTGCACAGACTCAAAAGGCCATTCTGACCCTTGAACTATGTTTACCATGTAAATACATATAAAGGTTTTATTTCAAAAGGCTATTCACCTTTAAACAATGCAATATTAATTACAACATACTTTTCTCTTTCTTTTCAACAGGCCCAATGTTTCGAATGCAGCAGATGACTCCACCTTCAATTCATAAAAGCAAATGTAAATCATACTTGCCTTTTAATGCCTGTATATGTAAAAAAAATGTTAATTTTGTTGAGTCTAAACACACCTTTTGGATTAGGACTATGGAATAGTGGTATAAAAATATAATTCATTCTATTGTCAGATATCTACCTTGGTGATAGTGGAATTACCACTACTTTTTAGACAACCATTCAACAATAATGTGTAGAGGAGCGGTGTTGCTTCTTCACCTTCAAAGAGGAAGAATTAAATTTATATTTCAACAGGTAAACAAAATAATTACTCAATTTCAAAAAGAAAATTAAGTAGGAATGTTAGACGAAGTCTGCTCCAACTCTAAAAGGATTGTGCAAATCGTAACAGGTGAAAAAAGTGTGTCTCAACATTACTTTTTAAGATAATTTGGACACAAGACTAGACTGTAGGAGTGTTCAAATATCTAATTAGATATCTTGCATATGATCATATGTTAATTAAAAACATACTTATGCACTTTTTATGCTGGGCAGTATTGCTTCCAAACACCCTTTCACTGCTTTCTTCCATACCTTCAAAAAAGATATCATGGATTTACATGCATAGTCTTTCAGGTCTGTGTATCTCTAATGTAAAACAATCGTACTTGTTTTCTCTTTTGTCACTGACATATATAAACTCATCAGTCACTCCTATGGTAAGCCTTTACAATCCTGAATGCTGAGTGCTGAGTTTTGTGTGAGAGGATGCCCATACATAACCAAGCTAACTTTTCTTTAGCTACATAGAAACATGTAGTGTAACCTGTCAAACACTTTGAAATAGTACCCTCCCACTAGTCCTAGAGGCAGATGTAGAATTCAACCGTTCAAAGTATTTCTGTATTACGGACGCCCTAAAGCTTCCTTAAAAATGTAATCAAAGTCCAAACACATACTAACTAAAACACACAAACCATTAGTAACCTGTAGAATTTGCCAAACAACTCTTCCAAAGTGTGATCAATCCAAAAAATACTCCTTTGGCACAGCAAATATAGTACAAAACACCTACACCACTTGCACCCCAACAACTTTGCTTGAGCTGCAACACAGAGATTGCAGGACAACCACTTGCTGCTGCACCAAGCACATCAACAGCTGCAACACCATCTTTAGCAAACAATCCATAATCGCATATTGATCTTGAGTTTCGTAAACTTAAATTTCTTTGCATTTATTGTGATGAACTTTTGTGTTATTCAAACAGTATATCAACCTCATCAAAAACAAGAAACAGGAGCAGCGCTGTCCTCAACATTAGTTATTAGACATTTATCAAGCTTTTTTGTTGTAAAATCAACCCCGTCCGAAGGCAGTTGAGAATGTGCACACTTGCTGCCTTTCTTGGCTGGGGTTATCAATTATTCTTGAATTTCATATTCTGATTCAAACTCGTAGCCCTTTATCGAGCCTTTTTGTTGTACCTATTATCCCGGCCGAAAGCAGTGGGAAATTTGCACACTTGCTGCCTTTCTTAGCTACAGTTATCAATTATCCTTCTTCTAATACAAATTCAAAGTGCAGGCCTTTTATTCAGCCTTCTTGGTAACTATTACTCGAGAATGGCAGTGGGTAATTTGCACACTTGAGTCCTTACTTGCGTCCTTTCTACTGCACAATGTGTGTTCTTTGTGCACTTGCTTAACTCCTTAGATGAGATACCCGTTTCTCAGGCTCCCACTGCGGAATCCGACACACAGTCTGTAATGGACTGGAAAACCAAACACCCATTTCCTTTACAAGGCAGTGGGTTGTTTCTACATCTGCTACCTTTCTTCCTTTTTACCTTATTCTGCATCCAATACCTGAAACACACCCACCTCCTAAATTTCTTGCAGCCTTTACCAAGTATTATTCTATTTCAAAGTAGAGTCCCTGAAATGGGTCCGGTGTTGTAATTTTTCAGCCCTACTGCACACAATGGTAACTTAATGCACTTACATTGCTTCCTTCGATGTCGTACCCATTTCTTATGCTCCCACTGCAAAATTCGATGCCCTATCCGTATAATGAGTTGGAAATCCAAACATCCAATTCCCTGACAACGCAGTGGATAGTTTGCACACTTGCAGCCTTTCTTATTTTTACATTATTCATCTAACACTCAATCAACACATCATCTACACGTACACACACCAACGTACTGCCTTTTTTGGCTCTAGTTATCAATTATTTTTCAATGTCATATTCTGATTGAAACTTGTGGCCCTTTATTGAGCCTTTTTGTTGTAGCTACTACCCCAGTCGAAGGCAGTGGCAAATTTGGACATTTACTGCCTTTCTAGACTGGGATTATCATTTATTGTTCAATTTCATATTCTGATTCAAAGTCAAGGCCCTTTATCAAGCCTTTTTCATATAGATACTGCACTGGCAGAAGGCAGTGGGAAATTTGTACACTTGCTTCCTTTCTTGGCTGGGGTTATCAATTGTTTGTGAATTTCATATTCTGATACGGATGTACGACATTACAACGCCTGCTTTTACATCGCATGCTTTTACAACGCGGGTTTTACAATGCATACCATTACAACGCATAGTGCTTTGGGGCGCTGGATAGTGAATAGTTTAATCTACTATTCCAACTCCAGTCCCCGTGGATAGTAGGGAAGGTGTTGGACAGTAAACCTATTCCCTATCCTAGAGCGCCCCCCAGCACAATGCGTTGTAAAGGTTTGCGTTGTAAAAGTTGTTTCGTAAAGGCACTGTGTGGTAAAAGTTGCGTTGTAAGTGATGTTTCCCTCTGATACAAACTCGTGGCCCTTTATTGGGGCTTTTTGTTGTACTTACGACTCCAGCCGAAGGCAGTGAAAATTTGCACACTAACTGCCTTTCTTGGCTAGGGGTTATCAATTATTGTTCAATTTCATTTTCTGATTCAAAGTCAAGGACCTTTAATTAACCTTTTTATTGTACCTAATACCCCGGCCGAACAAAGTAGGATATTTTCACACTTGCTGCTTTTCTTCACTGGGATTGTCAATTATTTTAAAAGTACCTACAAGCTTAGCAACAATATTTTCTTTTGGAAACAAATTTCAAACTAATCGTCTCTGTAAAACTTCTTTGACATGTTCAGTCATTTCTCCAATTCTGATTTCTTGTAGAATAGTTCCATATTCAGCATCATTTCCATATTGCATATTTGTAATAACTTCCTTATATTAAAAATATAACCAAATGTTAACATTCCCAATGCTACATTACTTCATTTACTTATACTACCTATAGAACATAACAACAAATTATAATGCCACAAGATATCTGGAGAAGCTTGTTGTGAAGACTCTTGAAGAAAATGAAACTTCTCATTATTGATGACATAAGCATGGTATCAAACTTAATGCTTGCCTTTGTGCATTTAAGAATGCTGCATGGAGGAGCTTTGCGCGCATCCGTGATGGCCGCGTGAGCACAGGGCTCCCGAGACCCACGCCGCCTTCCGCATATATCCTGAACGATATCCTGATTATGAAGACGGGTTATTGTAGATGAAGCTAGGCTGATAGATTAGCTACTTTCAAAAATTGATTTGGACTTCGGGAACCGCTACTACGACAACCTGAACTTTTGAGGCCCACCCCATGGTGACGCCTGGGGCTCGAGTCGTTGCGACGCCCAGGCAGTGGTTGAACAACAACGGCCCGCTGGGCTCTGCTCATTGCCTTGGAGTTAACTTTCGGTTTCGCTTTTGGGTCTTGACCTTTTCCTATCCCAAGATCGATCTAGTTGACCGAGGTCTAGCCGAAATCTGTGGATCCACTGTGTGCCAACGGTCGCGAGTGTCTGTGTGCTGAGCTACAGCTGCTGGCGCCTGCTTTTGAAAACTCCGGTGGGTTGACCGCGAAGGGCCATTTTCACCAGGTCTCACAGGCCCCTCGGGGGCACATTGTCCAACATGGCGGGCAGGCCCGACAACGAGGAGCGGAAAACCAAGACGTCTCTTCGGGGGGGAACTATTCAAACGAACATCAAGGATCGATACACCCATCCCAAGGGGTCCCCCGGTTGTATGAATAGGACTCTGGAAGAGGCAAAGGAAGACCCGGCTGCATGGATCGAGTTGACTCTACAGGATGTCATGGGCCTCATTGCTGGTATTAAAACCTCCATTGGCCAGCAATATGAGGCTCTCGCCCTTAAGCTCGACACCGTAGCCGTTGATGTTAATTTGATTAGAGCTGACTTATCGAAGACAAATGAGAAGGTCAAATCCCTAGATCTAAAGACCTCCAGCCTCACAACCGATGTGTCCGACTTACAGACGGAGGTCGTCAATCTGCGATCCTCCAATGATCTCATGGCCCGTCGACTTGAGGATTTTGAAAATAGAGCGAGACGCAATAATGTGCGTATCATTGAGGTCCCTGAAAAATCGAAAAATCCCATCACAGATCTCCTTGAGGAGGACCTCATCCTAAATTACCTCGCCCCCTAAGGCCTAAGTAAGTTCTTTGCCGTGGAGCGGGCGCACCGAGTACCGGGTGGGAAGCCGAAGCCGGGTGCCCCTCCGAGGCCGATTATCGCAAGAATTTTCAACTTTAGAGACAGAGACGCTATCCTGCAGGCATCGCGGGTGGACGGCCCCGTGAAGTTTGAAAACACAACGGTGAGCTTCTACCCGGACTTTACCCAGTTCGTTCAGAGGCAAAGGTTGGGTTTTCAGGGGGTGAAGCTACGGTTGAGAGACATGGACTTGAAATATGCGATGTAATTTCCAACCAGGCTCCGTGTCGAATATGAGGACCGGACGTTTTTTTTGATCGTCCCGAGAGCGTGAGTGACTGGCTGGATACATTACCAATGCGGAGCAATCAAATGGAACACTCGGGTGGAGCAGAGGGTGGCGTGCCAGAGCAAGAATGACATTGTGGTTCCTTATTTCCGAACAATTAACTTACTATACAGCTTGGTTTGATGTCCCTCATACGTATGTGGTTTATTGTGGCATACCCGAGGGTGGCGGGGGGAGTGGGACTCTTTCCTCCTCTGGGTTTCTTTTTGTAGACTAGTTTAATGTTAGGGCGACAGGCAGACTGCAAGTTGGGGATGCTTTTGAGTCTAACGCAGGGGTGCAGGGTGGGGGGTATTGTAACGGGTCCATGTTGGGGAGTTTGGGTATGTTTCATTTTCTCTCAAGGCAACGTATTGTTTTATTCTTGGATCTGGGTACTTTGTTCGCTACGGGGTGGATTCTACATTCATTTCCGGGATGGGGGTAGTGGGTTAAAACTACTGTGTTGGAATGTCAATGGGTTGGGGGATAGGATAAAGCAGGGAGTAGTGTTGCAACTGTTGAGACGCCTCTCCCCTGATGTTGTGTTGTTGCAGGAGACGCACTTGATTGGAAACACTTGCCACGCCATGATATTGTCTTGCTGTACACTCTGGGTTCACTACTGGTTCTAGCGACGTGGGCATCCTAGTCAAGAACTCTCTCCCCTTGGAAATAGACAACATGATCCTTGATGACAGGGGGTGCTACGCTGCTCTCACAGGGAGGTGGGAGGGGAGGACTGTCTCACTGATTTCTGTATATGTCCCACCTGGTCTACAGACCTCGACTTTTGCTGATCTTGGGCGTGTGGTACTGGGGCTTTCGGATGGTATTGTAGATCGCTACCCCCCCCCCCCCAGAGACCTCACTAGGTCACAGTCTTGGTTAAGTGGGTTTTTGGAGACACTGGGTTTGGTAGACTGTTGGAGGTTGATGCATCCGGGGCAGATACAATACACCTTCCACTCTGGGGTCCACGGCAGTCTCTCTAGACTTGACTATGTTTTGATGCCGGCGGTGCAGGCCTCCTCTGTCAGGGAGATTAGACATCTGGCCCGGGTCTATCGGATCACTCCCCACTGCGACTCCAGATCGGCGCTAGTATGGGTTCCGAGGGACGGGTTGCCCCGATCAATCCCTGGTATCTTCGCAACCCCAAAACCAGTGCTGATTTGATTAAATCCCTGGACCAGTACTTTGCTGAGAACGAGGGGTCTGTGTCCTCTTCTGTGTCACTGTGGGAGGTATTTAAGACGGTCATCCAAGGACAGGCATTATTGTTTAAACGCTGGTGCCAAGAAAAGTAAAAACGAGGAGGTGGTCCGTTTAGAGACTGAAATAACTGAGCTAGAAAGGGATTTGGAACTGGGTGTGACTTGTAGCAAGCTTCATGCCCTCAGCCTTAAACAACTGGATTATAGGGCCCTGGTGACGGATGCCGCTAAAGTCATGAGTAGAGAGCAGCAGGGCAGACTGTATGATGTGGGCGATAAGGCTGGGAAACTGATTGCTTGGCTGGATAAACAAAAGGAGAGGGTGAGTCGTGTGGTTCCTTTGATTGAGAAACTTGATGGAGTGTGTGTGACTGATCCGACTGAGATTGTCGAATGTTTCGCGGAACATTTCCGTAATGTGTATTCCCCAGTCTCCGATAGACCAGAGGAAGACTCCCACCTGTTGCTGCGTGACATTGCATTGCGCCACCTGTCGGATTCAGATAGGGACCTAATGGACGCTGCATTCTCAGCTGACGAGGTGGCCCTCGCTATTCGCTCGGTGCGCTCGGGCAAAGCTATGGGCCCTAATGGTCTTCCCATCGAACTCTACAAGTTGCGTCCTGACAAAATGGCGCTGTATCTCCATGCTATGTTTCTACAGTCGCGAGACATCAGTTCCCTTCCTCGTGATCAGCGTCTTGCTACCATCGTGGTAATTCATAAGGAGGGGAAACCGCGGGATCGCTGTGCATCCTACATGCCCATTTCGCTCTTAAACGCCGAACCAAAGATTCTCACTAAGTTGCTGGCAAACCGCTTGATAAAAGTAATTAGTGACTTGATTCATCTGGATCAGTCCGGTTTCATCCAACACCGCAATACAGCACTTAACCTGAGGCGCTTGCACGGTGTTCTCGCGAGGGCGGCGTTGCAGCGTGAGCCTGCAATTTTGGTTTCCTTGGACAGTACGATGGCCTTTGATACGGTGGAGTGGCCGTACCTCTGGGCCGCTGTTGTGAAATTTGGTTTCGGCTGGGTGAAACTTTTGCATGAGGAGCCATTGGCAGAGGTGGTAGTGAATGTTCGAGTGTATAAGCCTTTTGTTCTTGGGGGAGGTACGCGGCAGGGCTGTCCGTTGTCCCCACTTCTTTTCACCCTTGCTTTGGAGCCCCTGGCTGCCTGGCTGCGATGGGAGCCTTTGATGAAGGATATTCAGTGGACCCCGGAATTCGAGGATCGCATATCGCTCTATGCTGACGACATTTTGTTGTATCTCACATCCCCTCGTAAGTCGTTGAATGTATTGTTTGATGTGCTCACCTCGTTTGGAAGGAACTCCGGCCTTGTGATCAATTGGACCAAGTCCTGTGTGTATGTGCTTTCGGGTGATACCCCCCCTTTGCCGCGCGATTGTCCCATCCAGGTGTCGCCAACGGGATTTAAGTACTTGGGGATTTTTATAACTTTAGATCCTGTGGCTCGTTATGATCGTAATTTGCTCCCTCCTCTACAGAGGTTAAAATCTGACGTTGTGGGCTGGCTCAGGCTACCGCTTTCACTACTTGGGAGCGCAGCTCTTTTTAAAATGATGTCCTTACCGCGATTTCTATATGCGCTCCAGAATACGTTTGATGTTATTCCGGCGAGTTGTTTTCGGGAGGTGGAGAGTTTGCAGAGACGATTGATCTGGGATGGACGCTCGAATATTGCTCTCGCCAAGCTCCCGCTTCCCTCGTACGATGGAGGTATAGCACTTCCGGATATCAGGCAATATTATTAGGCCTCTCAGTTGGGAGCGATTAATCATGGAGTGTATGGACCAGCCTCTAACCCTGCATTCGAGATGGATAAGTACTTGTTACCGGGCGGGGACTATAACAGGGCCTTTTATTCCAAAGCAGTGGGTAGGGAACTCTCGGGACCCACCAAGATAGCGGTACGAGTGTGGCATGATGCGAATGCGGCAACGGGATGGAGGGATCAACTGACCCGCGTGACTCCGCTTTATGCATCGAAAGACTAGGATGCCTGTGGAAGACGAAAGGATTCGAAAAGTGGGATGTGATTGGTATTAGTAGGGTGAGTGATCTATGGGTCAAGGGTAAAAGCAAGACCTTCGAGGCATTGAAGGTAGAGTATGAGCTGAATGATAGGGAATTCTTCCGTTATGCACAGATTACCCACTCATTGAGTTCAGTTTTTCCTGAGGGTACTGACATTCCCGAATCCTCCCCACTAGAAGATCGGGTGCTTGACGGCCACGTGCCCGACAGCACTATTTCTTTGATATACAAGAAATTGATTAATAATCGAAAGGATCTATTGGTACGACTCAGGGAGGTTTGGACCAGCGACGGTTTAGAGTTGGTTGACAAGGATTGGCAGTCGGCGCTATCCTCGCCAAAGGAGGTCGTGATTCCGGCCCGTCTCCGACTCGTTCAACTTAAAATCCTACATCGGATATATGTCACTGGCCCGTGCTTGATTCATATGGGCTATTCAGTGGATGGGTTATGTAAGCATGGTTGTGGACTGGTCGGAACCTTCCTCCATATAATTTGGGAGTGTCCAGGGGTGGTGGCATTCTGGAATCGTGTACATGCGGTGATGGAAAGAGTCACGGGGGTAGCAATATTGCCCAAAGCAAGGCGTTGCCTGTTCAATGTCTGGGAACCGAATGACTATGACGTGGCACAGACGCAGTGGGCGACCCTTTGGAATATGATTGCTAAGAGAGACATTGCGCAGTTGTGGGGCTCCCAGCGGCCGCCTACGGTCTTGGCATGGAAGGAGAACATGGACTGGTGTATGTTTAGGGAGAAGACGGTGTATGTGCCACGGGGTAGACCCAGGAAATGGAATAAAATTTGGAGCCAGTGGAACTCCTACCGTGGAAATGTATGCACGCCTCCATTCGTGGAGACCCCATAGGTCCCCCTTTCCCCCTGACCCGGCACTCCAAGTCTTGTGAAGCTTTTATGACCACTGATTCTGTTTCCTCAATGCCCCCCTTGCATCAATGATGTTTGTATTATATTGTACTGCAGTTTCCTTGAACACATGTCAGAATGTATTGACTTATTGCCTTGTGTATAAGTTCTTTTTCATTAATAAAATAACAATTATACAAAAAAAAGAATGCTGCAAACTCTTAAAACAGAGTACCATATATAAGTCTCAATTTATTTAAGGCACAGACAATTGCACTATGTCCTCAGATTCTGTTAACTGTACAACATAACATTCATCAATGTTTGTGTCGAGTAGCACCTTCAATAGACATTGCAGACATCAGGATTCACAACTTCAATTCAGCTTTCCTTCTACATTAATGACAGCATTGAATCCAGCCTTGCTTTACTTAAGGCAGAGACAATTTTACTCTGTCATCACATTCTGTTAACTGTACAAAATAGCATTCATCAATGTTTGTGTCAATTAGTACCTTTGATCTACACTGTGGACAGCCGAGTTCACAACTTGAATTCAACTTTCCTTCTACATTAAGGACAGCATTGTATTCAGCCTTGCTTTCCTTAAGGCATAGACAATTGTACTGTATCCTCGCATTCTGTTAACTGTGACAAAATAGCATTCATCGATCTTTCTGTCAACAACTACCTTCAATCTACACTGCGGACAGCTGGGTTCATAACTTGCATTGACCAATCTTTCTGTCAACAACTATCTTCAATCACACTGTGGACAGCTGAGTTCACAACTTGAATTCAACTTTCCTTCTACATTAAGGACAGCATTGCATTTAGCCTTGCTTTCCTTAAGGCACACACAATTATACTGTATCCTGAGATTCTATTATCTGTGACTAAATGCAATTTATCGACCTTTGTGCCCACAACTGCCTTCAATCTACACTACAGACAGCTCAGTTTACAACTTCAATTGAGCTTTCCTTCTACATTAAGGACAGTATTGTTTTCAGCCTTGCTTTCCTTATGAAAGAGACAATTATACTGTGTCCTCAGATACTGTTAACTAAGACAAAATAGTATTTATCAATCTTTGTGTCAACAACTGCTTTCAATCTACACTACAGACACCTGCATTCACAACTTCAATTCAGCTTACTTCTATATTGAGGACAGCATTGTATTTTGCTTTCCTTAAGGCACACACAATTATACTGTATCCTGAGATTCTATTATCTGTGACTAAATGGCATTCATCTACCTTTGTGTCAACAACTGCCTTCAATCTACACTGCGGACAGAAGGGTTCACAACTTCAACTCAGCTTTAGAACTAAAATTATCTTCAATATCTTCAATATCTGTCCTTACAACAACCTTCAATATCTTCTGTGATCAGTAAAAATTTAAACTTCATAGCACGAGCTCCACTACTACACAAAACATGTAATTCAGCCTCGCTTTATTTAAGGTAGAGACTAATTGATTTTATGTCTTCCAGTTTTATAAAAAATGTCACAAATAGTATTCATCTATAACTGCTCACTAATATTGGAGGCCAAGGACAAACACCATGGTATCTATGGCACGAAATCTCATCTATCAGAGAAAAAATTTGCGCAGGGTAAAATGAAAGTAACAGGTATAATAAAAATAATGGAGAAAAACTACTAAAATGGCGGTTGGACGGAGTATGTAATCAACATTTGGCGCCTCAACACTACATTTTCAAATACATATACATACAATATGTTTATTATTATATTACAAAAGTATAGCACCGGATGACACACATGACCCGGGAAAAGAAAGCAGCAAATTTAATACCTAAAATCAGGAGAGGTTTGCTCGGCGAACTTGAAGTAAAAGAAAAAAAAGTGCACTTGCAAACAAGGCTGCGCAAGCGAAGAGAGTACAACTGATGCAGGAAAAATAAACAGAACGTTTTACATACTGTCATAGAAAAATAGCTCTAAAAATTGCCCCCGTAATTTGCCCCCCCCCGGGACCTAATAAACAAAACGGACTTCAAGTTTTTTTTCACCTTTTCCCGTACTGCACGAGAACCCCGCCATTTTTTATTTTTTTTAAATAAAAATTGAGCCTAAAGATCCATGTACCACCCCCCTGACAAAGACTACAGGGTCAGAATGTTTCTACCCTGCCCCTTTTCCTTTTCTCAACTTTGTTTTACTGTTTTCTTGTGACTCAGCTCTTGCGACAAACAAGATGGCTGCCAACATTTCCTGTTTTGGAGTATTGACAACGAATCAGCATGCAACTCTTGCTCGTCATTGTACATATTTCCATATGCGTATGCCTCTATTTTTTAAAAAATAAAAATAAAAAAATAGAGCCTAAACATCCATGTACGACCCCCTGAGCAAGCTTAGAGGGTCAGAATGTTTGTAGCCTACCCCCTTCCGTTATTTCCCAACTTTGCTTTCCTGTTTTCTTGTGACTTGGTTCTAGCAAGGCACAAGATGGCCGCCAACACTTCCTGGTTTCGAGTGTTGACAGACAGTTCACAGCCAATCAGCATGCAGCTTCCGCTCGTAATTGAACAGATTTAATTTTGCGTGCTGAACTCCATCTCTAGATATCGCTATGATTTTATTTGCAATTTTCTCAAAAACTACTGAATGGATTTACACCATTTAACAAAAAGCACAATCTGCGAACAGGACTCTACCTCTCTGCCAAATTTTGTGTAATTACGTTCAGCCGTTCGGGCTGTAGCCCTGGCTAAAGATCCCTAAGGAAAATTGCATGGGGAAAACACGTTTTGGGACCCCCCTTTTTTCTGGGCCCCCACTTGACGAATCAGCCCCAAACTTTCAGGGTAGAGGCGGAACCAAGAAGGCCATTTTCTTGGAGAAATTCACGAAGATTCCTTCTCCGGCGTCAAAGTTATTCCAAATAGAATGTTGTGGATTTCCTATGAAAAGAAGGTCCTAACTATAACTACGTACTGGCAACCGTAAGTAGGTAATATATATATATAAATTCTATTGTGAATAACTTTGGCGCCGGTTGACGAATCTGCCTAAAAATTTCCTCAAATTTGCCTCACAAAGCTCCGGTCCTTCCTTAAAAGTTTGGAGGGGATTCGTCAAGCGGGGGCCGAGATAAAAGGGGGTCCCAAAACGTGTTTCCCCATGTTAATTTCCATAGGGCGGTCGACCTCACTTTTAGCCCGAACGGCTGAATGGATTTCCACCAAACTTGGCAAATTTGTAGGGACTGGTAGCCCGGTGTGCCTTTGCTATGTCTCAAGAAATGTGCTCCAGTGGTTTTTGAGTAATTTAGGTTCAAAAAAATATATATATCTATGTCCGTGCCCCGGTACGCACACCGGGGCGCGCTCCGGGCGCGCCACGCGAGGTGCGCACGGAAAGCTGATTGGCTCTCAGGTGTCTGTAAACATTTGAAACAGTCCGGAGCGGCCGCCATCTTGTGTCTTGGTAGGATCGAGATACAAGAGGTGGCAAAAACAAAGGGGGAAATGACCATAAGGGGGCAGAGTAGACCCCCCCTGACCCCCTAGGTTTGATGTGGGGGCTATAAATAGCTTTTTGATTTGCGTGGGGGGAGCGCCCGTTACACGCACCGCGGAGCATACCGGGGAGCGTTCCATGGGGAAAAAAGAATGATAGAGTTTTTTAAAAATGTTGCCTTTTTTATAATTTGGAGGTAGTTCTAAAAAGAACTGCTTTTTTTCTTCTTTTTGTTGTTTTATATTTTTTTATGTTTTTTGAACATTTTGTACTTTTTTTGGCTTTTTTGAACTATTTTGTATTTTTTTTCTTATTTTTATGGGGAGAAACAAAAAACAGGGAATTGAAAATGGCTCAACTGGTATAAAAAATAATTAGGAAAAAATTAGGGTTTTTTGGGGCAATTGTGGTTGTCACCAGCAAGGAGGATGAGCTTTAGGCTCTGCTCACCATAGGAGATGGTCTTACCACAAAAAATACCGGTGACCCTAAATTATCCAAACCGTGGTTGTATGCAAGGGATTGTCTCCCTTGTCTCTGGTCCTGATGGAGTGGGTTGTTTTCGTTTGGAGGTGCTGGGTGTAGATTGGGGAGGGTTGCTGGCCAGTTCTCTCATCTCTGCGGCAGCGTAGTTGTTCGGATGCTTGCGCTGCATGTGCCTAATCATGGTATTATTCCCAAATGAATATTTTTTATTTGGGTTACTCCTTGAAAGTTCCAGGTCACAGATAAGGCAAGTCACCTTTGCCGCACTGACTTTTTTTTTTCCCTCAGGGATGGAAAACAACTCCTATACAATGTGTGGCTTGGGTTGGTATGGGGTATTGTGTTCTTCCAGCCACCTCCTCCTGCTCCCCTCCTCCTCTTCCTCCTCCTCCTCTTCTTCTTGACCACCAATGTGATGTTGTGGTGGTCCTCTTGGTGGTGGTGGTGGTGGTGCAGATGCTCCAGCTGATGCTGCTACTGTAGCCATTTCAAAGTACAAAATATACCTCAAAGATTTCAAAACAAGTCTTCCTCAGTCATAGGACAAAGTCAGAATAAGGAAAGAAGGTGGGGCTTTCATCATTTGGAAAAAAAAATGTCCTGAACCAATGAGAAGTGTTATTTTCAGGTCACAAGACCAGGAGTTTCATCATTATGAAACCAAAACTGTTCTGCACCAATTAAAAGTGTTATTTTCAGGTCACATGACCCGACGCGCTTACGAGATGCGCCCCCGTTGTGCGATGCGTCCGTATGCGCTCAAGTGCTTCCGGGTGCGTTTACGCCGTGCGTATCACGTGGACACGGCTACGCGGTATGTCACAATGATGTTTTTGGCCGCGGCATTGGCGCTAACGGGACGCTCCCCGGTGCGTGACCCGGGGCGCTTCAAACAACTACGCTTTCCGGGGCGCTCACCGGGGCGTGCCCCGGGAGTGCTCCAGGGCAAAAAAAAATATATATATACATTAAAAAATAGTTTGAAATGCAAATATAATATATGATTCATTCATTTTCAAAAATATTAAATTTCATAGCTATAGACATTTGCTATTAACAACATTTTGATATTCACTGAAAAAAACATAGGTTTGGGGCCTTATATATAGTTAGGAATTAGCATTTAAAAAACCTATGAAATTCACTGAAAAACCATAGGTTTCACACCAGTTATAGTTAGGAATTAGCATTTAAAAAACCTATTAAATTCACTGAAAAAACCATAGGTTTCACACCAGTTATAGTTATCTGGAAATTTTACTGACATAAAACCATTGAAATTCCCATGTTATAGTTAGTTGGACTCACTATAACTTGCGCGCCTGCAATGCACTGCTGATGACGTCACATATTATATCACTCATGACATGGTCAGTGACATCACTCATGACATCACTGATGACACCATCCTTGTGACAGAGTGACAGACCTCCTTTCAGTGTAATGTAACCCTTGAAACACATATTCAAAAATAGGAACTAACATTTTCAAAAAAATTGAGATACCCATACCAGTTACAACAACCGATTCAGTAATTCCACCATCTATGTACAAATCCACTCATTCACCAACAGTTCTATATAGTCACTCATACATATACTCACTCATTATATGTAGTGATACACATATACATCCTGTTACACACCGACAGTCTTCCAAAAGTTACTCACACACATACTCACACATGCAAATAAACTATTGAACATCCATTTATTAGCATATATAACTATACACACACTACCACCTTACTTTTAAGGAAACTTACACATACTTACTCTCTTAAACAATCACTTATAGAAACACATACTTATTAAAACAGGAACTCTTACAATCTCTCATTCTCAAATATACTCACTTATATACATCAATACTCACATATACTAGATTAAAACATATGTTGTTACTGATAAAGACACTAGTGAGACAGTCATTCACTCACTAACACACACATATACACACTGATCCACCCATACAGTCCTGCACATATGTTGTGTTCAAAACACATACAAACAGCGAGTCAGCCACCAACCCATGCAGCCACCTATACACAAAGTGAAACACTGATACATATATTTCAATATTTAAAAGTTACTCGCTAATATATGTATTCACTAAGATACACTTAATAAGGCAGTTAACAAATCATTTTTGTAGAAAAAAAAACATTTACACACTTACTTAAACATTTATTCTTCCATCGACCTTTTTCATATACATATATAAAACATATTTATTTTTCAGAAAGACACACATTCCCTGGATGGTGTCATCAGTGATGTCATGAGTGATGTCACTGACCATGTCATGAGTGATGTAAAATGTGACGTCATCAGCAGTGCATTGCAGGCCCGCAAGTTATAGTGAGTCCAACTAAAAATAACGTGGGAATTTCAATGGTTTTATGTCAGTAAAATTTCCAGCTAACTATAACTGGTGTGAAACCTATGGTTTTTTCAGTGAATATATATATATTCACTGAAAAAACCATAGGTTATAGACCATATATAGTTAGGAATTAGCATTTACAAAACCTTAAAAATTCACTGAAAAAACCATAGGTTATAGACCATATATAGTTAGGGATTAGCATTTACAAAACCTTATTTACCTCGCACAAAACCATTGAAATTCGCATACATACTTAGTTGCACTAACTATATATCATGCACCCGCAATCCACTGCTGATGATGTCACATATTACATCATTCATGACATGGTCAGTGACATCACAGATGACATCACTGATGACATCTCTAATGACATCACTGATGACATCACTGATGACAACATCCAGTGACTGTATGTTTCTGTAAAGTTAAACTATGTCTTACATATTGGAGAATCAGTGAATGTATAAGTGTCTGGATGAAGGATTTAGTAGGTGCATGACTGACTGTATGAGTGAGTGATTAAATGTGTCTCACTGAGTGCATGGGTTAGTGACTAAACTGTCTTAATTTGTGCATCTTTATCTCTGTTGTTCTGTAAACTGCAGCATGTGTTGATCAGTAGCTATACGAGTAACTATATGGATTATTGATTGGTTGCCCAAGTATTTCTATAGGAGACTGAGTTTGTGTGTGGGTGGCTTGGAGGTGTATGACTCTGTGCATAGATGTGTGAGCAGTTGATTCACTAGATGTATGGGTTCAAAAGTGCATGTGGAAACAGCTGTATGGGCGGTTGACTGTGTGCATGAGTGTATTGGTGATTGAATGGATATCTCAGTGCTACATGTCAAAGTAAGTACATATGTAAAACACAGTACATGTGAGAGTTGACATATATTAATAACTGTGCATAAGAGCCAGTAAATGGGTGAGTGGCTGTATGGATCATTGTGAACTTGTATCAGGGATTGTATAAGAGAGTAAATATGTGTTAGTATATGTTTGAATAAGTAAGGTGTGTATAACTGTATAGTTGAGGAAATGGAGGTGTGATTGATTCTTGGCATGACTGACTAGGTGTGTGAGTAACTCCATGGATGAGTGACAGTCTGTAAGTGTCTGTTTACACTGATTGTATCTAAGGTTATATTAGAGTCTGAAGAGGTTCATTGTATTATCGCATAAATGATATCATCAGTGATGTGATCAGTAAGGTCAAATGAAATGTCATCAGTGATGTCACCAGTGATGTCATTTGAGATGTCATCAGTGATGTCATCAGTGATGTCATTTGAGATGTCATCAGTGATGTCATCAGTGATGTCACTGACCATGTCATGAATGATGTAATATGTGACATCATCAGCAGTGGATTGCGGGTGCGCTATATATAGTTAGTGCATTTTTTGTGGCCAATTGATTTGCTACAGGGAGAGTAGCATACATTTAATCAACACAGCTATTGACAATCACAAATGTCCAAAACGCCCCAGAAAATAATTTATCTTTTTTTTTGTTGCTCCTGTTGAGCCCTTTATAATGAATCATTCTCTTTCCCCTCCCCCCCAAAAAAAACAAAAAATATATAAAACCGTTCAAAAAATACAAAAAAAGTAAAAAAATGTTCAGAAAAATAATAAAAAAATATAAAACAACAAAAATAATTTTAAAAAAGTTCTTTTCAGAACTACCTCCCCTTTATAAGAAATTGCTAGAATGTTTATCACTCTGGCAACCTCTATTTCTTTTGATTCGCTTCCCGGTTCGCGCGCCGGTACGCGAGCCGGAAGCGAACCAGAATTTTTATTTTTTTTTAAAAAGAAGAGTAAGTATGAGGGAAGTAATGTTAAAAGAAAGACAGCTAGAGGGAGTAACACAGAGATACTGTTTAATAGATCTATTTACCGAAGAAAAGATGTAAGAGGGTATAATTGTGAAAAACAAAATAGATAATGAAGTGAAAGAAAAAAAGGAGAGTAGAAGAATAATAAACAAGAGTTTCTTAGAGAATGTGAGTGAATGTTCAAATTTAGAAGAAATACAGTAAAGGATGTGGCATGAGAGGTAGGGATAGAACCGGACTAAAAGAACAATCCTGAGGGAAAGTGTTAAGAAAACAGTGAGCGAAAGTAAATAGGAATAAAACAAGATGTATAACAGTGACTAAGGTTAAAACATGTGGAATACAAATTGGAAAGAGAGGGGACCCCTACAAACTAGTGGCTTGCTAATCGTAGGGAATGCGACAGACATAAGTTGAGAAGAAAAATAGCAAACCAAATGATAATATTAATGCCCTTATTGCAACCTCATTTTACATATTCATTACATTAACAGTAATAATTCGCTTGGACAGCAATGTATGAAAAATATATGATTATTTTATTTTTCTTGTTATTTGTTTCATTTTTATGTCTTTTTTTCCCATTTTGAGCAATACATTTTTATATTTTTTCCATAAAATGTATATTCATTAAATTCATAGAACAATTATAGATAATACAAACAACAATAAATAACATGCAATATCTATTGTAAACAAAGACACACAACAATATACATGTAAGTACAAAAACAGTGCTGTATGATATGTTCGGTCGCTGGAAAATGTTTTGAAGGCAAATGCGGTAGAATAGAACACAACGCGTTTCGGCCAGAGGCCTTCATCAGGTGGCCGTCATTTCGTTTTTAACAGAGACAGGTGTACAACAAATTCTGAAATTAATTATCCTGTAGAGAAGATTCCAGTTATTTCATAAATCAGAAGTTCTATGGTTTTTAATACCAGGCAGGTTTCAGCAGGAATAATGTAGCACTGATATTTGCTGTTGCCACTTCTTATTTTGAGTCAAGGTTACTCATAGGTGTATTTTTAAGTCGAATGATGATTCATAGGCATAACTTATTTCGCTTCAAATTGGTTCCACAGTAATAATCTTCAGAATGACTACGATGAACGAAGGGTAATTTCCTAATGATTATGTCTTCGTTTTGTATAACTTCACACACACCATTTCTTGTTATAACTGGTGGGAAGGATTGGTCTCACTAAATAACCTCTTCAAAGTTTTGGTATCTTGCGGATGTATGCGCTTCTCCGTAGTCAGGGGGGTCTGCTGGTGTGCACTGCCAGTGAAGTCATTCTGAAGATTATTACTGTGGAACCAATTTGAAGCGAAATAAGTTATGCCTATGAATCATCATTCGACTTAAAAATACACCTATGAGTAACCTTGACTGAAAATAAGAAGTGGCAACAGCAAATATCAGTGCTACATTATTCCTGCTGAAACCTGCCTGGTATTAAAAACCATAGAACTTCTGATTTATGAAATAACTGGAATCTTCTCTACAGGATAATTAATTTCAGAATTTGTTGTACACCTGTCTCTGTTAAAAACGAAATGACGGCCACCTGATGAAGGCCTCAGGCCGAAACGCTTTGTGTTCTATTCTACCGCATTTGCTTTCAAAACATTTTCCAGCGACCGAACATATCGTACAGCACTGTTTTTGTACTTACATGTATATTGCTGTGTGTCTTTGTTTACAATAGATATTGCATGTTATTTATTGTTGTTTGTATTAACTATAATTTTCTATGAATTTAATGAATATACATTTTATGGAAAAAATATAAAAATGTATTGCTCAAAATGGGAAAAAAAGACATAAAAATGAAACAAATAACCAGAAAAATAAAATAATCATATATTTTTCATACATTGCTGTCCAAGCGAATTATTACTGTTAATGTAATGAATATGTAAAATGAGGTTGCAATAAGGGCATTAATATTATCATTTGGTTTGCTATTTTTCTTCTCAACTTAAAACATGTGGAATAACAGAGAGAAAAAACAGAAAGCAGAAAAGAAGAAGTGACAGAAAATGAATGATTGATACAGCAAAGAAATGTAAATAACATAGTGTGCTTGAACTACAGGGAGAAAGCATAATAAACAAGTAGTGAAAGATTGATGAGTCAGAGACAGTGAGAGTAATAGAGACGGAGTGAGTGAACAAGAGTGAGGAACTATGAGAACAGAGGGACTGAGAAAAGGAGTGGAAGGAGTAGAGTAAGTAAGTAATACAAAAAGGAATGAGGGAAGTAGCAAAGGCAGGAAACTGAGGATTAAAGAAATGAAGCAGTGGAACTAATAAAAGTTAAATGTGAAAGAGATGTAACGGAATGAGTACTAAACACTTACCCTATAATTATCGTTAACTTAGTCACTTGTTATTTTTATACTTTCAATCTGTGAATGAAAGAACAAAAATTTTAAAATTGATAGAAGGTAGTAAAAGATGAGTGAGCATGAGACAAGATGAGTACATATTAAAAATCACAATTCAAAGTACAGAATGAATTATACATATTAAATGGTTTATTTTTGCTGTTCTCAGAATATATCAAATTTCACTAAAAACAATGAGTTGAAGGTATTCATCATATAACAGCGGGGGACAAAAACACAATCAAAATGATTGTGTTTAAAAAACCCATATAATATAACCAATCAGAAATCAGAACTCCTCAAAAGTAACTTACTTTCCATGACGTCAAAGGATGTCCTATGAACAGCTTATACTCTGTTGTGCTGTTATTATTTTCTGCCCGCCACTTTCTGAAAGATAGGCTCCATCGTTTTAAGAAAAAAGAGACATACAAAGCAATTTAAAACAGCACACCAAATTACAGTAACACCTAGAATCATTATAATCCAGTTACCTACCCTAAATTCTCACTTCTGAAAACAAGTCAAAAGGCAACATTGCTTCATAGTCAAATAGTAATCATTACCGAAAGACCAGCCTTTTTTTACATTTTTTCAAATAAGCTGTGTAATAGCCTGATGTTGTCAAAGGACCATCATGTCATATAATAGCTGCAGTTACAAATGTTCTTCCTGAAATCGACGACTGTGTAGCCAAAACATTTTTAATTAGACTTGACAACTTATTTACATCCGGTTTATATAGTTGGAATTGTAAAATGGCATTTCACCCATAAGTTTCTATAAATAATGTGGACAGCATTGCAGACTTACATTACCTCTACTCCTTCTTTTGATCTGCTGCTTGAATTAGCTTATTAAAACAAACAATTTTCGCTCTGTGCTACACTTATCCACAAGGCTATATAGTGTAGGAGCCATTAGAACCTCTTGAAATTCCTTAGAACAAATCCTGAGGTTCCTTCCCTAAAATTTTGGTTGTAAGAACACCAGGTAAGAATTTTCAAGGTGAAAAGGCAATCTTTTTTTGAAAGTTAAAACAGAATCATTGCAGAATGACCAGTCGTTTCCAGACTTCAAATAAGTTGTGTAATGTCCTGATGTTGTTGAAGGACCCTCATGATATATAATTGCTGCAGTTAGAAAAGTCCTTCCTGATATTGACAACTGAGAAGCCACAAAATTATTAACTAAAGTTGTCAATTTTGTTCCATCCGGTCTACATCGTTGGAACATTAAAATGACATACTGGCCATATCTTCGTATAAATAATGTGGACTGCATTGCAGACTTACATTGGCTACACTCCATGTTTTGATCGGCTGCTTTTACTAGCTTATTAAAGGATACTGATTTACTGTCCGGCAAAGTTAAATATATAAATCTTTCTGAGTCTACACTAGTAGTACTTGATAACGTACAATTCTCGCAGTCATGCTGCCATTGATAAGAAAGGCCAAACAGATAATCTACATCTACACCTTCATCTTGCAATACATTAAGCATATACATTAAAAACTCCTGACAATCTTGCTGAATATTTTGAGAGAATTGTGTTTGACCTGAACATTTGTCCAACAGATTTCGAATTTCAGACACACTTTCTACTCTTGTTCTATCAGCGCTACATTTCTCTAACACAGAATTCAACAAACAGCAAAAACTTTGATCCGAATTGATCACAATCTGTTCTTTTAGTTTCTAGAGAAAAGACAACATTAACCACTACATTAGCATAGCAGTTCAAACAGGAACTATTTTCAAATTGAAAACAAACAACATCTTCAACAGAATTCATTTTCTTTCTGCTTACAATTTTGGGTTCATCGACTTTTGGTCTTTTTGCTAAAACCTCCCTACTATTAGTGATATTTCTTCGTTTCCGGCCTACCACATGTTTCTCAAACAAAGGATATTGAGGCAAATGTGGCGCATACTCTCTTCTTAACCTATTGTATTCCATAACACAATCTAGATCTGCACAAATGTTTGTGACATCACACTCAATCAAGTACAAACCCGATAAAGTTCTGACTCGTGACAATGCTACATAAGCCATACCCTCCTTGAACACAGAACTGCCAATATTCACCAAAGCACTGTCTACACTTAAACCTTGTGATTTATGGATTGTCACCGCATATGCCAAGCAAACAGGAAATTGCTTACGGCGAACATATAAGTCTTTTACAAGCAAAAACCTAGCTGTGCAACGACCAATTAGCTGTACTTCCTCAATGCCATCAAATTTATTTTTTTTAAATTCAATTCCATCTCTATTTCTGTATTTCTCAAAATCAACAACAATACCCATTGATCCATTTACCAGACCTCTTTCAACATGTAAATTCCTTCTTAAAATGATACGGCAATTTAAGCACACATTCAGAGTCTTTTCAAAACCAGCAGTTTTAGATATAGTCTTCTCTAATGAATCCAATTTAGATTTCAAACTCTCAGACAAAACAATTGTTGCACCCATATGCTCTATTCTGTCAATAGCTTCCAGCTTCACAATCTCTTGGTTTTCTAAATTCAACATTTTGTTGTTGAAGATGGAACATTCTGCAAGAGTTGGCATCAAACATATTCCCGATTTCTTCTCAGTAATTTTATGAAAAATATTCTCTGGCAGATCGTCTTCTTCTTCAACATCGTCAAGGAATTTACCAATCCCTCGGCCAACTCCAACGACATCACCCCCTCTCAAGTCCTCTGCGACTCCCTAGCCTCATTCTTCCACAACAAAATTGCAGACATCCACAACAGCTTCAACAACCAACCCGGAGACCAACCCACCCAACCATATGCTGAACATTCTCCCCCCTTGAACACCCTCAACGAGTGGAGCCCAATCTCCACTGAGGAAACCATCCGCCTGATGAACTCCATCCACTCAGGATCCCCCACAGACCCATGCCCTCACCACATCTTCAACAAAGCAGACTCCGTCATAGCACCGCACCTCCGAGATGTCATCAACTGCTCCTTCAACTCCGCCACCTTCCCGGAAAGCTGGAAACACGCTGAACTCACCGCCCTTCTGAAAAAACCACAGCGGACCCCACCGAACTCAAAAATTACCGCCCCATCTCGCTCCTTCCATTCCCGGCCAAAGTAATCGAGAAAGCTGTCAACAACCAGCTCGCCGCTTTCCTCGAAGCCAACAAATCCCTCGACTCCTCACAATCTGGCTTCCGAGCAAAACACAGCACTGAGACCGCCCTCATCGCAGCAACAGACGACATTCGAACTCTACTGGACAATGGAGACACAGTCGCCCTCATCCTCCTCGACCTCTCTGCAGCCTTCGACACAGTCTGCCACAACACCCTTTTACAACGCCTCAGAAACATCGAAATACAAGGAAAAGCACTGGATTGGATCACTTCGTTCCTCTCCGGAAGAACTTAGAAAGTCCGCCTCCCACCATTCAAGTCAGAGGCCACTGAAGTCATCTGCGGTGTACCACAAGGATCTTCACTCAGCCCCACCCTTTTCAACGTTTACATGAGCCCCCTCGCGGCCATCGCCCGCCAACACAACCTCAACATCATCTCTTACGCGGATGACACTCAACTGATCCTTTCTCTCACCAATGACCACAGCACCGCCAAAACTAACCTACACGAAGGAATGAAAGAAGTTGCCGAATGGATGAAACACAGCCGTCTGAAACTGAACTCAGATAAAACAGAAGTCCTCATCTTAGGTACATCCCCCTCGGCATGGGACGACTCTTGGTGGCCGGTAGCCCTTGGAAAAGCACACATCCCGACAGACCACGCACGGAACCTAGGCGTTATCCTGGACTCTTCACTCTCAATGAACAGACAAGTCAGCACCGTATCCTCATCCTGCTTCAATATTCTCCGCATGCTCAAAAAAACATTTCGCTGGATCCCCACCGAAACCATAAAAACAGTCACCCATGCTCTGGTCACGAGCCGACTGGACTACGGAAACACCCTCTATGCAGGTACTACCGCTAAACTCCAGAAGAAACTCCAACGAATCCAAAACGCCTCAGCCAGGATCATATTAGACATCCCGCGCAACGAACACATCTCTGGCCACCTGAAAGACCTCCACTGGCTACCTGTCAATAAGAGGATCACTTTCCGACTGCTAACCCACGCACACAAATCACTCTACGACATCGGACCAGAATGCCTCAACTCACGACTGTCCTTCTACACCCCCTCCCGCCAACTACGCTCTTCCAGCCAAGCCCTCGCCACTGTACCTCGCATCCACAAGACCACCATGGGAGGCAGATCCTTCTCATACCTGGCTGCTAAAACATGGAACTCACTCCCCACTTACCTTCGCCTTACCCAGAACCACCTAGCATTCAGAAAGCAACTTAAAACGTGGATATTTGACAAGTAATCCTCCTCCCCTCCCTAAGCGCCTTGAGACCCTCTGGGTATGTAGTGCGCTATATAAATTCTTTGACTTGACTTGACTTGACTTCTGGATACAAATTTGACAGTAATCGTGCATGTAAAGCTTCTTTCCCACGCTCAGTCACTTTCCCGATTCTAACATCTCGTAGAATATTCTTGTAATCTTCATCCTTCGCCTGACGCATATTTTCACGCAGCTCAGCATAATTGAAGTTTAACAATATGTTAACGTTGCCAATGCTCCCTAGGCACTTCCTGGTATCTTCATGCGTAAGCAGTTTAAACACTGGTTGTCCTTTCACTGGTGTCAGCTGCAGAAGATCACCGAAAACAATGATGTGTTTGCCACCAAATAACACATCATACTCTGTTTGACATTGGAAACCATGCTTACTTCATCAATGATAAGAAGTTTCATCTTCTTCAGGACTCTAGATACTTCACAACAAGCATCTCCCAATAACTTGTGGTATTGTAATTTGTTATCATGCTCCACTTACAGCATCAGTAGCCGATGCAAAGTAAAACCTTTAATATTATGTGCTGCCAGTCCAGTTGGAGCGGTGACAACACAAGACAGTGATGACTCAGTTCTTTTCTGCAGATAACATGAAATTGCTTTAATGAGGAAACTTTTTCCAGTTCCTGCTTTTCCACTCACGTACAGTCGGACAGGCTTCAACGACGTACATGAGCACTCTTTCTTCTCATCACTTAATCCATGATCAATTTGGCTGGTAACTTCGTCATATATTTTCCTCTAACGTTGAGTTGTCTTTCGAAATCTTCTAAGTTAACCACATCCTCCTGAGCATGTGCCATGGCTCTTTCCACTTCAATCATGGCAGTGGCAGCTTCATTTTCGATAACTGGTCCTCCTAGTGGATCCTGACTCAATGAAACAGAACTCTGACTGTCCTGAGAACTGTCTCTAGCAATCTCGGCTGCTATTGTTGCTTCCTGCTCGATTTCTGCAGTCAACATTTCTAGATATTTTGGAAAAACAGGACATTCTATGGACTCCTTGGCTGCATTGAAAGAGTCTTGGTAACAGAGGAAATCTCCAAGCAGTTCCTCTTCTGCACGCCATGGCTTGAAAAGTTGCAAAAGAGCTAAATAGAAAAACTCTTTTCTTTCTGGAGATTCACAATCCAATTTTCGATGATTTACCAATAGACATTTTTTTTGCTTGACCAGACATCCCTCACTTCCAATTACAGCATACACTCCTTTATCAATATCTTCTGTGATGTTCCTCTTGAAAATGTAATTTTGTAGAACCTCATACAGACAAACATTCTCCAGGTGACTGCTTCTATTTGGATAATATGTATCCAACATGTTGGTCTTCAAAATATCTGTACTGCTTGGCTTCTTCTACGCCAAATACTCAATTTCTCGTACAGGTTTGAGAACTCGATTACGCGTTGCAGCAAGACCAAGACTTGCCCAAATGATACTCCTAGATTTGGCATAGAGACTTGCTGAAGATAACCGGTCAGAACATTCGTAAGCTCCGATTTCTCGATGCGACAACATCTTCAGACTGAAACTGTACAACTTCTAACTGAGGCTCTTTTCATGGGAAATGTCCTCCCACATATCCTTGAGTTCTGTCTTTTCTTTTTTTGTGATGTAAGACATCACATACCGAGCCACAGCCATACAGTTGTCAGCCACAAACTGTATATCCATGTTAGCATTCCACATGGACAAAATCACTGGGTTGTAGTCATTGATGTTCTTGGACTCTTTGTTTCTCTTCAAATTGTATGTATTTTTGGGTGATTTCCTTGTCACATTATGTTGCAGCGAAGACATCAAATTGTTCACTCTTCCTTTAGATATCACCAATCGTGGAAATCCAAAACGACATTTTGTATAGTACTTGTTCTTGTTTCTGAATTTACGATGACAGTACTTTCCACAACAATGGCTTTGAAACCGTAAAACTTGTTCTCTTAGACTTTTGTCTTCCTTTGTCTTTGGAACAGCACATGTAGAATACTGTTCTATGAAATTCATCACTAAGTCATCCGGATCTGTTCCAAATTTGGGTGCATCTTTGATCCATAGCAGCATATGTATATGAAGAGCACCTCATGCTTGATACTCCTTTCTCCAGAAGAAATCCAACACCTCTCCAAGAGGTGGATTTTTCTTGCTCGTGATGAAAGACATCATAGCTTCAAATCTATGATTGAAGTACCTGCATACATTCACTGGATCCAAAGAGCACAGTTCTCCGGGTGTCTTGAATTCAATATTTTCAATGTTTCCATTTGCCTCTCGTAGAAATTCAAGTAAGTCTTCCCAGCCATACTCAGCACAGCTGAGAGTGAGGAACCATGTGGGAGTTCCTAAGTTCCTCAGCATACATTTTAAGTCACCATGATGACGGAACCAATACTCATTAGTACCACGCTGACATGCCATCAGATTAATCAGGTGAGAATCCAAAATACTGTCTTGCACATTGACTTTATCCATAAAGTCCCTTGCTGAGATATTTTGCAGTTGTAGACCACTTTTCAGGATGTGGTTCACTGCATAAGACAGGCCAGACAGATCACTTTCAAACAATAGATGAAACAAATAGGGAATGCATTGATGAAACCTAGGATCTTCTGCATACAATCGTAAAGTCTGGTATTCAGAAGCAGGAATTTGATCAGATCGCTCATCATATCGTCCTCCTCGACCTGTGGGAAATAACTGTGGAAAACACCGAGCTTCCAAACTTTCCTCCCAAACACTAATGGGACTCCCTTTGGCTTGTTTCATTTGAAACAACTCAATAGCATTCCCCATGACTTCCTTGGAATGCAAAGGGTGAACACTATAATGTTCATATATTTCTTCATTTTTAGAGGCTTCTACTTTCTCAAATTGTCCAGCACACAATTCGCTGTCTTCTTCTTCACTTACTTCCTCTTCTGCAACACATACATTCTTGTAGTACTCATTGTTTTTTATCAAATACAATGTTGCCTTTTTGACTTTCCTAACATCCACTAAATCTTGCCAGATTTTCTTACTCTTTGTCGGAAAACCATTAACTAGGATAACCAGAGGTTCCTCTTCCACTTTCTCTACTCCAATTGTATTAATGTTTTTCTTCAAATCTAAAGGCAAATAAACAACTCTTCCCTTTAATCCTCTCTGTAAATCTGATGGAGGCAATTTCCCTGTCTTTGGCTCCATTCGTACAATAGCCTGAAAGGGATGCACACTTTGAATCAAAATAGATTCATAAGTATTTAAATCCTTCAATTCAGAAGGAATGTCAACCAATTCCAGATTATTATGAACCGCTCTAACAGGCATCCAGTTTTGGTTTAATTTGTTAAAACAATAAGTACACATACGTTGGTCCTATCCCAAATCAAAACAATTTTCTACCATCAAGTATGTAGCAAAATCCTTCCATTCACTATTGTTTTCCATTTCACTTTTTGCATATAATTCCACCAACTTAGTCTGATTCTTATAATAAGTCCGTCGACAACACACACAAGTGAAATTAGGCCTCTCACTTGATTTCACCTGAAAGATGGAAATTTCCTTGTGAAACTTATCTATATTAGAAATCTGTACACTCTCTTCCACATTACCTTCTTCTACTGGGTCAATTTCAACATTGTTCTCTTTACTAGCAAAGTAATAGAACTCAATTTCTTCACAAATATTCTTCACATGTAGTTCTGAAATATGCAGAAGAGCATTGCTCAATTGTTTAAGCATAATTGCTGGACTCTTAGCATAATACAACATTCTCACTAATTTCCTCACTTTATTATGATGCACTGCAAGCATCCTGAAATGATGAAAAACACTCTGGCATACTCTTCTGGAAAGACAAGCCAGTGAATGCCCATGCAAACCTGTTACTTCTCTCACTCTGCAAGGATCTAATTCTTGCAACAACTTCATTTTCAGTTTTAAACTTTTCTTATTAAATGTACGAACAAAATCACAAAGCAAATTGATGGAATCCTGTCGCACACTACAAATACTACTACATTTCCAGGTGTAGACTGGTCCCTTAGGACGTCTTCCTAAAACCTCATCACCTAACACCTCTTCTGCATCTGCAGACACAAGTTTTTCTTTTTCAACCGGACAACCATCTTTTACCTCATATGCTCGACCACTGGTGTCAACTGCATGCACCAAATCATTGTCCTGAAAGTAACTCTCCTCATTGAAAAATGCCTCACAACTTGAACTATGCATCCATTCTCCTGAGAAAACTTCACAAAAATTACTACGATTAACTACTCTCTTCCATCTACTATTTGATTTGAAATCAGAAATTACCTTGTTTAGTTTCCTAATTCTATTGATTACCAAAATAAATAACTTTCGCTTAATTTCGAAAGCCTGATCAATAATTTTCTCTACATTTTTATTTTTCTTATAAAATGGCACTTTCTGTTGGCCTTTCTTAAAATTTTTTAACAAATTGACAATTATCCTGTTGCGGAACATTCGCCTACGAATGTCCCTGAATTGATTTTCCCTTCTACTGCCATGCAAAGACTTATCTCCTGCTCTAGCAGAAACTTTTTTGACGGGCCTTTCCTTTTCCTTTAAATTGTCTCTCTTCATATGCACTAAAACATGTTCAATACTGGTTTTTTTTGTCTGCAAATTCTTTTTAAAAATGATTTTATTTTCTTACCCGGAGCTTTTTTGGCGACTTGATACGATTTAATAGTAGAGGACTGCTGCAAATCTTTACCAAGGTGGAGTGTAAGTCGCTTTGCTTCTTTTTGTTTTCTCTGCCTTGAGGGCATTTTTAAAGTTTTCTAAAGATCTTCAGTTAAATCTGTGGAATTTTTAAAAAAAAATTGATATTAACCACTATTACCAAACAGTAAACCAATAACAGTAGGCAAACAATTAACACACTAGTTGTCAATTCTATCTACAGTAATTTAACAACATAGACAAAGGGGGCGTATTTACAAGGCACTTGCACCATGGGGGAAGTGAGTTAAAATTCCAAGAACACATAGGGTCGTATTTACAAGGCCCTTGCACCAGGGGAAAATGACTTAAAATTGCCAAGCAGACATGATGGCGTATTTACCACACCCATGCACCAGAGGGAAGTGAGTTAAAATTGCCAAGCACACATGAGAGCGTATTTACAAGGCCTTGCAAGGCCTGGCCACTCGCAAACAGACTGTGTTTGTATCCAGCCCTACCTGAGTTGTCTCTGCTACAGGAGTAGCCCACTAACATTTTCCAGCGCTGCCGACCAGCTAGGAAGCCTCAGCACACCTCGTGGCCGCAGAGGAGGGCGAGGCGCAGGCCCCGGGACTGCGAAGACCAGCACACACCAGCTCCAGCTGGTCCTCTTCCCGCGTGAGCCGCGCCCCATCCCAGTGCCACGCCCCTAACCAAGCGCGATAACTTCTCGCGGCACCCGCTTCGCGGGTGCCACTCGCAAACAGACTGTGTTTGTATCCAGCCCTACCTGAGTTGTCTCTGCTACAGGAGTAGCCCACCAACATTTTCCAGCACTGCCGACCGGCTAGGAAGCCTCAGCACACCTCGTGGCCGCAGAGGAGGGGCGAGGCGTAGGCCCCGGGACTGCAAGGACCAGCACACAACAGCTCCAGCTGGTCCTCTTCCCACGTGAGCCGCGCCCCCTCCCAGTGCCACGCCCCTAACCAAGCGCGATAACTTCTCGCGGCACCCGCTTCGCGGGTGCCACTCGCAAACAGACTGTGTTTGTATCCAGCCCTACCTGAGTTGTCTCTGCTACAGGAGTAGCCCACCAACATTTTCTAGCGCTGCCGACCGGCTAGGAAGCCTCAGCACACCTTGTGGCCGCAGAGGAGGGCAAGGCGCAGGCCCCGGGACTGCGAGGACCAGCACACAACAGCTCCAGCTGGTCCTCTTCCCGCGTGAGCCGCGCCCCCTCCCAGTGCCACGCCCCTAACCAAGCGCGATAACTTCTCGCGGCACCCGCTTCGCGGGTGCCACTCGCAAACAGACTGTGTTTGTATCCAGCCCTACCTGAGTTGTCTCTGCTACAGGAGTAGCCCACCAACATTTTCCAGTGCTGCCGACCGGCTAGGAAGCCTCAGCACACCTCGTGGCCGCAGAGGAGGGCGAGGCGCAGGCCCCGGGACTGCGAGTACCAGCACACAACAGCTCCAGCTGGTCCTCTTCCCGTGTGAGCCGCGCCCCCTCCCAGTGCCACGCCCCTAACCAAGCGCGATAACTTCTCGCGGCACCCGCTTCGCAGGTGCCACTCGCAAACAGACTGTGTTTGTATCCAGCCCTACCTGAGTTGTCTCTGCTACAGGAGTAGCCCACCAACATTTTCCAGCGCTGCCGACCGGCTAGGAAGCCTCAGCACACCTCGTGGCCGCAGAGGAGGGCGAGGCGCAGGCCCCGGGACTGCGAGGACCAGCACACAACAGCTCCAGCTGGTCCTCTTCCCGCGTGAGCCGTGCCCCCTCCCAGTGCCACGCCCCTAACCAAGCGCGATAACTTCTCGCGGCACCCGCTTTGCGGGTGCCACTCGCAAACAGACTGTGTTTGTATCCAGCCCTACCTGAGTTGTCTCTGCTACAGGAGTAGCCCACCAACATTTTCCAGCGCTGCCGACCGGCTAGGAAGCCTCAGCACACCTCGTGGCCGCAGAGGAGGGCGAGGCGCAGGCCCTGGGACTGCGAGGACCAGCACACAACAGCTCCAGCTGGTCCTCTTCCTGCGTGAGCCGCGCCCCCTCCCAGTGCCACGCCCCTACAACTAATCACAACGTAAAGGCAACCCCAGTAACGCGCATCGCGGGACGCGTGCGGGGCGCAGTCCGGGGCGAAGACCGGGCAAAGAGCGGGCCGTTTGAGGCCGTTCGAGGCCCGGAGAGACCGAGAGACCGGACTGGGCCACACGCTCTGTAAGTTATTACTCATTCCCTCCGCACATTCACTATCCAAGTAATATTTACTCTAGCCACGGGAAACATCATTCACTACATCGTCTTATAACATCACAAGATGGTAGTCACAAGAGGGACAAAAACACTAGCTCCAGGGAGCGTTGGGAAGTTACTGGGACCTATGGACGATTTCCCTGCAAAAGCAAATTCGTTCATCGACCAAAGTATTACCCTTGTGGAAAAAAGAGTCTCATTGGATTTAGACTTTGCCAAACGATCCTCCCTGGGTAACCTCGCAGAAGCCAGAACTCCCGTCCTGACTGCAAATAAAAAAGCACCAGGAACTGTGAACAAAGGTAGACGTAGCCTTCCAAATAATGTAGATCTGTCCGTATCTGACCTTGCAGATTCCCTGTTAGGTTCAGAACTAGAAAAAAACCCCGAGCTACCCCCTCGATCCCCTACCCAGATATCACCCTCGGAAGATATTCAAGCTAGAGGAAGGAGAGAAGGAGCAATCAGTAAAAATAAGTTTACCCAAAAAAATCCAACTATATCCAAAACTGCTCCCCCTCCGAATACTTCTGAGGTTCCACCAATTCCTCTATCAATTCCTTTACCACCACCACAGCAAGAACTTGCCACTGCAATTGTCCATCACGGCCAACAGGAAGGTACCACTCCTATCCTACTGGACTCACCAACCCAACCACCCACGAAAAAGGGTCCGGAAAATCACGATAATCTTATTCTCAGAAATAAGATAACAGAAATCTTCAAACAACTCTTACAATCCGTAGAACAAAAGCTAACAAAGATAGAAACACAGATTTCGAAGCTTATCTCGACCCCACAACACATCCAGGGGCCTCCCCCAAAGAAGAAAGGGAGCGCAAATCCTCTTCATAATGCCCTCTGAGACCCCTCCGCAAACCTGGAAAAGGTGCTTCTGCCCCTTGGTTTACGGAAGCATTGGCGGCCTCTCGGTGCCAATGCAAGGTAGCGGAAAGAGCATGGCGCGCAAATTACGACGCAGCGGCGAAACTCACCTACAGGTCTGTGGCGAAAGCTTATCATCGGAACATCCTCGCGGAGAAGAAGGCTTACTTCGCGAGAAAAATTGAAGCTGCCTCCAATTCCTGCAAGGAGCTTTTCGCCGTTGTGCGGGAGTTTACAACATCTCGCGCAGTACCAACCCAGTCTCCCCCTCCTGCGCCTTGGGTCAGGGCGATTGCAGATTTTTTCACCTCTAAGATCCAGCGGATCCAGGACTCCTTCCTGGTACTGGAGCCTGAGATACCGGGTCGGGTGGAGAACACCGCTGATACCCGACTTAACGCAGGTGTGGCCTTGGCAGCTTTCCCTCCTCTCTCGCTGACCGCCTCATTTGACCTGATGGCTGGCCTTAAATCAGGTTCCCCTCGGGATGCCTGTCCGGCAAAATTTTTGGCTAAAATGGCAGCTGTCATTAACCCCCTGGTGAACCCCCTGTTGAATTGTTCTCTTGCACAGGGTGTGGTTCCCCAGGCCTGGAAGCAGGCCATGATCATTCCCCTGCTTAAAAAGCCTGGCCTGGATGTGGAGGTGTTGGCGAATTATAGACCTATTTCGCTCCTGCCGGCTTTTGCAAAGGTCATTGAAAAGCATGTCCATAAGGTGCTTGCCGATTACCTGGAGTCACACGATCTACTGCACCCTACCCAGTCGGGTTTCCGCGCCAATCTTAGCACCGAAACAGCCCTCCTGGAAGTCTCGGAGGCGATTAAGGAGGTGCTGGATTCGGGCGGGAGAGTGATGCTGGTGATGCTAGATCTGTCGGCGGCCTTCGACACCGTCCCTCATGAGGGTCTTCTTGCAAGACTCTCAGAGGTTGGTCTCCGAGGGACGGTGCTCCAGTGGTTTCGATCTTTCCTGGCAGGCCGTCGACAAACGGTCTGGGCTTCTGCATGCTCCGCCGAGATGTCGCCATTGGGTGTCGGAGTTCCTCAGGGCTCTGTCCTGAGTCCAACTCTATTTAACATCTTCATGACCCCTTTGGCGGCATTGGCGGAGTCTTTCGGGGCCCAGATCGTTTCTTATGCCGATGACACCCAGCTCCTCTTCACCTGTGAGAGGGGTGCGGACTTCGATGGAGGTAGGATCCAGGGTTGCCTTGAGGCTGTGTTTCGATGGTTTCATCACAACAGCCTCAAGTGCAACTCGGATAAATCCGAGGTCCTCTTTTTTGGGTGCAGTTCGGATCCGGACTGGAAAGTGTGGTGGCCTGAGAACATGTTTCCACCAGCAAGTTCGTCCCAGGTGGCTAAAAACCTTGGGATTAAGATCGATAATGGCCTCACACTACGTTCACAGGTAATCGGTCTCACTGGTACATGCTTTGGCCTACTCCGGATGCTACGCAAGTTCCGTCCCCTGTTATCGGAGGAACATAGGAAAATCACGGTGCAGGCGATTATAGGCTCGAGAATTGACTACTCCAACGTCCTTTATCTCGGCTTGCCAGAGTATCTGCTCCAACGGCTACAGGTTGTCCAGAATTCGGCAGCACGGGCCATTTTTGGACTATCGCGCCGTGCCAGAGCCTCGGGTCTTCTGGAGGCTCTGCATTGGCTCCCTGTCCGGAAGCGGATAATTTTTAAAACTCTTACTCTAGCGCACAAAGCCTTGCACGCCTCCGGAGCAAAATACCTGCAGAATAGGCTGGCCTTTTACCTGCCTGCTAGGTCGCTCAGGTCTGAAGCCCTGTTTCTTGCGGCGGTTCCTCGCGTGAAGAGAGCCCGCATCGGAGGCCGCTCTTTTAAACTACTAGCACCTCAGTTATGGAATAAACTGCCTGTGTCCTTGCGCAGCATTCCTAATCTGTTGGCCTTCCGGAAAGGGCTTAAAACCTGGCTCTTTTCCTCTTAGTTTCGGTCCCTTTTAGCTTCCTTCTATTTCTGTTTCTTATTTTCCCTGTTGTGTTATGAGATTAGTGTGCAATCCAAAGCGTCGGGACACTCTTCTGAGTAGCCGTACGCTATACAAAACCCCTGCATAACATAACATAACATAACATAACATAACAAATCCTTTGGGTGTTAGCGCAAAATCCTCCATTCCCCAAACAACCACACCACAGACAGTAGTACCTACTGTACCGCCTCCTATCCCAACACCTCCAGCTACTTCGACCCAAAGCACATTAAACACTACCATTGCAGGCCCAACCACATCAAAACAAAGCAAAAATAGACCACCCACAACCACTCGCCCGCAACCGGCCCCAAGAAAAACTGCTCCTCCCAAGACCCCGGTACACAACCCCTCTTCCCAACCAACCCAAAGAAACACCCTAAGAGGGACGGGAGAAGCTAGAGCCCATACTGAGCTTCCCCCTGAGGCCGCCCCTTATGTAGCAGTCATGATTGGAGTAACTGAACTACCTCCTAATACGGTGGAACCGCCATGGTCCTTAAAAAACAAAGTACACCACTGGCTGCAGACAAATCGCCCCATGCCACCAAACTGCCATGGTAGGATTTCCTCACTTTGTAGGACCCCGTGGGTGGGGAAAGGCAGCAAACAATATCCAGGGGATTGTATCATTATTACCTTTGAGGACCCATGGGTGGCAGATTACATTACCTCCTGGGAACAACCAAACCTAAATGGAAGCATTAGAATTAAACCCCTCTCATTCTTTTATCCTTTCATCCAAACCTCAAATAGTAACTTCTTTGAGGACCCCGCTTTCCCTTGGGTCGAACCACCTCAGCGCCAGCCAACTTTCCACGACAACAGACAATATGGCTCCTCTCGTTTTCGAGAGCAGGAAAACCCTTGGCAAATAGTTAATCCATGCCATCAGGGAGTAAATTGGGGAGAATGGGGATACCAACAGCAGAGGATGACCCGCAGAGAACCGCCCAGATGGGATCCCTGGTACAACATTCCAACAACAAACAGATACAGTCCTCTAGAAATGGTGGATTGACCATCAAGGGATCTAGAATATACTGGCCCAAACTTGCCACATTCCCCCCCCCCTAAGTAACAACATTGTCATGACCCCACCAACCTTAGTCCCGAAAGTGAACCCCCACACAGTACCTTTCTTATTCTGGAACGTGGCGGGCCTGCGAACAAAGATCGAAGACCCCGTGGCCGTTAATTTTTTAGAACAAGGCAAAATAATCTGCCTTCAAGAGACCTGGGCAACCTCAGAGCTTCATTTATTGGGGTACAAAACCTACTCCTCATTTGCTACTCAAAGCGCAATAGGTAGACCCAAAGGAGGCTTAACAATCTACATTGCTAACATTCTATCCCACTTAAAAGTGACCAATCTTTTCACCGACTCTAACTGTCAGATATTCTCTCTCTCCTTTGCAAATGAAGACACTATTACTCTTGTCAACTCATACAACAACCTAACGGAAAATGACTTCCTGACTTTTGTCGATAATATGCAGGAGAGACTAAGATCCTTTCAACAACGGGAGGACAACTCTAAAATGATCCATCTTATCTGGGGAGGTGATTTCAACACACATCCTTGCCCAATGGCAGACACCCAATGTTGCGGATTTGTGGACGACAACGACGTCCCATTAGCCCATTTCGTCCACAATAAATCTGGCAACACTCTGGATAACACACTGTCAGAGTTTGACTTATTTATCGCTAATTCCCCGAAGGCGGAGAAAAATCAGTTTAATCCAACTTACATGGCTAGAGGCCACCAGACAACAGTGGACTATATCCTGCTGTCCCAAGGTCTCGCTACAAAAGTCACAGATCACCAAGTAATTGACAACACACTAAGTGATCACTATGCACTAAAGATTGAATTCCATCCATCTGAATACAAATCTAAGGTCACAGATATAGCAACAGCCCTTACCCAAGACAGCCTGCAACTGCGCAAACATAATGGTTATTCCATAAAATGGGAAAAGATCAACCCACAAAAACTCACAAAAGAACTAGTTAACCAGGCGTACCCACATATTGTTAACTGTTTGGACCCTGCCCTGAATCATTCCGAGGTCCTGCTGAATTTCGCAGAAATTCTGGCAGTAGCCAAGAGTCTACTCACGGGGAAAACAACTAACAAACATACAGAAAGGAAAGGTTGGTTTAACCACAACTGTACGAGAGCTCTAACCGACCTAAAATCGGCCCTCCATAAAAAACCAAGAGACGTGGGCCTTATTCAACTTCTGAGAAAAAAATACAAACTGGAACGCAAATTAAAACTACAACAAATGAAAGAGAAACTCTGGAATGACCTAGACAAGAGTTCCCTATCAAAAAACAGCAAGGATTTCTGGAGAACGATTAGATCCCCATTCCTCTCGGACAAGAACTCTCCCAAAATAGAGGTGGCTATAGATGAGGGAATTTGGATAGCCCACTTTGAAAATATATTCAAAGACCAAGGAACCACAGACCATCCACAACGAAGTACAATATCCAATCCCAATATCTTTTGACATCTCCGAAATCCTGGCGGCTTTGGAAAAAAGTAAAACAGGAAAAGCCCCGGGCCCTGATGGCGTCCCTGTGGACCTTTTTAAATTCAACCAGGAGCTCTGGGCACCTATCTTGACAAGAGTATGCACAGCAGCAGCCAGTGAGGGCATTTTGGACTCCTGGACCAGATCAATCATGGTCCCCATCTTCAAGAAAGGGGACCGACAGGACCCAAAATGCTATCGCCCCATATCCCTCCTGGACTCCCTTGGCAAAGTGGTGGGGAGGGTCATTCTGGAGAGACTACAACAGTGGAGTGAGGAAAAGGCTATTATCTCGGATCTACAATTCGGTTTTAGAGAAGGCCTTGGGACAGTAGAGCAGGCACTTAACCTTAGCCTTATAATGGCCAAATACACGCACGCAAAGAAATCAACGGTATACATGGTCTATGTGGACCTGTCTGCCGCTTTTGACTGTGTTGCACACTCCAAATTATGGACAGTTCTAAGAGAAATGAACGTGGATCCTTCATTGCTGGACCTTCTTAGAGAGCTGTACTCCGGGGCCTCGGCTAGAGTTCGGTTCGGAAAGAACGGTGAGCTGACAGCATCATTTGGCGTGGAGCGAGGAGTTAGGCAGGGCTGTGTCCTGGCCCCCTTCCTTTTCTCGCTCTACACAAATGTCTTGGAGGAGGCGATGCTGAGGGGGGCTCAGGACCTCTCAAAAATGAAACAGAGACTGATTCCAGCGCTCCTCTACGCGGATGACGCCGTCATCCTGGCCCGAACGCAGCGCGAACTCCAGCATTCACTAAATAGATATACCACCTTCATGAACGCCTTGGATCTAAAGGTTAATGTAAAAATAACGTTCGTCATGATCACGGGGGGGGCGAAGAAAGGCACAAAAAACATCTTTCTTGATAGCCAACCACTGGAGACCGCCACACAATACCCATACCTCGGGATCATGATCGATGACAAGCTAACATGGAAACCAGCAGTGGAAGCGAGATGCCACCTTTTTAAGCGCTCAATAGCAGCCCTGCAGACCTTCTCACGGAAATTGGGAAGGAGGTGTCCAGCAGAACTGTTAAGAATCTACAATGCCAAGTGCCAGGCGATTGCTCTCTATGGAGCAGGGGTCTGGGGCCATACAGACGTTGGAGCCTTACAAAAAATTGAAAATCTATTTATAAGATTTCTTCTCGCCACCCCGAAAGGCTCACCAACCTATGCCTCCCACATGGAACTGGGAATTCCCTACTTGCAGGATCTCCTCAAAATCCAGCCATTGCTTTTGTGGAGGCGTATATGGACTTCGGATGCTAATATGCTATCACAGTCGATAGTGGCCGATACAATGTCACTTGATCACTCCTTTAGATTAAAATGGCTTTGCTACATTAGAAACTTTTTTACTGATCTTGGCCTCGAAAAATATTATCTTCATCCAGAATCGATTGTTGCCCTCCCAAAAAAGGAGCTCAAGGAACTTGCACTACGACATCTGGAAACACTAAGACTGTCAACCGAGGCTGCAAAACCTTCAGTGGTTCACGCGAACACAGTCCAGCAAACTTTTGGCATTCAACCGTACCTTACTCTGCATACCAAAACATACGAGAGGATGCTGCTCACCAGGCACAGACTGAACCTTTTTTTCAGACTGGTTGCTTTTCCCCTAAATAAGGCCTGGGACTCAAACCTGCCTCCGTGTCCCTGCGATGCGAAATCTACTCAATCCAATATCCATGTCATTATCTTTTGTAAATTTTACCAACCCCACAGAAAACTTTGGATACTTCCGCTATGTAGGCGATGGGGCCTCAGACAATGTCGACCGGCCTTCCTTAGACTGCAAACCTTAGAGTCTGAAGAAGTCTGTTACCTGGTCTTAAACTTTTTAAAATGTATCATGAACCATAGAAAAAACCTTTAGCAAACTGCACTATGAAAAAAATAATGATTTTTAGAAGCAAAACACCTCTTCTTTTTAAACAAATGACAGTCGCTTTCTCTTCCTTATTGTATAAACGTTCCTATGAAATGTCTTTTTTACTTATGTACGTATGGACCTTTTTATGCTGACTGTTTCTTTTATGGTTTTCTTCGTGATTAACCGAATAAAGAATTATTTATTATTATTATAAATCTGTGGATTTTTAAAAAAAAAATTGATATTAACCACTATTACCAAACAGTAAACCAATAACAGTAGGCAAACAATTAACACACTAGTTGTCAATTCTATCTACAGTAATTTAACAACATAGACAAAGGGGGCGTATTTACAAGGCACTTGCACCATGGGGGAAGTGAGTTAAAATTCCAAGAACACATAGGGTCGTATTTACAAGGCCCTTGCACCAGGGGATAGTGACTTAAAATTGCCAAGCAGACATGATGGCGTATTTACCACACCCATGCACCAGAGGGAAGTGAGTTAAAATTGCCAAGCACACATGAGAGCGTATTTAAAAGGCCTTGCACCAGCAGGAAGTGACTTAAAATTGCCAAGCAGAAATGAGGGCGTATTTACCACACCCATGCACCAGGGGGAAGTGACTTAAAATTGCCAAGCAGACATGGGGGCGTATTTACCACACCCATGCACCAGGGGGAAGTGAGTTAAAATTGCCAAGCACACATGAGGGCGTATTTACAAGGCCCTTGCACCAGGAGGAAGTGACTTGAAATGGCCAAGCACACATGAGGGCGTATTTACAAGGCCCTTGCACCACCATAAGGTGTGGCCTATCCAGAGGTATGCTGGATTGTCTTTCTGCCATGGTAAAACCAAGAAATATCTAGGAGCAAAGAGGAAGGTCTTGCAGTCACAAAGGTTTTTTTGAGGTGAGGCCTACTCAGGGTTGCATATGAAATTTTGGCTTGTTGAAGAGTACAGAGAACATAATACATGTGCAGGCCAACAGATGAAGTGAGTCATGTCCACTGCACACTTCAACAAAGGCCAGACCTCCTCTGTCTCCCTGGACAGGCCTAAACCTCATCTGCACAGTGTGATTAGTAATGTTAGGAAACACAGGTGATGTAATTGAAAAACGTGCAAATATTTTTGCTCATTTCACAATCACATCACCTGTGTTTCCTCAGCTTAGGTATCTCATTGAGCAGATATGGTCTAGCATATCCAAGAGTACGCAGAAGGTGAGGACTGTATGCAGCAGTGCAATGTACATAATTCTGCTCCAATGACAATTACAGAAGCCTCAGCATATCCATGCCCCCTAAACAGTCCTAAATGTATATCATAATTATCATATGACTATGAAACTCTAGCAGTACATATTGTGAAACCTAAATGACTTCAAGAAACGAGTTTTTAAACCATCAAACAAGCAAATTATTCTCCCATATTCATGTTGGGAAATGAAATATTTATTTAAAAAAGCAGACCCCTTGTTGTCCTTCTCATAAATGTAAAAAGTATTTCTTTTAAAAAAAAAACGATTTTCTGGTCATAATTTGAAAACACAGCACAGCTCCTATGTACAAGCACACCCTAGCTGGCTTCCTTATTTTCTCCAAAAAGCATACCAATCTCTTTCTAAATTAAATAAATCTTTTCTCACCTTAGCACGATTTTTAAACACATCATGTAAGCAAATTAGTCTCCCAGATTCATAGGAGAAGTACCTTAAAATTGTCTAGCACACATAGGGGCGTATTTACAAGGCACATACACCAGGGGGAAATTATTTAAATTTGCAAAGCACTCATGAGGGTGTATTTATAAGGACCTTGCACCACCATTAAAGTCATTTTTAAAATGGGGAAAATGACGTGAATGTGTCTCATAAGCCTTGTAAATATGCCCCCATGTTGACTATGTAACTCTTGCAGAACATACTGTGAAACCTAAATGACTTCAAGAAACGAGTTTTTAAACCTACAAACAAGCAAATTATTCTCCCATATTCATGTTGGGAAGTGAAATATTTATTTAAAAAAGCACACCCCATGTTATCCTTCTCATAAATGTAAAAATCATGTCTTTTTGTTAAAAAACGATTTTCTGGTATTAATTTGAAAACACAGCACACCTCCTATGTACAAGCACACCCTGTCAGTACTAATACTTCACATTATCTATAATTATAATTTGTCAAAGAAGCAAAATCTTTTTGGAAAAAATAATGAAAACACTTGACACAAAACAACATTTTAAATTCACAGCTGGCTTCCTTATTTTCTCCATAAACTATACTAGTCTCTATCTAAATGAAATGAATTTTTTCTCACCTTAGCAAATGCTTTTTGAATTTCAAAACAGTCTCAGACACACACCAATTTTTCTTTAGCAGAGCAAAGGGTATGCACTCCAGAGGCTGCAACCAACAAAGGCACAGACATGCTGTATTTCATCACACATATCTCTCATGTCACCCAATCAAAACTCTTCCCTCACTTTTTTCAAATCAACACCCTTCCCCCCTCTGCCCTTTCTGCCCTTTTTCCATAGCAACTACCTCCTGACAGACCTCTCATGTTTACAAGTTCACACAACAATGCTTCAAATGAACTCTGAACTCTCAGTACACCTGCTAATCCACTGCAATGTTTCTTAAAATCATTTTTTCTTAACCATTCAAATGACATCTTTCAAAGAACACATCCATGCACCCTAACTTTCTGTTTTTAGGAATGGAAATCCACCAATCACTGCTAGTGAATCATTAGCACTGAAACTCCACAGTTTTTGTTCTTTGCAAACTCCTGCTGTTTCAACTGCCATTTCATTCCCACACTTCATCTGACTGCAGCAGAACCTCCTCTCACCATGTTTTCTGCCTGGATTCTTGGACATAGCTACATCCACTGGGCTCACAGGTATGCTGATAACATAAATTTACACAACCTCAATTTACAAAATGTTGAAATCAAATGGATTGGCCAAAGAGGATTGAGATGTCACCAATTGATACCATTGGTGAAAACCTTTTTACATTTGCCAAAACCTGACCTCATAATAGTTCACTGTGGAGGAAATGATTTGGGCACTTTGACTGGGGTAGGTCTGGAAATGCTTTTAAAGGATACCTTTGAGCAATTGATGCCACTTTTTCCTCAAACTGCCTTGGTATATTCCAATATATGCCAAAGACAGAAATGGAGGTGGTCCAATCAAATTTGTCCACAAATTGAGAAAGCGAGGAAACATGTAAATAAGTCTGTTTCAGCTTATATGAGAGACCATGGAATGGGCGCCATCTACAACAATAACTTGCGTTACTACATGCAAGATATCTACGGAGGAGATGGTGTGCACTTCTCAGATGAGGGAAACAAAGTTTTCATACAAAATTTAAGACTGTGTATTGGTACCTACTTATAAGTACCTAGAACTTACACAGAACCCAAAAGCTCTTTTCAGAGCTACCTTAACTATAATTACTCTTTTTAAATTTCGAATGTACCTTTTTTCACTAATTTTCACTTATGTTCGCTTCCCGGTTCGCTACCCGGTTCGCGTACCGGCAGCTAACCGCGCAAAAAATTCAATTTGTTTTGTTTTTTTCCGACATATATGAGCCTCCTCAGCCACCCTCAGAAAACCTAGGGGGTCAGGATACGTCTCCCGTGCCCCCTTATACCCATTTCCTGCATTGTTTTCCCTCCATCTTGTGATTTATTTCATCCGAAACACAAAATGGCGAACTCCCGTTACGCTACCGGTGAGCTACCCGGTTCGCGTACCGGGAAGCGCTTCTACCGTGAAAAATCGAATTTTCTTTATTTGCCCCACGGGACCCTTTAATAACCCCACATCATTCCTAGGGGGTCGGGAGGGTCTACCTTGCCCCCTTTCATTAAATTCCCCCTTCGTTTTTCTCCACCACTTGTCTCTCGATCCTACCGAGAGACAAGATGGCGGCCGGTCCGGACTGTTTAGAATGTTGACAGACACCGGAGAGCCAATCAGCTTCGCTTCGCGAAGTTCTGTTACGTGTCAGGTACGCGAACCGGAGCGCTAACCGGAGCGCTGTCACAGATATATCTGTTTTTTAAAACGTTAATTTCTCAAAATCCACTGGAGCACATATATTGAGACATAGCAAAGGCACGTCGGGCAAACCATATCTACAATTTTGAAAAGTTTCGTGTAAATCCATTCAGCCGTTCGAGCTAAAAGTGATTCCAACCGCCCTATGGAAAAATGAATGGGAAAAACGCGTTTTGGAACCCCCCTTTTTCCTCGGCCCCCCCTTGACGAACCCCCCCCCCCAATTTTCAGGGGCTGCTCAGAAACAAAAGGTGCCATTTTCCTGAAAATTTCAGCCAATTCCGTCCACAAACGCCAAAGTTATTCGACATAAAATTTTCAGAAATCCCATAGGAAAAAAATCCTAACTATATATACCTACTGGCGACCGCCAGTAGGTAATATATATGTGTATATATATATTCACTGAAAAAAACATAGGTTTTACACACGTTACAGTTAGGAAGTAGCATTTAAAAAACTTATGAAATTCACTGAAAAAACCATAGGTTTTACACACGTTATAGTTAGGAAGTAGCATTTGAAAAACCTATGAAATTCACTGAAAAAACCATAGGTTTGACACATGTTATAGTTAGCTGGACATTTCACTCATATAAAACCAATGAAATTCCCCTGTTATAGTTACTTCAGCTAACTATAACTCGCGCGCCCGCAATGCACTGCTGATGATGTCACACATCACATCACTCATGACATCATCTATTAAATGGGTTAGTTTTGAAATTTACATATATTATATATATGTAGATCTGAAAGTTGGTTGAACAAAAATGTAGTATATAAGTGTATAAACGGTTGCTTTTTTGGTGAAAAATAGATTCTCTAACTGACAGATTAAATATATCTTAATGAGTACATGGGTTACTGAGTAATATTTAAATATATACCTATCTGTGTCTGTCTATCAGTTTCTATTTTAGTGGCTGAATGTGTTGATGAGTAGCTTTATCACTGATACATTATATCTATATAGGTTATTGTTTCTTTATTATTACCAAAAGTGTCTCAGTGTCTAAGTGTTAATATGCTACATTAGGAGATTATACATATTGCATACATGCAAGAATCAGTGACATATTATTCCTATATGTTGTAGGCAGCATATGTCAGATATTAGATATTATCAGTGATGTCAAGAGTGATGTCACTAACCATGTGATGAGTGATGTAATACGTAACATCATCAGCAGTGCATTGCGGGCGCACGAGTTATAGTTAGCTGAAGTAACTATAACGGGGGAATTTCATTGGTTTTATATGAGTGAAATGTCCAGCTAACTATAACATGTGTCAAACCTATGGTTTTTTCAGTGAGTTTCATAGGTTTTTCAAATGCTACTTCCTAACTATAACGAGTGTAAAACCTATGGTTTTTTCAGTGAATTTCATAGGTTTTTTGAATGCTAGTTCCTAACTATAACGGATATACCTAAAATGGATATCGCCATACCAATCTTACGTGCGCGACCGGGTGCGCGCACCCGCCTATATATTTTGTGAAAGCTTTGCAATTTGAACTTAAAGAATTTCTTCATAGATCAATCAAAGAACTTATAGTACGTTAAAGAGACTGAACCTAGGCTTCTTTTTTTTTCATATGAACCTTTTAATTAAATGGAGCCTAATGTCTTTTTAAACTTTCGTGCGTGACTGGATGTACACACCTTGATATTTTTTTTTAAAATATAAAAGGTTTTATAGTTTAACAATTGTATACTTGAATCGAGCTCAAAAGATATGTAAAATCCGTATGTGTTTGAATTTACTCCTTTTCACGTTTTGAAACTTCGCTGAAGAAGACCGCTACTTCCAAATCACGTACGTGACTAGATACTATCACCGCGTACACATCCTGAGACGCGCATGTGAAGTCTTGTGACTTGAAAACAACACTTCCAATTTGTTCTTAGTAGTTTCTATTCTGGAATTTACACGCAGCACTCCACCCACTTCCCTCACTATCTTTTCTTCTGTCAAGAGAGAACAACGTCCAACATCTTCCGGAAGACTTTGCTGAAATGGCTGCCATTCCGCATTCATCTTCCGAATCTGAAGAAAATGAGCGACTACCTTTAAGAAGAAAAAAGGAATCTTTCATTTGGCAATTTTTCACTTATCCTGAAGATCAAAAGAAAGTGAATGCGCCAAAAGTAACCTGCACAATATGCAAATCGGAGCTGTCAAGAGGAAATCCAACAAAAAAATATTCCTTTTCCATACATACCATGGTGCGGCATGTCAAAGAAAGGCACCCTGTGGAGTTTGCAAAGGCATCGACATGAGCCCTGGCCACGCTATTACCATCAGAAGTGGCCAGCACATCTTCTGGTAGACGACCTGTATCTCCATCGAGTGCTGAGATGGACTTGACTCCATATCTTGCGAAGGTGCACATGAAATGCAACGACTGTGGAGAAATTCTTCTGTACGGAGAGCAGAGCCTCATTCTAATTAAACTCAAAATTGAGAGTCATAAATGCCAGAGAAAAGATAAATTTCTTCATTTCATTTTGATCGTATGTCATACTTAAAAATGTTGTTGCAAGTTTAAAAAATCAAAAGCAACATAACACTTGTTTCCAAAAAAAAAAAGTTTTTTTCAGAACTAACTCTTTGTACCAAAAAGAGCTCCAAGAGCATATTATAAAGGGGGTTTCTCTCCGCCTTTTTTGTTTTTTTTCGTGCGCGACCGGGTGCACGCACCCACCTATATATTTCGGGAAAACTTTGCAATTTGAACCTATTGAATTTCTTCATAGACCCATCAAAGAACTTATAGTACGTGAAAGAGACTAAACCTAGGCTTATTTTTTATTATTATCAAAATTTTCATTAAATAAAACCGAATGTCTTTTTAAACTTTCGTGCGTGACTGGATATACACACCTTTGTATTTTTTTTAAGAAATATAAAAGATTTTATAGTTTAATAATTGTATGCTTGAATCGAGCTTAGAAGATATACAAAATCCGGATTTGTTTGGATTTACTCCTTTTCACGTTTTGAAACTTCGCTGAATTAGACCGCTACTTGAAAATAACGTATGTGACTAGATAGTATCATCGCGTACACGACCTGAGACGCGCATGTGAAGTCATGTGACTTGAAAACAACACTTCCAATTGGTTCTTAGTAGTTTCTATTCTGGAATTTACACGAAACACTCCACCCACTTCCCTCACTTTCTTTTCTACTCTCAAGAGAGAACAACGTCCAACATCTTCCGGAAGACTTTGCTGAAATGGCTGCCGTTCCGCATTCATCTTCCGAATCTGAAGAAAATGAGCGACTACCTTTAAGAAGAAAAAAGGAATCTTTCATTTGGCAATTTTTCACTTATCCTGAAGATCAAAAGAAAGTGAATGCTCCAAAAGTATGCGCCAAAAGTAACCTGCACGATATGCAAATCGGAGCTCTCAATAGGAAATCCAAGAAATCCAAGAAAAAAATATTCCTTTTCCATACATACCATGCAGTGGCATGTCAAACAAAGGCACCCTGAGCATTATGCAAAAGCATCGACAAGAGCCCTGGCCCTGGCCACGCTATTACCATCAGAAGTGGCTAGCACATCTTCTGGTGGACGACCTGTATCTCCATCGATTGCTGAGATGGACTTGAGACCATATCTTGCGAAGGTGCACATGAAATGCAACGAGTGTGGAGAAATTCTTCTGTACGGAGAGCAGAGCCTCATTCTTATTAAACTCAAAATTGAGAGTCATAAATGCCCCAAGAAAAGATAAATTTCTTCATTTCATTTTGATCCTGTGTTACACTTCAAAAGGTCGTTGCAAGTTTAAAAAATCAAAAACATCATAACACTTGTTTCCAAAAACTAACTCTTTGTACCAAAACGAGCTCCAGGAGCATATTATAAAGGAAGTTTATCTCCGCTTTTTTTTTGTGCGCACCCACCTATATATTTCGTGAAAAGTTTGCAAATTGAACCTATTGAATTTCTTCATAGACCCATCAAAGAACTTATAGTATGTGAAAGAGACTAAACCTAGCCTTCTTTTTTTGTTATTTTGAAAATTTTCATTAAATGGAGCCGAAAGTGTTTTTAAACTTTCGTGCGTGACCGAATATACACACCTTGATATTTTTTAAAAAAATATAAAAGTTTTTATAGTTTAACAATTATATACTTGAATCGAGCTCAGAAGATATGTATAATCCGGATGCGTTTCGATTTACTTCTTGTTAACGTTTTCTAACTTCGCTGAATTTGACCGCTACTTCCAAATGACGTACGTGACCAGATACTGTCACCGCGTACATGTCCTGAGACGCGCATGTGAAGTCATGTGACTTGAAAACAACACTTCCAATTGGTTCTTAGTAGTTTCTATTCTGCAATTTACACGAAACACTCCACCCACTTCCCTGGAGAAAAAGTTTATCGGAAAACTTTTAAACCCTCCTCTTATCAAACATTCGACATCGTTAACATAACAGTGTAGTAAATAAAACTAAATCCACCCCGTCCCTTAATTACAAGGGACACATTACTGTATGAAAACAACTTTTGTTTTCATGCGATAATGTGAAATACTGAGCCTGTTACAGGATTTTCTTTCACATATATGTTCCCATTGATGTTGAAGCACTAACACCGTGGAAAATACCACCGATAGCGGTGATATTTTTAACGCCGAGAACGGGCGATTTTTATCGCTTAGAGCCCTTGCTATTATAAAGGTTTATCTCCTAAGTCTCTGATTCTCAAACTGTGCAACGTGGCTCCCCTGTGTGTCGTAATGAGGTGGTAGGGGCGCCGCGCACACTCTACTGTGACTAAGCATCCATAAATTCTACGGACATCTCTACCCTGTTATCTGCAATTGTAAGCATCAAAAGGAGCTGCGGTGCGCCCCTCGGAGAGGCCTCATTCCCACTGCTACAGCGGCTTGGCAGTCGTCCAGATGCACAAGAACAGCCCCTCCGATCCATTGAACTTCTGGGTCGGTCTCAATGAAAATAAGCACTGAAGAATATTCGAGTATGTAGTACTCCTCCTGCTACAGCATACAGAATGCATTCTGTTAGGTATAAAAAAGTGAAACACCCACGCAACAATCATACAGAACACTTCCTCAAAAGAAGCCTGTGATTAACTTTAAAACATCAGGTTAACCTTTTTTCAGTCTCTCATCATTGTTAAAGATAAGTATTTATAATACTATATTAAACAATGCCATGGTTCTTGCTTTTTTATTTAAGGAATCTTGCAATCATTCACAAATCCAATACTCATGGCTTCTTTCTCGTGAGAAAAATCTTGCAACATTATATATCTACATAGAATAACAGAAAAAACATAACACTGCAAAGGCCGAACACTCTACTAAACGCAGATTTGTAACATATAGGGCAGATTTATGTTAACTACTTCATACCCAGATATGCACCAGTTAATGTGCACCACAGTATGCTAGTGCTCCGTCACCCATGGTGTGCCACATTTAAAATGAGGCGCACCATGGTACAAAGACAGCATACATGCGTAACATATCTGTGCAGAAAAAATAATACATTGCTAGAGTTGCATCGCAAATGTAATGCAGCTCCAGCAAGGCTCACCAGTGCACTATATTCACAATGCTGCGTCAAGACCTACACCTGCTTCAAGCACATGCACAGTTTTGAAACAGCATGGGTCTGAAAGTCACTGAGTGAAATCTCATGGATTACAGTCAGCCACTTTCAAGACGCATTCCTTCAGAGGAACACTTCCTTATGATACAGGGCTTTAGAATGTGACATATCTCCTAGATTCATTAATGTTGTATATATGATACATTATTTCCACTGTCATTGTAAAAAATAAAGTGACAAAATTGTAGCTCAAAGAGATGCAACGTCAACCTAAAGCTGCCACAATGTGTTTTAAAGTACCCTTTAAATTACAACCAACACTCTCTTTGTTGAGACCCCTCAGGTTTTTTTAACACCTGTTAAATCCTTCCATACTCATCACAAAGCCGCTCCATCACAAGCATCGCCTGAGCTGTCCTCAGGACGGACCACATTTGTCATGGGCTTGCCGCTATGCTTGCGCAACACTAACATTGCGCCTCCATGACACATTCTATTGACTAAGCAGAACCATGACGGAACCACTCTATCATGAACACACCTCAACCATGGCTCGTGAAGGAGTAGCTCTATCATGACCATACAAGTACCACTCAGCCCCCCGGCCCCCTAATCCTGAGGCAGAATTACCACTGCAACACAGGATTTAAACTCCTGCAAAGAACACCATGTAACATTTAATATCATTTTCCACCAATGTTTTCATATATCAGTGTTGCTGCTGTTTCCTGCTGTGTTCGTGACTGTGCTTTGGCGCTGGTGGTCAGAGGAAGCTCTACTTGACCCCTTGGGAGCGCTCTGCTAGACTACTTGGAAGCGCTCTGCTCGGCGCTACTTTTCGCCGGACCCGCTCCGCGGGTCCCGCTTCACAGCTGCTGTCTGTCATCACTTCTTCTGGGCTGAAGGCTTTCAGGGCTGCGAGCGTGTGCACTGCTGGACTCAATCTCCCAAGAGTCCCAGCAGTGTGAATCACCAATCACACCCGGTGACGCTCTCCCTGTAGGCCACGCCCCCAGCTGTGAGGAGAAAAGGCACCGGATCTGCCTAATTAGTGGATATCTATCCTGCAGTTTCCTGCTGTGTTCGTGACTGTGCTTTGGCGCTGGTGGTCAGAGGAAGCTCTACTTGACCCCTTGGAAGCGCTCTGCTAGACTACTTGGAAGCGCTCTGCTCGGCGCTACTTTTCGCCGGACCCGCTCCGCGGGTCCCGCTTCACAGCTGCTGTCTGTCATCACTTCTTCTGGGCTGAAGGCTTTCAGGGCTGCGAGCGTGTGCACTGCTGGACTCAATCTCCCAAGAGTCCCAGCAGTGTGAATCACCAATCACACCCGGTGACGCTCTCCCTGTAGGCCACGCCCCCAGCTGTGAGGAGAAAAGGCACCGGATCTGCCTAATTAGTGGATATCTATCCTGCTGTTTCCTGCTGTGTTCGTGACTGTGCTTTGGCGCTGGTGGTCATAGGAAGCTCTACTTGACCCCTTGGAAGCGCTCTGCTAGACTACTTGGAAGCGCTCTGCTCGGCGCTACTTTTCGCCGGACCCGCTCCGCGGGTCCCGCTTCACAGCTGCTGTCTGTCATCACTTCTTCTGGGCTGAAGGCTTTCAGGGCTGCGAGCGTGTGCACTGCTGGACTCAATCTCCCAAGAGTCCCAGCAGTGTGAATCACCAATCACACCCGGTGACGCTCTCCCTGTAGGCCACGCCCCAGTAATCATCGTGACGTATTAATAGAGTGTCTGCACACCGCAGCGCGGTAGCGCGCGGGTAGCGCCCGGGAGAAGCCCGGGACAAGGGCGGGCCCTCTGAGGCCCTCAGAGGCACGAGAAGGCCAGGCTAGGCCTACTCCCTTATCCCCGGTAAACCATATCTTACTCTTGTCATATATTACTTGTGAGTCTGTAGCTATAGTCAGTTTTTGCAGGCTCTGTATTTAAGTAATAGACCCCAGAAATATTTCCTGGTAGTGTAATCCCAGAGTCCCATAACTTTCTCGGCCACGCTGTTTCTCTGTTCATCCGCGACACCATTCGTCTGCAACGATGACAAAGAAACTGAGATCTGGGAAAATAATAGTAGGAAGATCTAGTACTAAAACAAAATTGAATCCCCTCCGAAACAAACATAGCCAAGCTACCAATATGAAAGGTACTTGTCAGCTCTTCAATTTCTGGGAAAAGGGTAAAAACAAAGCCACAGGGGCGGACAATAATGCAATGGACCCAAAGGACTCTGAAGTTATCCACTTAGATTCTGTCACCAACAATCTGCGAGAGAGCCCTGAAACTAAAAAGGTAACTGTTGACATGAGTCCAGGACCAACAAGGGTGTCACAATCTCCCCACAAGAGTGAGTTTTCACCCCCCTTATTTTCAACCCTGAAAAATAACATTGACCTCGTACCAGAGGTAGTCATAAAAACAAAAAAAGACATAGAGCAAGATAACTTAAACATCATGATAATACCTCACGATGATGCCACTCAGCCAGCTAACATCTCACACTCTAAAATGTCATTTCACAATGGGTTGTCCCCAATGATTTTAGATGAAGTCCTATGTCAACGGTATTTAGAATCTGACCCTACAAAAGTTGAGATACCCCAGAACACCCCGATATTGTCAAACCATGCCGGCTTACATCTCTACAGTAGCACCCCTTCTAAATCCTCACACTCTCATTTCTCCTCTAGCCCCAACTTAAATTTGACCGGAATAAATACCTTCCAATGTAAGGGGCCCGATAAGCCGTTTTCGGATTCCCTCCACATTTTAGAACACCTACTGGCCTCCATCTTACAATTATTGGAAAAATTTGTAGGGGGATCCGATTGTGTGCTTGATACAGTGACGCAAATTCTAAAAGTCCTGCTGAGGTCTCAAAGGGGGAAGGATGTGGACGGGAAGGTACCCACCTCTCCTCTCTTGGCCTCAGATACGATAGGTACAAAAGAGTATTCCCCAGTAGACAAAATCATTACAACAATAGCACAGGAAAAAATATGTGTTCCCCAAACTCCACCCCGCCCAAATGGTTCGCCCAGCAACGTTTCTGAAATAAAACCTCATGGGGAAATCCCACTAAAAACTGGAAATGAACTGTTCCCAATCTTTAAGAAGCAGAAGGGAGATGGGGATATAGAGGAGGTTGCCATCCTGGGAGAAATTGATAATAGAGGGAAAATTGAGTCAATAAAAAAGAACGGAAAGCATAAGAGGAAACTGTTAAGACGGATAGAAAAAAATAGGCGGAGGAAAATTCTCTTTAGAAAACACTTAAACTCTCCCCCACTGAAAGCGACACCCCAAGTACAGACGGCAGTGGGAAAAAATAAAAACTTTGTCAATATGTCAACCAAAGAAAACACTGCCTCTCCAATCAAGGCAACGCCAGCCCCCTTATCTATACACACATCCCCCTTACCTGCAACAGCTAACATATTTACCTTCGGTCAGCAAGGTAATAATAATAGGGATACAAAAGTGGTACACAAATTGACCTCTCCAGGTCAGGAGCAAAATCCACTTACTCAAGCTGCTCTACCACTCAATCCATTTGCAACTATTTACCAGGGAGCAACCTCCCTGGGTGTTCGCCCACAAGGTGCCATTGAGGCAGATAAACCAATCTCCTTAGGGCATGAGCAAAATCTCTCTGCCCAAAAAACTCATTTAATCCCTTTATAACCGCCTCTTCGGGAGCACCCACAATGGGTACCCCGGGTAAAGAATCTATGGAAAATAATATAGATACTGTATGGGTAGAATTCTTCCCCCTTTTTGAAGCTGACTGCATCCTAAACAGATCGCTCTTGTTGAAATACTTTCAAGAATCCGCCAATTTGAAACTTATTCAATCAGCCGACCTAGACATAGTTCTACAACTAAAATCTGAAGTGGGGACGGTTACGAGGGTAAAATTTCATTCCAAATTAGTAGCTAACCTCATTCTTCAACGGGCAGAAGACCTACAGAGTAGAGGAATAGACGTAATCCCTGTACTAATGCACACTAGACGGAATAATGTCCCGAAATCACTAATTCAACAGAATCCTCCCCCTTCTCTGCTGCTAGCTGCAACAGGTAACATAAACAATTTAGGCGAAATCAAAGAATTAAAAATAAGCAAGTCCAATGACTCTCGTGTAGTATCTTATGCTAAATCCTCTTTCTTAACTTATCAAACTGTCAGGATCTAACAAGGCGCCTACCGAAATTCTAAGAACTACAAATCCCACAATGCCTATACAGGGGGCGGGGTCCTATAAAAGTCAGGTGGACCCATTGCTTCCTGTTAGTAATTTTGTAACCTACGGTGCTGGTGTGGCTATCCAGACTTTTGTTTCTTGGCTTCTCTTGGGACTGTGATTGGAGAAGCTTTGTTCGAGTATTTTGCTGGCCCCAGCGCGAGTGCTTTTGGAGCGCGCTAATTGCCGAGGGTTTCGTTTGTTTGCCAGTGTCAGCGGGGAAGGAGTTTCCCGTATCTTTGTGTGAGCACTGGCTGGTTGATCTGGCCACTCGTCAGCGGACTGGGAGCTTACTCTCAGAGGAAGCGCGGCAAGGAAAGAAGAAGCGCCTTTGGGTACAGTAAGTGACCTCGCAGCGCGTGATGTTTAACGCGCTGCAGTGATGTAAACTGTGATGCTACAGAAAGGAAAACTGAGTGTCAAAGGAGTGACATTGGAGATTTATATCTTGTGATTGTTCTCGCCGGAGAGCGGAGTGCAGTGGGGAACTTCTCTGCGCACTGCCGCTACGAAGTACGGCACTAGTGTCTTTTGCGTTCATTTAACCAAGCGGAAGATAGTGGGAAGGCCTACATCTTGCCGTGTTGGGAGAACGGTGATATTTAAAGACATTTGTTGATATTTGGAAGGAAGCGGAGGACAGTAGTAGGAGGCTACGTCTTGCCGTGTTCCTAAAAGAGAACATTGCATTTATGGGCGACACTTAAGTACTATTTGGAAGAACATAACTTTGTTTGGTTTTTGACTACACATCTTTGGTGGAGGATACACGTTTATTTAAAGACACTTTCTAAACAAGGAGGGGTAGGTGCTGTTTCGATACCATCAGTATACACAGTCAAAAGTAGGAGGGGTGAATCAGAACTAATTGTTGTTTACCATCCTTAGGAAACCTGTGCTGACAAACCCATCATTGTACAGGGAGGAGGCTATTCACAACCAGGATATACAGGGAGGTGAAAGAGAGCATTGATTCTAGAAAGGTGAACCCTTTTTTCAAATAGTACTAAAAGAAGCAGAGAGACAGGGGTTTGAAGTAACAGTTCTAACCTGTGCATTGTTTTGTCTTCTTGTCTTTCAGCTATCCCTTCCCAGCAGCCCCCTTCCTTTCCCTTCCTTGGTCTCCTGTTTTTTTTTTCCCTCGCCCTATCGCTCGAACCCACTGTGTTTTTTAGCCAGTGTGTTGGTGAGATCGGGAGGTGGAGTTTTATGTGCATCAGCCGGATCCTGCAGTGTGGAGTCTGACAGAATTACTAACCCACGAATTGCATACTGCCTGGTCCGGCTGGGGTACATATGGCCACCTTGGATGATGTGTTGAGGGCTTTGGTCTTAGTTCAGCAAGAACTAGCGGCTTCCAAGGCGGAAGCTGTGGCTCTGAAGGATAGGGTTGAGCAATTGTCAAAAAACCCTTTTTCTTCGGGGGCACAACAGATTCAAGTTACTGTACCTCCCCCCATTCCTTTAGCTACTCCTGAACGATATGGAGGGGATCCACGCAAAACACAGGCCTTTATGACACAGATTTTGCTACATTTTTCATGCAAGCCGGCGTCTTTTCCGACTAATCACTCAAGGGTGGCGTTTGCCCTGTCATATCTGGTGGGGGATGCTGCAAATTGGGCGGTGCCCTTAGTCAAAAACGACGATGCCATGCTGTCCAACTGGAATATGTTCAGGGAGGAATTTGAGAAGGTTTTTGACAGAAGGGCCACCAATTTCAGTGCGGACAAAGAGCTGTTGTCATTACGTCAGGGGAGAAGCGATTTAATAACGTATTTGACTACTTTCAATCGCTTAGTAGCCGAAACAGAATGGCCTGAGGGAAAAAGAATGTCCTTATTCTATCAGGGTTTAAGAGATGAACTGAAGGACGCAGTGGCGCATATAGACCCACAGCCAACCACTTGTATAGACATGGTGAATCTGGTGTTGCGGTTGGATGGTCGTTTGACTGAGAGGAGTGGGGATAGAAGGAAGTGGGACAGGGGCTATGCCCGTAATACAGGGTTTCCCTCTAGAGCTACGGGTTCTGCAGAGTCAGGGGTGGAGCCAATGGAAATCGGAGCGATTAGGCCCCCTTTATCGAAAACCGAGAGAGAAAGTAGAAGAGTACAGGGGCTCTGTATGTACTGTGGAAAAAAGGGACACTATGTAAGAGAATGCCCTTCAAAACCCAAGACCACTAATACTTGGAATAAGAATCAAAGGGTGGCAGCGTCTAGCACGGCAAGGGAGAAGGAAGAAGTACAAACATCATTGCCTAAGGCGGAAGAGGTTCCCGATTGGAAACTTACCTCCTTGGCTTCCTCTGGTATAGGAGAAACTGAGTCCCATTTGGTGTTGGAGATGTCCTTGGAGTGCGAACAAAAATCCCATTCTGTGATGGTGATGTTGGACTCCGGGGCGACAGGGAATTTCATCGACAATGGATTGGTGGATCGACTGGTGTTGCCTAGGGTACCCCGAGGTAATCCTGAGGAGGTATTAGCGGTCGATGGGCAGCCCATTAAATCGGGTCTCATAACCGAGAAGACAGCAGAGGTGGAGTTGTCTATAGAGGTATCCGAAGGGAGACACGTGGAGAAGGTGGAATTGAACATCATAGATGCGCCACAATACGAAATAATACTGGGAATGCCATGGTTCACATACCATAATCCGTCCATTGACTGGAAATCCCGTACAGTGCTGTTCTCTTCTGGAATGTGCAAGGAACATCTGGTGCCTTATGTATCTTCTCCAGGGGCAGTGTTAGCCTTGCAATTCAGGGTGGCTACAGCGGCAGAGAAGGAGGTAGTGCTTCCGAAACAATATGAAAGCTATCAGGAGGTCTTTAGCGAAAGCAGAGCCGAGAAGCTACCGCCTCATAGGGCCTATGACTGTAGGATTGATTTAATTGACGGGGCAGTGATTCCTACATGTCGGGTATATGCATTGTCCGTACCTGAAACAGCTCATTTACGGGAGTACATTACACACTATGAGAGCATTGGATTTATAAGACCTTCTCGTTCCCCCGCAGCCTCTCCCCTTTTCTTTATAGCGAAAGCTAATGGGGATCTGAGGGCATGTGTGGACTACCGCGTCTTGAATAAAAATACCATCCGAAACCGTTATCCTCTCCCCCTAATCACCGTGTTGATCGATCAGGTGAGAGAAGCTGTGATCTATACTCGCTTGGACTTGCGGGGGGCTTATCACCTGGTCAGGGTTAGAGAGGGGGACGAGTGGAAGACGGCTTTCAAGACGCGGTATGGACTATACGAGTATCTAGTTATGCCGTTTGGGCTTTGTAATGCCCCCGCGGCTTTTCAGTTCCTGATTAATGACGTGTTAAAGGAGTTCATAGACTTGTTTGTTGTCGTGTACATAGACGACATTCTGGTGTACTCGATGGAGGAAAAGTGTCATGTGGAACATGTTTGCAAAAGGGCTTTTCAGGAGTGGAGGCAATACCTATGGGGGGCACTACATACCATCACTGTGTACACCGACCATAGGAATTTGCAATTCATGTCATCTGCTAGACACTTAACACAAAGGCAAATGAGATGGATGCTTTTTTTTGCCGAATACAATTTTGTGGTTACCTTTCGTCCGGGGTCTGAAAACAGAAAAGCAGATGCCCTATCAAGACAGACAATGCCCTCTGATAGCGTGGAAGAAACATGGGCCATCATTCCAGAAGGGAAAGTTCTGTGTATAGTGAGAGCTGAAACGTTTTTGGATGAGGTACGAACCTATTCGTATCCTGGAGGATGGATGTCATGGGCTCATGGCATAGCAGAAAGGAGGGTGAGAGATGGTTTGCCTTTTTATCAGAACAAATTGTTTCTGCCCTCATTACCATTGCAGAAAAAGGCGTTTGTTTGGGGGCATGAGGGAGAGCTGGTGGGACATCCTGGTGTTCGTAAAACCCTTGAAATAGTTCAAAGACACTTCTGGTGGCCTAGTCTGGGTAAGAACGTTAAAGCTTGGGTAGCTCGGTGCGACACATGTGCCAGGGCAAAGGGACTAAACTCTAAAACAGCGGGGAAGCTTATAACCATGCCTACTCCCAATCAACCCTGGCAACACATTAGTTTGGATTTTGTGTCTGGCCTTCCGTTGGACAAGGGATTTTCAGCTGTGTTAGTGGTAGTAGACAGTCTCACTAAAATGGGACACTTCATCCCTTGTAAAAATCTACCGAATGCCAGTCAGACGGCGCAACTTCTAGCTAGTAATGTTGTCCGTTTGCATGGTATTCCCAGGGTGATAGTGTCCGACAGGGGACCACAGTTCATTGCCAGGTTTTGGCGCATGTGGTGTCGCGCCCTGAATATTGAGTCTAATCTGTCTACCAGCTTCCACCCCCAAACAGACGGGCAAACAGAGCGACTGAATCAGACCTTAAAGAAATATTTGAGATGTTTCTCTAAAGAAGCACATGAATCCTGGGTTGATCTGTTGTGGATGGCGGAGCTGGCTTACAATAACTCCTGGCACAGTTCAACAGGGATGTCGCCTTTCAAGGCTACATTCGGATTTGACGCAAAAACATTGCCGATTGATATACCACTTGATCTCCAAGACCAACCCTCAGTCAGGGAAAGGGTGCTAATGTTGAGGAAGGTACATAAGGGAGTTCAGATACATTTGAACAAGGCTAAGGAAGTGTACAAGAGGTGGGAGGATCGTCACAGGATAGAGAGCCGTCAGTACGTAGTGGGAGATAAGGTCTGGCTGTCTACCAGGAACATCAGGTTCAAGTTGCGCAGCGTGTTCCACCCCAGGTTTATCGGCCCTTATGCCATTGTGAAGCAAGTGAACCCTGTCACTTACAAGCTGAAACTGCCTGGTTCCTTACGCATTCACCCGGTGTTCCATGTACAGCTGTTGAAACCTGCTCTTTCTTCACGCAGGGCGGCCCCTCCTCCAGTGTTGTGTGATGGGGGTATGGAATACGAGGTGAGAAGCATTAAGGACTCAAAGTGGAGCAGGGGTGTTCTTAAATACCTGGTTTCTTGGAAAGGGTACACCGCAGAAGATGATTCCTGGGAGCCATGTTCGAACGTACATGCTCCGGCGGCGGTGCGCTCGTTCCATCGGAGGTTTCCCGCTAAGCCTGGCCCTAGGAGGCGCTAGGGGCGGGGACATACTGTCAGGATCTAACAAGGCGCCTACCGAAATTCTAAGAACTACAAATCCCACAATGCCTATACAGGGGGCGGGGTCCTATAAAAGTCAGGTGGACCCATTGCTTCCTGTTAGTAATTTTGTAACCTACGGTGCTGGTGTGGCTATCCAGACTTTTGTTTCTTGGCTTCTCTTGGGACTGTGATTGGAGAAGCTTTGTTCGAGTATTTTGCTGGCCCCAGCGCGAGTGCTTTTGGAGCGCGCTAATTGCCGAGGGTTTTGTTTGTTTGCCAGTGTCAGCGGGGAAGGAGTTTCCCGTATCTTTGTGTGAGCACTGGCTGGTTGATCTGGCCACTCGTCAGCGGACTGGGAGCTTACTCTCAGAGGAAGCGCGGCAAGGAAAGAAGAAGCGCCTTTGGGTACAGTAAGTGACCTCGCAGCGCGTGATGTTTAACGCGCTGCAGTGATGTAAACTGTGATGCTACAGAAAGGAAAACTGAGTGTCAAAGGAGTGACATTGGAGATTTATATCTTGTGATTGTTCTCGCCGGAGAGCGGAGTGCAGTGGGGAACTTCTCTGCGCACTGCCGCTACGAAGTACGGCACTAGTGTCTTTTGCGTTCATTTAACCAAGCGGAAGATAGTGGGAAGGCCTACATCTTGCCGTGTTGGGAGAACGGTGATATTTAAAGACATTTGTTGATATTTGGAAGGAAGCGGAGGACAGTAGTAGGAGGCTACGTCTTGCCGTGTTCCTAAAAGAGAACATTGCATTTATGGGCGACACTTAAGTACTATTTGGAAGAACATAACTTTGTTTGGTTTTTGACTACACATCTTTGGTGGAGGATACACGTTTATTTAAAGACACTTTCTAAACAAGGAGGGGTAGGTGCTGTTTCGATACCATCAGTATACACAGTCAAAAGTAGGAGGGGTGAATCAGAACTAATTGTTGTTTACCATCCTTAGGAAACCTGTGCTGACAAACCCATCATTGTACAGGGAGGAGGCTATTCACAACCAGGATATACAGGGAGGTGAAAGAGAGCATTGATTCTAGAAAGGTGAACCCTTTTTTCAAATAGTACTAAAAGAAGCAGAGAGACAGGGGTTTGAAGTAACAGTTCTAACCTGTGCATTGTTTTGTCTTCTTGTCTTTCAGCTATCCCTTCCCAGCAGCCCCCTTCCTTTCCCTTCCTTGGTCTCCTGTTTTTTTTTTCCCTCGCCCTATCGCTCGAACCCACTGTGTTTTTTAGCCAGTGTGTTGGTGAGATCGGGAGGTGGAGTTTTATGTGCATCAGCCGGATCCTGCAGTGTGGAGTCTGACACAAACCACTATGGGAGGGGAAAAGGATCAATGGCATTGGCTCCCCAAAAGTACTGGCCAAAAAATCTTCAAGCAAACGATTATCTAATCCACACCTTTAGCACAGATCTATCCATAATATCGTGGAACACAGCAGGTCTAAAAAATAATCAGGAGAAAATACAATTCCTTTTGTCGCTAGAGGCCAATATAATATGCCTCCAGGAGACATGGTGCAATGGAAATATCCAATCAGGGAAGGACTATTACGCACTGGAAGGTAGCGCCAATGCAAATAAAAAAGGCCACGCCAGTGGGGGCATAGCTTGTCTCCTATCAAACCGTATAAACTGGGACTATGATCACTTCTTGGACCCAAGTAAACTTTTTCAGGTAGTAACTCTGTTTGGGTCAGGCAACCATTCAGCCGGAATTCGCCTGGCTCTGATAAATGCTTACATACCGCCTGAAGCAGGTTTTAATGCAATTTTAAACAAAATCTTCCTCCATATACAGACTATTAAGGAGAAAGACCCTAGAACGGTTATCATCCTAACCGGGGACTTGAACTGCAAGATCTCCAATTTTAGTTTAAATTTATTTTCCGACAAAATAAGAGAAGAAACACTCCATATTCCTCGAGCAACGTTCCCCGAAAACATATTAACAAATAAACGGGGTAAACTATTATTAAATGAGTTGGCAGAAATCGATGGGATAATTGCAAATGGGCGCCTCCCTTCGGACTCCCCAGCAAATTTTACTCACAAATCGTATCAAGGGGAATCAATTCTCGATTATGTCATAATAGGGTCTCAATCATTTGAGTTATTAAAGGATATCGCTGTAATTGATACCATATTCAGCGATCATAGAATACTATCCATCTCGATGAACGTAAACCCTCCCAAATGTGATCAATGGTCTTTGAACAGTGTCCAAATAAACTTTGGTAACAGTTCAGGAAGATGCTACTGGAACGCAAGGGCTCATCGATACCTGGAGGATATGCTAGATATAGCAATTTCTGAGCTCCCCTCCTGGTATGGTCACGAAATCGAGCTCTTTTCTTTGTTTCTGAAGTGGGTAATAACAGGGGTACAAAAACAGAATAAGAAAAAGTCCATCATAACAATCCCCTGTCCCCTGAAACTGCTCAACATAGATCTGAATAAATTAATAAGGGCCCAATATTTAAATAGAACTGACGCCATATCTTGTCAAATAACAACGCTAAGAAGGAAAAGGAGAAGACTTTTACTTGCACTTCGCAAAGAAAAAGAGGACGTCCTCTGGGTAAAAATAAGGGAAGCAGCAACCAACGGGGAAATGAGACAATTTTGGTCCCTTATAGGTGAGGGGTGCGGAACGAGAACCAGTCCGCTTCCCATCCCTATTGAGGAACATATATGGAGGGATTTTGTCTCAAACCTCTATGCCAGTAACCACACTGCATCACCCCTAGCATGGCCATTAGAAATAAGTCCTCCGCTAGAGTCTTTTTCAGAAAAAGACATAGACCTTGCCATTGGGGAAATGAGAAGCTCAGGGGCTATGGGACCCGATGAAGTACCCATCAATGTGTTAAAGCAGAACAGGGTCAAATGGAGCAAGCTCTTGTGTCCAATTTTCAATATCTGCTTGTTAAGCGGAAAGGTTCTACCTTCCTGGAAGGGAAGTATCCTGGTCCCATTGTTCAAAAAGGGCGACCGTCTCCTCCCCCAGAACTATCGCCAGATTGCATTGCTGGATGCAATTGGCAAAGTTTTTACTAGATGCCTGCTTAAACGGATAAATGCATGGGTGGAGTCTTCAAACGTCCTTCCACTCGAACAGACAGGCTTTAGAAAAAACCATGGGACCATGGACAATCTAACCGCCCTCCAGGTAATAATCGATAAGTATATAAGAGCAAGAAAAGGGAGAGTCTATGCGGCCTTCATAGATTTCTCCACGGCCTTTGACAAAGTCGATCGTCAGGTGCTGTGGAGAAAGCTACACAACTTAGGAATGCCACACAGACTCTTATGTTTGGTCCAGGACCTGCATGACACCACTTGGTGTAAAGTACTGCTAGGGGGTGAAAGAGGTCTCTCCCAGCTCATCCCATCGGCAAATGGCCTCAAACAGGGCTGCCTATTAGCTCCCCTCTTATTTTCCCTTTATGTTAGCGACCTTCCCTTTACCTTATCGACATGTGTAGGAATTGCACCACGCTTAGGCGAAAGACACATCTCCTGTCTAATGTATGCGGATGACATTTTAATCTTAGATCTCACCCCTAAGGGTCTCAATAATCGTCTACATGCACTACATACTTTCTCCGAAGAGCATTTCTTGAAAATAAACATTTCTAAAAGTAAGATAATGTGCTTGGAAGGATGAAATAAATTAAAGTTGGACCACATTAGTTGGGAATTGGGAGGCCAAAAATTAGAAAGAGTAAAAATGTATGTTTTCCTAGGTATGGTTGTCTCCAGTAGTTTGGGTAACAAATTACATATTGAAAACAGTTCCCGAAAAGCAAAGGCTCAGGGTAAAGGCCAAAGAGCATTGTATAAATCAACAGGCCAAAGACACTTTGTTAACTTGCTGGAGGCTTTTCGGGCAAAAGTCCCCCCGACTCTGCTCTATGGAGTTGAATTAATTGACCTAGCGGAATGGGGCTTCTTGGACACAGTTGAGGGCTCCCTACTGAGAAATTTAACCTCGGTTAACAACAGTTGTAGTGCTGCAACCCTGCGTTTAGAACTCGGGCTGAGGAGCAGCTGGGCACAGGGCCTTGCAGGAGTGATTCGCTGGGTTATTTGTTTGATTAAAGGAAAGCCAACTACTCTTAGATCCCTCATTACAAAAGAGTTGAAGGGCCCACTAAATGAATATTCCACCCTCATAAAGAACTATAGGAGAGCCATCACTCTCTTGGATTTGGAGGAAGCATCTATCCTAGAGCTTTCCATGAATCAATTAAAATTACAATTAAAACAAGCTACATGGAAGCTAAGTTATGAGAGGGATCGGAACTTTATAATACAAAAAAATGGGGCCATACAAGTTGTTGATTCCTGTATAATTAGACAAGTACAACCTTACCTGTCATGGAACATCCCTCACGGCTTACGCCGCTTTTGGCTACTCCTCAGGCAGGACTTGCTCCCCCTGAATAAGTTGTTTGCCAAATGATATGGCATATCTAATATATGCAATTACTGTAACCTTGCAATCCAAGATTCTAAACACGTCCTGCTAGTTTGTCCAGCATTACTGACCTACCGTCGCCTCTGGATAAAACCGGCATGTGCCCAGTTTGGTATTTCTTCCGCAACAGCCTTGTTGGATGCTATCCTCAGTCCCCCAAATGGAATCTTTTCTAACAAAATGTTTAACTTTTTTAAATGTTTCTTAGAACTTTATTAGTAGAAGGGTATATTGTTTTTGTATAATTACTGCCTGCATGAGTTGTCATATACGGTTTAAATTTTACATTTTGTTTGTAATTGTATAATATGTGGATCTCTTCGGAGTTCCAAAATCATATTTAATAAAATTGAATTGAATTGAATATATCAGTGTTGCTGAACTCACTCACTGAAATGTCGCTCATTTCATTAAATCACTTTTAAAGCATGCCTTATAACAATGCACCAAATCCTATGTGGAAGTGTTTATATTAAACATGACATTGCTTTAACCAGGATAGACAAAGAAATGGCACAGTGATGTAAAAGTTTCTTTATTTTATATACTTACCTAAAAATTAGTAAAAAAAATAAAGTAAATTTCTTTTTAAAACGTAGTACCTGTGGAAGAAAAGTAAAAATAAGATTATAAAGTACATTTCATTAAAGAAAACAAAATTGGAGACAATAAGAGAGAGGCAGAGAATACTCTCGGATATTATTAGTTGTACTTACCTTATACATATAATATCTGTGGAGGACAGTAAAAAAAATGTGTTATAATACATATTTCTAAATGCAATGTAACAAAATAAGTCAAACAACATATTAAATGGTTTATTTTTGCTGTCCTCAGAATACATTGATTTTCACTATGAAGAGTGATTTCAATATTAATCATCATATAACAGCGGGGGAAAAAAAGCACAATCAAAATGATTGTGTTTCAAAAACCCATACAAAATCTCCATACATATTATAAATAACTGAAAAAAACATGTCTTAAATGTTTTTCGCAAATTCGCAATTTCTTGAAGAAAGCACACTACATCTTCCACAGTTACAAACTAATTAAACTATACGACCTATTTTTCAATATATCTCAACAAAGCCCCGTGCAAGTATCTCCTATAAAAAATCTATCTGAAGGACACATTTTCTTCTCTCATACCTTTCCGCGTGGCCAAATTGTATAAGCTAACTCATTATCTTTTAAATACCTCTCCCAAAAACTTGCGTCCATATAAGTTTTAAAATAATTATCTAAAGTACTCATTTTCTTTTCTCATATTTTTCCACGTGGCCAAATACTATGAGTTAAGAAGTTTTTTTCTGAAAATATTTAATCTTAGTCTTATCTATTCTTTTCTGAACCTTTACAATTAAAATTTGTAACATGTTTTATACCATCAAACATTAAGTAAATTTGTACCTGATGTTATCACTATGCCAAACACAAATTTCATTTATAGATTTGTACACCCTCAGTCACATGATATTTGTAAACTAGTAAGTTTCAGATCTTTACAGTATTCATCTTCCTACAGCAAGTCATTCTACTGAAATTTGGGTTCCAATAATAACAGATAAGAGTTAGTTAAGGCAAAAGGCAAACGTTTCTTAAAAGTCAATTGGCTATCATTGCAAAGCGTCCAGCCACTTGCACACTTCAAATAAGCTGTATAATGTCCTGATAATGTAGAAGGCCCTTCATGAAAAATAATGGCTACAGTTACAAATGTTCTTCTAGAAATAGATACTTGAGAAGCCACAAAATTTTTAATTAAAGTTGACAATTTACTCCCATCAGCTCTGCATCGTTGAAACATTAAAATTACATATTGTCCATATCTATGGATAAATAAAGTTGATAACATTTCAGACTTACATTGAGAACAGACCATGTTCTGATGCGCATCTTTAACTAGTTTATTAAAAGACACTTCTTTGCAGTCTGGTAATGTTAAATATATAAATCTTTCACTGTGTATATCAGTACTACTTGAAAATGAGCAATTATCACAATTATGTTCCCATTTATAAGAAAGGCCAAAAAGACTATCAATATCTACACCTTCATCTTCCAAAACTGTAAACATATACATAATAAATTCCTGACAATCTTGCTGAATATTCTGAGAAAATTGATTTACTCCTGCACATATGTCTAAAACATTCCTTAGTTCTGAAACACTTGCTACTACACTATCACCACTACTACATTTTTCAAATATAGAATTTAAAGAATAGCAAAATGTTTGCTCCTGAATTTCTATAAACTGTTCCTTAACATTTTTCGGAAAGAAAACTACATTCACTACTACATTTGCATAGCAGTTGACACCAGACCTGTTTTCAAACTTAAATCCAACAATCTCTTCAATACTAACAGTTTTCTTACGCCTACTAACAACAGCTACATCTTTTTTTCGTCGTTTCTCGACTACTTCAGCACATTTCTCCTCATTTTTCCTTTTGTGACCAACCATACGCCTTTCAATTAAAGGATATTGAGGTAAACTTGGAGCATATTCTCTTCTTAACCTATTATACTCCTTCACACAATTTAAATCTGCACTAATCTTTGTCTCATCTAAATCAATTAGATAAAGTCCACATAAAGTTCTAACTTGAGATAAAGCAACATACGCCATACCCTCTTTGAATACAGTGCTTCCAATATTTACCAAAGCACAATCTACACTTAAACCTTGAGATTTGTGAATAGTCACTGCATATGCAAAACAAATTGGAAATTGCTTCCGACGGACATATAAGTCTTTCACAAGCAAAAAACGAGTTGAACATCGACTAATTTGTTGAACTTCCTCAATTCCATCAAATTTTATTCTCAAAAATTCAATCTCACCTCTATTTGTATAATTGACAAAACCAACAACATTACCCATTGCTCCATTTACCAATCCTTTTTCTACATGTAAATTTCTCCTTAAAATTATCCGACAATTTAAACATACATACAGATTTTTCTCTAAACCAGCAGTTTTAGATATAATTTTTTGAAGAGAATCCAATTTTAACTTCAACTTTTCAGACAAAACAATAGCACTACCTTCATGCTCTATTCTATCTTTAGCTTCCAGTTTCTTAATTTCTTGATTTTCTAAATTCAACATTTTCTCATTAAAAACTGAACATTCTTTCAGAGTTGGCATCAAGCATATCACTGACTTATCTGCTACCTCTTTACTATATATTTTCTCAGGTACATTATCTTCATTAATAAACAGCTTGGAAAGTAATCATGTTCGTAGAGTGTGTTTCACATCTTCAGTTAGTTTTCCAATCCTAATATCTTGAAGAATATTTCCATATTTAGTATCCTTTGCCTGTCACATATTTTGAATCAGTTCAGTATATTTGAAATGTGACCATATATTAACATTTCCAATACTGCCCAGGCACTTTCTGGTCTCCTCATGTGTAACAGTTTCAAATACAGGTTGTCCTTTCACAGGAGTTAGCTGCAGTAGATCTCCAAAAACTATGACATGTTTACCTCCAAATAACACATCATACTCTGTCTTAAGTGTCTGTTGCATTCTTAAATGCACAAAAGCAAGCATTAAATTGGATACCATGCTTACTTCATCAATAATAAGAAGTTTCGTTTTTTTAAGGACTCTAGAAACTTCAAAACAAGCTTCTCCAGATAGCTTCTGATATTGTAATTTATTTTCAAGTTCAACTGGCAGCATCAGTAAACGATGTAAAGTAATACCTTTAATATTATGTGCTGCCAATCCAGTTGGAGCAGTAACAACACACGACAGTGTTGACTGAGTTCTTTGCTGTAAATATGTAGTAATTCCTTTATTTAGGAAACTTTTACCAGTCCCAGCTTCTCCACTTACATATAATTGAATAAGTTCAAATGACATACATGAGCAATCTTTTCTCTCATGACGAAAGCCATGCTCAATATGCTCTGCCACTTCATCATATATCTGTCTTTGCTCAACATTAAACTGCTTCTTTAATTCTTCTAAGTTGATTACTTCCTCTTGACCTTGCTGCATTGCTCTTTCCACCTCATCCATGGCGGTGGCTGCTTCATTTTGGATAATTGGTTGTCCCAGTGGATCTTGACTTAATGAAGCCGAACTTTGACTACCTTGTGAACTATCTCTAGCAATCTCCACTGCAATTGTCGCTTCTTGCTCTATTTCATCATTCAACATTTGGAGATAATTACTAAAAACAAGACATTCAATACTACTTTTAGACGCGTTGAATGAATCTTCATAACTATCAAAGTCTTCAAGTAGTTCCTCTTCTCTACGCCATGGTTTAAAGAGTTGCAAAAGAGCAAAATAGTAAAATTCTCTTTTGTCAGGTGTTTCGCAACTCAGTTTCCGATGATTAATCAAGTGTCCTTTTCTTTGTTTCACCAGACATCCTTCATGTCCAATTACAGCGTGTACACCTTTATCAATGTTCTCTGTAACATTCCTTTTAAAAGTGTATTTTTGAAGTATTTCATACAGACAAATGTTTTCAAGCAGAGTACTTCTATTTGGATAGTATGTATCCAACATATTTGTTTTCAGAATGTATGTACTGTTTGGTTCTTTCTGGGCTAAATATTCAATTTCTTGCACAGGTTTCAGAACACAGTTTCGTGTTTCTGCAAGGCCCAAACTCACCCAGAGAATAGTCCTGATTTAGCATAAAGACTTGCTGATGATAATCGGTCACAACATTCATATGCTCCAATTTCTCGATGAGACAGCATCTTCAAACTGTACGTATACAATTTCTTGCTTAGGCTCTTTTCATGAGAAATGTCTTCCCACATCTCCTTCAATTCCGTCTTTTCAGATTTCGTGATGAAGTACCGGTCGTGCAAATCCAAAACGACATTTGGTGTAGAATTTGCTCTTTGATTTGAATTTTCGCCGACAATTTTTTTCACAACGATGACTTTGAAAACGTAACACTTTTCCTCTTAAGTCCTTATCAGTTGTACTATTAGGTATGTCACAAGTGGCATACTGTTCAATAAAAGACAGTACAGTCTCATGCGAGTCTGTTCCAAATTTAGGAGCATCCTTGATCCATAACAGCATGTGAATATGAGGAGCACCTCTTGTTTGATATTCTTTTCTCCAAAAGAAATCCAGTACTTCACCAAGAGGCGGATTTTTCTTGTTTGTAATGAAAGACATCATAGCTTCAAATCTATGATTAAAATATCCGCAACCATTAACTGGATCTAATGAACACAGTTCTCCAGGTGTCTTGTAGTTTATGTTTTCTATGTTTGCATTCGCCTCCCGAAGAAATTCAAGTAAATCTTCCCAAGCATACTCTGCACAGCTTAGAGTTAAAAACCATGTTGGTGCTCCTAAGTTTCTAAGCATGCACTTCAAATCTCCATGACGACGGTACCAATACTCATTAGTACCACGCTGACAAGCCATTAAATTAATTAGGTGTGAATCCAAAACACTATCTTTCTGTTGCACTTTATCCATAAATTCCTTTGCTGAAATATTTTGCAGATGAACTCCACTTTTTAAGATATGGTTAACTGCATAAGACAGACCAGATAAGTCACTCTCAAACAGAAGATGAAACAAATATGGAATGCATTGGCGAAACCTCGGATCTTCTGCATATAATCTTGTTGTCCGGTATTCAGATGCAGGAATCTGCATAGGTCGATCATCATATCGTGTACCTTCACCTGTGGGGAATAACTGTGGAAAACAACGACCTTCCAAACTTTTTTCCCACACACTAATAGGATTTCCTTTCGCCTTTTTCATCTGAAATAATTCAATAGCATTCCCTATTGCTTCTTTGGAATGCAGTGGATGAACACTGTAATGTTCATAAATGTCTTCACTTCTGGATACGTCAACTTTTTCAATTTGTCCACTAGACAAATCACTGTCCTCTTCTTCACTTACATCTTCTTGTTCTACGTATACATCTTTATAGTACTTATTGTTTTGGACTAAATACAACGTTGCCTTTTTCACTTTTCTAACATCCACTAAATCTTGCCAGATTTTCTTACTCTTTGGAGGTACACCATTAACTAGAATAACTAGAGGTTCCTCTTCTACATTTTCAACACCAATTGTTTCCATATTTTTTTTTAAATCAAGTGGCAAATATACAACTCTACCCTTTAATCCTCTTTGTAAATCTGAAGGATTTAATTTACCAGTCTTAGGCTCCATACGAACAATAGCCTGAAAAGGATGTACACATTGAATCAGAATAGTCTCATAAGTATTTAAATCCATCAATTCTGATGGAATATTTATCAACTCTAGATTATTATGAACAGCTCTAGCAGGCATTTTATTTTCATTTAATTTATTATAACAATATTTACAAACACGTTGCTCAAAATCCAAATCAAAATAGTTTTCCACCAACAAATAAGTTGCAAAATCTTTCCATTGACCATTACTTTCATCTTCACTTTTTAAATATAAATCAACTAACCTAGTTTGACTTTTGTAATGAATGCATCGACAACAAACACAAGAAGAATTTGGTTTCTCACCTGCAATTACCTTAAACTTTATTATATCTTGTTCAAAATGTTCAATATTAACATGTCCAACATTTTCTAATACATTTCCTTCTATAATTATATCAGTTTCTGCATTGTCTTCCTCTGGACCAAAATAACTTACCTCAATTTCTGCACAAATCTTCTTAACATCTAATTCAAATCCATGCAAAAGAATACTATTTAACTGTTTAAGTTTAAGTGCTGGACTTTTTGCATAATACAACTTTCTCACTAATTTTCTCATTTCAGTATGATGCACTGCTAACATCCTGAAGTGATGAAACACACTCTGGCATATTTTTTTAGAAAGACAAGCCAGTGAATGACCTTGCAGACCTATTTTTTCTCGCACTCTGCAATGATCTAATTCTTGCAACATTATCATTTTTTTTTTAGACTTTCTTTAGTGTACTTACGTAAGAAATTGCGAAAGAAATCAATTGAATCCTGTCGTACACTACAAATGCTACTACAATTCCAACTGTAAACAGGAACATAAGAACGTCCCTCTAAAGCTTCTCCAGCCATAACCTCTTCTGCATTTCTAACCACAATTTTCTCTTTCTCATTTACACAACCATCCTTCACCTCATATGCTCGACCACTGGTGTCAACTGCATGCAACAGATCGTTACTTTGAAAGTAACTCTCTTCATTGAAAAATGGCTCAGAAGTTGAAGTATGCATCCACTTCCCAGAAAACACTTTACAAAAATTACTCCTATTTATGTGTCTCTTCCATTTACTTTTACCTTGTAAAACTCGTATTGCCTTATTTAGAATATTTATTCTATTAAGTACTAAAATAAATAATTTTCTTTTTGTCTCAAACGCGCGCTCAACAATACCCTCTATATATTGTTTCTTCTTAAGAAAAGCAGATCTTCTTTTAGAAACTTTCTCCTTTTGTAATAAATTCGAAATTACTCTGTTGTAAAACATACGCTTCCTGATTTGGCTAAATTGATTAGTCCGGGTTTTACTGTACTCTTTTTCCTGTCTCCTGATTCCAGAAACATTTTTATCTTTGATTCCATATGTCCTTCTCGATACTGATATCCTTTTCTTCTTCTGGACTTCAATACTAACATTTTTCCTTCCCAAAATTGCTTTCAAAAACTTTTTGGTTTGCTTACCAGGAGCACTCTTCTTTTTATCCGTCCTTTCTTCGTTTGATATTTGTTCGATTCCTTTCTTATTCAAATTGTAAGTCCGTTTATAGAGTTTTTTATTTTCAATTCTGGTCGGCATCTTAATTTAAAATTTTGATGAAATTGTCCATCTGTAAAACACAAACATAACAAATATTATAGTTCACTACTAGCATATACCGTACAAATTAAAACAACAGATTCATTTCCTAATAGAATAAAGAAAATAACAGATAGTCTCTGAACAGAGTAGGAAATCCTGTAGTGAATGTTGGTTCTAAATTTATCACACTCCATATCTGTTTTAACATTATAGACAGTTTTTTATTCTAATTTTTAAAGCATACAAACAGTACACTTTTTTCAAGAACTATTGGTCATCGTAGATGTTTTAATCTTTTTTACTACAATCTCTTTTACACTTCATGAGAACATGTCTTATCACTCTCATAAAGCAGATCATCGACCAATAGGTCAAGAAAACTGTCTTCACGAATGCTTTGCTATCAAATTTTTTTATTTATTCAAAAGTTCATAATTTAGAAGAACTTCCAGCATTAGATCATCAGGGACTTCTTCAAGTCCAAAGTCCTCATCTCCTTCTACCATCTCTAAGTAAGCTGAGTCTAAAGATATGTCCATAAAATCATCAGTTTCATCTATTTCCTCTCCAAAGACCGCGTCTAAAATTTCCTCCATCACTTCGTTAATGATGTCAAAATGAATTTCATTCTCTTCTGAGCAATTCTCCATAACTAGACTGTTTTTATTCTTCTGTATCCTTTTAAAAAAATATAGAGACTAAATTATATCTTTTTTCATAAGTGTATAACTTAAAAGTACATTTACTAATTTTTAAACTACATATATTTTTATAATTTCTATCTTATTAACTCTATATATTGTAAGATACCACATTCCTCTTGTTTTGAAAAGAAATTGGCAATATAACCCTAAACATTAACACTGATCTTTTTTTTCCATTAAATAATTACTGATGTTAAAAGACATTTTACTGTAAAATTTATTTTTAGATTTTGTAGATATCAGAAATATTAATTAACTGTACAATTAATTTTTAGAGACCCATTTTTTGAGTTCACCAGTACAAAGTGCAATGTAAACTATATGCACTCTGAAGAGAAGGATCACACTATACAAACCATAGCATTCACTTAACAGATCACTACTTCCCACAGATACAGTTCCTTTTATGTTTCAACAGCATACTCACCATGTAAATTGATTGATTGATAAAAATTTATAACGTGCAAAACAATAACCCGCAGGTATCAAGGCGCCTAACAATAAAATCAGAAAATAGAACCATAGCATATACAAAATGTCATACTAACCATGAAGAACCACCTCATAATAAAGATCTGCATTAATATGTAAAACAGTGCCTATACATAGCATAATCACAGACATGCAGGAAAGATACCCATCAAAACCTAGAACCATATCATAATACCTCTCTGTAAATAAAGGAGAACGACTGCCAAACATAATGCAACAAGATTTCAAAAATAATGAACACTTCACAAGAATTAAGTAATGGAAACCTGAAAGATTTATACTCCAATGATCCATAAATCTGAACTCCTTCCAAAAGAACACATGCACCAAGCCCATTAAAACATAATTTCAACTGTCAGTGGAGAACATCTCATAATACAAATCTAGTATAAGCAGATACAACCCATGTGAAAAATTTAAGATAAAATCATGTTCCAAACATTTAAAAAAATATTCTTTATTATTTTCATGAGCACCCAAAGAAATTGCCAAAGTAAAAAAACGAATTCACCTGAAAAAAAGAATATATTTCCTCAAATTGTATAATTCAGAAGGCAGGTTGTTGCTTTTCAGCACCAAACACTATAAAAAGGGAAATAATAAAATGTCATTAACTTATTACAGACTTATTTCTTACACAACATAGAACCATTATAGCAAAGAACAAGCATAACAGATAAATTCCCCAAAATCCTCTATCATTAAAATAAGATACAAAATGTCTCATTTATGAAAGCGTTGCGCCATAGATATGTCACTTTTTCCCATGTTAAAACTGATGCACCAGCGACACTAGGCCATCATATCAAAAAGCCCATGTAACAGAAAACAAGTGCATACACAGAAAATACAAGGCCGGCCTTAGGCATAGCAAGCAGTACACATCCACAGGACCACCAAACCCCAGGGGCCACCATGTAAATATATATCCTTAATATAATAATCCTCTGAGGATGGATACATATTTGCGTGGCGGCCCATGCCAGAAATTTGACATCCTCTAGATCTGTTCCACTTCCAAACACCCTGACCCCCCCCTCTTCACTGAACTCCGCACTCCACCCCATCCAGACCCCCTGTTACGAGGCCCCCTACCTACGCTCCCTGCCCAGGGCCACCATGAGCCTAGAGCCGCCCCTGGAAAATTTATAAGACACAGCAATAGTAAAAGTCAAAGAATAGGCAACAGGCTGATAAACTAAACAGTAGATAAAGAAACATATTTTTTAGATAACCTTATTGAAAAACATGTAGTGATTTTTTTAATCTACCATGCATCTGGCCCTCCAGGACCGCTTTGGAAACTCCTGCTTTAAACCTTTACATTTCATTTTGAAACCATACACACGTTTTTTTTCAAAGCTGCCTATACAAAAAATACCAACTCGCCTGAAAAAAAGAATATAATTCCTCAAATTGTATAATTCAGAAGGCAGGTTGTTGCTTTTCAGCACCAAACACTATAAGAAAGGAAATAATAACATTTAATTAACTTATTACAGACTTATTTCTTACACAACATACAGCCATTATAGCAAAGAACAAGCATAACTGATAAATTCCCCAAAATCCTCTATCATTAAAATAAGGTACAAAATGTCTCATTTATGAAAGCGTTGCGCCACAGATATGTCACTTTTTCCCATGTTAAAACTGATGCACCTGCGACACTAGGCCTTCATAACGAAAAGCCCAAGTCACAAAAAAACAAAGGCCTTATTTATGAAGACCTTGCGCCGCCGGTTCGTCACTTTTAACATGGGAAAAAGTGACGCACCAGTGGCGCAAGGCCTTCATAAATAAGGCCCCAAGTGCATTGGCAAAAAATACAGGGCCAGCCTTAGGCATATGCAAGCAGTACACCTGCACAGGACCACCAAACCCCAGGGGCCACCATGTTAATATATATTCTTAATATAATAATCCTCTGAGGATGGATACATATTTGCGTGGCGGCCCATACCAGAAATTTGGCGTCCTCTGGCTCTGTTCCACTACCAAACACCCTGACCCCCCCCCCCTCTTCACTGAACTCCGCACTCCACCCCACCCGGACCCCCTGTTACAAAGCCCCCTACCTATGCTCCCTGCCCAGGGCCACCATGAGCCTAGAGCCGCCCCTGGTAAATTTATAAGACGCAGCAATAGTGAAAGTCAAAGAATAGGCAACAGGCTGAAAAACTAAATAGTAGATAAAGACACATATTTTTTACATAATCCCATTGAAAAACATGTAGTAATTTTTTTAATCTACCATGCATCTGGCCCTCCAGGACTGCTTTGAAAACTCCTGCTTTAAACCTTTACATTTCATTTTTAAACCATACACTTTCAATTAAATTTTTTATTTCATTACAATTCCTGTAATGTTGCACACCTTTTCAAAAATACACCAGTGCCTGTTATTATAACGATTTTTTTTCATTCTTAATCAGTGATATTTTTTTTACATATAATGAAAATCACTATGGCTTTTTAAACGACAAAGCTAATGCGGTAAAAATAACTCTCCATTTGCTTCCCTTTAAGAATGTAGTTTATCTACCCCACGCATGCGATCCTTGATGTTTCCATCTGGCAGCGAATACCGACCTTGAATCCGAAGACATGAACAACAGCTCTATTGTCACATTTAGAACTTAACGTAGCATCTGTTCAAACACATATCTTTCACTTAGCTAATATTCACAGACAACAGCATTCGTTTTAAAAAAAAGTGACCTTCCTTTACAATTTGCTGAAATGACTCCTTATTTTTTAACGCATCCTCCACTTCAAGACAGGCTATTTTTTTTTATAACTACTAAGCAATATTTAAGTGACTACTCTGCTAGAAATTTTATCAAGACATTCTGCTACTCTTCACTCCATAGCCGGCGACCTATTTCTGTGGACTTCCTGTTGAACTGGCAGTGCTGCGACGTTTGTGTTACCATCTTGTTTATTTCAAAATGGATGTCCCTCCTGTCTTCGCAAACGAGCCGGAACACTTAGAACTATTTCGCCAGAGGATGCTTCACTACTACGGCACCTTAGCACTCTCGACTTTGAATACTTCATATCGATTATCATTTCGATATTCGTATTTCACCTGTGTGCAGCCTGTATTTCATTGCCTGAGCTGTGATTTCATGTGGGCCCTGGACTTATGTCTCTGCAACTTGATACCTCCTGAAGCGAATCACAATCACCTCATGAATCTGTTAATTGATCATGAACAGCTTTGTTACAACGGAGGGATGATGGCCATTGCAGCGATACAAGGAGTTCTGGGTCATTGGAATATATTAGCAGCTGCGCAAGATTTCCTAACAGAGAGCTACATCGAAAACCCACCGAGCTGTCCTCTGATGGTAAAAGAGGCTCCGATAATAACAGATCATGAATGCTGCTTTCCTCTTTTCAATTGGATGGCTGACATGTTTTCAGTAGTTAACACTGATTTCCTGTTAGAAGCAGTTGCTGCCTACTTTGTCTACACAATGGACGGATGACTCTTTCCTAACAGAGAGCTACATCGAAAACCCACCGAGCTGTCCTCTGATGGTAAAAGAGGCTCCGATAATACCAAATCATGAATGCTGCTTTCCTCTTTTCAATTGGATGGCTGACATGTTTTCAGATGATAACAGTGATTTCCTGTTAGAAGCAGTTGCTCCCTACTTTGCCTACACAATGGTTGGATGACTCTTATGCAAGCCATTGACGTCCACATTTCGTTTTGCCTCCCTATGTTCTTCATGTTCTTTTGTATATTTTCTTAACAAGAACAGACCTATTGGCTTTACTAACAGTGGACATTATGATTTCGTGCTCGTTAAATTTTGGTCTTTTATGTAGACTAAATTTTTTTCTTCAGCTACTCGATTTTCAACTTTATTTTTTATTAAACTCTAATCTCAACAATTCTATTGCATATCTTATCTTATGTTATTTCAAACGTACTCAAAGCAAAACTCGCTAATATATGCTACATGTGCCCTGAATAATGTGTAAATATAAAATGAGTTTTTTATAACTGTAAACGCCATTTCGCCTTTCAACTGCTTATTTCCGCCTCACACGCCTCTGCTCCTTTAATTTTCCTTAAAATTAATTTTTTTTAAATACATAAGAGAAAAATATATTGTTTCAATAATATTTCCATTGTTTTTCGTGCTGTTTTTCAAATGCAATACTGCAACCTTCAAAAGATATCTCAATACAGTAGTTCTTCTCAACACTGATTTGCGAACGATCCAACAGATTACATACATGCACCTCTCGCCATTTTGTCGCTTTTGGCGCCTTTTTTTTCCCTTACACAGTAACATAACACAAACTTGATAGTGCTTCGCATGTAGACAGCTGATTGATAAAGTGATGATGTATAACCACTAGCATTTTCATATATCGTTCCTAAACTGAAAGGCCAGAGACCTTCTTCCATTTATTAAAATATAATATACTTCCTTATAAGAGTGTACAATTAATTTTGCGAAACTATATTCATTTTTCATCAACTATAGCGTTTGTATTCCATGTACTACTGACTATACCGATTACTTTGTTTTTTGCAATGTCTGTACTCATATTACATAAGGGACTTGCCTTCAAAACAGTGCATTTCTGAATAAACATTTCAAATATACACGTTCTCTTTTTTAATCCATAATCTCAACTGAAATGATTGTATATTGAAAGAGTATTCATGTGTTCCACGTAACCTCAGCTGTACTAACTTAATGTTTTCTTTTGTCGACCTGACTTACTGATACTAGAACCCGCAAGCCTATAACGGCCCGTGAACTCTTTCTTAGTAGGTCGCTCACCGTACAGACAGTTGTACCTCTGTTAAAAAAAATGTATTACTGTTACCAAGCACCGCCACAGTTCCGCTTGACTCAGAGTTAATCACTGCTCCCACGCTTCTACAGGCCAGACGCTATGTCGCATTTCACTCCTTATCACGCTTTCATCTCCACAATAACAAACAGTTCTCCCCCAGCCACCAGAGAACAAACTGCAGATGCAGAGGCACTAACAAGTGAAATACGACATACCCTCTGCTCTGAGAAAGCAACCAAGTGGTAATTGTGAAAGAAAACATTCACTAGCGCTTCAAAAAAGCAATGCAATTAAATAATTATTTTTTAGAAAACATTCCAACTACTTTGATAGGACTATCTGTGTGTGCCTCCACAGCAAACTTCCTCAGCCCGGACTGAAGGCAGACACAGACAGACACACACACAATAAGATAACACAGGGCAACGGAGACGGAAAACAGAAGGGACATGAAGATGCAGTCAAACAGCAGGAGTGAGAGAGATATTTTTATACTCCGTTTGGTACCTCAATTTACGAACACATTTACTGCACAAACCTGTGTACAACCTCATGGTCAAAACTTTTCATTTTATTTTACTCGACCACCTCCCCTTCTCACCCCACCAGTGCAAGCCGCGGCCAGAAACCACAATATAATTTTGTCATCTAACAGAAACTTTGTGAATACCTTAATCATTACCACTTTGGCCCCCTTCCCCCTCCCTCTCGCCCCACCCCCACCAGTGCCAGCCACGGCCACCAACCACACTGTAATTTTGTCGTCTGACAGAAACTTTAAGAATTCATTAAGCATTACCACTTTTTCAAGACGGTATCACAAGTAATATACCAACTTTTCATTTTATTTCACTCAACTACCTGCCCCTCTCAAACTACGCCCACCAATGCAGGCCGCGTCCAGAAACCACCCTGTAATTTTGTCGTCTGACAAAAAGTTTACGAATTCATTAACCATTAGCATTTTTTGACGACGGTATCACAAGTAATTTACCATTTCTCTCTCTATCTGCATTATCTGTCTCTCTGCTAATATCATTTTTTCACTTCATGAACAACTTCTCTCATTATATATAAAAGCTTCAAAATCTCACAAATAATTACTCTCTATATTAAACATATTTTATACTGCGTATTTCACATTTAAATGAAAAAATTAGTTTTAGAAATGCAACACATTATGACAGCCAAAAATTAGTTTTCTTTCAGGCTACTAGGAAAATCAATCAGTGTTTGTGACTGAACCATATTTTACGGTACATGATAAAACAAACTGTTACAGACTTACCTTTACCAATGCTTTGTACGATGCACAACAGTGACAGTCACAAAACAGATATTCGTTTGACGGAACTCTCTATTAAGCTTCTATCACTGCAACCAAAATTCAATGGCACAGATATCCAGTCAATACAGACTCATATAACTCTCTTCAGCCAATCATATTTCGTCACGCAAAATTGTAAAATGAAATTTACATTTCAATTGGTTGTCCCTGACAATATTTTTAATGTCACATAAAAGTCACCCATCACCCACTGCCATCTCTGGCTGTTTCCATGGTAACACCTCATTCTGCACCTGGCTGAAGGCACAGGTCAAAAGTTCATATCTCAACGGTCTACAGCAAACTAACAAGACTGTTTTCTCTCCAGAAACACCTGCCAATCCACAGCTCTGTTACATGTCATTTTTTTCACACCCAATAGTACTTTTCATTTTACATAAACATCAACATGCAACGTAGTCTTCAATCTTGAGGTATTACAATCAACCAATCATTTTTATTTTTTCAACCACACCCAGCCTCATTTTTTTTATCCTGACTTTCAGCTTCTAACTACCATTCCACTTCCAGAACCCATCGGAGTACGACTGCATATCCCTTGAAAATGAAGGTTTGGCTTTTAGGACACAGTTATATTCACTGTAGTGGAAAATATGCAGCAAGCAGAGGTATTTCTAACCTTGATTTAGCAAATGTACACATAACGTGGATTGGCCAAAGAGGATTGAAATGTCACCAATTGATTCCATTGGTGAAAACTTTTATGCATCTCCCAGAACCAGACCTTATAATTGTGCACTGTGGTGGGAACGATCTAGGCACAATGACTGGGGTAGGTCTGGAAATGCTTCTAAAAGACACCTTTCGGCACTTGATGACACTTTTTCCTCGAACTGCCTTGGTATATTCCAATATATGCAAAAGATAGAAATGGAATTGGTCCAATCAACATTGTGCACAAATTGAGAAAGCAAGGAGACATGTAAATAAATCTGTTTCTGCTTTCCTCAGAGATTATAGCATGGGTTCTATTTACCACAACAACTTGCGTTACCACATGCAAGATGTCTATAGAAGAGACGGTGTTCATTTCACGGATGAGGGAAACAGAATCTTCCTCTGCAACATCAGGCTCTGCATCGGTACTTACTTATAAATGCAGAAAAAACTCAATTAACACAAGGGCTCTTTTCAGAGCCACCTTATATCTAAGCACTCAAACTTCTGATTTATCTCCATTTTCACACTCTTGTAAATAGGTGTGTGCGACCGTGTGCGCGCACCCCGAAACTTTTTAAAAAAGAATATATATATATTTTCGCTTTTAAGGGCCTTACTACACACCCTGAGAAAACCTATGCCACAAGACAATCTCTACCTTCTCCCCTTTCCATGTTCAAACGCTTTGAAATGAACAATATATTTACTCGCAGTGACAAAATGGCGGTCAACACTTCCTGATTTCCTTCGAATCGAACGTTAACAGACGTCACGCAGCAAAAAAAAATTCCGCTCACGCGCAGCCGCTTGGGTGCGCGTACCCGTGCGCGTATAGATATATAATTGACTTTAACTTTAATTTTCTCAGCAACTACTGAACAGATTTACACCATTCCAAAAAAAGCGTAATCTGCGAACCGGACTATACAGTTTTGCCAAATTTCTTATAAATCAATTCAGCCATTCGACCTATAGCCTTGTCTAAACGTCCTATGGAAAATAACATGGAGAAAACACGTTTTATCTCAGCCCCCACTTGACCAATCCCCCCCAAACTTTCAGGGAATGAGCGCAGCGGACCGAGCCATCTTCTTTGAGAAATTCGCAAAGATTCTTCCACCAGGGCCAAAGTTATTTCAAATAGAATGTTGAGGATTTCCTATGGAAACTAGGTCCTAACTATAACTACCTACTGGCGACCGCCAGTAGGTAATATATATATATATATATATATATATATATATATTCACTGAAAAAACCATAGGTTTGACACATGTTATAGTTAGCTGGAAATTTTACTGACATAAAACCAATGAAATTCCACGTTATAGTTAGTTGGACTCACTATAACTTGCGCGTGCAATGCACTGCTGATGACGTCACATATTACATCACTCATGACATGGTCAGTGACATCACTCATGACATCACTGATGACACCATCCTTGTGACATAGTGACAGACCTCCTTTCACTGTAATGTAACCCTTGAAACAAATATTCAAAAATAGAAACTGAAATTTAAAAAAAAATGCAGATACCCATATCAGTTACAACAAGTAATTCAGTAATTCCACCATCTATATACACATCCACTCATACATATACTCACTCATCATATGAAGTGATACACCTATACATCCTGTTACACACCGACAATCATCGAAAAGTTACTCACACACATACTCACACGTGCAAATAAACTATTGAACATCCATTTATTTGAATATAGAGTTATACACACACTTCCACCTTACTTCTATTGAAAATTACACATATTTATTCTCTTAAACAATCACTTATAGAAACACATACTTATTTAAACAGGAACTCTTTCAATCTCTTACTCTCACATATACTCACTTATATACATCAATATTCACATATACTAGATTAAAACATATGTCGTTACTGATAAAGACACAAGTGAGACAGTCATTCACTCACTAACAAACACATATACACACTCATCCACCCATACACTCCTGCACATATGCTGTCTTCAAAACACATACAAACAGAGAGTCAGACACTCATGCATCTATGTGCTAAGTAATACCCCCACCAAACCATATAGACACTCATACTGATACTAAGAGAAACATCTAATAACCCATATACATACGCATGTAGCTACTTACCAACACATGTAGCCACTTATACACAAAGTGAAACACTAATGTATATATTTAAATATTTAAACATTACTCACTAATATTTATTTTTCAGAAAGACACATATTCACTGGATGGTGTCATCAGTGATGTCATGAGTGATGTCACTGACCATGTCATGAGTGATGTAATATGTGACGTCATCAGCAGTGCATTGCACGCGCAAGTTATAGTGAGTCCAACTAACTATAACGTGGAATTTCATTGGTTTTATGTCAGTAAAATTTCCAGCTAACTATAACATGTGTCAAACCTATGGTTTTTTCAGTGAATTTCATAGGTTTTTTAAATGCTACTTCCTAACTATAACGTGTGTAAAACCTATGGTTTTTTCTGTGAATTTCATTGGTTTTTAAAATGCTAATTCAGAAAAATGTCGTGTATGCAACCTATACTTTTGGCAATAAAGTTCTGGCAATATTTTTTTCGAAAACAAGCCGTTTTCTTCACTGTTCAAGTTGCATAGACACTCCTTGTAAAGCAATACAGAATTCGAAAGTCTGTACCTAGCCTTTTTTTAAACACATTAAAATTTGTCTGTAAATAAAAATAGCCTTACTAAACTTTCGTGCGCGACCCGGTGTGCGCACTCTCGGCAACAGTTGTCAATAAAATGGATATCGCATTTCCAGGCTTTCGTGCGCGACCGAGTGCGCGCACCAGCCTATATATTTCGTAAAAACCTTGCGATTTGCACTTATTGAATTTCTTCATACACCCCTCAAAGAACTTATAGTATGTCAAAGAGACTGTACCTAGATTTCTTTTTTATTCTTATGAAACTTTTCAGTAAATGGAGCCGAATGTCTTTTTAAACTTTCGTGCGTTACCGGATGTACACACCTTAGTATTTTTTTTAGAAATATAAAACGTTTCATACTTTAACAATTGTGTGCTTAAATCCAGCTCAGAAGATATACAAAATCAGGATGGTAGTTGGTTCAACCCGGACCGTTTATTAGAGGTAGATCGTCCGACTCCACCGGAGGACACCCCTAATAAAAAGGACATATATATAAAATGCGGACTAGCCGCTGTACCGTGCTAGCAAACTATAACATATAAATCGTTAGAAAAAACAAAAGGAATCGAGCAAAATCAGTAGGCCACTGATGAGATCTTTTTTTGACCTCGCTAAAATAGAAAAATTAGGAACAACCCCTCATGAGAAATATGAAACTAGTGAGAGGAACCGAGCTCGACGCCATGATGGCTGCAAGACAGCTCGGCTCCGCCGCCCACCCCACCCAAAATAACGACAAATATTATAAAGATACACAACACACCAGCAAATTAACAGGGTAAAACGTTTTATTAAATAACTATTTACATGGCAGCCTACTGCAACATGAAAACAACACTTTCAATTGGTTCTTAATACTTTCAATTCTGGAATTTACACGCAGCACTCCACCCACTTCCCTCACTATCTTTTCTACTCTCAAGAGAGAACAACGTCCTACATCTTTCGGAAGACTTTGGTGAAATGGCTACCGTATCTCATTCATCTTCCGAATCTGACCAAAATGATCGACTACCTTTAATAAGAAAAAATAAATCTTTCATCTGGCAATTTTTCACTTATCCTGAAGATCAAAAGAAAGTGAATGCACCAAAAGTAACCTGCACGATATGTGACTTGGTTCTCTCAAGAAGAAATCCAGCAAAAAAATATTCCTTTTCCATACATACCATGGTGCGTCATGTCAAACAAGTGCACCCTCTGCAATTTGCAGAGGCAACGACAAGAGCCCTGGCCACGCTATTACCATTAGAGGTGGCCAGCACATCTTCTGATCGACGACCTGTATCCCCATCGAGCGCAGAGATGGACTTCAGATATTTAACTACATATGGTCTATAACCTATGGTTTTTTCAGTGATTTTCTTTGGTTTTTTAATAGCAAATATCAAAAGCTTTTTTGTGGAAAATGACTAAAATTAGGTATACATAAGCGGCGTTCATTTATGTTCACCACAACCATTGTTAAAAGTAAAGTGAAAGTCGCGAAACAGTAGCCACGCCATCTAGTCCCTTTTAGGCCCCATCATGCACGTAAGTAACAGCCATTTTCTGTGTCATGGCCTCTCTGCCCACTACCAATAGCCTATGATTGTTCGAAATTGGTTCTCTTTGGGTCATTCTCTGTTCACAAATAAGCATAAAGTCGCAATACTCTGTTTAGTTTTTGCAGATAGTGAAGGATAGGTAGTGCACACTTTTGTCCCCTTTGTAACCCATCATGCCTATCTCTGCCCCGTTTGTTGGTAGTTGTTTCAACCCGGACCGTTTATTAGAGGTAGATCGTCCGACTCCACCGGAGGACCCCCCTAATAAAAAGGACATATATATAAAATGCGGACTATCCGCTGTATCGTGCTAGCAAACTATAACATATAAATCGTTAGAAAAAACATGAAACTAGAGAGAGGAACCGAGCTCGATGCCATGATAGCTGCAAGACAGCTCGGCTCCGCCGCCCACCCCGCCCAAAATAACGACAAACACTATGCAAATATTATAAATATATACAACACACCAGCAAAGTAACAGGATAAAACGTTTTATTAAATAACTATTTACATGGCAGCCTACTGCAACATGAAAACAACACTTCTAATTGCTTCTTAGTAGTTTCAATTCTGAAATTGAACACCCAGTACATCCAGAGGTCATGTCTGACAAGTTGTGTGGGGGGGATGCCTTGCTAATGCCGCCACCCCCACCACCTTCTGTAGGAAGGACTCTGGATATGCTTGGTCCCTGAGAGGCTCCGATGTCCCCGCCTTGCACAAATGTCATAAGTTCTGGATGTTGAGAGCCATACTTCAGGGTCCGACAAGTTGTGTGGGGGGATGCCTTGCTAATGCCGCCACCCCCACCACCTTCTGTAGGAAGGACTCTGGATATACTTGGTCCCTGAGAGGCTTCGATGTCCCTGCCTTGCACAAATGTCATAAGTTCTGAATGTTGAGTGCCATACTTCAGGGTCCAAGAAACAAAGACTCGGAGGGGGCGCTTGGCTCCTGCCCCCTCCCCAAGTCTTGTTCCCCTGGTATGGCCTGAGATCCCCCCGACATAGGCGGCTGGCTCCCGGGGTCAGGCGGAACTTCTTGCCTTTTGATGCCTCTTCCATTCTGGACCTTGTCCCACAATCCGTTTGACCTGAAGACACGTCATACGGTGCCCTGGTCCGACCATCACATATACCTGCGCCAGGAGACGGCATGGGGTGCACTGGAAGGGAGAGGCGGCGCGAACGAGCCTCTCCCACCTCACCAGGTGGACGTTTCTTAGCTACACCCCAGCGCTTCACTCGGCCAGCTGAGTTCCGCCTGCTCCTGCGGCACAGTGCCTCGCTAGGCCAGCTGAATTACGCCTGCTCTTGCTATTACACCGTCTCACCCGCCATCCGGCTGAATTGCACCCACTCTTCCGATACAGCGACAGGCGGCTGCCACGGAGCTCAGGAAATGGCGGTCGGCTCCACAGACTTGGGCCTGGCCTGCAAGGATGGCTCTGGGCAACCTGGAACTCGGACGCTTGACTGCTAGGGCATGAGCCCCATTCCCAAAAGCGTCCCCTCAGCCTTGAAGATTCTACAATAGTCACCGAGGCCCCCGACTCCTGCAGACTTCCGGTGGGGAGCAACTGCCATGATTGCTCGCGGAATGGCCACGACGTAGCCACGGGGTGCTCTCATGCTGACGCCAGCTTCAGTCTGAAACATCCAGAAACACTGTAGACTACCAATTCGATCAGTTCCGGTGGAGCCCCAACGACGTATCGCGTTGTTGCGTAATCCGTCATATGACGCGCCGCGTTAACGCACCCGGAAGTGCTCCGGTGCGCGAGGCGCGAAGCGCAGCTTCCCGGAAGCAATGCGGAGCGCGTAACGTAAGCATTTACATTTCAGTTGGTTCTCCCTCACAATATTTTCAATGTCACATAAAAGTCACCCATCACCCACTGCCATCTCTGGCTGTTTCCATGGTAACACCTCATTCTGCACCTGGCTGAAGGCACAGGTCAAAAGTTCATATCTCAACGTTCTACAGCAAAGTAACAACACTGTTTTCCCTCCAGAAACACCTGCCAATCCACAGCTCTGTTACATGTCTTTTTTTTTCACACCCAATAGTACTTTTCGTTTAACATAAACATTAACATGCAACGTACTGTTCAATCTCCACTTCTTACAATCAACCAATCATTTTTATTTTTTAAACCACACCCAGCCTCTTCCTTTTTCTTTATTTAGAATTTCAACTTCTAACTACCATTCCACTTCCAGAACCGATCGGAGGACGACTACAAATCCCTTGAAAATGAAGGTCTGGCTAATAGGACACAGTTATATTCACTGGAGTGAAAAATATGCAGTAAGCAGACGAATTTGCAACCTCAGCTTACCAAATGTACACATAACATGGATTTCCAAAAGAGGATTGAAATGTCACCAATTGATTCCATTGGTGAAAACTTTTATGCATCTCCCAGAACCAGACCTTATAATTGTGCACTATGGTGGGAACGATCTAGGCACAATCACTGGGGTAGGTCTGGAAATGCTTCTAAAAGACACCTTTCGACAATTGATGACACTTTTTCCTCGATCTGCCTTGGTATATTCCAATATATGCCAAAGACAGAAATGGAATTGGTCCAATCAACATTGTGCACAATTTGAGAAAGGAAGGAGACATGTAAATAAATCTGTTTCTGCGTTCCTCAGAGATTATAGCATGGGTTCTATTTACCACAACAACTTGCGATACCACATGCAAGACATCTATAGGAGAGACGGTGTTCATTTCACGAATGAGGGAAACAGAATCTTCCTCTGCAACATCAGGCTCTGCATCTGTACTTACTTATAAATGCAGAAAACACTCAATTAACACAAGGGCTCTTTTCAGAGCCACCTTATATCTAAGCACTCAAACTACTGATTTATCTCCATTTTCACACTCTAGTAAAAAGGTGTGCGCGACCGAGTGCGCGCACCACGCAACTTTAAAAAAATATATATATATATATTTTCACCTTTAAGGGCCTTACTGCACACCCTGAGAAATCTACGCAGCAAAACAATCTCTACCTTCTCCCCTTTCCATATTCCAACGCTTTGAAATCAACAATATATTTACTCGTAATGACAAAATGGCGGTCAACACTTCCTGATTTCCTTCTAATCGAACGTTAACAGACGTCACGCAGCAAAATTCCGCTCGCGCGCGCAGCCGTTTGGGTGCGCGCACGTGTGCGCGCGTATAGATATATAATTGACTTTAACTTTAATTTCCTCAGCAACTACTGAACGGATTTACACCATTCCAAAAAAAGCGTAATCTGCGAGCCGGACTGTACAGTTTTGCCAAATTTCTTATAAATCCATTCACCCGTTCGACCTGTAGCCGAGTCTAAAGGTCCTATAGAAAATAACATGGAGAAAACCTACCTGAGGTCCAGTGACGACGTCCCGCCGTGAGGGCAACGGCGTAGCATTACTCGTGCTGTCAGGGGACAGCGGGACCATTACCACGCCGTGCAGGCGGAGCAGCAAACTACAATCCCCAGGTGCCCCGGGACCCGCGGCGCAAGCCGAACGCCACCACCAGCGACCGGAGGTGCTACAAAGCACCGGGCTGCATCCTGCAGCGTGGGGGGACCTACCTGAGGTCCAGTGACGACGTCCAGCCGTGAGGGCAACGGCGTAGCATTACTCGTGCTGTCAGGGGACAGCGGGACCATTACCACGCCGTGCAGGCGGAGCAGCAAACTACAATCCCCAGGTGCCCCGGGACCCGCGGCGCAAGCCGAACGCCACCACCAGCGACCGGAGGTGCTACAAAGCACCGGGCTGCATCCTGCAGCGTGGGGGGACCTACCTGAGGTCCAGTGACGACGTCCAGCCGTGAGGGCAACGGCGTAGCATTACTCGTGCTGTCAGTGGACAGCGGGACCATTACCACGCCGTGCAGGCGGAGCAGCAAACTACAATCCCCAGGTGCCCCGGGACCCGCGGCGCAAGCCGAACGCCACCACCAGCGACCGGAGGTGCTACAAAGCACCGGGCTGCAACCCGCACCGCGGGACGCGCGCGGACTGCGCCGGGCTAAGCCCGGGCAAAGGGCGGGCCCTCTGTGGCCCTCAGAGGACCTGAGGAGGACGGGGCGGGCCACCCCCCTTGGCTTTCACACCTGACATTACACCACGCAGGTAAAGACTATTTCTTATGCATCTGTTGGTATTCCCCGTTTATCATGAATACTAAAGTGGATCACCCAGCTACCGTAGCAGGAACTGGGCAAAAGTTTTCTTGGTTGGACGAGCTAAACCTCCTATGTCAAACCACCTATGCACCATCAGAAACCCCCCTTTCGCCCAAAAGCGACATCATACCACCAGTTAAGTCTACTCTTTCGGAGCACCCCACATTACTCAACAAAACATGTAGTCCTCATATCGCACCCCCCCAGGTTTTATCGGTGAAAAGGACTCAAACACTGCCTCTAGGTTCACGCATTGTTAATTCCCCAACGATATCTTCGATTCCTGAGGCCCAAGATCCCTCAAACCCTTCTATACACCCGCTTTTAGTACCGCTCATTGAAAAACTGCTTAGCTCTCTGATAGCCCCGTTGTTGGACAAAATTAACATGTTAGGGGATAGGCTTACTAGTTTAGACTCAGCAATCAAGTCAAATTTGTCGGCCGACAAGCACCGTGACACTTTCAACCGTCCAAAGTCACCTCCTACTCACGAAGGCTTTAAACGGGATAAAAGCTGCCAAACACAACTAACTGGCCCTAGTACAGTGGGGCAAAAAGTAATCAAACACTCTCCAAATGTCTCCTCCCCCCAGTTGACCACACCTAGAGCAGATCATGATAAGATTAAACCAATCCATCTACCACCAGAAGCGGCCCCATTCGTGTGCATACTTGCTGGCGTCCCTGCTCTTCCACCTGGAAAAATTGAGAGCCAACATGACTTACTAAACAAAACTAAATTCTGGCTGTCAAAAAATAGGCCACTGCCTCGTCACCTATATGGAGCAATAAGGAGCGTCAGGAGGGTGGACTGGCTGGGTTCTCTCCATAAGGATCTTCCTGGGGACCTGGTACTCGTGAGATTCAGAGACACAAACATTGTCCCTTACTTGAAAACCTGGCCGCCACAAGAGACAGACGGCCCAATATCTATATGGGACTTATATGATTTTTATCCCGCAATCCCTGGTTTTCCCCCTTTCTTGAAATCATTTCCTACATCATGATCTTTTTGGGAAATACTGGGAGTGGTAATAATTAATTCTAACCCCCATTTTCACCATCTCAACCCGGGGGTGGAAGGGAACTAATTATGTTTGGGACCCTGTCCTGCTGTTCTTGGATTACATTGGACTTGGCAATCATGGAGGAATGTTGAACTTTGCAAGGTCATACCTAAATTTACTCCTCTTTTTAGACTTTTAAACCTTTTTAATTTTGTATGTAAGCTGACACTGGTTCTTTTGATTTTTTCTTTTTAAATGATGATCATCTTTCCCTTTACCCTTTTATTTGAATGAAATTGTCTAAATGTACTGTATTATTTTTTTCTGTTACTGTATGCTTATATGATATTCTTTTGGTAATATCGAATAAAGCTTATTTTGAACCTTTGAACCTTTGAACATGGAGAAAACACGTTTTGGGACCCCCCTTTTATCTCAGCCCCCACTTGACCAATCCCCCCCAAACTTTTAGGGAAGGAGCGCAGCGGACCGAGCCATCTTCTTTGAGAAATTCGCTAAGATTCTTCAACCAGGGCCAAAGTTATTCCAAATAGAATGTTGAGGATTTCCTATGGAAACTAGGTCCTAACTATAACTACCGCCAGTAGGTAATATTACCTACTGGCGGTCGCCAGTAGGTAGGTATAGTTAGGATTTTTTTCAATGTTAAATCTCAAAATTCTATTTGGAATAACTTTGGCGCCGGTTGACGAATCTGCCTCAAAATTTCCTCAAAATGGCCTCGCGGCGTTCCGGTCCTTCCCTGAAAGTTTGAGGGGATTCGTCAAGTGGGGGCCGAGATAAAAGGGGGGTCCCAAAACGTATTTTCCCCATGTTAATTTCCACAGGGCGGTCGATTTCACTTTTAGCCCGAACGGCTGAATGGATTTCCACCAAACTTGGCAAAATTGTAGGGACTGGTAGCCCGATGTGCCTTTGCTATGTCTCAAGATATGTGCTCCAGTGGATTTTGAGTAATTAAGGTTCAAAAAAATATATATATCTATAGCTGCGCTCCGGTACGCGCACCAGTACGCGCACCGGGCGCGCCACGCGACTTGCGCGCAGAAAGCTGATTGGCTCTGGGGTGTCTGTAAACATTCTAAACAGTCCGGAGCAGCCGCCATCTTGTGTCTCGGTAGGATCGAGACACGAGAGGTGGCCAAAACAAAGAGGGAAATGACCATAAGGGGGCAGAGTAGACCCCCCTTGACCCCCTAGGTTTGATGTGGGGGCCATAAAAGGGCCCCGCGGGGCAAATTTTTTTTTTTTGATTTTCACGGGGGGAGCGCCTGGTACGCGCACCGGTGCGCGTACCGGGGAGCGTACCATGGGGAAAAAGAATGACAGTTTTAAAAGTAGCTTTTAAAAAAAAAAATGTTTTGTTGTTTTTTTATACATACACATACATATATATAAATGCATATGCATATATATATGCATATATGTGTATATGTGTGCGTGTAGAGAGAGGTAGAGAGGTAGAGGTGTAGAGGTAGAGAGGTAGAGAGGTAGCGGTAGAGAGGTAGAGATTAGTAGAGAGAGAAGAAGAGAGAGGTAGAGAGTAGAGAGTGAGTAATAGAGAGTAGAGAGTGAGTAGTAGAGAGTAGTAGAGAGCAGTAGAGAGAGTAGCAGAGAGTGAGTAGTAGAGAGTAGTAGAGTGAATAGTAGAGTGAGTAGTAGAGAATAGTAGAGAGTGAGTAGTAGAGAGTGAGTAGTAGAGAGTAGTAGAGAGTAAGTAGTAGAGTGAATAGTAGAGAGCAGTAGAGAGTGAGTAGTAGAGAGTAGTAAAGAGTGAGTAGTAGAGAGTGAGTAGTAGAGAGTGAGTAGTAGAGAATGAGTAGCAGAGAGAATAGTAGTGAGTAGTAGAGAGTGAGTAGTAGAGTGAGTAGTAGAGACTAGTAGAGAGAGAGTAGTAGAGAGTGAGTAGTAGAGAGTGTGTAGTAGAGGGAGAGTAGTAGAGAGTGAGTAGTAGAGAGTAGTAGAGAGTGAGAAGTAGAGAGTGAGTAGTAGAGAGTAGTAGTGAGTAGTAAAGAGTGAGTAGTAGAGAGTAGTAGAGAGTGAGTAGTAGAGAGTAGTAGATAGTGAGTAGTAGGGAGTAGTGAGTAGCGAGTAGTAGGGAGTGAGTAGAAGAGAGAGAGTAGTAGAGAGTAGTAGAGTAGTAGAGAATGAGTAGTAGACAGTGAGTATTTGAGAAGAGTGGAGTAGGAGAGAGTAAGTAGTAGAGAGTAGTGGAGAATATTCCAAAGTTTGGCACAGCACCACTTTCACAATGAGTCCAATCAAATCATATCACTTAGAGTCCTTATTGAAGCGCTGAATCTTGGTGTATATTCAAATGCTTTTATTTTCCTTAAGTTTATGTACCACAGCCAGCCGAAACGTTTCATTCTGTACAACAGAACTTCTTCAGGGCGTTCTTATTTCCTTCAAGTTATGTCGGTATCCAGTTGTCATATAACTAGATATTTCTTCCAAATGTTAGACGAGACATAAGTATATTCTTATTCAAAGTGACTAGGTATCAATTTTACCCACACAATTCGGGCAGACTTGAGTAATTTATAGCATCCTCAAAGTCAGTCTTTCAAAAATTCCAAAGTATAGGACATGATAATCCAAATCCAAATGTTTCTCAAGAAAAGTCATTTACAATCGTTCGGAATATCGGTGTTTGGGCAGATATGATCCAGGGATCCCAGTATGCAAGGGGAATTAGTCCCCCCTCTGCAAACGCGCCAGTGGCCTGCATTGCAGAGAGGTGTAACAAGGGTGTGGCCTCATTACACTTCTCTGCAATGCAGCTCCCTCGCGCATACTGGAGGCTCCTGGTGGACTAGTTGACCCCAGGGGCCCCCAGTATGTTATGTTATTTTAGATTTATAGCGCGCCCAATCACCTGCAGGTCTCTAAGCGCTTGGAAATCGATGTTATTACAATAACTTGGCTCAACTCCTCAGAGAAACACATCTACAAGACTACATTGCGATCAGGGCTCTTCCGAACAGCAGTGTTTTCAGTGATTTCCTGAACCGTAGGAGATTCACCTCCCTGCGTAGCCCCTCAGGCAGCTTGTTCCATAACTGGGGGGCCAGAACAGAGAAGGCTCTCCCTCCCTTAGTCACTAATTTGTAGCGGGGGCAGACCAGTAGCTGAGAATCCGATGATCTAAGTATTCTCTTTGGGTTGTATACTTCCAGGCGAGCTTTGATGTAGGCCGGAGCATCGCCGTAGATCGCCTAGTGCGCTATACAGAGGCTCTTAAACTCAACCCTCTCTTTAACAGGGAGCCAATGAAGGTTTTGGAGTAGAGGGGAGGCCTTTGTTCGTCTGGGCAATCCGAAGATCAGTCGTGCGGCGTCATTCATTACGACCTGGAGTCTGTTTGTCAGTATTTTTGGGAGGCCAAGATACAGGGCATTCCCATAATCGCTCCGTGAGATGACGGTTGCTGCTACAATTGAGCGCATCATAGAATGAGAGAGGAAGGGGGCTAGCTTTCTCAGTTGTCTGATGATGTTCGTGCAGGTTCCAACAACGGTGGAAATTTGGCTGCACATTGACAGATCACAATCTAGTTTAATCCCCAAGCTCTTTACGTTGGCACTAGGCTTTGGGGCTAATCCAAGCTCTGCAGGCCAGTACAGATCACTCCACGGTGAGGTGGTAGATGGATTTACCAATACCTCGGTCTTATCCGGGTTGATCTTTAGTAGGTTTTCCGTCATCCACCCTACGGTATACCTCAAGATGTTTTGAGCTTGGATTTGTGCTGTCCCTGTGTTATCGATACTCAGCACAAGCTGAGTATCATCAGCATAGTTGAAGACTCTACAGCCCATCTCGGCCAAGGATGCAATCAGAGGCTGCAGGTAAAGATTAAACAGAAGTGGGGACAGTGCGGAGCCCTGTGGTACCTTGCACTCTAAGAACCCCACCTCAGATATCGAATCCCCCAGTTGTATCCTCTGTGTCCTTCCCGAAAGGAAGGATTGCAGCCACTTAAAGGCCAAGCCTTTGATCCCAAAGGCCTCCAGTCTTCCCAGGAGTAGGTCATGGCTGACGGTATCGAACGCCGCTGACAGGTCTAATAAGATCAGGGCGCTCGTTTTTTTGCTGTCAGCCATGCCTCTCAGTTCGTCTAACACCAAGAGCATCACTAGCTCGGTGCTATGGTGTGCTCGAAACCCCGCCTGTCGCTCATGCAGTAAGCCATGGGATTCGAGGTACAGGGACAGGGACTTCAGCACGTGCTGCTCTAGGACCTTTGCAAGGAAAGGCAACTGGGAAATCGGCCTGTAGTTCTTCAGGACAGCCGGGTCTGCGCCTGGTTTCTTCAGCAGGGGTCTAACTCGCGCCTCCTTGAGATCACCTGGTAAATACCCTGTTTCTAGGGACCTATTGAGGAGAGAGATAATCCGAGCTTCCAATAGCGGCCGTGCCACACGGAAAACACTCGGGGACATGGGTCCGCTGGGGAGCTAGATTTGGTTTTACCCATTAGCTGCTCTAGGCTCAGCTCATCCAGCTCAGGGAACTATACTATAGAGCAGTGAGCATGATTATGGGCCTCAGAATGTATAGTATCTCTATTCACCATACTATTCTTAATTTCCAGGATGATGGTCTTTACTTTTTCTAAGAAATACCCCTGGAAGGTGTTACAGTTTATGGGAGACTCAGAATTCTCCTGTTTTTTACTCAACTCCGACAGGATTTGAAAAGTCTCCTTCTGGGTATTCCTAGCCTTCTGTAGGTGAGACTCATAGTACTCCGCCTTAGCTTGTGAGATAAGTTTCTTATACAGATGGAGTGAGTCTTTATATTGGTTCTTTGCTGTATCCTGCTTAGTTTTACTCCAGATTCTCTCCCGAGCTCTGAGTTTTCTTTTTTGTTCCCTTAATAATGGGGTAAACCATGGAGCCTCTTTACCAGGTCCTTTTTTTTGCTGAGTTTTTTCCGGCGCTATCTGATCAATAGCTTTGTTCAGGCTCTGGGTTAGGTCCGCGTATTCTACATCCAGGCTATTATCTGTATTCGTCAGACAAGCCATTTTCGGGAGCACCGAGGTCAGGGTTTTTAAATCAATCTCGATCCATTTGCGGGTCCTTCTAGTACCTCGGGGCAGATGCTTTAAGTGGTCTTTAACATTTACCTCACAAGTCACCAAGTAATGGTCAGTCCAGACACAGGGAGCCACATCCCTAAGAAGGACATTTGGGTCTGTGGTCCATACTATGTCAAGTGTATGACCCTTGATGTGTGTGGGTACTTCCACGAGTTGACTAAAACTCAAAGTGGACATGGTAGTGTCCAATTGGCGTGTTGGCAAGTCCCTTTGAGGGCTATCCCAATGCAAATTAAAATTTCCTAATATCACGATTTTCTTGTATCCTGTACATAGGTCTGATATGATGGGAGCAAATAAATCATTAAAAAGTGGGGATGAGTTGGGCGGGCGGTAAATCGACAGAATCACCCAGCAGGAGTTGTTTAGGAAAATCTTTACTCCCACTAGATCAGCTAGATCCACTGTTTCTGATAATAGTTTCTCCACAGATAGGGTTTTTTTTAATAGAATCGCTACTCCACCCCCCCGTGCTGACCCGGCGCGGTTCTGCCATATTGCGTCATAGCCATTAGGAAGGGCAGCAATGATGTCCGGCATGGAGTTTTCACCCATCCAGGTTTCTGAGAGTGTCAAGATATCAAGGTCTCTATCCTGAAGTAGGGTGTAGATCTCCACATGATGACTGTGAAGGGACCTAGTGTTCAGACTGGCTATCTTTAGTACCGGGTATTGGGTTCTAGAACTTCTGTTGTAAGGCCTCAGTATGGCATAATTTTTTAGCCTAGCAATAGCACCTTGATCAAGTAACAACTGACCGTTATATAAACATTGAAGCTCTTCCGCCGTATAAGTATAGCGATGGTCAGGAGTCCGAGCCCCCGAGCCCGCCCGTGCGCGGACGGGCGCAGATGGGCTGGACTCTGGCGTGACTCCGGCGATGCTCTGGCGATCCCGCAGCGCGTGACCGCTGCGCGTGAGCATGGTCGGCTTAAGTACCGGTCTAGCGTCCTTGTGACGACTAGACCGTGCAGAGCCTCAGCCCCCACCCAAGATGTCCGCCGCTATGGCAGTCAATCGTGTGAAACGAGTGAAATGAAGCTGCTAGCTTCTCAAGTGGCAGGAGGAGCCGCCCCAACGCGGTGTTTATTAAATTTTTAGTGTGCAAGTAAGTGGCGCTTTAAAAACAGGGTAAACAAATCAAATCATTCACCTAACACAAATAAAAAACGGGAATATTAAAAATCAGGCTGTGCCTCAAAGGGTTCAAAAGTTATCTAAAGCGCTAGCAGTCAGTGCTTCTTTTATAACTTTGAAGAGGGGGGCGTGGCTTCAAAGTGGGCGGGTCCCAGTCAGGGAGAGGGGAATGAAGTTGGCGGGAAAACGGCGATTTTGCCCTTACCAGTGCTCGTTTTCCAGCAGGAAAGGGTGACTGCACACTGCAGTGATGTGACAGGGAAGGTGAGTGATTTTAAAAGCAAAGTGAAATTTTACAGTTTTAAAACAAAGTTATGCTCAGGTTCCTTGCTACTCCCGGCTGTGCCTCAGGAGGGTTCAAAAGTTATCTAAAGCGCTAGCAGTCAGTGCTTCTTTTATAACTTTGAAGGGGGGGCGTGGCCTCAAAGTGGGCGGGTCCCAGTCAGGGAGAGGGGAATGAAGTTGGCGGGAAAACCACGATTTTGCCCTTACCAGTGCTCGTATGCAAGGGGAATTAGTTCCCCCTCTGCAAACGCGGCAGTGGGCTGCGTTGCAGAGAGGTGTAACAAGGGGCATAGTCTCATTACACCTCTGCAATGCAGCCCCTGGCGCATACTGGAGGTTCCAGGTGGGCTAATTGGCCCCCAGGGGCCCCCAGTATGCAAGGGGAATTAGTTCCCACTCTTCAAACATGCACGGGGGCTGCGTTGCAGAGAGGTGTAAAAAGGGTTGTGGCTTCATTACACCTCTCTGCAATGCAGTCCCCTGGCGCATACTGGAGATTCCCGGTGGGCTTTCGGGTCTTATATAGTTAGGAATTAGCATTTAAAAAACCTTTGAAATTCACTGAAAAAACCATAGGTTTCACACCAGTTATAGTTAGGAATTAGCATTTAAAAAACCTTTGAAATTCACTGAAAAAACCATAGGTTTCACGCCAGTTATAGTTAGGAATTAGCATTTAAAAAACCTATTAAATTCACTGACAAAACCATAGGTTTCACACCAGTTATAGTTAGCTGGAAATTTTACTGACATAAAACCATTGAAATTCCCACGTTATAGTTAGTTGGACTCACTATAACTTGCGCGCCTGCAATGCACTGCTGATGACGTCACATATTACATCACTCATGACAGGGTCAGTGACATCACTCATGACATCACTGATGACACCATCCAGTGAATGTGTGTCTTCCTGAAAAATACATTTGTTTTATATATGTATTTGTAAAGGTCGATGGAAGAATAAATGTTTAAATAAGTGTGTAAATGGATGTTTTTAAAAAAGGAAATTGGTTGGTTAACTGGCTTATTAAGTGTATCTTAGTGAATACATATATTAGCGAGTATTGTTTAAATATTTAAATGTTTGTATCAGTGTTTCTCTTTGTGTATAAGTGGCTGCAGGGGTTGGTGACTGACTCACTGTTTGTATATGTTTTGAAGACAGCATATGTGCAGGACTGTATGGGTGGATGAGTGTGTATATGTGTGTGTTAGTGAGTGAATGACTGTCTCACTAGTGTCTTCATTAGTAACGACATATGTTTTAATCTAGTATATGTGAGTATTGATGTATATAAGTGAGTATAGTATATATAGTGAGAGATTGTAGGAGTTCCTGTTTAAATAAGTATGTGTTTCTATAAGTGAATGTTTAAGAGAGTAAGTATGTGTAAGTTTCCTTAGAAGTAAGGTGGTAGTGTGTGTATAAATGTATATGCAAATAAATGAATGTTCAATAGTTTATTTGCATGTGTGAGTATGTGTGTGAGTAACTTTTGGATGACTGCTGATGTGTAACAGGATGTATAGGTGTATCACTACATATGATGAGTGAGTATATATATGAGTGACTATATAGAACTGTTGGTGAATGAGTGGATGTGTATATAGATGGTGGAATTACTGAATTGGTTGTTGTTACTGGTTTGGGTATCTCCATTTTTTTGAAAATGTTTGTTTCTATTTTTGAATATGTGTTTCAAGCTTTACATTACACTGAAATTAGGTCTGTCACTCTGTCACAAGGATTGTGTCATATGAATGGTGTCAGTGAATATATATATATATATATATATATATATATATATATATATATATTCAATGAAAAAACCATTGGTTTTAGGCCATATATAGTTAGGGATTTGCATTTACAAAACCTTATTTTACTCGCATAAAACCATTGAAATTCCATATATAGTTATAAGCGCTAACTATATATCGCGCACCCGCAATCCACTGCTGATGATGTCACATATTACATCATTCATGACATGGTTAGTGACATCACTGATGACATCACTGATGACATCTCAAATGACATCACTGATGACATCACTGATGACAACATCCAGTGACTGTATGTTTCTGTAAAGTTAAAATATCTCTTACATATTGAAGAATGAGTGGATATATAAGTGTCTGGATGAAGGATTTAGTAGGTGCATGACTGACTGTATGATGACATCACTGATGACATCTCAAATGACATCACTGATGACATCACTGAAAACATCTCATTTGACATGACTGATAACATCACTGATGATATCATTCATGTGATAATACGATGAACCACTATATATGGCCTAAAACCAATGGTTTTTTCATTGAATTTTCAAGGTTTTGTAAATGCAAATTCCTAACTATATATCCACTATAACCTATGGTTTTTTCTGTGAATTTCATTGGTTTTTTAATAGCAAATATGAAAAGCTTTAAAATGTCAAGTACGTGATAGATGAAAACATTTTCGTATTTATGCACGCTGATGTGCTTTGAACGCTGCACCCCCCCCCTCCCCTCTTTTGTCTTAGTAGTACTCTCTCTTTGCAGATAGTGAACGGTAGTTAACGCAAGCCTTTCCCCCCTTTTTAATCCGTCGTGCCTGCTTGTCTCTCCATTTGATTGATTGTTGTCCAAGCATTTACTGTTTTAGAATTGGTTCTCTTTGGATCATTCTCTATTTACAAACAAGCACAAAGTCGCAATACTCTGTTTAGTCTTTGCAGATAGTGAAAAATCGTGTAAAAAAAATAAAAGTAATCGAGCAAAATCAGTAGGCCACTAATTGGATCTCTTTTTGACCTCGCTAAAATAGAAATATTAGGAACAACCATACATGAGAAATACGAAAATAGTGAGATGAACTGAGCTCCACACCATGAGGGCTGCAAGACAGCTCGGCTCCATCACCCATCCCGCACAAAATAACGACAAACCCTATGCAAATATTAAAAATATAGACAACACACCAGCAAAGAAACAGGGTAAAACATTTTATTAAAAAACTATTTACATAACGTTGGTTTATAAGATGATATCAGTAGTGGACCGATGTGTGAATAGATCGAAAGCAGCACAAGGCTCCAAGATCCGGATGGCAAGCTCCTGGATGTTGGGTGCCATAGTTTAGAGTTCTGAATTTGAGCCTTTTTCAATGCCTGTGCTTTGTTGAATCAAAATGGCGGCTTGACACAAAGCTGACTCAAGCGTTGCTACTGATGCTATGCAGACCAAAACTGGTTTTCAGTTTGTACATTTTTCTAGATTTTTCAATCCAAGTTTGGTTGACTTTGTAGAACGATGGCTTCAAATTTTCAACATACGGTGTGGTGGCGCTGACTGGGAGGGGGCGCTTCGCTCCTGCCCCCTCCCCAAGTAAGATTTTCATACGTGAAAGTACGTTAATGGTTTTGGTCCCTGAGATGCTTCGATGTCACTGCCATTCTCAAATAGCATAAGTTCTGGATGTTGGGTGCCATAGTTCAGAGTTCTGAGCAGCGCTTGTAACACTGTCTGAAGCTTATTTCCACCTACTGCAGCTTCACTATTCTCAAAGTATGTGAGTGTCGTTTGTGGACCTGACTGCATTAGAAAACTTGGGCGGTGTGATGGCCATGGACTCGGAGAAGACGCTTGGCTCCGACACCCTCCCCAAGTCTTATAGCACTGGTGTAGCCTGAGATCGCCCCCGACATAGGCGGCCGGCTCCCGGGGTCCGGCGGAACTTTTTGCCTTTTGATGACTCTTCAATTCTGGACCTTGTCCCACAATCCGTTTCACCTGAAGACAAGCTGTAGTGGGGCGCCCCTTTACCGTTTTAGTTGCCATTCCGCCCGCTTTTGCTACACTGTGCCTCTTCCGCCATTCAGCTGTTTACCGCCCGCTCTTGCGACTACAGCGTCTCGCTCATCATGTAGTTGAGTTGCTCCCGCTCTTGCGGTGCAGCGATAGGCGGCTGCCACAGGACTCTCAAAATGGCGGCCGGCTCTTCGGTTTTGGGCCTGGTCCACTAAAATGGCCCTGGGACACCTTGGAACTCGGACGCTTCCCTGATAGGGCTTGGGTCCCATTCTCGAAAAGCGTCCCCTCAGCCGTGAAGATTCTACAAAAGTCTTGGGAGCCTCCGACTCCCGCAGGCTTCTGGTGGGGAGCGGCTGCCATGATTGCTCGTGGAATGGCCACGACGGAGCTACGAGATGGTAGTGGTCTCATGCTGACGCCAGCTTTAGTCTGAAACATCCAGAAACACTGTAGACTACCAATTCGATCAGTTCCGGTAGCGCCCCAACATGACCCGGAAGAGAAGAACTTGCCCTCCCCTCTTTGACTGATGGTTCTTGTTGCCTGTCACCTCTGTTGTCATTTAACAGAACTTTTTGGACTGCTGAAAGGGGTTGTATTCTGAACGCTGGTTGGTGGAGACATTTTGACTATATTCTTGACCTACGTTGTCGCGTAATGCGTTATATGACACGCCGCGTTAGCGCACCCGGAAGTGATCCGAGGCGCGGCGCGCAGCGCGTAACGTAAGCATAACAGGTCATATGACTTGTTAATAAAACTTTTCATTGGTTCATTTTACTTTTGTTAATTTAATGATGAAAATCTTGGTCATATGACCTAAAAATTACGCTTTTTATTGTTTTCGAACAATATTTTTTTTTCAAACATATGTTATAATATTCCAGGCTAATGTACTTTCCCGGAAAATTTACAACTGACTTGCAAGTAAAATATATTCCTTTTTCGAGAAAAAGGGCGTTTCTTCCTTCCATGACGGAACCGTTGAGTAAAAGAGATTCGGCCTGCTGTCTTAGTCGCCGATACGCCTGATTATCAGATTCTTATCGATCACTTTATGTTGCAGACATGAAAAACACAACTGCCCTTGACCATTTATCTTTACTGCGTTCCTACATATTATACCTTTTATCCGTCATGTAATTGGACTGCTTTATTTCACTTGCCTTTTACTGATTCGAAAACAGTGACTAAAAGTAAAAACTTTACCAATGTAAATACTACTACCGTGTTTTGTTTTAAAAACCTTTATTGTGAAAATGTCAGTATACAAATACGGGCCTATAACCACGTGGGCCGGCCACGGAGCAAACTCAAATCGTATATGATGAGGAGACATTTACACTGTAGAGGAACGTAACGAGCGGGCCATTAGGTTGCAAGAACTAAGGTGTCTAACAGTTGCGGAATCGGTGGACATACATTTTGTAATTAAAATAGGACAGGGCCACTTACAATAACATTTTCTAGATATACATTTGCGGGCAAGGAGTTACGAGTCCCATTTATACCGGCGCCATTTTGGGCGAGGCCGGGCAGGTCCAAGATATAGTCAAAATGTCTCCACCAACCATCGGCCAGACCAGAACCCCTTTCGGCCCTTTATGCTACAAGATGGTGTCTTCCATTCAGAAAATATTGTTGGCAGCATTTTGAAAGGAAACAGAAACAGCCGTTCTCCTAGTGAGTTTCACATTGTTACATTTAGGAAGAATGTTGAAGAGTAGTATGTGGAAAATCTGAAGCCATTTTTCTACAAACTCTCAATCAGACTTGGATGGAAAAAAAAAACATGAAGAATGTACAAACTGAAAACCAATTTTTGTCTGTATAGCATCAACAATAACGCTTGAGTCAGCTTTGTGTCAAGCCGCCATTTTCATTCAATCAATAGCGTCCCCCTGCACACATTCAGGGACCTGGTCGTGTCTTCAGATGAAACGGATTGTAGGAAAAGAAGCAGAAAGGAAAAGGCAAAAAGTTCCGCCGGACCTCGGGAGCCGGCCGCCTATGTCATGTGCGACCTTTGGCCACACAAGGGCAATAGTGAAGCTGCAGCAGATGCAAATAAGCTTCAGACAATCTTACAAGCACTGCTCAGAAATCTCAACTGAGGCACTCAACATCCAGGACTTGCCATTCGAATCTTGGCGCCTTGTGCTGGTTCCGACCTATTCACACATCGGTCCTGGATCTCGGCGCGTTCGACTCACTGTACCGCAACAGTGACCGCAATTCAGCTGGACAAGCCGCCATTTTCATTCACTCAATAGCGTCCCCCTACACACATTCAGGGACCTGGTCGTGTCTTCAGATGAAACGGATTGTAGGAAAAGAAGCAGAAAGGAAAAGGAAAAAAGTTCCGCTGAACACCACCTTGGGCAATAGTGAAGCTGCAAAAGGTGCAAATGAGCTTCAGACAGTCTTCAACTTACTCTGATTCTTATAATAAACTTCAGATAGTCTTACAAGCACTGCTCAGAACTCTCAACTGAGGCACTCAACATCCAGGACTTGCCATTCGGATCTTGGCGCCTTGTGCTGGTTCCGACCTATTCACACATCGGTCCACTACTGACATCACCTCATAAGCCAACGGGGCACCCCACGCCGACTTTCGGCGCAGCATTGTAGGATGGCCACACCAGTGCGGCAACTTGCTGGACACAACATCGGGGCCATCCAGATCTCGGCGCGTTCGACTCACTGTACCGCAACAGTGACCGCAACTCAGCTGGACACGCCGTCTTTCAGCGCAGCATTGTAGGATGGCCACACCAGTGCAGCAATTTGCTGGACACCACCTCGGTGCCATCCGGATCTCGGCGCGTTCGAGTCACTGTACCGCAACAGTGACCGCAATTCAGCTGGACACGCCGTCTTTCGGCGCAGCATTGTAGGATGGCCACACCAGTGCGGCAATTTGCTGGACACCACCTCGGTGCCATCCAGATCTCGGCGCGTTCGAGTCACTGTACCGCAACAGTGACCGCAACTCAGCTGGACACGCCGTCTTTCGGCGCAGCATTGTAGGATGGCCACACCAGTGCGGCAATTTGCTGGACACCACCTTGGTGCCATCCGGATCTCGGCGCGTTGTGCTGCCTTCGGCCTATTCGCACATCGGTCCGCTACTGACGCCGCCTCACGTGCCAACGGATTTTCTACGCTTTTTGTAGCCCTATGCCGCATAACAGGTCATGTGACTTGTTTATAAAACTTTTCATTGGTTCATTTTACTTTTGGTTTCCTAAAGATGGAAGGCTTGGCCATATGACCTAAAAATAACACTTTTCATTGGTTTAGAACATTTTTTTTTCCCAAACGATGAAAGCCCCACCTTGTTTCTGGATCATTCAGACTGAAGCTGGCGTCAGCATGAGAGCACCACCATCTCGTGGCTCCGTCGTGGTCATTCCGCGAGCAATCATGGCAGCCGCTCCCCACCGGAAGCCTGCGGGAGTCGGGGGCCCCCAAGACTTTTGTAGAATCTTCACGGCTGAGGGGACGCTTTTCGAGAATGGAGCCCAAGCCCTAGCAGGCAAGCGTCCGAGTTCCAAGGTGTCCCAGGGCCATTTCAGTGGACCAGGCCCAAAACCGAGGAGCCGTCCGCCATTTTAAGAGCCATGTGGCAGCCGCCTATCGCTGCACTGCAAGAGTGGAAGCAACTCAACAACATGGTGAGCAAGACGCTGTAGCCGCAAAAGCGAGCGCAACTCAGCTAGATGGCCGCCACCTGGGGAGGCCCGTTCACGCCGCCTCCCCCACCCCCGGGCCGCCGCACGCCAATTTTCGGAGCAGCATTGTAGGATACGAAAACCAGTGCGGCAGTTTACTGGACATCACCTGGGTGCCTGTCGTACATGTTGTGTCAGCCATGTGACACTGGACACAGTCCCATCAACATCTCAACGCGTTCTGCTGCCTTGGGACTATTCGCACAACAGACCGCTACTGACGAGGCCTCCCCCCGCACCACCCGGGACGCCCCCCGCTGTTTTTCTGTGCTGCATTGTAGGATCCCAAAACCAGTGCGGCACCCAGGCGACATCACCTGGGTGCCGTCCAGAACTCTGCACGTTGTGCTGCCTTGGGACTATTCGCACAAAAGACAGCTTCTAACCATTGTTGCTTTTTGTGTTGAAAAATGTTTAAATGTTTTTAGTTTTTGTTCCGTTCGTTATAGTTAATAGTTAATAAAGTTTCATAATCTTACTTTGTTGGAGTGTTATCTATTTTTTTAAAAACGGGTGAATGGGGCCTTGAATCGGGTTATTGTCATGTGTGGGCTTTGGAAGTGTGCTGCTGCAGGATCGGACATTACAAACTCAAATGCACGTTCTTTTTCTTACCTTTCCGAAGCATGGAGCGCAATAGCAGGCAGAGAAAGGGTGATGCACGTGTTGAACACTACCTGACCTGGCAAGTTGCTGGCAGTGCCCCCCCCCCCGCCCGCTCCTGAAAGAGGACACACACCGCTGCCCCGAGTACTTCACAAATCTTTAAAAGACCATGCGCTTGTTCATGAGGCTTAAATGGTTTATCACCTCTTCTAGAACCCCTGCATCGACCCTCTGACGTTTCCTGGAAAAATTACCATGTAACACAATACCAAGCCCTGTCAGCTGAAACCCCCAAGGAATCGTGGGGCATATTATCAAGGGGGTTTATCGCCGCTTTTTTGGCTTTAAAAGCCAAGAAAGCGGAGATAAAAATATCTCCCTATTACCAAGCTGTCGCTAACACCAGTTAGTGACAGCTAAAAGGAGATAGCGACCATCTTGGGCCCCGCTTTGCATGTCAGTGATACTTATCACTAATGACATGCAAAGCAGGCGTGCCAAGATGTTAGCGACTGGAAACAGTCCCTAACATCGCTATCTCCTATTACCAACTTTTGGAGATATTCGCGCTAAGCGCGAATATCTCCAAAATCTAACACCTGCCCTGAGCAGTTCTTAGCCATGTTATCCAATGGGAGGTGGATAACATGGCTAAGAGCATTTGCTCGATAATACATGAATATCGCTGACTTTTCTGCGATAATAGCAAGGTTTATCTGCGATAAAAATCGCCGATGTGCGGCGATAATTTTTGTCTCTAAACAAGTTAGAGACAAAAATTATCGCTAGCTGTTCGTAATATGCCCCCGAGTTTTTGCTTGCAGAATTCGGGAGGCGGGAGACTAGCACTGAAATCAGTAGTCACACGTCTGAATCGGGAGGGTTGGCATGTCTGAATTCTCTACAGCTGGGGCCATAAACTACATCCGCAGGGGTAGGTGATAGCCTAGGTCCGGCCTGGACAATCGGACACAGAGGAAGAGGAGTGTCAGAGGGTGCGGTAGTGAATAGGGTGAAAGAGAGGTGTCGGGAGGGCACAGGGTGTGATTCTCAGAGAAGAGCAGCGCAGATGGGGGGAAGTATATGGCCCATGCATGAGAGAGAGAGCGGGGATGACCAGTGCGTGGGGGAGATGCTTGCGAGGGTGGGAAGCCATGCTGAGGATCGGCGGCGTGCAGAGAGTGGGCCTGGTCAAGGCATCTAAAATGGCTGCCGTGCACGACAAAATTGTGGCATTGGACAAAAAGGCAAGATGGCGCAGACAATGTTTTTCAATAAGGATTCATTTATAACAAAATATTTACTCGCAGTGACAAAATGGTGGTCAACACTTCCTGATTTCCATCGAATCGAACGTTAACAAACGTCACGCAGCAAAAAAAAAAAAAAAAAAAAAAAAGCTCACGCACAGAGCAGTTTTTAACCATGTTATCCAAGGAAGGTGGATAACACGGCTAAGAGCATTTGCTGGATAATGCATGAATATCGCTGACTTTTCAACGATACTCATGCATTGTGGCCGATGTGCGGCGATAATTTTTATCTCTAAACAATTAAAACGAAGCACAAAATGGCGAATTCCCGTTTCGCTACCAGTTTGCGGCCCAGTTCGCGGCCCGTGAAGCGCTTCTACCGTGAAAAATCATTTTTTTTTCTTTTCCCCACGGGACCCTTTAATAACCCCAACAACATTCCTAGGGGGTCAAGAGGGGGATACCTTGCCCCCTTTCATTAAATTCCCCTTTCGTTTTTCACCTCTTCTTCTCTCTCGATCCTACCGAGAGACAAGATGGCGGCCGCTCCGGACTGTCACGCAGCAAAAAAAAAAAAAGCTCACGCACAGCCGCTGGAAGAGATGTATCAACATATATCAGCCTCCTCAGCCACCCTCAGGAAACATAGGGGATTAGGATACGTCTCCCGCACCCCCTTATACCTAATAATTTAATTAACGAAGCACAAAATGGCGAATTCCCGTTTCGCTACCAGTTTGCGGCCCAGTTCGCGGCCCGTGAAGCGCTTCTACCGTGAAAAATCATTTTTTTTTTATTTTCCCCACGGGACCCTTTAATAACCCCAACAACATTCCTAGGGGGTCAAGAGGGGGATACCTTACCCCCTTTCATTAAATTCCCCTTTCGTTTTTCACCTCTTCTTCTCTCTCGATCCTACCGAGAGACAAGATGGCGGCCGCTCCGGACTGTTTAGAATGTTGACAGACACCGGAGAGCCAATCAGCTTTCTGCGCGCAAAGTTCCGATAAGCGAAAAGTAAGCGGACCGGATCGCTGCCCGGAGCGCTGTTACAGATATATATCTTGATTTAAACGTTAATTTCTCAAAATCCACTGAAGCACATATATTGAGACCTAGCAAAGGCACATCGGGCTAACAGTCCCTACAATTTTGCCAAGTTTCGTGCAAATCCATTCAGCCGTTCGAGCTAAAAGTGAGGCCAAAGGCCCTATGGAAAAATGAATGGGAAAAACGCGTTTTGGGACCCCCCTTTTTTCTCGGCCCCCCCTTGACGAAACCCCACCAAATTTTCAGGGGCTGCTCAGAAATGTGCCATTTTCCTGAAAATTTCAGCCGATTCCGTCCACAAACGCCAAAGTTATTAGACATAGAATTTTCAGAAATCCCATAGGGAATTAATCCTAACTATATATACCTACTGGCGATAGCCAGTAGGTAATATATATATATATATATATATATATATATATATTCACTGAAAAAACCATAGGTTTCACACCAGTTATAGTTAGGAATTAGCATTTAAAAAACCTATTAAATTCACTGAAAAAACCATAGGTTTCACACCAGTTATAGTTAGCTGGAAATTTTACTGATATAAAACCATTGAAATTCCCACGTTATAGTTAGTCGGACTCACTATAACTTGCGCGTGCAATGCACTGCTGATGACGTCACATATTACATCACTCATGACATGGTCAGTGACATCACTCATGACATCACTGATGACACCATCCAGTGAATATGTGTCTTTCTGAAAAATAAATATTAGTGAGTTATGTTTAAATATTTAAATACATATATTAGTGTTTCACTTTGTGTATAAGTGGCTACATGTGTTGATAAGTAGCTACATGCGTATGTATATGGGTTATTTGATATTTTTATTAGTATTAGTATGAGTGTCTATATGGTTAGGTGGAGGTATTACTTAGCACATAGATGCATGAGTGACTGACTCTTTGTTTGTATGTGTTTTGAAGACAGCATATGTACAGGACTGTATGGGTGGATGAGTGTCTATATGTGTTTGTTAGTGAGTGAATGACTGTCTCACTAGTGTCTTTATCAGTAACTACATATGTTTTAATCTAGTATATATGAATATTGATGTATATAACTGAGTATATGTGAGAGTAAGAGATTGTAAGATTTCCTGTTTAAATAAGTATGTGTTTCTATAAGTGATTGTTTAAGAGAATAAATATGTGTAATTTTCAATAGAAGTAAGGTGGAAGTGTGTGTATAACTCTATTTTCAAATAAATGGTTGTTCAATAGTTTATTTGCACGTGTGAATATGTGTGTGAGTAACTTTTGGATGAATGTCGGTGTGTAACAGAATGTATAGGTGTATCTCTTCATATGATGAGTGAGTATATGTATGAGTGACTATATAGAACTGTTGGTGAATGAGTGGATGAGTATATAGATAGTGGAAGTACAGAATTGCTTGTTGTAACTGATATAGGTATGTCCATTTTTTAAAAATTTCAGTTTCTATTTTTGAATATGTGTCTCAAGGGTTACTTTACACTGAGAGGAGGTCTGTCACTATGTCACAAGGATGGTGTCATCAGTGATGTCATGAGTGATGTCACTGACCATGTCATGAGTGATGTAATATGTGACGTCATCAGCAGTGCATTGCACGCGCAAGTTATAGTGAGTCCGACTAACTATAACGTGGGAATTTCAATGGTTTTATATCAGTAAAATTTCCAGCTAACTATAACTGGTGTGAAACCTATGGTTTTTTCAGTGAATTTAATAGGTTTTTTAAATGCTAATTCCTAACTATAACTGGTGTGAAACCTATGGTTTTTTCAGTGAATTTCAAAGGTTTTTTAAATGCTAATTCCTAACTATAACTGGTGTGAAACCTATGGTTTTTTCTGTGAATTTCAAAGGTTTTTTAAATGCTAATTCCTAACTATAACTGGTGTGAAACCTATGGTTTTTTCAGTGCATTTCATAGGTTTTTTAAATGCTAATTCCTTTGTATATCGAGTTTCTAACCTTTTTTTTTTTTACAATTTGCTGTTTTTTTTAAGTATTCATTTTTTTTATAATTTTTTTTTTTTGCGCTCTGGGTGCGCGCACGGGGAAGCTTTCAGCTAAGCTCTCCTATAAGCTTCTCCGTGCGCTCATCTGAAAGCGCACCCAGAGCGCAACTGTCGTTCGTGAAAAAAAAATATGAATGAAAAGTTAATAATAATGCAAAACATTTCGTACCATACAAATAAAATTTGTTTTTTTTAATATGGAAAATGATTATGCATTTCTATTAAAGATTGATGACGTCACTTCGGCGCGCAACGTACGTGCCCTCGGAAGCGCATACGTGCGCGGCGCCTAAACGCACGCAAAAGCGCCTACGATCGCGCCACGTGTGCGCCCCGGAAGCGCCTACGATCGCGCTGCGTAAACGCACCCGGAAGTGCACCCGAGCGCGCATCGTAAGCGCGTCAGGTCATGTGACCCTAAAATAACACTTTTCATTGGTTGCTAACAGTTTTTTGTTACAATGAATGAAATCCCCACCCATTTCCTTCACTTCTTCTTTCACTTTTGTGACTGAAAGACCTGCATTTTTTGCTGCTCCATATTCCTGGATTCATCATGGCTGCCAGATCATCCAGCAGTGAAGATGACTTCATTGATGAAGAGCCACCTACCCCAAAGGTGAAGGGACATTTCATTTGGAAATTCTTTAAATTCCCAGCAGACCAGAAGAAGGTGAATGCACCAAAAGTAGAGTGCAGGATCTGCAAAAAGGTCCTGTCACGGGGTAACCCCCAAAAAAAGTACTCTTTTGGAAACTTTACGATGATCCGACATGTGGAGACCAGGCACCCCCAGAATTTTGCCCGGGAAAGTGTCAGGGCTCTGGCACAGGAGGTTCCTAGAGATGGGGCCTCTACATCTACAGGAGGAGCAACTTCTTCCGGAAGAGATCAATCTCAGGGGCAGGTAGCAAACATCCAACCTGCATTCAACCATGGGGTCGTCAGATGCAGATACTGCAATCAACTCCTCACCTATGGGGAGCAAAGTGTCCTGCTCATGGTTCGGGCATTAGAGAACCATCACTGCCCTTCCCACCCCTAATTTTTTTCTTTTCTTTTTGCTCCTGTTGAGCAGTTTCTATTCCCTGTTTTTGTTCCTCTTCAGTTAAAAGAAGAAAACCAAAAGTTCTTTTCAGAACTACCTCCAATTCTCATCAAAGAGCTATAATCTTAAAAAATGAAGAGTAAGTGAAATATAGTGCATTGATAATTGAAAGGAGAATGAGTAAGAAAGAACAGAAAGGTATGAGAGGTGAAAGGAAGTGAAGTAGGAGGACTGAAAGAAGGTGAGTGTTAGAAAAGAAATTTATGACACAGTGAATAAACTGGAGGCCTCATTTCTGAAAAGTGACGCATCGCTACGTGAAAATAGCGATGCGTCACTTATCTGGACGCACTCCTTATGACATTCCACATATGTCATATTTAATATATGACTAATCAATTCGCAAGGAGTTACAGATATGTCAGTATTTCTGACATATCTCTAAACACAAAAGTAACGCATTGCAGGAGTGCGTCACAAAAGTGACGCAACTCCAGTAATGTGTCCTTTCACATGGAAAAAGCACCATGTGAAAGGTTTGCTGTGAAGCAGGCGCAAGATTTTGGCGCAACTGCATCCTAAAAGTGACGCACTGCGTCATTATTACCAAGCTTTTTGCAAGGAACACCCCCTCTGCATGCATTATACCTGACACTATTTTTTAAAAAGTGACGCATGTAGGTACATGGGTCACTTTTTAAAACTCTGCGCCATATTGTATCTGCATCAGGTATAATGTATGCAGAGGGGGCAATCCCTCGCAAAAAGCTTGGTAATAACAACGTACTGAAATCTATGAGATTTCCCTGCGTCACTTTTAGGATGCTATTGCGTCAAAATTTTGCGCCGGCCTCGCATCACTTTTATGTTTACACATATGTCAGAAATACTGACGTATCTGTAACTCCTTGCAATATGATTCGTCATACATTAAATATGACACATCTGGAATGTCATAAGGACTGTGTACAGAAAAGTGACGCATCACACCAGCAGTGTAATAAAATGTGCCTCGTTGCACTATATTTAAAGGATGCAACAGCATCCTAAAAGTGACGCAGTGAAATCTCAAACATTTCACTGCGTCGCTATTACAAAGCTTTTTGTGGGGGAACACCCCCTCTGCATGCATTATACCTCACGCAGATATAATGTGGCGCTTGATTTTAAAAAGTGACCCATCTACCTAGATACCTCACTTTTTAAATATAACGCAACGCAACACATTTTTTTACACTACTGGTGCAATGCGTCACTTTTCTGTGCGCACTCCTTATGACATTCCAAGTAACGCATTGCTGGAGTGCGTCACAAAAGTGACGCAACTCCAGTAATGTGTCCTTTCAAATGGGGAAAGCAGCATATGAAAGGTCTTGCCTCAGTCTAACACCTGCTGTAAAGCAGACACAAGATTTTGACGCAACAGCATCCTAAAACTGACGCAGTGAAATCTCAAAGATTTCACTGCGTCGCTATTACAAAGCTTTTTGCGAGAGAACACCCCCTCTGCATACATTATACCTGACGCTATTTTTAAAAAGTGACGCATCTAGGTACATGGGTCACTTTTTAAAACTCTGCGCCATATTGTATCTGCAACATGATTCGTCATACATTAAATATGACACATCTGGAACGTCATAAGGAGTGCGCACAGAAAAGTGACGCATAACACCAGCAGTGTAATAAAATGTACCTCGTTGCACTATATTTAAAAAGTGACGCATCTAGATAGATGCGTCACTTTTTAAATATTGCATAACAATGCGCATTTTTTTACACCGCTGGTGCGTCACAAAAATTGACGCACAGGAAGCGCAAAACTAACAGCGCAAGGCCTTCATAAATATAGTCCTGGATTTAGGGGGTCAGAGGGGGTCTACTCTTCCCCCTTATGATCCAATCAGCTTCCTGCGCGCAAGTCGCGTGTCGCGCCTGGAGCGCACTCCCGTGCGCGCACGGGAGCGCGGCTATCCCCGCGCAAAACGAAAAAAATTTTTTAATGCCCTGCAGGACCCTATTTTAGTCCCTACATCAAACCTAGGGGGTCAGAGGGGGTCTACTCTTCCCCCTTATGGTCATTTGCCCCTTTTTTTTTCAAACTCCTTGTGTCTCGATTTTACCGAGACACAAGATGGCGGCCGCTCCGCACTGTTTAGAATGTTTACAGACAACTGAGATCCAATCAGCTTCCTGCGCGCAAGTCGCGTGTCGCGCCTGGAGCGCACTCCCGTGCGCGCACGGGAGCGCGGCTATAGATATATATATTTTTTTGAACCTAAATTACTCAAAATCCACTGGAGCACATATCTTGAGACATAGCAAAGGCACATCGGGCTACCAGTCCCTACAATTTTGCCAAGTTTGGTGGAAATCCATTCAGCCGTTCGGGCTAAAAGTGAAATCGACCGCCCTATGGAAATTAACATGGGGAAAACGCGTTTTGGGACCCCCCTTTTATCTCGGCCCCCGCTTGACGAATCCCCCCCAAACTTTCAGGGAAGGACCGGACCGCCATGAGACCATTTTCCTGAAAATTTCAGGCAGATTCGTCAACCGGCGCCAAAGTTATTCAAAATAGAATGTTGAGATTTAACATTGAAAATTATCCTAACTATAACTACCTACTGGCGACCGCCAGTAGGTAATTATATATATATATATATATACATATATATATATATATATATAAATACTGACCAAAAACTACACCACCCTCCGCGCCTGGACCCCGGTCAACACCGAAGACACCGTCCGCATGATGAACTCCGTCCACTCCGGATCTCCGACCGACCCCTGCCCTCACCACGTCTTCAACAAAGCCGACGCTGTCATTGCACCCCACCTGCGGGACATTATCAACACCTCATTCGACACCGCCACCTTCCCCGAGAGCTGGAAGCACGCCGAACTCAGCGCTCTGCTCAAGAAACCTACAGCAGACCCCACCGAACTCAAGAACTACCGCCCCATCTCTCTACTCCCGGTTCCAGCCAAAGTCATCGAGAAGACCGTCAACAAACAGCTAGCCGCCTTCCTCGAGACGAATGGATCCCTCGACCCATCGCAGTCCGGATTCCGTGCCAACCACAGCACCAAGACCGCCCTCATCGCCGCCACCGACGACATCCGAGCCCTGATGGACAACGGAGAAACAGCGGCCCTCATCCTCCTAGACCTGTCTGCGGCTTTCGACACGGTCTGCCACCGCACCCTAGTGCAGCGCCACAGCAACGTCGGAATCCAGGAGAAGGCACTGGAATGGATCGTCTCCTTCCTCGACGGAAGAACACAGAGAGTCCGCCTACCACCGTACAAGTCAGAGGCCACCGAAGTCATCTGCGGCGTCCCTCAAGGTTCCTCGCTGAGCCCTACTCTCTTCAACGTCTACATGAGCCCCCTCGCGGCCATCGCACGCCAACACAACCTCAACATAATCTCCTACGCCGACGACACCCAGCTGATCCTCTCCCTGACCAACGACCCCGCCACCGCCAGAGCCAACCTGCACGAAGGGATGAAAGAGGTAGCCGAGTGGATGACGACGAGCCGCCTGAAACTGAACTCAGACAAGACGGAGGTCCTCATCCTGGGCTCCTCGCCCTCCGCCTGGGACAACTCCTGGTGGACCCCCGCCCTGGGCACCGCATCCAAACCGACGAACCACGCACGCAACCTGGGCTTCATCCTGGACTCCTCCCTCTCCATGACCAGGCAAGTCAACGCCGTCTCCTCGTCGTGCTTCAACATCCTGCGCATGCTTCGGAAGATCTTCTGGTGGATCCCCACGGAGACCAGGAATACCGTCACCCAGGCCCTCGTCACCAGCCGTCTGGACTAGGGCGACGCACTCTACGCCAGAACCACTGCGAAGATCCAGAAGAGACTCCAGCGCATCCAGAACGCCTCAGCCAGACTCATCCTCGACATCCCACGACACAGCCACATCTCCGGACACCTGAGAGACCTGCACTGGCTCCCGGTCAACAAGAGAATCACGTTCCGTCTCCTTACCCACGCACACAAAGCTCTCCACGATCAAGGCCCGAGCTACCTCAACAACCGCATCAACTTCTATGCTCCCAAACGCCACCTCCGATCTGCCAGCCACGCCCTCGCCGCCGTCCCACGCATCCATAGAGCCACTACAGGAGGAAGGTCCTTCTCCTACCTGGCCGCCAAGACCTGGAACTCCCTCCCGGCCGACCTGCGCCTGACCCAAGACCACCTCTCCTTCAGGCAGAAGCTCAAGACCTGGCTGTTTGAGCAGTAGCGGCACCCCCCCCCCCCCCAAGCGCCTTGAGACCCTACGGGTAGGTAGTGCGCTCTATAAATGTTTTTGATTGATTGATTGATTGATTGACACTGACAAAACACCTGAAGCAAACACCATCTATGCTAATGACGAAATCGACACAACAGTAGTGAACCTCTCGGATGTTGTCCTCTCTAGAGCTGAAACACAGTTGCTGTCACTAGGTCTAGGTCGCTAGGTCTCTCTTTTTGCCCTAAAAATTGCTATAATTATGTGCAGACTAGAATTGATGTTTTTAAATTCATTCGGAAGTTAAAATTGAAAAAACATTTCAAAATAACTAATGCACAGGATCGAGCTAAAAACATCATCAGTGAATCTCAACCCTCATCTAAATTCCAAGTCGCTGACATTGGAGCTCTACAAATTGCCCATGAATTGGCATTAGAGGAGGATATTGGGGCTAGCTCAACTCAAGTCAGGTGCGACAGAATGGGGGTCAACATCAATGCACCCTGTGAAACACCTTTCAAGGCATCGTCCACCTTCATACCCCTGATCCTAAGGATGCCATTGACACTTTTAAAGATATGGTTACTGAGGATCTGAACGGATTGCAGGTAAAAACATCAAGAAAAATCAAAAAAGTCAAATACATGGAGAAACAATATTCAATATTGATGAAAAGATTGAGGAGCACTTCTAACCTAATAATTAATAAAGCCGATAAAGGAGGCAACATTGTCATCTGGCCCAGAACTCAATACATGGAAGAAGCACATCGGCACCTGGCAGACACATCTTGCTACAGGAAATGTAATTTTAATGAGATCCGTAACCTTAAGGAGTCAGTACATAAGGAATTAAACCAAGAGAAAAGAGAGGGACTGCTAACAAAACAAGAAATGCCGTTTTTGAAAAAGGATTATCCGTTGACCCCAACTTTTTATCTCATTCCAAAAATACACAAACTTGTATCTCCTGTACCGGGGTGCCCTATCATCTCAGCCCAAGGTAGTCTTTTGGAGGCCATTTCCAAATATGTGGACTACTTCCTCCATCGTTTTGTTGTAGAACTTCCTTCCTATATTAGCCTCTTGGCTGCTAAGCCATTATTTGAATTCTTCTTTAATTTCCATTGAAATCAATGGAAAGTCCATGACGAGTTACCCTTGTCATTAGCAGCCAAGAGGTTAAGAACACAGGACATATCCTCATGAAATTGAAAGAGGTTGAGTGGGAATCGGAATATATTCTTGTGGCTCTTGATATATGCGCCCTATACACCAGCATAGAACACACAGATGGCCTTAATGCAGTCAGGCATTTCTTGAACCAACGTAATATGAGTTTTAAAAATCATAATGACATGCTGATGAAAATGATATGGTTATGTTTAACGAACATTTATTTTCTGTTTAACAACGAAATTTATCAGCAGCCAAGGGGAGTGGCCATGGGGGCATGCTTTTCCCCAACCTATGCGTGTTTACACGTTGGGTGGTGGGAGGAGCATGTCCTCAGGCATACTTCTACCTTTTCTAATAACATCATTCATTACTGGAGGTTCATAGATGACATATGTATGATGTGGAAAGGGACAGAAAGTTCTGCTAGGGACTTTGTGACAGCCATAAATGACAATAATCTGAACCTAAAATTTACCTCCCAAATAAGCACCACTAACATACAATTCTTAGAAGTAGAAATCTATGTTAAGAACAATGTCCTTGAAACTACAAAAGCACAGCTGGCAATTCTATATTGCACGCCACTAGTGCCCATCCGGGACATTTAATAAAAAGCATCCCCTATGGGGAATTAACACGGATGCGCAGAATTTGTAGTTCTGAGCCTGATTTAGAAGTATGCCAGAATGAGGCCTTTAAAAGATTCTTGAAATGTGGCTACTCAATTAAAGAACTTACAGCAGCCAAAGAAAAGTCCAATAGCAAAAACAGAGAAGATTACCTGGTTAATCTGGCTGAGGGCAGTGACACAGATGGCACCGATGTAGTGGTCAAGGAGGAAAGGACAATCAGTTTGATAACCACTTACAATACTGAGGAACGTTAGATAAGGGGCATTTTAAGGAAACATTGGCCCATACTAAAAACAGACATTAGTCTAGCTCCCATACTTCCAGCAGAACCCTCTCTAGTTTTTAGGAGGGCACCCTCTATGAGGGACTCTCTGGTCAAAACTAGTCCAGAAGTTACAAATAACCAAATATGGGTCTCTAACAAAAAAGGCTACCGTAAGTGCATCTCGTGTAGGGCATGCAAATTCGGGGTTAACACCTCTGAATTTTGTTTGTCATTTAATCCTACACCTACACCAATAAAGGAGCTATACACATGCCGCACAGATTTTGCTGTATATGTATTAGAATGCTCCTGTGGGTTAAAATACGTGGGCAGCACCAAATTACAAGCTTTCAATCGAATATTGCAACATCTGAGAGCAATTGTTAATTCGGATGCTACATACCCAGTTGCCCGCCACTTCGAATTGGTGCATGCGAAAAATCTGAATCACCTCAAATATTTTGTCATCGATGCTGTGCCTAAAAACATACGGGGAGGGGATCAGGAAAAACATTTAAGGCAACTGGAAAGTAAGTACATTGTGCTTCTAGATACCAGAATCCCGAATGGATTAAATAGGGGGGAGGATCTTCAGGTCTTTCTCTAGGGATCTGCCTTTCACCTCTCCCAGTAACACCTTGTAATCTTTACTTGAACATAGTCCAGCATACACTGAATCTGAATCTGGGTGGTTTTTCAAGGGTGCCATTTCTTGGTTAGGATCCTTATCAATAGAATAGGCATATTGCTCGCTGGTTTCAGTAGTACAGTTTTTCTCAATTTTGTAAATATGAAGCCTTTTGATTATCTTTAGCAGACAGTGGGTATCGGTTCTCTCAAACCGGATACAGACGTTACCCTGAAAATTTCTTTAAGTAGAACAAAGGTATTATAAGTCACTACGGCTTTAGTAAGATTCCCTAAATCAGCTTTGTGCTTCAGTGTTTACATCTGTGTACATATATGAAATATTAGCACATAATTTTGCCAGTTTGATCATTTTATGATGGTTGGTTGTATTTATTTTTTATTATAAATTGATAAATTTTGCGCACCTTGCACTTCAATTGTTTTAAGCACTTGCACTTTTTGTGACATCAAGCACACGTGATCATCTGTTTTTATCTGACATAGATTGGAAATAAGGAGGATATAGATGGCACGAGGTTTTACATGTCTGTCTCTGCAGTTAAAGACTCATTGTAAATAGAAAAATAATTTTTTATCACTATGATTACAATCATGAGCATTTGCACTATATTTATTATTGATGCATTTCCAGACTGTAATATGAAAGTCGGAACCCATTGACATGAAATTAGACTTATTGTAAGTGAATGCTAATTTTGTCGCAATTATATCAATGTATTCTCGTCATGTTCCCTCTTAAACCCTTGTAAATAGCGTGGTTTATATATATTTTTTCTATGTCAGTTATCCATGTGTTTGGTGTCAATGGTAATTAACACAGTATATAAGCACTCCCATTGGTATTTTGATGCCATGTGATCAAGGCTGTTGTGATACAGCCGAAACGTGTCATGCTGGTGGAGAGGAGGGAATAAAAACACTTCATTTCACTAATTCTGGTGTCTGCCAGATCTGTACCTGTGGCGAAAGGGCAGCATCGCATCGAGAGCTGAACAAGCAGGATATTGTTTCGATATATATATATATATATATATATATATATATATATATATATATATATATATATATAAATATATATTTATATTACCTACTGGCGGTCGCCAGTAGGTAGTTATAGTTAGGATTTTTTTAAATGTTAAATCTCAAAATTCTATTTGGGATAACTTTGGCGCCGATTGACGAATCTGCCTGAAAATTTCCTCAAAATGGCCTTGTCGAGCTCCAGTCCTTCCCTGAAAGTTTGGGGGGGATGCGTCCAGCGGGGGCCGAGATAAAAGAGGGGTCCCAAAACGCGTTTTCCCCATGTTAATTTCCATAGGGCGGTCGACCTCACTTTTAGCCCGAATGGCTGAATGGATTTACACCAAATTTGGCAAAATTGTAGGGACTGGTAGCCTGATGTGCCTTTGCTATGTCTCAAGATATGTGCTACAGTAGATTACGGTACGCACTCTGGGGAGCGCTCCGGGCGCGCCACGCGACTTGCGCGCAGAAAGCTGATTGGTTCTTGGGTGTCTGTAAACATTCGAAACAGTCTAGGTACGATCGAGACACAAGAGGTGGCCAAAACAAAGGGGAAAATGACCATAAGGGGGCAGGGTAGACCCCCCTGAATCCCTAGGTTTGATGTGGGGGCTATAAAAGGGTCCCGCTGGGCAAAAACATTTTTTTTTTTCGATTTGCATGGGGGGAGTGCCCGGTACGCGCACCGGGGAGAAAAGAGAATGGCAGAGTTTAAAAATGTAAGTCATTTTATATAAATGGGAGGTAGTTCTGAAAAGAACTGTTTTTTTTTCTTTTTGTTGTTTTATATTTTTTATATTGTTTTTTTGCACATTTTGTACTTTTTTGGGATTTTCTGAACAGTTTTAGATTTTTTTTGTATTTTTCATGGGGAAAAACGAAAAAACAGGGAATTGAAAATGGCTCAACTGGAGCAAAAAACAAAAAGAAAGAAAAAATTAGGGTTGATTGGGGCATTTATGGTTGTCCCCAGCAAGGACGATGAGCTTTACGCTCTGTTCTCCGTAGGAGATGGTCTTCCCACAATATTTACAGATAATTCTGAAATCTGCAAATCGGGGCTGAATGCACAGCATCGTCTCACTTGCCTCTGGTGCAGATGCAGTGGGTTGCTTCCTTTTTGAGCTGGTTCTTGTTGATCGGGGAGGGTTACTGGCCAGTTCCCTCATCTCTGCAGCAGAATAGTTTATAGGATGTTTGCGCTGCATGTGGCGTATCATTGTGTGGTTCCCAAATGAATATTTTTTATTTGGGTTTCCCCTTGAAAGTTCCATGCCACAGATTTTGCAACTGACCTTGGGTGCATTTACATTTTTCTTCCCCTCTGGGAGAGAAAAAAACTCCCAAATAATGTGTGTCTTGGCTGGTATGGGGTATTGTATTCTTCCAGCCATCTTGAACTCCCCTCCTCCTCCTCCTCCTCTTCCTCTTCTTGAAGACCACCAATGATATCTTGAGGAGGTCCTTTTGGTGATTGTGGTGGTGGTGGTGGTGCAGATGCACCAGCTGCTGCTACTACTGAAGCCATTATATTGAGCAAAAAGGTAGAGAGAGCTGCAAACAGGTCTTCCTAAGTCAAAGGACAAAGTCAGAATAAGGAAAAAAGGTGGGGTCTTCCATCCTTTTGGAAAATACATTTTATTGAACCAATGAAAAGTGTTATTTTCAGGTCACATGACCAGGGGCTTCATCATTATGAAACCAAAACTGTTATGAACCAATAAAAATTGTTATTTTCAGGTCACATGACCCGACGCGCTTACTCTGCCCCGGGGCGCGCCCCGGGTCGCGTCGCTTAAGCGCGTAGGATGTTTACGTTGCGCGATCGTATTCGCTCGAGTGCTTCCGGGTGCACTTACCCCGTGCGTATCACGCGGACGCTTTATAAAAGTACGCTTTTCGGGGCGCTCCCCGGGGCGCGCACCGGGAGCGCTCCAAAGCAAAAATTAAAAAATAAACAAATTAAAAAAAAATTGGGAAAAATTGTAGGGACTGGTAGCCCTATTCTCAAGTGGTTTTTACGAAAATTAACTTTGAAAAAATATATATTGTGCTACATTGGGCTATATATATGTTAGAGCCCAAATGTCACTCTGTCACAAGGATGGTGTCATCAGTGATGTCATGAGTGATGTCACTGACCATGTCATGAGTGATGTAATATGTGACGTCATCAGCAGTGCATTGCAGGCGCGCAAGTTATAGTGAGTCCAACTAACTATAACGTTGAATTTCATTGGATTTATGTCAGTAAAATTTCCAGCTAACTATAACTGGTGTGAAACCTATGGTTTTTTCAGTGAAAAGATATATATATATATATATATATATATCTTTTCACTGAAAAAACCATAGGTTTCACACCAGTTATAGTTAGCTGGAAATTTTACTGACATAAAACCAATGAAATTTAACGTTATAGTTAGTTGGACTCACTATAACTTGCGCGCCTGCAATGCACTGCTGATGACGTCACATATTACATCACTCATGACATGACATGGTCAGTGACATCACTCATGACATCACTGATGACACCATCCTTGTGACAGAGTGACATTTGGGCTCTAACATATATATAGCCCAATGTAGCACAATATATATTTTTTCAAAGTTAATATATATATTACCTACTGGCGGTCGCCAGTAGGTATATATAGTTAGGATTTTTTCTCTATGGAACTTTTGAAAATTCTATGTCTAATAACTTTAACGTTTGTGGACGGAATCGGCTGAAATTTTCAGGAAAATGGCAAATTTTGTTTCTGATCAGCCCCTGAAACTTTGGGGGGGTTTCGTCAACGGGGAGCCGAGAAAAAAGGGGGGTCCCAAAACGCGTTTTTCCCATTCATTTTTCCATAGGGCGTTTGGCCTCACTTTTAGCTCGAACGGCTGAATGGATTTGCACGAAACTTGGCAAAATTGTAGGGACTGTTAGCCCAATGTGCCTTTGCTGGGTTTCAATATATGTGCTCCAGTGGATTTTGAGAAATGAATGTTTAAAAAAACAGATATATCTGTGACAGCGTCCTGGATAGCGCACTAGTTCGCGTACTTTTCGCGTAACGGAGCTTTGCGAAGCGAAGCTGATTGGCTCTCCGGTGTCTGTCAACATTCTAAACAGTCCGTAGCAGCCGCCATCTTGTCTCTCGGTAGGATCGAGAGACAAGAGGAGGCCAAAACGAAGGGGGAAATGAAGGAAAGGGGGCAAGGTAGACCCCTTCTGACCCCCTAGGATTGATGAGAGAGATATTAAAGTGCCCCGCGGGGCCAAAAAAAAAAAAAAATCGTTTTTTTCGTGGGGTGCGCCCGGTTCGCGTACCGGAAAGCGGTCTGGGGAGCGTACTATAAGGAAACAAGAATGATTGACTTTTAACTTATTGTATGTTTATTGATTGTTCGTTTTGTTGTTTTTTTTTGTTTATTTTTATTTACGTAGCTACATGTGGGTACCAATGTAGAGTCTATAAATTAATAAACGCCGTCTCCTTTGTAGATATCTTGCTTGTTGTTAAAGAAGTTATTGTGGTATATGGAATTCATACCATAGTCTGTCTGGAAAGCCGAAACAACATGGTGGCAGGAGATGATAAAGAGATGTTAAATACACATTGGGGATTATATAGTGGAGAAAGGAAGTAACTATGAACAAAGTTAGTATGTAACACAAAAAAGTTGCACAGTATATTTTAAGTCTCACTTTATATTATATCTTTTTTGGTACTATTTCATAATTTACATATAAAAAAGAACAATATCTCAAACTATTTTTAATTTTTAAATAAAAATGTATTGTTGTGATTTTTCAAAATCTAAAAGAATTTCCAACATTAATTCATCATGTATGTCCTCCTTTTCATTCCATGATTCAATTTCTTCTACACAATTAATTAAGTTTTGGTCCAGAGAGTGATCCAAAAAGTCTATTTCTTCTTTGTCATCCTTAGGATTGTTTTCCATATTAATTTCAAATGAAATCTTAATTTCATTTTGTTGTCCTTCCATTTTCTTGCTGTAAATTGCATAAAAAATAAATATATCAGTACAGATAGGGCACTGTTGGGTTTCAGTACAGACAGGCAGTTTGGTTATTTAAACAGTGTTTTTTTCTTTGGGCAGTGTATGGTATCAAATTGGAAGTAGAAATATGAAGAAAATTATCAAATAAACTCTTAGTCAATTCTGAATTATACTAGAGAAGTCTAACTCTATCCTTAACTGAGGGCCAGCGCTAGGCATGGGCAGCGTGGGCTGCTGTTCAGGACCTCGCACTTAGCCCACCGGCATGGTGCCACGCACTGGTGATGTGTCCTTTTGTTTTCCTGGAGATCTATCACAAAGAAAGGTGTCGCCTGCAATTAAGGTCTATTGCGGGAGGCCCCCTCCTTGGGCCTCTCATGGATGGTGTCAGGAGGTATAGGGGAGGAAGAAGGAGACGCTCCCTCAATTGCAAGGAGACCATTCACAGACACTGTGGGGGGCCCATTGTCCAGCATTTTGGCGCACCCTCAGTTTTAACTTTTAGACCACAATCAATTCTCACACCTATGAAGGTGTGAGAAATGCGTGTGGATTAAAAGTTAAAACTGTGGGGGCGTCAAAATGCTGGACAATGGGGCCCCCACAGTGTCTGTGAATGTTCTCCTTGTAAGTGGCCACTTATGTAATTTGGAGGGGGCTTCGCGCACGTTCCCTTTTAGCCCAGGGTCTCACAAATCCTTGGACTGGCCCTGCCATAACTAAAACAGAGAAGTCTATTTTATTCTATAAGTATTACAGAGTGAAAGAATAAAACTGTCTGAAAATGTTTTTCTAATTAGCTTTCAGTACAGAACATACTTCAGTTTTATAAATAATATCTTACCTTTTAAATATAACTTGAAGTTATCAGTTGATTTTTTGTTGTTCTGCACTTCACGAAGTAGTAGTCAAAATGGCTGTGTTTCTCTATCTTTGTTTATATATATTCAGGTACATAACCAATCAAATGTCATGATATAATAGTAGAAATTGAATATTTTAATTGGTTGTCATTTCCAACACTTCCGATATGTTTTGTGAAGTAATTTACCGCAGGGATTTTAGAGAGTTCTACATGCTAAATGGCTAAATGGTATTCCAACTAAATTTGTGAAAATGGTAGGGATTGGTATGTAGTATGAGCTACTGTTTAATTGGTGAAAGTGTCTCCAGTGGTTTTTCTGTAAATTACTTTCCCACCTTTTTTGAGCGAGTGCTTGTCAGTGCGTTTCCCGGTACGCAAACTTGCAGTGTTACGGGAGTCCTCCATTTTGTGTTTCGGTAGAATTGAGATATAAGATGGAGGGTAAATAATGTTCAGAATGGGTAGATTGGGGTACTTTAGACGTATGCTGTTTCCCTAAGTTTTCTGAGGGTGGCTGAGGAGGCTCATATATGTCGATAAAAAAAATTGTTTTTTTCGCGTGGTTAGCTGCCGGTACGCGAACTGGGTAGCGTACCGGGAAGCGAATATAGGTGAAAAAAAAGTACATTCGAAATTTCAAAAGAGTACACTAAGTTAAGGTAGCTCTGAAAAGAGCTTTTGGGTTCTGTGTATGTTCTAGAAACTTATAAGTAGGAACCAATACACATTCTTAAATTTAGTATGAAAACTCTGTTTCCCTCATCTGAGAAATGCACGCCATCTCCTCTGTAGATATCTTGCATGTAGTAACGCAAGTTATTGTTGTAGATGCAGCCCATTCCATGGTCCCTCATGTAAGTTGAAACAGACTTATTTACATGCTTCCTCGATTTCTCAATTTGTGGACAAAATTGATTGGACCACCTCCATTTTTGTCTTTGGCATATACTGGAATATACCAAGGCAGTTTGAGGAAAAAGTGTCATCAATTGCTCAAAGGTGTCCTTTAAAAGCATTTCCAGACCTACCCCAGTCAAAGTGCCCAAATCGTTTCCTCCACAGTGCACTATTATGAGGTCAGGGGTTTGCAAATGTAAAAAGGTTTTCACCAATGGTATCAATTGGTAACATTTCAATCCTCTTCGACCAATCCATTTGATTTCCACATTTTGTAAATCGAGGTTGTGTAAATTTCTGTTATCAGAATACCTGTGAGCCCAGTGGATGTAGCTATGTCCAAGAATCCAGACTGAAAACATAGCTAGAGGAGTTTTTGCTGCAGTCAGATGAAGTGTGGGAATGAAATGGCAGTTGAAATAGTGATGTTTGTAATGTAAAAAACTGTGGAGTTTAAGTGCAAATGATTCATTAGCAGTGATTGGTGTATTTCCATTGCTGAAAACAGAAAGTTAGGGTGCATGGATGTGTTCTTTGAAAGATGTATTTTGAATGGTTATTTAAAAATGTTGTTATGAAAGATTGCAGTGGATTAGCAGGTGTACTGAGAGTTCAGAGTTCATTTGAAACATTGCTGTGTGAACTTGTGCCCATGACAGGTCTGGCAGGTGGTAGCTGCTATGGAAAAGAGGTAGAAAGGGCAGAGGGGGAAAGGGTGTTGATTTGAAAAAAGTGAGGGAAGAGTTTTTATTGGCTGACATGAGAGATATGTGTGTTGAATATCAGCGTTTCGGTGCCTTTGTTGGTTCCAGCCTCTGGAGTGCATACCTTTAATTCTGGTACAGAATAATTGGTGTGTTTCTGAGACTGTTTTCAATTTCAAAAAGAATTTGTAAAGGTGAGTTATCGTTTATATATTTTATTTAAAGAGTAGTATGCTTTTTTGCGGAACAGATATATGATGCAATTGTGTTGTTAATGTTACAGTGTACATGTAAAAAATGATGCATAAGTGTTGCACGGGCATTGTAGATACTCTCCTATGTGTGCTTAGCAATTTCAAGTCACTTCCCCGGGTTCAAGGGCCTTGTAAATACGTCCCCATGTGTGTCTGGTCATTTGAAGTCACTTTCCTCGTAGTGCAAGGCCCTTGTAAATACGCCCCCATGTGTGCCTGGCAAATTTTCATTTTGATTGTTTGAGTTACATAGCCATGATAAAAGTTATTGAAAAAAAGGTGCAAGTTCCTTAAAAAAACTTTTCATGTGTATTAGGGCATTTTAAGTCTGTTCCCCATGAATGTAGGTGTATTATTGTTTTACATAAAAGGTTTAAAAACTTTTTTTGAAATCAAATGCATGCACACTTAGGGCCCGATGTAGGTGGTCGTTCCATGTCATTTACCGACCGGTTACGGCCGATTTCGGCCGTTTCCGACCGGTAAATGGCCAATCGGTATGTAGGGGCCTAAATCCAAGGCCACATGTAGGTAAATCTACATTTACAGAATCGGAAAAATTATTGGTTCGGTAAAATACTGAATCTGTAATTTTATCGATTCTGTAAATGTGCTATGTAGGGGGGACTCTTCTGAGTCCCAAAGGCCTTAACGAATCGGTATTTTAGCATGAAATCAAACTTCATGGTAAAATACCGATTCCGGTGTGCATGCACATGTGTGCTCGCTCACTTATGTCATGTGAAAGGCAGACCTGCCCTTAGGGCTGGTTTGCCTGCCACATGGCACCTGTGCCTGTTTTGAGGGTGCCAGAGGGTGTCAAAGTGATACCCCCTGCACCCTTGTGAATTCTTTTATTTTATTTATTTTTATAGCATTGTTGAATCTAGTTCTTACTGTTATTGATTTACTGTTTGGTAATAGTGGTTAATAAAATTTTTTATTATATTTCACCACAGATTCAACTGCAGATTATTTGGAAATTAGACAATGCCGTCTAAGGATAGAATTCGAAAGGCTACGAAAAGTCAAAGACAGCAGTTACCTAACATTTTGCAGCAGTCCTCTACATTAGTATTACTTCAACGGACGAAGAGAACACCGGGTAAGAGAATGAAATCATTCCTTAAAAACATTTGTAGAAACAAAAGTATAACTACAGAACAAGTTTTAGTCCAGAAAAAGAGAGCCAATTTAAATGCAAAGGAAAGGCCCGTGAAAAAAGTTTGTGCTAGAGCAGGAGATAACTCTGTGCATGGCAGTAGAAGGACAAATATTTTCAGGGACATTCGTAAGCGAATGTTCCGCAACAGGGTAATTGTCAATTTGCTTAAAAATTTTTAAAAAGGTCAACAGAAAGTGTCATTTTATAAGAAAAAGAAAAATGTAGAGAAAATTATTGATCAGGCTTTCGAAATCAAGCGAAAGTTATATATTTTGGTAATTAATAGAATTAGGAAACTAAACAAGGTAATCTATGTTTTCAAATCTAATAGTAGATGGAAGAGAGAAGTTAATCGAAGTAATTTTTGTGAAGTTTTCTTAGGAGAATGGATGCATAGTTCAAATAGTGAGGCATTTTTTAATGAGGAGAGTTATTTTCAAAACAATGTTTTGGTGCATGCAGTTGACAGCAGTGGTCGAGCATATGAGGTAAAAGATGGTCATCCGGTTGAAAAAGAAATACTTGTGTCTGCAGATACAGAAGAGGCGCTAAGTGATGAGGTTTTAGGGAGACGTCCTAAGGGACAAGTGTACACCTGGAAGTGTAGTTCTATTTTCAGTGTGCAACAGGATTCCATCAATTTGCTTTGTGATTTTATACGGACATTTCATAAGAAAAGTGTAAAGCAAAAAATAAAGTTGTTGCAAGAATTAGATCCTTGCAGAGTGAGACAAGTGACAGGTTTGCGTGGTCATTCACTGGCTTGTCTTTCTAGGAGAGTATGCCAGAGTGTATTTCATCATTTCAGGATGCTAGCAGTGCATCATAATAAAGTGAGGAAATTAGTTAGAATGTTGTATTATGCTAAGAGTCCAGCAATTATGCTTAAAAAATTAAGCAGAGCTCTTTTGCATGGTTCTGAAGTAGATGTGAAGAATATTTGTCAAGAAATTGAGTTCTGTTATTTTGCTGGTAAAGAGAACAATGTTGATATTGAACCACTAGAAGAAGGTAATGTGGAAGACAGTGAACAGATTTTCAGTACAGATAAGTTTCACAAGGAAATTTCCACGTTTATGGTGAAATCAAGTGAGAGGCCTAATTTCACTTGAGTGTGTTGTCGACGGACTTATTATAAGAATCAGACTAAGTTAGTGGATATATATGCAAAGAGTGATATGGAAAACAATAGTGAATGGAAGGATTTTGCCACATACTTGATGGTAGAAAATTGTTTTGATTTGGGAGCAGACCAACGTATGTGTACTTATTGCTATAACAAATTAAACCAAAACCAGATGCCTGCTAGAGCGGTTTATAATAATCTGGAATTAGATGACATTCCTTATGAATTGAAGGATTTAAATACTTAAAGTCAATACTTCAAGGTCCTATGTATTGGTCACAGGATCGTACATGGCAAGGGCCCTGCCTTCCTTAGGAACCTCCTCTGCCCCTACACGCCAACCAGACAACTCCGCTCATTAGGAGCAGGCCTCCTCGCTGTCCCCAGACACAAGAGAGCCAGAATGGGGGGGAGATCCTTTCGTTCTTTGGCGGCACATAAATGGAACTCTCTTCCCCTGAGCCTAAGATTGGAAACATCGGAGCTCATCTTCCGCAGGAAACTTAAAACATTCCTCTTTCCTAAAGATTAGCCCCGCCTTTGTCTTACCGGCTGAGCAACTAGTTCTTCTGACAGCGCGGGGACACACTGACAGTGTAACCAGGCGCTATACAAACTCAGAAATAATTATGAATCTATTTTGATTCAAAGTGTCCATCCCTTCCAGGCTATTGTACGAATGGAGCCAAAGACAGGGAAGTTGCCTCCATCAGATTTACAGAGAGGATTAAAGGGAAGGGTTGTTTATTTGCCTTTGGATTTGAAGAAAAACATTATTACAATTGGAGTAGAGAAAGTGGAAGAGGAACCTCTGGTTATCATAGTTAATGGTGTTCCGACAAAGAGTAAGAAAATCTGGCAAGATTTAGTGGATGTTAGGAAAGTTAAAAAGGCAACATTGTATTTGATAAAAAATAATAAGTACTACAAGAATGTATGTGTTGCAGAAGAGGAAGTAAGTGAAGAAGAGGACAGCGATTTGTGTCCTGGTCAAATTGAGAAAGTAGAAGCCTCTAAAAAGGAAGAAATATATGAACATTATAGTGTTCATCCTTTGCATTCCAAGGAAGTCATGGGGAATGCTATTGAGTTGTTTCAAATGAAACAAGCCAAAGGGAGTCCCATTAGTGTTTGGGAGGAAAGTTTGGAAGCTCGGTGTTTCCCACAGTTATTTCCCACAGGTCGAGGAGGACGATATGATGAGCGACCTGTTCAAATTCCTGCTTCAGAATACCGGACTTTACGATTGTATACAGAAGATCCTAGGTTTCGACAATGCATTCCCTATTTATTTCATCTATTGTTTGAAAGTGATCTCTCTGGATTGTCTTATGCAGTGAACCACATCTTGAAAAGTGGAATACAACTGCGAAATATCTCGGCAAGGGACTTTATGGATAAAGTCAATGTGCAAGACAGCATTTTAGATTCTCACCTGATTAATCTCATGGCTTGTCAGCGTGGTACTAATGAGTATTGGTACCGCCGTCATGGTGACTTAAAATGTATGCTGAGGAACTTAGGAACTCCCACATGGTTCCTCACTCTCAGCTGTGCTGAGTATGGCTGGGAAGACTTACTTGAATTTCTACGAGAGGTAAATGGAAACATTGAAAATATTGAATTCAAGACACCCGGAGAACTGTGCTCTTTGGATCCTGTGAATGTATGCAGGTACTTCAATCATAGATTTGAAGCTATGATGTCTTTCATCTCGAACAAGAAAAATCCACCTCTTGGAGAGGTGTTGGATTTCTTCTGGAGAAAGGAGTATCAAGCAAGAGGTGCTCCTCATATACATATGCTACTATGGATCAAAGATGCACCCAAATTTGGAACAGATCCGGATGACTTAGTGATGAGTTTCATAGAACAGTATGCTACATGTGCTGTTCCAAAGACAAACGAAGACAAAAGTCTAAGAGAACAAGTTTTACGGTTTCAAAGCCATCGTTGTGGAAAGTACTGTCGTCGTAAATTCAGAAACAAGGACAAATACTACACCAAATGTCGTTTTGCATTTCCACGGTCGGTGTTATCAAAAGGAAGAGTTAACAATTTGATGTCATCGCTGCGACATAATGTGACGAGGAAATCACCCAAAAACACATACAATTTGAAAAGAAACGAAGAGTCCAAGTACATCAACGACTACAACCCAGTGATTTTGTCCATGTGGAATGCTAACATGGATATACAGTTTGTGGCTGACAACTGTATGGCCGTGGCTCGGTATGTGACGTCTTACATCACTAAAAAAGAAAAGACAGAACTGAAGGATATGTGGGAGGATATTTCCCATGAAAAGAGCCTCAGTAAGAAGTTGTACAGTTTCAGTCTGAAGATGTTGTCGCATCGAGAAATCGGAGCTTACGAATGTTCTGACCGGTTATCTTCAGCAAGTCTCTATGCCAAATCTAGGAGTGTCATTTGGGCGAGTCTTGGTCTTGCTGCAACGCGTAATCGAGTTCTGAAACCTGTACGGGAAATTGAGTATTTGGCGGAGAAGGAGCCAAACAGTACAGATATTTTGAAGAGCAACATGTTGGATACATATTATCCAAATAGAAGCAGTCACCTGGAGAATGCTTGTCTGTATGAAGTTCTTCAAAATTACGTTTTCAAGAGGAACATCAAAGAAGATATTGATAAAGGAGTGTATGCTGTAATTGGAAGTGAGGGATGTCTGGTCAAGCAAAAAAAATGTCAATTGATAAATCATCGAAAATTGGATTGCGAATCTCCCGAAAGAAAAGAGTTTTTCTATTTAGCTCTTTTGCAACTTTTCAAGCCTTGGCGTGCAGAAGAGGAACTGCTTGGGGATTTCCTCTGTTACGAACACTCTTTCAATGCAGCTAAGGAGTTCATAGAATGTCCTGTTTTTCCAAAATATCTACAAATGTTGAATGCAGAAATTGAGCAGGAAGCAACAATTGCAGCCGAGATTGCTAGAGACAGTTCTCAGGACAGTCAGAGTTCTGTTTCATTGAGTCAGGATCCACTAGGAGAACCAGTTATTGAAAATGAAGCTGCCACTGCCATGATTGAAGTGGAAAGAGCCATGGCATATGCTCAGAAGGATGCGGTTAACTTAGAAGAATTGGAAAGACAACTTAACGTTGAGCAGAGGAAAATATATGTCGAAGTTACCAACCAAATTGAGCATGGATTAAGTCATGAGAAGGAGGAGTGCTCATGTACGTCATTGAAGCCTGTCCGAATGTACATGAGTGGAGAAGCAGGAACCTGAAAAAGTTTCCTTATTAAAGCAATTTCATGTTATATGCAGAAAAGGACTGATTCATCGCTGTCTTGTGTTGTGACCGCTCCAACTGGACTGGCAGCTCATAACATTAAAGGGATTACTTTGCATCGGTTACTGATGCTGCCAGTGGAGCATGATAACAAATTACAATACCACAAGTTATCTGGAGATGCTTGTTGTGAAGTATCTCGAGTTTTGAAGAAGATGAAACTTCTTATCATTGACGAAGTAAGCATGGTTTCCAATCTCATGCTTGCTTTTGTGCATTTAAGAATGCAGGAAGTTCTTAAAACAGAGTATGATGTGTTATTCGGTGGCAAACACATCATTGTTTTTGGTGATCTTCTGCAGCTGACACCAGTGAAAGGACAACCAGTGTTTAAACTGCTTACACATGAAGATACCAAGAAGTGCCTAGGGAGCATTGGCAACATTAACATATGGTTAAACTTCAGTTATGATGAGCTGCGTGAAAATATGCGTCAGGCGAAGGACGAAGATTACAAGAATATTCTACAAGATATTAGAATCAGGAAAGTGACTGAGCATGGTAAAGAAGCTTTACATGCACGCTTACTGTCAAATTTATATCCAGAAGAAGACGTTTTGCCAGAGGATATTTTTCAGAAAATTACTGTGAAGAAATCTGGAATATGTTTGATGCCAACTCTTGCAGAATGTTCCATCTTCAACAACAAAATGTTGAATTTAGAAAAACAAGAGATTGTGAAACTTGAAGCTATTGACAAAATAGAGCATATGGGAGCAACAATTATTTTGTCAGAGAATTTGAAATCTAAATTGGATTCATTAGAGAAGACTATATCTAAAACTGCGGGTTTTGAAAAGACTTTGAATGTGTGCTTAAATTGCCGAATCATTTTGAGAAGGAATTTACATGTTGAAAGAGGTCTGGTAAATGGATCAATGGGTAATGTTGTTGATTTTGAGAAATACAGAAATAGAGATGGAATTGAATTTTTAAAAATTAAATTTGATGGCATTGAGGAAGTACAGCTAATTGGTCACTCCTCTGCTAGGTTTTTGCTTGTTAAAGACTTATATGTTCGCCGTAAGCAGTTTCCTGTTTGCTTGGCATATGCGGTGACAATTCATAAATCGCAAGGTTTAAGTGTAGACACTGCTTTAGTGAATATTGGCAGTTCTGTATTCAAAGAGGGTATGGCTTATGTAGCATTGTCACGAGTCAAAACTTTATCGGGTTTGTACTTGATTGACTGTGATGTCACAAACATTTGTGCAGATCTAGATTGTGTTAAGGAATACAATAGGTTAAGAAGAGAGTATGCGCCACATTTGCCTCAATATCCTTTGATTGAGAAACGTGTGGTAGGCTGGAAACGAAGAAATATCAGAAATAGTAGGGAGGTTGTAGCAAAAAGACCAAAAGTCGATGAACCCAAAAGTAGAAGCAGGAATAAAATGAATTCTGTTGAAAATGTTGTTGGTTTTAAATTTGAAAATAGTTCTGGTGTCAACTGCTATGCTAATGTAGTTGTTAATGTTCTCTTTTCACTAGAGACTTTCAAAGAACAGATTGTGATCAATTCGGACAAAGTTTATGCTGTTTGTTGAATTCTGTGTTAGAGAAATGTAGTGCTGATAAAACAGGAGTAGAAAGTGTGTCTGAAATTCGTTTTCTGTTAGACGAATGTTCAGGTCAAACAGAATTCACTGAAAATATTCAGCAGGATTGTCAGGAGTTTTTAATGTATATGCTTGATATATTGCAAGATGAGGGTGTAGATGTAGATTATCTATTTGGCCTTTCTTATCAATGGCAGCATGACTGCGAGAACTGTAGGCTATCAAGTACTAATAGTGTAGACTCAGAAAGATTTATATATTTAACTTTGCCTGACAGTAAATCAGTATCCTTCAATAAGCTAGTAAAGGCAGCCGATCAAAATATGGAGTGCAGCCAATGTAAGTCTGGAATGCTGTCCACGTTAATTTTACGAAGTTATGGCCAGTATGTCATTTTAATGTTCCAACGATGTAGGCCTGATGGAACTAAATTGACAACTTTAATTGATAATTTTGTGGCTTCGCAGTTGTAAATATCAGGAAGGACTTTTAAAACTATTGCAATTATGTATCATAATGGTCCTTCAACTAATTCAGGACATTATACAGCTTATTTGAAATCTGGAAACGGTTGATCATTCTGCAATGATTCTGTTTTAACTTTCAAAAAAAGATTGCCTTTCCACCTTCAAAATTCTTACCTGGTGTTCTTACAACCAAAATTTTAGGAAAAAAAGCTTGGGATTTGTTCAGAGGAATTTCAAGATGTTCTAATGGCTCCTACTCTATATGGCCTTGTGGATAATTGTAGTACAGAGTGAAAACTGTTTGTTTTTATAAGCAAAGTCAAGCAGCAGATCAAAATAAGGAGTAGAGGAAATGTAAGTCTGCAATGCTGTCCACATCATTTATGGAAACTTATGGATGAAATGTCATTTTACAATTTCAACTACATAAACTGGAAGAAAATAAGTTGTCCAGTCTAATTAAAAATGTTTTGGCTACACAGTCATCGATTTCAGGAAGAACATTTGCAACTGCAGCTATTATATAATATGCTGGTCCTTTGACAACATCTGGATATTACACAGCTTATTTAAAATGTATAAAATGGCTAGTCTTTCAGCAAACATTACTAATTGAGTATGAAGCAATGTTGCCTTTTGACTTGTTTTTTGAAGTCAGAATTTAGGGTAGGTAATTGGACTAACATGATTCTAGGTGTTGCTGTAACTTAGTGTGCTGTTTCAAATTGCTTTGTATGTCTCAGTTTTCTTAAAACAATTGAGTTTATCTTTCAGAAAGTGGCGGGCAGAAAATAGTAACAGCACAACATAACGTATAAGCTGTTCATAGGATATCCTTTGACGTCATAGAAAGTAAGTTACTTTGGAGAAGTTCCTATTTCTGCTTATTTATATTATTTGGGTTTTTTAAACACAATCATTTTGATTGTGGGTTTTTTTCCCCGCTGTTATATGATGAATACCTTCAACTCACTGTTTTCAGTGAAATTTGATATTTTCTGATAACAGCAAAAATAAACCATTAAATATGTTTAATTAATTTTCTACTTTGAATTGTGATTTCTAATATGTATATGGATTGGTGTGGCTCACTGGTTAGAGGCGGCAGACCCAGAAGCAGAAGTCGGGCCAGAACCAGGGTTCGATTTCTGACGTGACAGGATCTTGGGCCATGGTGAGCGGACTCGATAATTCTCGCTTTGGTGCCTACTCCAACCATGGGTCCCACTCAGCAACTCTGGGCAATAGCTTGCTTAATCTCAACTAACAGCCCCATCAGCGCCGGGGATGCCTGGCATCACCTTGGGGATGCCCAGGAGGGACCATCTCACAGGGAAAGCCAGGATGGGTTCCCCAGCGGTATACAGCGCCGGGACGCTTCTTTGCTGGGGCAGCTGTACGCATTACTAGTATACCACATTTAACATTTAACATTCATTTTGTCTCATGCTCACTCTTTTTTTTACCACCTTGTATTAATTTAAATTTTTTTGTTCTTTCTTACACAGATTAAAAGTATAAAAAAGATAATACAGTACGGTAATGACAATTATAAGGTAAGCGTTTAGTACTCTTTACGTTACATGTCTATCAGATTTAACTTTTATTAGTTTCTCTGCTTCTTTTTTATAACCCTTAGTTTCCTGTCTTTGCTAGTTCCTTCATTTCTTTTTCTATTACTTATTTATACTACTCTTTTCACTTCTTTTATCAGTCCCTCTTTCAACAGTAACTGTGTGTTACTCCTTCTATTTGTCTTTCTTTTCACATTACTCTCTGTTTATTAACTCGTCTTTTTAAAAAAAATATTTTTTTAGTTCGCTCCCGGTTCGCGTACCGGAACGCAAACCGGGAAGCATACCAAAAGAAATAGAGGATACTAGAGTGCTAAACATTCTAGCATTTTTTTAAAAAAGGGAAGGTAGTTCTGAAAAGAACTTTTTTTTTATTATTTTTGATGTTTTATATTTTTTTGTGGAAGGGGAAACAAAAACTGATTTGCTTCAAAGGGCTCAACAGGAGCAACAAAAAAAAAATTACTTTCTAGGACGTTTTGGACATTGATGATTTTCATATGATCTATTTATTAAAGTAATACTCATCTCTCCGCATGAAATTAATTTTCCACATGCTATACAAGTGAATCTCATCTGCCCAAAGTTCTTTTGCAGATTTGGGACCGTTTCCCTTGCCTCTGACTCACTTATTGCTAAGTCATTGGTGGATGTTTTTGCCGGTCGGGGGTTATTCACCAAATCTCGAAGTTGCTCTTTAGAATAATTAAGAGGGTGCCACCTCTCTGTCAGACACAATCGCAGATGGTAACCCATGGATCCTGACTATGGACGACATAAATACCAAAGCCATCTCCCTGGCAGTAGGAACCTTAAGTAACAGGATGAAGTGTGCCATTTTTGTGAACAGATCTACTACCACCAATATGGCGGTATGTCCCAACACAGGAGGTAAATCCGTCACAAAATCCATACTAATGGTATGCCAAGGAGCAGGAGGGACCTCTAAGGGCTGTAACAGGCCCGACGGCATGCTATGGGTAGGTTTGCTAGTGGCACAAATGGGACAAGCAGCCACATAACACTGTATATCCTTAAGCAATGAATCCCACCAAAACCACCGCAAACACATCTCCCTGGACTTTTGTATTCCTGGATGTGCTACCAGCGAGGAGGAATGACACCACTCTAAGACCATCTTTCTCAAGGCAGGAGGGACAAACAAATGGTCCCCATGATACAACAGCCCATCCTGCATCAAAACCTGGGGCGAAGTCATCCAAGGGGTTAAATCTATTTGTCGTAATTGCCCCTTGAGAAATGAGGGAAAATCCGCAGTATGTGCCACCCCTACAATCTTCTCTTCACAGATCATAGGTCTATCTTCTTTCACACGTCCCTCCTCCTTCCCTTCCACATGTATCCTAGAAAGGGCGTCAGACTTTATCTGCTGAGCGGCGGGGCGATATGTAATGACAAAGTCATACTCGTTAAAAAACAAGACCCACCGCATCTGGCGAGGTGTTAACGCCCGAGCAGACCGAAAGAATTCAAGATTCTTATGATCGGTATATATCGTAACCGTGTGTCGAGCATCCCATAAATAATGACGCCACTCCTCAAATGACAATTTCACCGCCAACAGTTCCCTCTCAGCCACTGTGTAATTACGCTCCGCAGGCAACAGGGTCTTAGAGAAAAAGGCAATGGGATGCATCTGGCCAGTTTCAGCATCCCTTTGGGACAACACCCCTCCCACTGCACACAATGAAGCATCCGTTTCCACATAAAACGGTAAGGCGGTATCGGGATGCACCAAAACAGGAGCAGATGTAAAGGATCGCAACAGAAGTTGAAAGGCATCCTGGACTTCAGTGGACCAGACAAAGGGAACCCCCTTTCTTAGTAATCGGGTCAATGGGGACACCACATCAGAGAAGTGGGAGATGAAACGCCGATAGAAATTGGCGAACCCCAGAAGGGCCTGGATCTGCTTAACGGTAGATGGTATGGGCCAGGTAACAATAGCTTCTATCTTTCTAGGGTCCATTCGAATGCCCTCAGCAGTGATGACAAACCCTAGGAATTCTACCTTCTGTGTGTCGAACTGGCATTTCTCCAATTTGGCATACAGATGATGGTCCTGTAACTTCTGTAACACCTGGGATACATGGTCATGGTGTTCTGCCACTGTCTCTGAGAAAATCAATATGTCGTCCAAATAGACGATAACACTTCTGTCCAGATACTCCCGGAGAACCTCGTTAATAAAGTATTGGAAGGCCGCTGGCGCATTGCACAAGCCAAACGGCATCACACAATACTCGAATAGGCCAAATTTGGTCTTAAACGCCGTCTTCCATTCATCCCCGGGTCGGACTCGAATGAGATGGTAAGCACCCCGCAAATCCAGTTTGGTAAAGATGGTTGCTTTGCGGAGCTGGTCCAACAACACAGGGATGAGAGGAAGAGGGTACCTATTCTTCACAGTGGCCTTATTAAGAGACCTGTAGTCCACACACGCCCTCAGCGTCCCTTCCTTCTTCGGAATGAAAAAGATCGCCGATGACACAGGCGAACAAGAGGGACGAATGAATCCCATCCCCAACATCTCCTCTAGGTACTCTTTCAGATGTAATTCCTCGGGTTCAGAGAGCGCGTATATGCGACAAGAAGGCAAAGGGACGCCAGGTATCAAATCGATTTTACAGTCAAAAGATCTGTGTGGAGGGAGGCCCTGTGCTTTAACCTTATCAAAAACACCCCGAAAGGCGGAATACTGAGTGGGAACCGATAACACCTCCACCCCTGCACAAGACAAGGGATGAACCTGTTCGATAGCCTCCCTGTAGCAATGTGCAAGGCAATGCTTGGAATCCAGAGTCACCAAACGCTGCACCCAGTCAATCTTGGGGTTATGTTCCTGAAGCCAGGGAACTCCTAACACTAACCCAAAAGAGGGGGCGTCAATAAGGTCAAAGACCACTGACTCTGAGTGCCCGTTCTCACACAACAACGTCACTGGTTCTGTCTGGCGTGTAATGGACCCCGAGGTTAGTTCAGTCCCATCGATGGCTCTCACAGGTTCTGGTTGTCTCTTATATTGACATGGGATGTCTAGCTTTTCCGCCAATGAGATGTCAATGAAATTCCCTGTCGCCCCGGAGTCCAACAACACAGACACTGGTACCCGCCTACTCCCTGACATCAAGAGCTGAGCCGGAATAATAAAATGTCTTGGCACCTGATCGATCACACCCAGCACCTGATAGGTCCCCCCTACTCCGTTGTTCATGGCTTGACTACGATCCACCTGTACACATGCCACCTTCTTATGGAATGCCTGTCCGGAGGGTTTAACAGGACACTCTCGGGCAAAGTGCCCCCCTTGTCCGCAATACAAACATAAGTTCAATTCCCTCCTCCTTCTTTTCTCTTCCATTGTTAATGGGCCTCTCACCCCTCCTATCTCCATGGGTTCTGGAGCCGGCTTATTATCCCCAATAGATCTTATTTCCGGTTTCGTATAACTCCTCCAGGGTCCCTGAACCCGACTACGATCACCCCGCCTCTCAGTCAACCTGTGGTTTAACTTCACCACCAGATCTATAAAGGCAGCACAGTCGTCTGGAGGATCAACCACCTGAGATACCACATCTTTTAGTTTGTCGCATAAACCCTGGTAAAACAAGGAGGTTCTCTTGTTGGTGGGCCAATGTGTCTCTGACACTAACCTATTAAATGTTCACACATAGGTTAGCAAATCCTGTTTGCCCTGTCTTAACTTGAGGAGCTCCGCATCACTCGCCTGCATAAAAGCATGCTTAGCAAATAGGCCCCTCATTAATTCTTTAAAGGCCAGGTAATCATGCAATACCGGAGCATCGCTTTCCACAAGAGGGATAGCCCACTGTGCCACAGTGCCAGCCAGATACGATATTGTAAACGCCACCTTAGCCGTGTCATCCGGAAAAGCGGTCGGCCTGCACATAAAGTGCAGTTGACATTGTGTCATAAAGGTCCCGTATTTGTTGCTGTCTCCCATGAATCTCTCAGGGGCAGCCAATGGAACAGGAACAGGTGTCGTAACAGTAACTGCTACAGGGGCTCCCCCCTCTGCTCTCTGACCCATCCCGCCTCCATACTGAAAGGTAGCTGGTTGGATAATGGGAGCCTGTGTCCTATCTCTCTGCTGTTCCCTGGCCTTCACAGCCCCCAGTTCCTGTTTAAGTCCGAGGTTTTCCTGTTGTAAGTCCTGTACCTGAGCCTGGAGGGCTGCCACCGCCCCCACTATGTCCTGCATTGTAGGCGTTCGCTCTGCTCCCCCCATGGCCCCACCCAAGTCTTCATCCATACCTCGTCCGGGCAGTGTATTTTAACGTGGGCTTGGTATTCTGTTGGATTCCACGGGCCCGGACACTGCAGGAACGAGGTATGCCCAAATCCACTACCCTGACTCAAAGGCCCCCCATGAGATAGACAAACATGAGAGGACACCCGAGCCCAGGGCAGGGGACAGGAAATCAAAATGAAAAGGACGTCAGAAAAGGCTTCACCCCTGATTTGGACTGGACAATGAGACTCGACCACCACCTCCTCCTTCCTCTGTACCTATGAAAGAATGTACACACAATTACTTCTCTGTCCAACTTAATGGTTACCCCTTATCCTTATTGCCACACTCCACCATACAATGATAAGACCCCTCCTTACTTGTGTATTATACAGGATTAGCCTCGGGAGGTCTTTGGCAGCAGGAAGATGAATATTCCACTGATGTCCGTGCATCCAGTTCCAATATAGGGAAAGAAAAGTAAGGGAATTTCACTCGAGGTAGATACTGCCAAAACGGGACTTCTAAGGGGAAAAAGCCATAATACTCGGCATAAAAAAAACCCTGCTATTGTCTTTCTGAGTGTTATTTAGTCTTTTAGGGCAGGAAGGGGGAGAGCGCAAACAAACGTTTCCCTCTTCCGGGATCTGCAGCTCCTCTATCATCCCAGCGCGACCGAAAGCGCCCAAGCGGCACACAACGAGGCGGACAGCCTCACACAACGCGGAAGTGGAGGACGCTGCTTGGAAATGGTTTTTTCAGTGAATATATATATATATATATAACATTCACAATCCCATCACTCCCCAGGCGGACGGAATGAAATTAGCGGACCCAGACTTGGCAAGTAGATCTTTATTGAAACTTACCTCTGTTAAGCGTTTCGAGCACCAAGTGCCCTTGCTCACACAGCGGAAAAACGTGTCAGTCACACATTTTATATATTTGCACAGTGTTACACCCCCCTTGTGAGTCTCATGTTTGGTCGTGTAGACATAGAAGAAACATTCTGCGTGGATTTCTCTTAGAACTTCAAATAAACACAGTTTGTATGTTTAGACATTTGAAAACCCATAATATAGCCAAATTATAGCTACAAACACACTATATATATATATATATATATATATATATAATATATATATATATATATATATATATATATATATATAACCTACTGGCGGTCGCCAGTAGGTAGTTATAGTTAGGACCTAGTTTCCATAGGAAATCTGCAACATTCTATTGGGAATAACTTTGGCGCCGGCTGTTGAATCTTCACGAATTTCTCAAAGAAGATGGCCCGCTCAGTTCCGCTCCTTCCCTGAAAGTCTCGGGAAGATTCGGCAAGCGTGGGCCGAGGAAAAAGAGTGGTCCCAAAACGTTTTTTCCCCATGTTAATTTCCAAGGGACGATTAGACACGGCTACAGCCCGAACCACTGAACGGAATTACACCAAATTTGGGAAAATGGTAGGGTCTGGTTCGCAGATCACACTTCTGGTTAAATGGTGTAAATACCACCAGTAGTTCCTGAGAAAATCAAAAGAAAACAATATAAATATCTGGGCGGAGCCTAACCACACATCTCATCGTGAGATCTGATTGGCTGTTAGCACTTCATCCAAGAAGTGTTGGCAGCCATCTTGGGACCAATATACATGATAGCACCTCATTAAAAAGCATTGCAGTTAATAGAAGGTTTTAGGACTTTAGTTACATTATAAATCATTTGTTGATGGTATCATACTCATTTTAGGAATTGTGGTGTGTTCTAAGGTGATTTTACCATGTGAAAAAGGCTTCTGCTGGGATATCATGAATCATGTTTGAAAGAAAACTATTATCTCATGCTTTTTCCACAGTGGTTTGGAAGGGGATCAATAAGCTAAACTGAAAGCATATTTTCTGTAAATTCACATTATCTTTCTCAGTCATGTGAGAATGAAGTCTGACATTCTCAGTAAAACATGTACATCCAACAAGGACAGAGACTGTCAGTTGATTCCTTTGTGTTCTACTGCAGCTTCAAAGAGTGTTCTAAAGAACAACTAGAGAGCTAACAGTCCTACTCATTACAAAGGTATGGCACACCTGAAGCCATCTTGATTAGAATAAAGTGGTAACTCTTAAAACATTTAATTAAAAAAGGAACAAAATGAGGGGGTATATTTTGCCATAGAAAGTATGATTAGTGCTGCAGAAAGAAAAATGAGGGCACATTTTGAGTGACTTCTCAAATCCTCTTCTATTTCATTAAAGAATTCTGACATGCAGTCTCCCAAGATGGCCACCAGAGACAAAAGAGCCCAAATGTAGCCCAAATATCACCCAGATGTAGCCCAAGTATAGCCCAATGACAGAATGTCCCAGAGTGTTCTAAAAAACAACTAGAGCGCTAACAGTCTTACTTATGACAAAAGTATGGCAAACCAGAAGCCATCTTGAATGGAATGAAGTGGTAAGTCTGAAAACATTTAATTGAAAAAGGAACAAAATGAGGGGGTTCCTTTTGCCATAGAAAGTATGATTAGTGCTTCAGAAAGAAAAATTAGGGCACGTTTTGAGTGACTTCTCAAATCCTCTTCTATTTCGTTAAAAATTTTTGACATGCAGACTGAAACATGCACTTTTAATACCAGCAGCAGACTTCCCTGGTGAGCAGTAGCTTTACTACAGTGATCTAATAAGCAACTAGCGTGCTAACATTCTGAATTTATGGCAAATGTGTGTCACATCTGAATGCCTTCTTGATGGAATCAAAGTAGAAAACTGAAAGTATTTTCTACTGAGGAGACTGTAGTAAATGAGGAAATTAGGAAACTTCATAACAAATAAGTCTCCCAAGATGGCCACCAGAGACAAAAGTGTCCAAATGTAGCACAAATATCCCCCAGATGTAGCCCAAGTATAGCCCAATGACAGAATGTCCCAGAGTGTTCTAAAGATCAACTAGAGCGCTAACAGTCTTACTTATGACAAAAGTATGGCACATCTGAAGTCATCTTGATTGTAATAAAGTGGTATCACTTAAAACATTTAATTTGCAAAGGAACAAAATGAGGGGGTTCATTTTGCCATAGAAATTATGATTAGTGCTGAAGAAAGAAAAATTAGGGTACTTTTTGACTTCTCAAATCCTCTTCTATTTCATTAAAAAAAATTCTGACATGCAGACTGAAACATGCACTTTGAATACCAGCAGCAGACTTCCCTGGGGAGCAGTAGCTTTAATACAGTGATCTAATGAGCAACTACAGTGCTAACATTCAGAATTGATGGCAAATGTGTGACACATCTGAATGCCTTCTTGATGGAACCAAAGTAAACAAGCATTGAAAATGCAATAGATCATTCCCTCGTTTAAGTTAAAGCCATTCTGTTTGTAATGAGGTGGCTTTTTAGCTTTGCTTTTATTAGTGTTTTTCAAACTTTCATGTAAATACCATGCATATGTATGCATATATGTATGCATGCATTTATATTTGTATTTATATAGATATGCAGATTATATATGTTTATATATGTATGTGTATATATATATATATATATATATATATATATATATATATATATATATATATATATATATATATATATATATATATATATATATATATATATATATATATATATATATATATATATATATATATATATATATATATATATATATATATATATATATATATATATATATATATATATATATATATATATTCACTGAAAAAAACCATAGGTTATAGACCATATATAGTTAGGAATTAGCATTTACAAAACCTTGAAAATTCACTGAAAAAAACATAGGTTATAAACCATATATAGTTAGGGATTAGCATTTACAAAACCTTAATTTACTCGCACAAAACCATTGAAATTCGCATATATAGTTAGTTGCACTAACTATATATCGCGCACCCGCAATCCACTGCTGATGATGACACATATTACATCATTCATGACATGGTCAGTGACATCACTGATGACATCACTGATGACATCTCAAATGACATCACTGATGACAACACCCAGTGACTGTATGTTCCTGTAAAGTTAAAATATGTCTTACATATTGAAGAATGAGTGGATGTATAAGTGTCTGGATGAAGGATTTAGTAGGTGCATGACTGACTGTATGAGTGAGTGATTTAATGTGTCTCACTGAGTGCATGGGTTAGTGACTAAACTGTCTTAATTTGTGCATCATTATGTCTGTTGTTCTGTAAACTGCTGCATGTGTTGATCAGTAGCTATATGAGTAACTATATGGGTTATTGATTGGTTGCCCAAGTATTTGTATGGGAGACTGAGTGTGTGTGTGGGTGGCTGGGAGGTGTGTGACTCTGTGCATAGATGTGTGAGTAGTTGATTCACTATATGTATGGGTTCAAAAGTGCATGTGGAAACAGCTGTATGGGCGGTTGACTGTCTGCATGAGTGTATTGGTGAGTGAATGGATTTCTCAGTGCTACATGTCAAAGTAAGTACATATGTAAAACACAGTACATGTGAGAGTTGACATATATAAATAACTGTGCATAAGAGCCAGTGAATGTGTGAGTGGCTGTATGGATCATTGTGAACATGTATCATGGATTGTATAAGAGAGTAAATATGTGTTAGTATATGTTTGAATAAGTAAGGTGTGTATAACTGTATAGTTGAGGAAATGGAGGTGTGATTGATTCTTTGCATGACTGACTAGGTGTGTGAGTAACTCCATGGATAAGTGACAGTCTGTGAGTGTCTGTTTACACTGATTGTATCTAAGGTTATATTAGAGTCTGAAGAGGTTCATCGTATTATCACATGAGTGATGTCATCAGTGATGTGTTCAGTAATGTCAAATGAGATTTCATCAGTGATGTCATTTGAGATGTCATCAGTGATGCCATCAGTGATGTCATTTGAGATGTCATCAGTGATGTAATCAGTGATGTCATTTGAGATGTCATCAGTGATGTCATCAGTGATGTCACTGACCATGTCATGAATGATGTAATATGTGACATCATCAGCAGTGGATTGCGGGTGCGCGATATATAGTTAGTGCAACTAACTATATATGCGAATTTCAATGGTTTTGTGCGAGTAAATTAAGGTTTTGTAAATGCTTATCCCTAACTATATATGGTCTATAACCTATGTTTTTTTCAGTGAATTTTCAAGGTTTTGTAAATGCTAATTCCTAACTATATATGGTCTATAACCTATGGTTTTTTCAGTGAATTTCAATAGTTTTTTAATAGCAAATATCAAAAGCTGTAAAATGTCAAGTACGTGGTAGGTAAAAACATTTTCGTATTTACGCACGCTGATGTGCTTTGAACGCTGCCCCCCCCTCCTCTTTTCTTTTAGGAGTATTCTCTCTTTGCAGATAGTGAAGGGTAGGTAACACAGGCCTTTGCCCCCGTTGTAATCCGTCGTGCCTGCTTCCCTCTCCATTTGATTGATTGTTATTGTAGCATTTATTCTTTTGGAATTGGTTCTCTTTGGTTCATTCTCTATTTACAAACAAGCACAGAGTCGCAATACTCTGTTTAGTCTTTGCAGATAGTGAAAAATCGTTAAAAAAAACAAAAGGAATCAAGCAAAATCAGTAGGCCACTAATGGGATCTCTTTTTGACCTCACTAAAATAGAAACATTATGAACAACACCTCATGACAAATACAAAACTAGTGAGAGGAACTGAGCTTGACATCATGATGGCTGCAAGACAGCTCGGCTCCGCCGCCCACCCCACCCAAACTAACGACAAACACTATGCAAATATTATAAATATATACAACACATCAGCAAAGTAACAGGGTAAAACGATTTATTAAATAACTAGTTACATGGCAGCCTGCTGCAACATCGATCCAAACAAGCCTTTGTATTTTGGGCTCAAAATAAACCATCAATAGTAAGATTTTCATAGGTGAGTGTATGTTCATGGTTTTCCATCCACAGACTAAAAGCCTGGAGTGGGAGTGAAAGAACAATAACTAGGTAAGAAGGAAGGCAGAGGTTGTGGGAAGGACTCTGGATATGGTATGTTGCTTGGTCCCTGAGATGCTTCAATGTCACTGCCTTGCACAAATGGCATAAGTCCTGGATGTTGGGTGCCATAGTTGAGGGTTCCGAGCAGCGCTTGTAACACTGTCTGAAGCTTATTTGCACCTGCTGCAGCTTCACTATTCACAAAGTAAGTGGGGGCTGTTTGTGGACCTGACTGCATTGGAAAACAATGTGATGCGGTGCCTCCCTGAACCGCTTGACGGAGGCCCGAGATAATTGCGCCTGCTCCACACCTTGTCCCACAATCCGTTTGACCTGCAGACACGTCCTGCTGTGCCCTGGTCCGACCATCACATATACCTGCGCCAGGACACGGCGTGGGGTGCAGTAGAAGGGAGAGGCGGCGCGAACGAGCCTCCTCCACCTCCCCAGGTGGAGGTTTCTCAGCTACACCCCAGAGCTTCACTTGACCAGCTGACTTACGCCCGCTCTTGCTACACAGTGCCTCGCTCGGCCAGCTGAATTGTGCCTGCTCTTGCTATTACAACGTCTCACCCGCCATCCAACGGAATTGCACCCAATCTTGCGGTACAGCGACAGGCAGCTGCTACGGAGCTCACGAAATGGCGGTCGGCTCCACAGACTTGGGCCTGGCCTGCAAAGATGGCTCTGGGCAACCGTGGAACTCGGACGCTTGACTGCTAGAGCATGGGCCCCATTCCCAAAAGAGTCCCCTCAGCCTTGAAGATTCTACAACAGTCACCGGGACCCCCGACTCCCGTAGACTTCCGGTGGGGAGCGACTGCCATGATTGCTCGCGAATGGCCACAACGTAGCCACGAGATGGTGGTGCTCTCATACTGACGCCAGCTTCAGTCTGAAACATCCAGAAACACTGTAGACTACCAATTCGATCAGTTCCGGTGGAGCCCCAACGTGACCCGGTAGAGAAGAACTTGCCCTCCCCTCTTTGACTGATGGTTCTTGTTGCCTGTCCCTTCTCTTGTCATTTAACAGAACTTTTTGGACTGCTGAAAGAGGTTGTGTTCCGACCGCTGATTGGTGGAGACATTTTGACTATATTCTGGACCTGTGTTGTCGCGTAATGCGTCATATAACGCGCCGCGTTAGCGCACCCGGAAGTGCTCCGGTGCGCGAGGCGCAGCTTCCCGGAAACCTTCCAGAGCGCGGCGCGCAGCGCGTAACGTAAGCATAACAGGTCATGTGACTTGTTAATAAAACTTTTCATTGGTTCATTTTACTTTTGTTATTCTAATGATGAAAGGCTTGGTCATATGACCTAAAAATAACACTTTCCATTGCTTTTGAATATTTTTTTTCCCAAATAATGAAAGCCCCACCTTTTTTTTTCTCACTCTGACTTGTAAAGCAAAGGACCCAGATGCATTTACAGTTTATCACTAACAATGTTCCAGGCTAATGTATTTTCCCGGGAAATTTACAACTGTCCTGCAAGTAAAATATTCCTATTTCGAGAAAAAGGGCGTTTCTTCGTCCCATGAGGGAGCCGTTGAACAAAAGAGGCTCGGCCTGCTGTCTTAGTCGCTGATAGGCATGAATATCGGATTCTTATCGATCACTTTATGTTGCAGGAGTGGAAAACACAACAGCCCTTGACCATTAATCCTTACTGCGTTCCTGCGTATTATACCTTTTAACCGTCATGTAATTGGACTGCTTTATTTCACTTGCCTTTTACTGATTCGAAAACAGTGGCTATTATTCAAAACTTTACCAATCTAGGTACTACTACCATGTTTTGTTTTAAAAACCTTTATTGTGAAAATGTCAGTATACAAATACGGGCCTATAACCACGTGGGCCGGCCACGGAGCAAACTGGAATCGTATATGATGAGGGGACATTTACACTGTAGAAGAACGTAACGGGCGACCCATTAGGTTGAAAGAACTAAGGTGTCTAACATTTGCGGAATCGGTGGATGTACATTTTATAATTAAAGTACGACAGGGCCAGTTACAATAAAATTATCTAGATATACATTTGCGGGCAAGTACCATGGGTGAAGTTAATTCAAACTTTCAATAGTACAGTAATCAATAACACATCAGAACTTAATATCAATAGGGATGTCCAAATGTTCAATCAATTCTCGTCCCCGCCCGCCATGTGCTTCAAAACTGCATACGTATCTCGTGATATCAAGGTTGGGCAACCAGTACACAACAAGGAGTTACGAGTCCCATTTATACCGGCGCCATTTTGGGCGAGGCCGGGCAGGTCCAGGATATAGTCAAAATGTCTCCACCAACCAGCGGTAGGACCAGAACCCCTTTCGGCAGTCCAAAAAGGTTCCGTTAAATGACAACAGAAGAAATAGGCAACAAGAACAATCAGTCAAAAGAGGGGACGCTTTCGTGAATGGGGCCCATGCCCTAGCAGGCAAGCGTTCGAGTTCCAAGGTGTCCCAGGGCCATTTTAGTGGACCAGGCCCAAATCCAAAGAGCTGGCCACCATTTTGAGAGTCCTGTTGCAGCCGGCTATCGCTGCACCACAAGAGTAGCCGCAATTCAGCTAGATGGCGGGTGAGTCACTGTACCGCAAGAGTAGCCACAATTCAGCTGGACGGCGGGTGAGGCACTGTGCCACAAGAGCGGGCGGAACTCATCTGGAAGGCGAGTGAAACGCTAAGAGGCGCCCCACTGCAGATGAGGTGCCTCCACCTGGGGAGGAGGGAGAGGCCCGTTTGCACCGCCTCCCCCACCCCTCCCCCCGGGCACCCCACGCCGTCTTTCGGTGCAGCATTGTAGGATAGCCACACCAGTGAAACTTGCTGGACACCACCTCGGTGCCATCCGGATCTCGGCGCTTTCGAGTCACTGTACCGCAAGAGTGGTCGAAACTCAGCTGGATGGCGGGCGAGACGCTGTACCGCAAGATCGGGTGAAACTCAGCTGGATGGAGGGTGAGGCACTGTGCCGCAAGAGCGGGCAGAACTCAGCTGGAAGGCGAGTGAAAATCTAAGAGGCGCCCCACTGCAGATGAGGTGCCTTCACCTGGGGAGGCGGGAGAGGCCCATTTACGCTGCCTCCCCCCGTGCACCCCACGCCGTCTTTCGGCGCAGCATTGTAGGATGGCCACACCAGTGAAACTTGCTGGACACCACCTCGGTGCCATCCGGATCTCGGCACGTTGTGCTGCCTTCGGCCTACTGTAGCAGCAAGTGCGGGCGCAACTCTGCTGGACGGTGAGTGAAACGGTAAGGGCCGCCGCACTGCACATCAGGTGCCTCCACCTGGGGAGGCGAGAGAGGCCAGTTTGCGCCGCCTCCCCCCCCCCGGGCACCCCACGCCATCTTTCGGCGCAGCATTGTAGGATGGCCACACCAGTGCGGCAACTTGCTGGACACCACCTTGGTGCCATCCGGATCTCGGCGCGTTTTTTTTTAACGTGTTTACTTTGTTGGAGCGTTGTATATATTTATAAGTTATTAAAGTGTTATAATCCTACTACTTTGTTGGAGTGATATATATTTTTAATGTGACACATAATTGTGAAGACTTTGATGTACAAAAACGCATCCCTGGAATCTTCCGCTTCAGGCTCGGTCCCACACACCCTTACAGTGAGAATCCCCTCCCCAATCACAATACAGGATCGTTATCAGATAGTGGGAATGCGTGTGGTGTGACGGATCTCATGGGGTGGGGGCCTTGATCTACTGTAACTCCTTTGAAGAGGGGTGATTCTTTACAGTTGGGGCCATAAACTACATCCGCAGGGATAGGTGATAGCCTGGGACCGGCCTGGACAATCGGACACAGAGGAAGAGGAGTGTCAGAGGGTGCGGTAGTGAATAGGTTGAAAGGGAGGTGTCAGGTTGGCACAGGGTGTGATTCTCAGGGAAGAACAGCGCATATGGGGGGAGGTTTATGGCCCATGCATGTGAGAGAGAGCGGGGGTGACCAGTGCGTGGGGGAGATGCTTGCGAGGGTGGGGAGCCATGCTGAGGATCGGCGGCGTGCAGAGAGTGGGTCTGGTCATGGCATCTAAAATGGCTGCCGTGCACGACAAAAGTGTGGCATTGGAAAAAAGGCAAGATGGCGCAGACAATGTTTATCAATACGGATTAATTTATAACAATTATTTTAAACAATATATTTACTCGCAGTGTCAAAATGGCGGTCAACACTTCCTGATTTCCTTCGAATCGAACGTTAACAAACGTCACGCAGCAAAAAAAAAAAAACGCTCACGCGCAGCCGCTGGAAGACAAGTATCAACATATATGAGCATCCTCAGCCACCCTCAGAAAACATAGGGGGTCAGGATACATCTCCCGTACCCCCTTATACCCACTTCTCACATTGTTTTTCCTCCATCTTGTAATTTAATTAAAACGAAACTCAAAATGGCGTATTCCCGTTTCGCGACCCGGTTCGCTACCTGGTTCGCGAACCGGGAAGCGCTTCTACCGCAAAAAAACAAATTTTTTTTATTTGCCCCACGGGACCCTTTAATAACCCCAACATCATTCCTAGGGGCTAAAGAAGGGTCTACCTTGCCCCCTTTCATTAAATTCCCCCTTCATTTTTCTCCTCCTCTTGTCTCTCAATCCTACCGAGAGACAAGATGGCGGCCGTTCCGGACTGTTTAGAATGTTGACAGACACCGTAGAGCCAATCAGCTTCGCTTCGCAAAGTTCCGTTACGCGAAAAGTTTGCGAACCGGAACGCTACCCGGGACGCTGTCACAGACATATCTGTTTTTTAAAACGTTAATTTCTCAAAATCCACTGGAACACATATCTTGAGACCTAGCAAAGGCACATTGGGCTAACAGTCCCTTCAATTTTGCCACGTTTCGTGCAAATCCATTCAGCCGTTCGAGCTAAAAGTGAGGCCAAACGCCCTATGGAAAAATGCGTTTTGGGACCCCCCTTTTTTCTCGGCCCCCCCTTGACGAAACCCCCCCAAATTTTCAGGGGCTGCTCAGAAACAAAATGTGCCATTTTCCTGAAAATTTCAGCCGATTCCGTCCACAAACGCCAAAGTTTTTAGACATAGAATTTTCAAAAGTCCCATCGAGAAAAAATCCTAACTATATATACCTACTGGCTATCGCCAGTAGGTAATATAGATATATATATATACACATACATAAATATAAATGCATATATATATTTGTATGTGTAGAGAGAGGTAGAGAGGTAGAGGTGTAGAGGTAGAGGTGTAGAGGTAGAGAGGTAGAGGTAGAGAGGTAGAGGCTAGTAGAGAGAGAGGTAGAGAGGTAAAGAGGTAGAGAGTACAGAGTGAGTAATAGAGAGTAGAGAGTGAGTAGTAGAGAGTAATAGGTAGCAGTAGAGAGAGTAGCAGATAGTGAATAGTAGAGTGAGTAGTAGAGAGTAGTAGAGAGTGAGTAGTAGAGAGTGAGTAGTAGAGAGTAATAGAGAGTAAGTAGTTCAGTGAGTAGTAGAGAGCAGTAGAGAGTGAGTAGTAGAGAGTAGTAAAGAGTGAGTAGTAGAGAGTAGTAGAAAGTGAGTAGTAGAGAGTAGTAGAGAGTAATTACTAGAGAGTGAGTAGCAGAGAGAGAGAATAGTAGCGAGTAGTAGAGAGTGAGTAGTAGAGTGAGTAGGTGAGAGTAGTAGAGAGAGAGTAGTGGAGAGTGAGTAGTAGAGAGTGAGTAGTAGAGAGTGAGTGGTAGAGTGAGTAGTAGAGTAAGTAGTAGGGAGTGAGTAGTAGAGAGTAGTAGAGAGAGAAGTAGAGAGTGAGTAGTAAAGAGTAGTAGAGAGTGAGAAGTAGTGAGTGAGTAGTAGAGAGAGAATAGTAGAGAGTGATTTGTAGAGAGTAGAGAGTAGTAGATAGTGAGTAGTAGGGAGTGAGTAGTAGAGAGAGAGTAGTAGAGTAGTAGAGAGTGAGTATTAGAGAGTAATGGAGTAGTAGAGAGTGAGTAGTAGAGAGTAGTGGAGAATATTCCAAAGTTTGGCACAGCACCACTTGCACAACAAGTCCAATCAAATCATCATATCATGTAAAGTCCTTATTGAAGCGCCGAATCTTGGTGTATATTCAATTGCTTTTATTTTCCTTAAGTTTATGTACCACAGCCAAGCAACGCGTTTCATTCTGCACAACAGAACTTCTTCAGGGCGTTCTTATTTCCTTAAAGTTATGTCGGTATCCTGTTGTCATATAACTAGATATTTCTTCCACATGTTAGACGAGTCGTAAGTACATTCTTATTCAAAGTGACTAGGTATCAATTTTACCCACACAATTCGGGCAGACTTGAGTAATTTATAGCATCCTCAAAGTTAGTCTTTCAAAAATTCCAAAGTATAGGACATGATAATCCAAATCCAAATGTTTCTCAAGAAAAGTAATTTTCAATTGTTTGGAATATCGGCGTTTGGGCAGATATGACCCACGGACACGGTTTATGACTTTTCTTGAGAAACATTTGGATTTGGATTATCATGTCCTATACTTTGGAATTTTTGAAAGACTGACTTTGAGGATGCTATAAATCACTAAAGTCCATGGATGCTGCTTGGAACGTCCCAAGCAACACCCATTGCACGCCCCTTTAATGCAGGACACTGCGGTAAAGGGACTGATATTTATCAGGCAGGATTACGCCACAAAAAGTGGCTTAGTCCAGCCTGATAAATATCACTCAATCTTCTGTGCCACTGGAACGTCACAAAAAGTAACGCTCCAGAGGCGCAAGGGGCTCGTAAATAAGGCCCCATAGGTTTCACACTCGTTATAGTTAGGAATTAGCATTTAAAAAACCTTTGAAATTCACTGAAGAAACCATAGGTTTCACACCAGTTATAGTTAGCTGGACATTTTACTCATACAAAACCATTGAAATTCCCCCGCTATAGTTAGTTGTGCTCACTATAACTTGCGCGCCCGCAATCCACTGCTGATGATGTCACATATTACATCATTCGAGACATGATCAGTGCCCACTCCTACAATCATCCTGAGAGAAGCATGGCCTTATTTAATCACTCTGCTAAAACATAAGCACTTATAAACTCACTATGCTGCCCACTACTAGCACTCTATGAACCCATTTACTGTCTATGCACTTGCACAATGACTCAAGCATTGAGACAAACAGTGGTACAGTCAAATGTGCACAATGTATACAGTCCTGTAAGTTCCTACAGACTACTGAGTCAGTCCTGCAAAAAAACACAGGTAATAGTCATGCTTGTCTAGAATCACACTGTGAGTCTGTGTGCACTCTTACAATCATCCTGAGAGAAGCATGTCCTTATATAACCACTCTGCTAAAACATATGTACTTATAAACCCACCTTGCTGTCAACTACTAGCACTCTAGGTACCCAGTCACTGTCTGTGCACTGGCACAATGACTCAGGCAGTGAGACAAGCAGTGGTACAATCAAATGTGCACAATGTATGCAGTCCCCTAACCCTTTGCTGACTACTGAGTCAGTTCTGCAAAAATCCAGGTACTAGTCATGCTTGGCAGGAATCACACTGTGAGTCTGAGTCCACTCCTACAATCATCCTGAGAGAAGCATGTCCTTATCTAATCACTCTGCTGAAACATAAGCGCTTATAAACTTATCCTGCTATCAACTACTAGCACTATAGGTACCCAGTCACGGTCCATGCACTTGCAGAATGACTCAGGCATTGAGACAAGCAATGGTACAATCAAATGTGTACATTGAATGTGGCCCCCTAACCCATTAAAGACTACTGAGTCAATCCTGCAAAAATCCAGGTAATAGTCATGCTTGTCTGGAATCTCACTGTGAGTCTGTGTCCATCCCTGCAGTCATCCTGACAGAAGCATGTCCTTATCTAATCACTCTGCTGAAACATAAGCACTTATAAACTGATCCCGCTGTCAACTAGTAGCAGTCTAGGTAACGAGTCACCGTCTTTGCACTTGTAGAAGTACTCAGGCATTGAGACAAGAAGTGCTACAATCAAAAGTAGACAATGCATACAGTCCCCTAACCCTTTGCAAACTCCTGAGACAGTTCTGCAAAAATCCAAGAAACAGTCATGCTTGTCTGGAATCACACTGTGAATCTATGTCTTCTCCTACAATCATCCTGACAGAAGCATGTCCTTATCTAATCACTCTGCTGAAACATAAGCGCTTATAAACTTATCCTGCTGTCAACTGCTAGCACTATAGGTGCCCAGTCACTGTCTATGCACTTGCAGAATAACTCAGGCATTGAGATAAGCAGTGGTACAATCAAATGTGCACAATGTATTTGGTCCTCTAACCCTTTGCAGATGACTGAGTGAATCCGGCAAAAAAACAGGTAATAGTCATGCTTGTTTGGAATCATAAAGTGTGTCTGTGTCCACTCCTACAATCATCCTGAGAGAATCATGTCCTTATCTAATCACTCTGCTAAAACATAAGAACTTATAAACTCACCTTGCAGCCAACTACTAGCACTCTAACCCCCACATGCATCAAGCATTTTTTGAGTCGCAAACGGTGCGATTCCTTAAAATCGGCCGTTTGCGATTCCAAAAATGCTTTTTCAGATGCATCATTATTTTGTTAAGGAAATCGCTAATTTTGCGACTTTCCAGAATGCGACTGCATTTAAGGAATCGCAAATTTGCGATTCCTTTAATGCAATGCATCATTTTTTTAAAAATTGCGATTTTGAAGATTGCAAGTGCAAATTACCACGAGGTGGAACTCGTGGTAAATTGCGAAAAATGTTTAAAATGTTCAAATTTACATTTTAAACAATGTCATGTTACAGACACACATGTCCTTAGGACATGTGTGTGTGAAACATCCATTTAAACAAACATTTCAGGAGTGCAGGGGGGGGTCCTTTGGACCCCCCCTGCACCCATGGAATGCATCAACATTACGCGAGTTCAAAATTGCGAATTCGCAATTTCCATTGATTCCTATGGGCCTTTTGGCCCATAGAAATCAATGGGAATAGCGAATTCGCAATTTTGAATTCGCATAATATTTGCGATTCGGTAAAAATTGCGATTTTTACCGATTCGGAAATATTATGCACTTTATTTGATGCATCCCGTTTTGCGAATCCATATTTGCGAATCGGTAAAATTCGCAAATTTGGAAACGCAAAACGGGAGTTTGATGCATGTGGGGGCAAGAACCCAGGCACTGTCTATACGTACCTACACAATGACTCTGGCATTGAGATAAGCAGTGGTACAGCCAAATGTGCACAATGCTTGCCGTCCTGTAAGTCTCTACAGACTACAAAGTCATTCTGCAAAAATCCAGGTAATAGTCATGCTAATCTGGAATCACACTATGAATCTGTGTGCAGTCCTACAATCATCCTGACAGAAGAATGTCCTATCTAATCACTCTGATAAAACACAAGAAATTATAAACTCACCTTGAAGCCAACCACAAGCACTCTAAGAATTCAGTCACTGTCTATGCACTTGCGCAATGACTCAAGCATTGAGACAAGCATTGGTTCAATCAAATGTGCACATTGTATACGGTCCCCTAACCCCCTGAAGACTACTGAGTCAGTCCTACAAAAATCCATGTAATAGTCATGCTTGTCTGGAATCACACTGTGAGTCTATGTCTTCTCCTACAATCATCCTGACAGAAGCATGTCCTTATCTAATCACTCTGCGGAATCATAAGAGCATGTAAACTTATCCTGCTGTTAACTAATAGAACTCGCAGTACGATAGAACGCCAGAACGCGATTTGACATCCTGGTGAATGGACCACGAGCGGTAAACGAGCAGGCTGTTCCCTGACTCGCATCGAGAACTGCCCTTGCCCGGCCCCCAGGCCTTCTGGCCCCCTGGCCCTCTCACCTGACCTAGAGCCCTGGTACCCGCATTTTGCGAAGAACGGCGGACGACAGAAGGAGACGGGCTGCGGGAGGGGCCAGCAGGTGAGCGGTGAGTAGTGCAGCGCTCTCACCGGCTACGTCCTCGCTGTCAACTGAGGGAGAACGAGCGAGGTGTAGAGAGGCTGCAGGAGCTTGTGGAAGCTGCAGAATTTCAACAGTTACATTCCCCAGCGGTCGACTTTGGTATCTGAAACCGGTAAGCGGTATCCGGTTATTTAAAGGACCAAATTGCCTCTATTTGCCTCCATTTGCCTCCGCTTGCCTCAACTCCCCTGCCCGTACAATACCAGTTTTAGGCCATTCACGGCAGCCGGCCCCCCGCCCTAAAAGGGCATCGAAAGGAGTGCAGAGTGCTTGTGTGCTTGCTCGGTGTCTGTTTGGAAAGAGGGTTAGGATTGAGGACGCCAGAGGTCGCTAGTGAGCCATAAGAGCTCCGGAGTGTGAGCTGTGAAAGGTGAAAGGTGAGCATTCCAGAGTACCACAGGCACAAAGCACTGACATATCTCTGAAGCAAAAAGTCCACTTGATGGCGCCAAGGAAGAACAAAAGTGCCTTGGGTCTGATAAAAACAAAGACTTCTAAAAATCCCCCAATGGATTTAGACTCGTCAGGAGGAAGCTCGGGGAACCTCGAGGCAAAACCAAAATCTAAACGCACCCAAAAGAGAAAAGAGAAAATATCCAACGAGCAATCGAATGCGGGCCCTATGGGTGGCAAAGCCTCTAACCCCCTGAAAGACTTTGTGGGAAAACATTTCAAAAGGGTTTTTTCACCGGTTAAGCTCCTCTCACCAGATCTGGAAGCAGCCGGAGAAGAACTTTGGAAGGGGGGCTCCTCTGTCATTTTTGATGACCAAATGGCGGACACTGAAAATCTGATTAACCAATCACTACAGTCCCTAACTACTCATAATGGCCCAACAATGACACCCAGACTATCCTCGTCCCCAAAGTTGTCCTTGCGTCACGACTCGGAGGAAGTAAATAGCGAAACTCAAGGACAAGAGGAGGAAGATGAGGAAGATGACCTGGATTTGAACGATTTGGCTCTAAATGGAATTTCGAAAGGACTTGACGTGCACGAAGAACACACTTTAGGTTCCAAGGGTACTAAAGACGGTAATCAGTCTTCACAGACTATCCCGGAGACCTCAACAAATCCGGCCACCTCAATGTTGGATCTGATATTAATATTACAAAAAACTCTCCAGGGAATCCTTGAAGTGACAATGTTAAATCATGATACACTAAAATCACAGAATTCACACCTTTTAAAAATTCAGGGTGAATTACAGGGAATCAAGTGTCAAATGCCCTTAATGCTTAGACCAGTACCTGACCCAGAGAATATAACACCAATTGAGAGGAAGGTTGGGAATAAAGAACCCCCAGCGGCAACGCCAATTGTGATGGATGTTGGGAACACTGAACTCCCGGCTACAAATCATGAAGTGTACATCTCAAAATGGCCTATGCTGATAAAAAGGAGGGGTGTATATAAGAGTCATACTTCATTAAGACAGGGGAGACCTGTTAGAAGAGTCATACAAAGTAAGAGTAAATGTAGAGTAGTGAGAAAAAGGTCAGAGGTGGAGGAATCATTAGAATCATTAGTTCTAATGGAACACGAGTTAAAATGTAAACCTCCAAATGATAAGAAAGTGAGAGCAAGCAATACAAGAATGGGAAACTCAAGAATGGGAAACACAGAGAAGCCAGCAATGAATCGAGTAATAAATGATAATGGCAGTAAGAAACAAAAAAATACGGGGATGCAATTTAATGAGAAAGCCTATGAGGATAAAACTAAAATACAATATCCACAAAAGGGATTAAAAATAAATAGTATGAAGTCTAAAGGAAACCAATGGCTTTACTTTGAGCAAGTAAAAATGGGAAGGGGAGGGAAAAAAGCGAAGAAGCGCTCGTACCTAAACAGAGAACTTCTTCTTAATGCCTTCGCCCATTGCCCTAACTTGAAAGGAATCTGTACAAAAGATCTCCGACAGGTGGGTTTTCAAACAAACCTTGATGGAAAAGAGCTTACTAAGGTTCTAGTTTATTCTGAGCTGGTAAAAATAGCCATTGAACGAGCTGGTAGCGAGATATTAAAAGCAGGAATTCGGTTAGTACCTGATGAAGAAGTAGGGACCGAAGAAAGTGTCCAGCAAGGAAATGAGTTCTTAAAGTACCATGCAGGACTTGGTAAAAGGCAAGTAAGATTTATAGAAAGAGGTTTAGGGCAAGGCCCGGGAAACTATAATATTATAATAAATAATTCTGTTTCGGAAGACTCTTGGAAGAATTGGAGTCTTAATACTAGCCTCCCAGGTCCTTCACAGCGGTACCTAGAGGAATCCAACAGGTTTGGGCCCCTTAGTGATGTGGAATAGGTAAAGGGGCAGCCACACAGCTTAAAAATGGTCTCCTGGAATATAAATGGGCTAGGTAACCAAATAAAATGTGAACTGCTAAAAGATCTAGCAAAAAATTATGCAATCATCTGTATCCAGGAGACCTGGCTATGTGGCGAGCCCCCTGTAGTGGATGGCTTCTGTCAAGCCTATCGACCGGCAGTAAAATCTAGATCAGGTCGCCCGGCAGGGGGTTTATTGACTTTACTATCTACAAACTTAGTGAAAAACTTCTCCCGGCTCACTGTAACATGTAAATGGCTGCTCTGCTGTAGAATAACATTAATTACAGCCAGTAACAAGAAAGAAAATGTGTTGATTGTAAATGTATATATGCAATGGGGGGGCAAGGAGGAGTATCGAGTCGAAATGGCGCACTTTAAAAATGATTTAGATTTACTGTGTGAAAAGTACTTTTCAGATTTGTTCTTGTTTGTAGGAGATTTTAACCATAAACTTAATCCTGTGCGGCAGGATCTCATGTATCAGGATTTTTTAGAATCTTATGATATAACTCAAGCAAAGTTTCCAGAAAATCTGTGTACAATGAATGACGTAAGCTTGGGGAATTACCTAGCGAATAAATGTCTCTTTTGTCTGAACGGCAGGTACCCACAAGATCGCCTGGCAAAAAAAACCTTTAAACAAGGTATACAAAATTGCCCCATAGATTATGTCTTTATCCCAGCATGGAACTTTGATATAATAAAGGGCTTTATGGTTAACCATATAGAAGAAAGCGACCACAATATTCTAGAAGTAGAACTGGCATTTTCCCATCAATTCATTGCTGAAAAAGTAATTATACCACAGATGGACTATCCCAGACGCATCACAACACGGTTAACCGAAGAAAATATAGAGAAATTAACCAGGCTCCAACATAAAATCGTTCTAGGATGCATAGTTGGTCTAGATCTGGCCTGGTACATTGAAAAATTAAACCAAGTGGTACAAAGTATCAAGGTCGAACTTAGAACAGACGTAAAGAACACCAAGAGTATACAAACCACCCAAGTTAGGAAGGGAAACTGGTATAATATAGCCTGTTTAAAGAAGAAAAGAGAACTAAGGCGAGAACAGCGCAGTCTGCGTAATAAATTTGATAATTCTAGAGCTGAATATCTTGTAAAATTAAAGAAAGAGTATACCATGCTTCTTGATAGCACAAGAAGAGCCCATAAGGATAATTGCTGGAAGAAATTGCTGGAGGCAATAGAATCCAAGAATATACGTTTATTCTGGAATCTAGTTCGCTCAGCAACAGAAGCCTCACCTGGGTCAATGATCTGCGTGGTAGAAGAGGGTGCCTGGGTGGATTATTTGAAAGAGCTATACCCGCTGGGGGGTGAAGCTGAAGAGGAAGTACAAAGGGACTGGAGTGGCTTAGTAGATGACCTAAAACCAGACTTCTCAGAAAGAAATGTACTTGATATAATTAAAACTTTAAATTTAACATGAGCCTCCGGCCCAGATAACCTGCCTGCCCTAATAATCAAGACACGGACATCTTGGTGGGCCAAATTCTTCTCCCAAATGTTCTTAGTAATCCTAGAATCAGGGATAGTTCCAAGTAGCTGGAAGGGTGCGATAATTCGACCGATCCATAAAAAAGGGGACGTCAACGCACCAAGGAACTATAGATTAATCAACCTACTCGATATAGGAGAAAAAATATTTGCAAAAATTATATTAGGTAGGTTAAAGACTTGGGCAGAGGAGAGAGTAATTATTCCAGTGGAACAGGGCGGCTTCAAGGAAGGCCATTCTACAATAGACCACTGCTTTGCCCTATGGGCGTTGGCCCGGAAGTCAATGGAACAAAACGGGAAGTTGCATTGTTGCTTTGTTGACTTTCGAGCCGCGTTTGACTCTGTGGACCGGAACAAACTCTGGGAGGATTTGATAGGATACGGAATTCCGGATGGCTTGTTGATGATCTTGAAAGATCTCCATAGAGGGAACTGGGCCCAGGTTATTAGAGATTGGCATGGGTCACTAACCCAGAAGATATTGATAGGGAATGGCCTTAGACAGGGGTGTGTTCTGGCACCCCTGTTATTTTCAATCTTTCTGGCAGATCTCCCTGCGACACTTGAAGTAGAAAGAAGTGCAAGCCCTAGAATGAGCGGGAACAAAGTGCCTTGCCTATTATACGCAGACGACTTAGTGATCCTAGATCAAACAGAAATAGGACTTCAAAGGAAGCTAAATGCTTTTAAAGGTTATTGTGATAGTAAAAAGTTGACTGTAAATATGGAAAAAACCAAGGTCTTGTGTTTTGGAAAGAGCAAGAAGAATTTTAATTGGTTTTTGGGTAATAACAAATTAGAGGCAGTTAAGGAGTATAAATATCTAGGCCTCTGGTTTGACAGTGCGCTAAATTGGCGCACCCATTTGGAGGCACAAAGAGCCAAAGCTTTTTCATCCACATGTGGGTTGAAAAAGTTTAATAAAGAATATGGCGACATGACTCATAAACCAATGATAAAGGCATTTGGTGCAATGATCCCCCCCCCCAAGTATTGTATGGCGCAGAGGTGTTATACCTGAGCGGTAAACATGAGTGGGACCAGGAAGAGGGAAAAATCTTAAAAATGTTATTGTCCTTACCAAATTGTACTATGGTTCAGGCAATAAGAATGGAGCTAGGGCTAACTTCATGGACCGTACAATCTCAAATGGCCCTGGTAAGATTCTGGAAGCGCCAAGACCCAGGAGTGACACTAAAGGTCTCACAGTGGTGTAGGGATGAGATCCAAATAAGTAACCTTGCCTGGGCACAGGATGTGAATAAAACCCTCCAGAAAGTAACTGGGTGCCTTAATGTGAAATTCTCTCAGGAAGCCTTGATAGCCGAGTTTACTAAGAAAACCCTTAGGGAACAAGGCCAGTCGCTCTCTAGGGCGCAGGACCAAGAATATATGACAGAGAAAAAGTCGGTCCAGTGGTTAAAAAAGTCATGGGTTAATGATGGCTGGTTCCCGTATTTGGACATTCTGCCCAATCGAGTGCTGAGATATGAAATTCTTAGGACTCGAGTTGGGATTAACCCATGGAAGATAGATGGAAAATTAAAATCTGCACTGATCGGCCCAGAAGGTAATTGTAACTGTGGACGCGGACTAAGACATGATATGGCACATATTTTACTTGATTGCTTATTTGTACAGGATATAAGGAAACAGTTTTTACGCCCGATATTTTTATCACATAAGATAACTTCACGTGCCCAGGCGATATGTTTACTTACCGATATGGCCACTTTAGAAATTGCAATTGGATTGGGTAAATTTTTGAGGAGTTTAAAAGAATATGGAAAGGTGATTTTGAAAGAGGGGCACTGATTTTAAATTGTTTTAAAGTTTTATAAAATGAAAATATTCTTCTTATCCTTTTAGTGATTTTGAAATTTCTGTAAAATAGGGCGTATTGTATGTAGTGTTTCTGAGGGCGTCTCCCTCTTTTAATTTAATTTTAACAAGTATTGAATTTTACCTATTTAAGATGTAGTAGAATTTTGTCTGTCCGTACTTTTTGTGTCTAATTGCGTGTGTTCTGTACTGTTTAAAAGACCAAGGTCTAAATAAACAAGTTTCTCTCTCTCTCTCTCAACTAATAGAACTCTAGGTACCCAGTCACTGTCTATGTACTTAGAGAATGACTCAGGCATTGAGACAAGCAGTGGTAGAATCAAATATGCACAATGTATGCAGTCCCCTAACCCTTTGCAGACTACTGAATCAGTCATGCAAAAATCCAGGAAAAAGTCATGCTTGTCTGGAATCACACTGTGAGTCTGTGTCCACTCCTACAATCATTGTGAGAGAAGCATGCCCTTATCTAATCACTCTGCTAAAACGTAAGAACTTATAAACTCACCTTGCAGCCAACTACTAGCACTCTAAGAACCCAGGCACTGTCTATATGTACCTACACATGACTCAGGCATTGAGATGAGCAGTGGTACAGCCAAACGTGCACAATGCTTGCGGTCCTGTAAGTTTCGACAGACTACAAAGTCATTCTGCAAAAATCCAGGTAATAGTCATGCTAATCTGGAATCACACTGTGAGTCTGTGTGCAGTCCTACAATCATCCTGACAGAAGCATGTCCTTATCTAATCACTCTGATAAAACACACAAAATTATAAACTCACCTTGAAGCCAACTACAAGCACTCTAAGAAATCAGTCTATGCACTTGCACAATGACTCAAGCATTGAGACAAGCAGTGGTTCAGTCATTGAATCACACTGTGAGTCTGTGTCCACTCCTACAATCATTGTGAGAGAGGCAAGTCCTTATCTAATCACTCTGCTAAAACATATGTACTTATAAACTCACCTTGCTGTCAACTACTAGCACGCTAGGTAACCAGTCACTGTCTATGCACTTGCACAATGCCCCAGTCATTGAGACAAGCAGTGGTACAGTCAAATGTGCACAATGTATGCGGTCCTGTAAGTCCCTTCAGATTACTGAGTCAGTCCTTCAAAAATCCAGGTAATAGGCATGCTTGTCTCGAATCACACTGTGAGTCTGGGTGCAGTCCTACATTCATCCTGAGAGAAGCATGTCCTTATGTAATCACTCTGCTAAAACATATGTACTTATAAACTCACCTTGCTGTCAACTACTAGCACTCTAGGTACCCAGTGACTGTCTGTGCACTGGCACAATGACTCAAGCAGTGAGACAAGCAGTAGTGCACTCAAATGTGCACAATGAATGTGGTTCTCTAACCCTTAGCAGAATACTGAGTTAGTCCTGCAAAAATCCAGGTAATAGTCATGCTTTAGTGGAATCACACTGTGAGTCTGTGTCCACTCCTACAATCATCCTGAGAGGTGCATGTCCTAATCTAATCACTCTGCTGTAACATAAGCACTTATAAACTTATGCAGTCAACTAGTAGCACTCTAGGTAACCACTCACTGTCTATCTCCTTGCAGAATGATTTAGGCATTGAGACAAGAAGTAGTACAATCAAATATGCACAATGTATGCAGTCCCGTAACCCTTTGCAGACTACTGAGTCAATTCAGCAAAAATCCAAGTAATAGTGATGCTTGTCTGGAATCACACTGTGAGTCGGTGTCCACGCCTACAATCATCCTGAAAGAAGCATGTCCTTATCTAGTCACTCTGCTGAAACATAAGCGCTTATAAACTTATCCTGCTGTCAACAAGTAGCACTCTAGGTACCATGACACTGTCTATGCACTTTCAGAATGACTCATGCATTGAGACAACTAGTCGTAGAATCAGATGTGCACAATGTATGCGGTCCCCTAACCCTTTGCAGACTACTGAGTCAGTCCTGCAAAAATCCAGATAACAGTCATGCTTGTCTGGAAGCAACACTGTGAGTCTGTGTCTACTCCTTCAATCATCCTGAGAGAATTATGTCCTTATCTAATCATTTCATTTCAAAAATCTTTATTTCGATCACAGATCATAAAAGAGACATAGCATTTATACACAATTAAAAACAGATTAAACACAATGAGATCCAATGGTTAAAATTTTTTTTTTTTTAAAACAAGGGGTACTGTGAGAATAGAATATAACTTTTGGGGAGGCTATTATACAAGTCTTTTGACCACTCGGCTTCGGGTGAACCACATGGCAGTTAAAAATTTTGAGAGGGCAAAAACTACCATGGGAGAGAGGTCTGTCTTTAAAACTCTATAAGCAGGTTGGAAAGATCTAAAACCCAAGTTCCTGAGTAACGGGACTAACTAGTATTTCCTGCTCCTCTCCTATCCCTTGCAGAAGAAAACAACGTGAACATCATCCTCCTTCGGATGAGCACACACTGGACAGGTTTCTATGGTGGAGCGGGATGACCAGGACGCTGTGAATGAAGCTAGGGGGAGGCTTCCATATCTCCACTGTAAAAATAATTTCCTCGTTAATACAGGAGAAATAGCGTCTAGAGTACTTTCGAGACAGTAGGAGTCTTTCGCTTTTAGGAACAAGTGTGTCAAGGATCCTTCTCGAGTGGCATCAATAGCTTTTGTAAGCATCAGTTCTTGGTATGCTCTCACAAGAACCTTTTTTGGAGTCTTTAGGCAGGTGTTTAAAGGGTCCGTCCATAGCTCCGGGTGGCCCATTTCCTCTAGCATTCCCTTGACGTACATCATCCACGGGATCCTCTTGGCATTCCGTAACTCCAGGAATTCTTGTAGTTCCTCTCTATAGTTTATAAGATCTGGGCTACACCACAGACGCCTCCAAAATGTTAGGGGTTTAAGTCCAAGCTCTTCTGTTATAGGTCGAATTCCCAAGTCTAATCTGAGGGGAAGTAGTGGAGTGCTCTGGGGGAGGGCAACGACCTGTCTCAGAAATTTGTTTTCAGTTGACTGTAGTTTAGGGAGTTGAGAGTGTCCCCACAGTTCACCCCCATATGTGACACCCGCACAGGCTTGAGTGTTGTAGATATGAATGATTGGGGTTAGTGGGCGATAGGGGGATTTTTTCGCCAGACGCATAGTGCCACCCGCCAACTGAGCCAGTTTGATGGTCATTTTGGTCTGGTGAGACGTCCACGTTAGATGTTCATTTAAAGTAATCCCCAAGTATTCAATATTGTGCACACATTCTAATTGAACTGTGCCTCGCCTAGGTGGGGCTCGATTATGGAGGTTTGGATTCAGAATCATGAATTTAGTTTTCTGTGGGTTTATTTCCAAACCTCGTTCAGAGCAGAACTCTAGAAAACCATCCAAGATGAGTTGGATCCCCAAAGGGGATTTAGACAGCAGCAGGGTGTCGTCTGCAAACATAATTGCAGGCACCCTGCTGCCTGTCAACTTTGGAGCATCAGTGTTGGCAATCCTGTTTAGGTGGGCAACAACCCCGTTCACAAAGAGGCAAAACAGGGTCGGTGCAAGCACACAACCCTGTCTCACCCCTCTGCGAACGGGGAACCTTTCGGTTAACTTGCCACCTTTGCCACACCTTACGCGGGCGTAGTTGTTATCGTGTAGTCTCATCAGGATTGCCAGAATATCAACAGGGACGTTCAGCTCTTCCATAACTCTCCACAGCCTCACTCTAGGTACCAAGTCGAAGGCGGCACGTAAGTCTAGAAAAATAGTATACAGAGTGCCGCCCTCGATTACAGCTGTTCTCCAATACAGGAGATTTAGCCTGAAGATTTGGTCTATAGTTGATACTCCCTGCCTAAATCCTGCCTGATAGGGGGACAGAATGTCCATCTCTTCTATCCAGGCCTGGAGCCGATTTAGAATCAGTCTACCGAAGAGTTTTTGGGATATGTCAATGAGACTGATGGGGCGATAGTTGGCGGGAAGCAGAGGGGATCCCTTTTTATAGATTGGGACCACCTCTGCTCCCCTCCAAGTATCGGGTACCTCCATTCCCCCCAGAATGGCATTGAATATCTGTAAAAGGAACCCCTGGGGTACAAGGTGTCTTTATGATACCAGCCATATTTTGATCCCCCCCTCCCTCCGCATACAGCGCCTCGAAGTGGCTCTGCCATACCGTAGGGGCTATGTTAGGCTCTATTGCGGAGGATAAGTCCTCCGTGCCATTAGCCACTACGCGCCAGAATTTGCGGGAATCTCTGGTTGTTAGTGCTTTAACGAGATTTTCCCAGTAATCATGGTCCCATTCTGCCCGCGCATTCTCCAGGAGGTTTTTGTACGATCTTCTCCTGGCGCGGATTTCTTCCCTGTTAAGACGTCCCTTTATAGCAAGTAACAGATGGGCCTTGGCTTCCCTGCAAGCGGCGTTATACCAAGACCTCTTGGGCGGGGGGCCTTTCCTTTTCCCTGAGGATGAGAACAGATCCTGCTCTAAGGTGTTGATGATGTCTACGTGTATTTGTGCAAGCTTTACTCTGCTGGCATCATCTTGCACCTCATTTCCTAACTGGAAGGCATTCTCCAGAAATGGGATGATCCTTTCATATAGCTGGGGTATTCTGTCTAGACTGTTGGCCAGTTTCTCCCACTTGACTTTCCTCCGAATATTTTCAAGTAGGAGACCCACCTTATCTTTGTCCGTTCCATGGGATGTAACCTCACCCCCAGGCAGGGAATAAGTCAATTCCAAGGCGTTATGGTCACTGTCCGTTCTTTCAGTAACTTTGAAATCGACTATTGCTGGCCACATAAACAGTTTAACCATAATGTAGTCCAGTCTAGATTCGCTACCTGATTTGTTAAAGGTGTGGGTACTGGGTATATCTGATTTGCAGCGGCCATTACACGCCCTTAAACCTAGGTTGAGGGTGAGGGCGGTTATCTGCAAGGCCAAAGGAGTCCAGGCCCTTGGGGGTGGAGCCACCGTCTCAGGGACGAACCAACATGAATCTTCCTTGTGGGAAGGGCCATCGCGTAGTCCAGGCAGTGGTTCGTAATGGGAATTAAAATCACCTCCCACCAGGCAGGCAAGTTCACATGGCAAGCATTCTAAGAGCCCAGCTAATTCGTCTATGGTGCCAGATTCTTTGTGCATTGGTACCAGCCTTGAATAAATGTTTATGACTAGCAACTTCGTGGAGTCTGGCCACTCAAGTAAAACAGCCAATATGTCATCTGAGGCGGTCTCTAGACATGTAGCTTGACAGCCTAGGTCCGTTGCTACCCAGGTCGTGAGTCCCCCTGACGGCCTACCCCTGCCCCCCCATTTGGCGGCTTTGGAAAAAGAGGCAAAGCCCGGGAATAGTATTTCCTCACGCGCCCAAGTCTCTTGAAAAAGAAGTATATTTTTGGAGCTGATGTAAGAACCCCACTCTGTGCAATCTATTTTGTTGGCTAGGCCTGCCACGTTCCAAGAGATCACTGTTATATGTGACAGTTGGGTATTGGCTGGGTTTATAGAAACAGAGTTGTTGGGGATAAGCTCAATGGGCGCCAGTTGGCTTGTGAGGGAGTAATTAGTACCGGAGGGTATATTGGCAGGGGATAAGATAGGATCCGTCCTACTTGGGACCTGATTAAGTTCAACTGTATTGGATGCCTTAGTAAGAGTATCTGTAGCTGGGAGTGAATTGCTCTCGATCGTGGGAGATGCTTGTAGAACACTCCCCTCTTCAGCCACCTGTCAGTCTGCCGTCTCTAAACTACTGTATCTATTGTGGGTAGATAGATAGGCTGGGTAGTGAGTTCTGTGTGGCCCAGGGATTCCTCTCCTATAGCCACCACCCCCCCTCCTTCTTGTAACAGTTTCCCAGCCAGCCTCATCCCCATAGGAAGGGAACTGCTCTATAGGTCTTCCCCTGTGTTGTGGGTGGACGTTACTTTCCCTAGGGCAATTTTCCCAGCCCTCCAACAACTCTTGGTGATGCCCCCATCTGTGGTCCTCTAAGTTATAAAGGTTTGAGGGGTAGAAAAATGAAAGAGGAAGTGGTTGAATATTACTGCCAAAATCCTCATCGGAAGCCCAGGTGCAAATGTATGCGGCTGTATTCGGGTCTCTGAAGGTGACCAGAATGCTATCTAATCACTCTACTGAAACATACAGGCGTATAAACGTATCCTGCGGTCAACCACTAGCACTATAGGTACCAAATCACTGCACTTGTAGAATGACTCAGGCATTGAGATAAGCAGTGGTACAATCAAAATGTGCACATTGTATGCGGCCCCCTAACCCTTTGCAGACTCCTGAGTCAGTGCTGCAAAAATCCAGGTAATAGTCATGCTTGTCTGGAATTACACTGGGACTCTGTGTCCATACCTACAATCATCCTGAGAGAAGCATGTCCTTATCTAATCACTCTGCCGAAACATAAGTGCTTATAAACTTTTCTTGCTGTCAACTACTAGCACTATAGGTACCCAGTCACTGTCTATGCACTTGCAGAATGACTCAGGCATTGAGATAAGCAGTGGTACAATCAAATGTGCACAATGTATGTGGTCCTCTAACCCTTTGCAGATGACTGAGTGAATCCGGCAAAAAAAACAGGTAATAGTCATGCTTGTCTAGAATCATAAAGTGCGTCTGTGTCCACTCCTACAATCATCCTGAGAGAATCATGTCCTTATCTAATCACTTTGCTAAAACATAAGAACTTATAACCTCACCTTGCAGCCAACTACTAGCACTCTAAGAACCCAGTCACTGTCTATATATACCTGCACAATGACTCAGGCATTGAGACAAACAGTCGTATAGTCAAATGTGCACAATGCATGTGGTCCTGTAAGTCTCTACAGACTACAAAGTCAAAATCAAATCAAATAAGCTTTATTCGATTGTAACATACAAACATAAAAGCACAAAATATCTATAACAAATTTACTATAACTCGACATCATACATCCATTTAAAAAATAAATAAATAGGACGTAAGACATCACTTTAGGATAGCGAGTTAACCAATTGGCGGCTATTGGGTTCAAAAATCATCAACAACACTAGTTTAAGAAAAAGATAAAAACACATAATACATGCTCAATCCAAGTATGACATACGAATAATTTAACAGTGGTACAAATATTTAAAAACTCGAGGGTATACAATTTAAAGTGCGTGGTGCATAGGTCATGTTATCAGTCACTAACATTCTATGTTGGAAAAAAGATTCATGGAATCATCATGCTTTTTCTGGCCTTAATTGAGCTAAGGATGAAAGTAGCAACAAAAAGCAAATCCCCGGGTCTTCCAAGGTTAGTAATAGCAACATAGCAGCTTTAATAGTTCTAACCCCATGTTTCTTTTTTTACCCAACAATATTTATTGCAGGTTTTTCCAGGTTTTTTCACAAGCATTACACCCCCCCGTCCACCCCCCGAGACCAGGTATCAAAACGTAAATAGGGGTACAATGCAAATCAAACAGTTCCTGAAATATTACAATAATACAAAAGAGAAGAAAAAAGAAGAAAAATGAAAAGAAAAACAGAGAGAAGCATAGCAGGCACGACAGAGAAGCGATTTGATACATCAAACAGTATGTGCCCTTGTTTGAAATCTCTGGGAATTCCCATTATTCATTCTCTTGAATCCATTTAGGTAAAGGGCCCCATATCTTCATACTTTGCCTTCGAGTGTTGAACCCCTTATTCCTATAGATGGCGACCTCCAGGCTACAGGTTGCGAGCAGTCTGGCTCTCCACTGCATAAACGAGGGTGGTATCGGATCAAGCCAGGCTGATGCGATACACAGCCGAAGCACCCCCATCGCAACAAAAATTAAACATTGTATCTGTGTTGGCCTATTAGTGTTCGATATGCCCAGGATGACTTCTGCTGTAGTAATGTTTACGTCATAATGAGCAATCTCTGTAAGAAACCTTGATATTTCGGTAAGTAAGTTCGTTAAAGAGTCACACGAGGCAAACATGTGGACGATGTCTACTGCTGGTAGAGCACAGTGTGGGCACGTTGTTCCTTTCCCTGTTCCCCATTTAGCTATTTTAAATGGTGTATAATATAAAGAGAAGTAGGTCTTATAGTATTGTGCTTGAAGCCTAATGGACATTAAACAAGAAAGTGACATTTCATATGACTTTGCCACCATACGGGAAGAGTGTCCTGATTTGCTCTGCCAGGCCTCTGCATGCTTGTCCAAATCATCTGATAGCATTGAGTTCAAGGATTCATATATCTCGCCGATTTTAGGAGGCGTTTCTCTATTTAGATTTTCTATAATATGACCCAATTGAAATTTAGCCCGCCCCCCTTTCTTCAGTAGAAAATCTCTCACTTGCAGAAATTTCCCTGTTGGTGATGTTAAATTCTAGTTTTAATTCATCAAATGATTTGATTCCAATGGTTGCAAAAAAGCAACCAAGCCGACTAATCCCCAGGTCATTCCATCTCTTTATACATGTTTCATGAAATATCTCGGGGAGATCTGAATTCTGACTCACTGGAGTATAGTAGGAGTAGCGACCATTCCTAATAACTTATTAACATTCCCCCAGACTTTGCCAACACAGGAGATCATCTTAAATTTGACTTTTTTTAATAACCATCATTGACATGCTGTAAGCATCCAGCGCTCCCTTCCCCCAGGAGGAGTTCTTGTGGTGAGGGAATATTGCTACTTCCTGGGTTTCCAGTTATCAGGGGTAAACTATACCTTAAAACTGTGGCGCAGTAATATAGTTTGAAGTTGGGGAGAGCCCAACTTCCACGTTCTCTAGAATTAGTGAGCCACCTCAGAGCCCTACGTGGTCTGTTATATTCCCAGATAAACCTGGAAAACATTGTATCTATGTTGTTAAATACCTGTGGAGGAATTTCTAAGCAGATAGCACGAAAAAAATACAGAAACTTAAGTAAAAACAGCATCTTGACTACATTGGTTCGACCCCCAATAGTCAGATGTAAATTATTCAGCCTGATCAGTTCTTTCTTGGTGCATTGTAAGAGGGGATCTATATTAATACTAACAAGAAGTTCTAAAGCAGCACAAATGCAACCCCCCAAATATGTTGCCCTGTCGGTTATTCTAGGGTCACTCATCGAAACCTTGTTATTCAAAACAATCTCAGTTTTACTCGTGTTCAATTTGTACCCAGAGGATTGACCAAAGAGTAATGCTTCTGTTTCGATCACACTTATGGCGGTTTTAGGATCCCCTGTAACAATGGCAATGTCGTCAGCGTATGCTAAGCATTTTGTATCCATGTCACGCACCCGAATAGGAGGAATTAGTATATTGTTTTCCAGCCTTCGAATGAATGTGTCTATATAAATAGCGAACAAGAGAGGCGAGCAAGGGCACCCTTGTTTTGTCCCCCTAGGTATTGTAAAATAATCTGATAATATCCCATTTATTAAGACACTGGCCCTTGGGTTTACATAAAGTTGTTGAATGGCGGTTATGAATTTCTTCTCAATGCCGCAGCTTGCCATTGCCTCCCACAGGAACTTCCAGGAGTCCCTATCGAACGCCTTCTCTGCGTCAAGCAGGATAAGCACCATAGGGCCTCCTGTAGTTCACATGTAGTCAAAGAGAGAGATGACTCTTTGTACATGGTCGATCGTGGACCTTGCTGGCACAAAACCATGTTGCCTCTCAGAGACTATTTTGTGAATCAAAGGTGCCCGCCGTGTAGCTAATACCTTGGAATAGATTTTTGAATCCCCATTTAACAAGGTGATTGGTCGGTAGGATCCCATTTCCTGGGGGGTTTTATTTTTCTTAGGAAAAACTATAATTTTAGCTAACGACCAGGACTTTGGTGGATTCCCCCTTGCGCAATGTATTGAAAGAGTTCTAAAATAACCCCCCTAAGTTGTGGTGCAAACTTAACATAAAACTCTGTAGGGATTCCGTCCATACCTGTGGCCTTACCATTTGGCATGGAGTTCACCGATGCTAAAATTTCTTCCCACAGCAAGGGACTATCTAGTAGATCCTGATCGGCTTTTTCCAGCTGCTCTGTGTTGATTAGGTCTAGATACAAATCAGGGTTGTTACACTCATTATCAGCTTCGTGATGTAAGTTCTGATAGAACTTATGAAAAGCCTTTCTAATATCTGAGGATTCTGCCCTCAAGCCAGCTACAGGATCAATAATTTCTTTTATAAGGGTGAGCGATGACTCTTCCCTGGTTCTGACCGCTAATTGGTGACCTACCCCTTCACTTCGCTCATATGTTTTTCTTTCTGGGAGTTTGCCCTACAGATCGCTTTTCCAATTAGAATTTCTGAAATGTAATTCTTTGCGATTGCTACCTTTCTTACTTCAGGATCTACACACCTACCCTCATGAACAGCTTTAATCAAGTCCTCTTCTGCTTTACCCAGGTTCTGTTTGAGTGCAATCATTTTTAACCTCCTTTCTTTATTAAGCCGAAAAGAGAAGCGCATAGTTTTGTCCCTAATACAGGCCTTCAATGTATCCCACACCACATCTATAGCTGCGACCCCATATTTTCTGTCAGAAAAACCAGAATCCATGTTCCCATGTGTTGTCAGTATCTTTCATTATACAGTAATGCCTTTTCAAACGTCCATGTATTTGTAGAGGATTTGTCATAACCACACGTTAGGTTGAGCACTAGCGGGTTATGGTCTGAGAGAACTCTTGACAGTTTTTCTATTTTGCAAACTGATTTTAGTTCATTGGACATAAACATATAGTCCAACCTTACATGTCTAGCGTGAGGGTGCGAATAATAGGTATAACCAGGATCCCCTGGGTACTTCACTGTTCAGGCATCTACTAAGCCATGCAAACCACACATATCTTTTAGTGCTAGAAAAACGTTATGTTTCCTCCCACGATATTTGAACTCTGGACCCAGCGACCACTCACTAGGTAGATGGATGTTTAAATCCCCGCACACAACCAGAGGGAGAGGCCAATGTACGAGTTTGTTGGACACATTAATCAACACATCGGGGTCGTCACTTATACTACCATAGATAGTGCAACGTGTTAATTTGTTCTTCCCATTGTTGTAACAGCATTCTACTATAACATATCGCCCAAATTTGTCCGCAACAGATCTCGGAAACTGCAGCCCTGTCCCTTTTGCCAAGATAGCCGCCCCCTTGGTGCGGGATCCTTGCGTAGTGGCCGAAATAAGCCTTTATCCAAGTGTTTTCAGTAAATATTTTTGTGCCCCCCTCGATATGTGTCTCTTGCAGAGAGATAATACTGGCAGCTGATAACTTGAGTCCCTCTGCCCCTTTTTGCCTTTTCTTTACATCGTTGAGGCCACAAATGTTCATTGAAAGTATTTTTAGTTTAGCCATCACTATTAGCTTTACTCAATGGATGTGTTTTTTTTAATGCTTCCTAAACAAGCTACCACGCTGCAGTTTTTTTCCATTTTTCTCCCTGTGTATATCTCATACCCCAATAAGCATCCTTAAACCTGGTCCCCCCTCTCTCCCACCCTTCAGCCCACCCCCACCTTTCTTGAAGCAGCCAGGCTCAACCTGAGCCTGTGTGATGGTGTTCTGTCCGATCTCACCCACACCCCACTTCCCCCTTCCCCCTACAACCATATATGCTCCCAGTCTGGCACATTTTAGAGTAACTCCATACCATGTCAACCCACACCTTATGAGCCCATGTTAATGTGTGCAAGGCCCTTATATAAAGGCACCAACATATGAGACAAAAAAGAAAAGAAAAAACACCCAAACTATTTCGAATACGGGTTAGTATAGCCCCAAAAGATCCTGGAATCATTTTCAAGTTATATAGTCACTAGCAGCCCGTCCCGACGTTGTTCGGGGCAGAAGGGGGCTGAGGGCAGCACCGCAGCAGGAGACGTGCAGCCGAGCGGCCAGCAGCTGGAGCAGCACAGCGTACTCACCAGCATCACGTGCGCAGGGTGTTGTTTCCTTGCTCCCGTTTTCTTGCTCCTGGCCGCTTCTGCCCACGCTCCTGTCCGCTTTTACTCCGCGCTCCTAGTCATATCGGGAGCCAAGCAATGTCCAAGCAATCTTTACAGGCACAGTCTATAAGTGACCCCCCCTGCTCCATCCTTTTTTCTGAAATTACTTTCTTCAGGGCCAGCCCTGCCTGGATTTCGGAGGTAAAAAACACTGTCTTCCCATTTGAAATCACTTTCAATTTGGCAGGATTCTGTAGAAAGGCGACAGCACCTGCATTTTGGAATGGAGTGATCAGTTGTCGCAGTCGCCAGCGTCTTTCTACCGTTGCGTGTGCAAAATCGGGTTTAGCGAAGAATGTGAAGCTCCCCCAGTTTCGTTGCTTATTAGGTCTAGCCAGATCATACACTGCCTGCCTTAGTAAAAAGTTTCCAAAAAAACCCAGTATGGCTCTAGGGAATGATTGGCTTCCTTTGGAGTGTTTAGGGGTGTAAAGGGAAATCTGTGCACCCTCTGTAGCTCCTTATCCCAATCCCTGTTTATTAACTCGGGAAAAGCATTTTTAAAAAGATTGATCGTGAAGGCCCGGATGTCCGACCCCTCGCTGTTCTCAGGTATTCCAAAGATTCTTAGATTATTCCGTCGTTGGCGGTTCTCTGCCTCCTCCAGTTTCCACATAATATCCGTCACAGATCTGCCGTGTTGAGTCACCTCGGTTTTTAGGGTTTCCACAGTATTTTCCAAGATTTCGGTCCGTGTTTCTACCATGCTTAGTCTCTCCGAGATGTCTGTACACTTTTTCCCAATTTTCCGCACTGCACCTTGAAGTTTTTTTCCCGCAGCACGGGCTCTCTGTTTTATTTTCCTGTTTCTTAAAAAGTGGTTTGAGAAACATAATTCTAAAATACAGGAACAGGTCGCATAAAAGTAGAAAGTGCATAGTGCTCTGCTTGGAAATCCCATCACATGGGCAAGGTAAGGACGGATGTCGTTTCAAAGTTGGAAATGCAATCAGGTGATGCACTAAACCCATTCTTAATCTAATCAAAACAAAAATATGTGATGGTCTAGTAACAAAAGAAAAATACGCTGGGAAGCCTATCGTATATGTATACATGTGATAAAACTGATACGAAGACTGTTTCATGACTATTGCTTTCCTATTTTCTATCACTCGCGAAAGATAGGTACTTTTCAAATCCTGTTTCGACATTAATTGAGAGTCATTAAAATTACCCAGACATGATATGTTAAAAAAGTCATCATAAGATCTAGTTAAATATCTAAGCCATGGTATCTTAGAACCATTCTCCAGTTTCAAACAATCATTTATAATTGCTTTAGTACAAGAAGTTTCTTCTTTTGACCAGATTTGTCTCCAAAGCTGTAATGGTCGCAGGGCTATTAGGTCACACAAATAATTCAGGCCTACTTCGCTATGTACAAATTCCGTTGGGGCCGAAGCTGGGAGGCGCAAAAGCTTCTTTAAGAATAAATTCTCTTCAGTTTGTAGATTAGCACATGCCTGGAGGCCCCATATGCCCACCCCATATAATACAACCGAGGTTCATCTGGCCTTGTAAATAGCAATCATGTCCTTAATCTGCCGGTCTCCTAAATTAGAGGCAAATTTAAAAACACTATTTATACTCCTTTTGAGTTTAGCCTTAACATTTAACTTCTCATCATTCCAGCCCCCATCAGAGGAAAAAGAGATACCTAGGTAACAAAAAGATTTCACATTCTCTATCTTGTCACCCTCGACGGTAAAAGGTTTTAAACTTTTAATTTTGGGTCCACACACCATGGTAAAAGTTTTAGACTTATTTATCATCAACAGCCTCTTGTTGATAAAGGCTGCAAACCCATTAATGAGCTTCTGCAGGCCCTGCGGGGTTCTTGATAGCAAGACGGCATCGTCCGCATAAAGCAGAACTGGAACCGCCTAACCATCGATCAACAGACAATCTGCCTGAATAGTTTTAAGGGCTGCATCCACATCATTAATAAATAAAGTAAAAAGCAAAGGTGCCAGGACACAACCTTGGCGGATGCCACATTTGACCCAAAAATTAGGTGTGCAATCGCCCCGCTGACCATACCACACTTTAGTTGGCAGGTTATCATACAGCCTAGCTAAAAAATATATGATGGCTTTGGGGGCACCGAGGTCAGTTAAAACAGTCCATAGTACCCCATGATTCACCAAATCAAAGGCACAGCTTTGATCTACGAAACATAAAAATAACCGCCCCTGCTCAGCTTTTGTATACTACCCAAATAAAAGTTCCAGGTTGATACTCTGCTCTAGAGTACCAAGACCTTTACTAAAACCATACTGGGATTGAGCTAAAATATCATTATCCGAGACCGACTTCTCTAACCTTATCAAAAGGACTCTACTCATTCGGCCACATGCATCAACCTTTATAGGAAGTGCAAACGGTGCGAATCAGTAAATTCGGCCGTTTGCGATTCCTAAATAAGTTTTTGGGATGCATCATGCATTTTTGTGAAATTCGCTACTTTTAGCGATTTCCAAAAATGCGATTGCTTTTAAGGAATCTCAAATTTGCGATTCCTTAAAAGCAATGCATGATTGTTTTTCAAATTGAGAATTCGCAATTAGGGGGTGCAAATTACCACGAGGGTGAACCTCGTGGTAATTGGCGAAAATGTATTAAAATGCTCAAAATTGCATTTTAAAACACTGTCATGTTACAGACACACATGTCCTTAGGATATGTGTGTGTGAAACATGCACTTCAAAATACATTTCAGGGGTGCAGGGGGGGGTCCTTTGGACCCCCCCTGCACCCATGGAATGCATTAACATTTTGCGAATCGCTAATTGAAATTCGCAAAATGTCAATGCCTTCCCATTGATTCCTATGGCCCATAGGAATCAATGGGAATTGCGAAATCGCGAATTAGAATTCGCATGATTTTAGCAATTCAGTAAAAATTGCGATTTTTACCGAATAGCAAAAATTATGCGATTTAAATCATGCATCCCATTTTGCGATTCCTTGTTTGCGATTCCCGAAAAATCGCAAATAAGGAATCGCAAAACCTTACTTTGATGCATGTGGCCGATTATCTTTACCGAGGAGTCTAAGAGAGAGATGGGTCTATAATTTTTTGCTTCTGATTTTTCCCCCTTTTAGTAGATAGGGATAATATTATCCACTTTTGAAGATAGGGATAATAATGATTCACCCCATGAGGGGGGACATCCCTCATTCACTGCCGCATTGAAAACCCTAGTGAGTATGGGTCCCCATAGATCAGGAATTGATCTATATACGTCTATGGGGACTCCGTCAGCACCTGGTGCTTTCCCCCCCTTGCTATTACCAATTCCCAGTAATACTTCATCCAGGGTAATGTCTAACTCAATACTGGGCCATTTACTAGGAGTGGGGGGGTCAAACAGGGGAGTATCACTCGGGTTAAAAATTTTAGAAAAGTTTTCAACCCGGTCTTCGCTCTTCACATGTACCAGAAGTTCTGGGGTAGTTCCATTATTAGGGAATTTGCTATTTACTGTATCCCTGAACAATTTATTAATAGCGGTTATAGCCGCAAGGTTAAGGTTGTCCCAAGCCTCTTCTTGTAACTCCTTCTCCCGCCTTTTTAAATTGGAGTTATATTCAATTCTGAGCACATGTATTACAACGCTATCTCTGTTTTTTTTAGAAGGGCATACTTTAGGTTATTGAGGGCAACTGTGCATCAAACCATCCCCTTGAGGCCTTTGATTTCTTAGGTACGGGCATAGTGAATAGATTAGAAATATTTTCATTTATCTTAGTAAAATTATCCAATATCCCCATTGGCTCATCATTTAAACTATCCAGAATTTCCTTGCTACATGCCTGTATTATTTTTTTTGATAGTTCCCCTGAGTTTGTTCCCACCCATTTAATTCGGCAGCCGTTGAGACGGGTTGGAGCAATATTATTTACAACCGTGCAAACTTCAACAATCCTATCCCCCAAAGGTGCAATCCCATTACTATGGCATTATGGTCGCTTAAAGACAAGTCCACAATCTGTGGGATTAGACAGGTTTTCACAATAGAGGGTAGACAATAATATGATCAATACTACTCTCTACTGCCTTTCTAGTAAAGGTAGGAATCACCTTGCCACAAGCAGCTTAGGCACACTGTACAATTTCTAAATCAAATTCGATAAGGGCCGCATTTAGGGTTTTACCATAGGCAGTATGGGGAAAGTGAACATAATCATTACCTTCATCTGAATGAAACCCACAGACTTTTGTTAATTTCAATTTTATTTTATTATGTTTTGGCACTCCGAGGAGGTCCACATAAAACAAAATACACAAAATACAAATACACATTCTCAAAAATAAAGTGACAACTACAACATTTTCCACTAGACAGGATAATCAACGACACAAACCTCCATATTTCATCAATAAATAGCTAAAAATCCTTTAAAAAAGTTGAAAATATTGAAGCAAAACATTTCATTTGGGGGGTTTATAGAGCTAGTAAAAAAGAATTCATATTAAGTATACCCAATTGCAAACAGATAGATCTCAACCACTTCAACCGAAGTGGGCACAATGCAGGACAAATAAACAGAACATGAGAATGATCCTGTACAGACATATTGCAAAAATTACATGTGTGGGAGGACCCATACCATTTTGCCAAAAGAATATTTAGGGGTAACAGATCCTGCCTTAGGAGGAACCAAAATCTCCGCACACCATGTGGTAAATTCCAAGCGACATAGGGTTAGGCAAGCTTCATTGAGTACGAATTAACAAGAAAATCACCTCCCCTCTTTACTTGCATGGACTTCTTGTCCGACATGAAGCAAAAATCCCAAGAGGCTTGTTTCAAACGAGATTTTAGCTGGGAGGGAGAGATAGTAAAAAGGGTACTCTCTTCCAAATCAAGAAGTGCCACAGCTTTTCTAAAAATCTTAACGATTTGGGAGAATTCCTTTAAGCTGCCCAACAATTCCCCCTTAAGAAGGGAACTCAAGGACCCCATTTCTCCTCTAGCCAGTCTAGCGACCCATCGAACTAAAGCTGACAGGCCCTGCGCCCAACTGCTGGGAAGACCGAATTCAAGTCTACAAGCGGCCGCGGAGCAAGCTGGGTTGAGGGAAGTTATAGACCTTAATAATCTTCCTTCTACCGACTGTAAAAAGCCCCAGTGCTTTAGGTCAACCACTTCCATTCCATACAAAAGGGTAGATGGAATTTTTGCCCTAAAAACCTCCAGTAAACCAGCAAAGTGTCTTCTCCCTGTCGCGGAATAAAGGGCGCTCAGACTTTTACCTTGGGATAAAGCTTTACGGGAGTTATACTCAATATGAGGCTTCTCGCTCAGGTTGGCAGAGATTATTTTACCTAAAAAGGTGTATGTCTTAACTACCTCCAATTTCTGACCACCTACTGACCAGCCATAATTCTCAGATTTCGATTTTTTCTTCCCCTGAAATGCACATAATCTTGCTTTTTGTGGCATTTATCCTCATAAAATGGGTCTCTGCAAAAGATGTAAGGCCTGTAGACGATTAGCCAGTCCCTTAGGTGTTAAATCTAGGATAAGGACATCGTCTGCATATAGCAGGCAGGAAATAGAAGAACCCCCTATTACCGGGGCTATGCCATCACAAGAAGAAAGCGAAGCTGGAAGGTCGGCGCTATAAAGGGAGAAAAGTAATGGGGCCAGGAGGCAACCCTGTTTTAGTCCATTAATAGAGGGGATAACCCACGATAGACCCCTTTCTCCACCTTGAAGCACTTGACACCAAGTGTCCGTGTGTAAAGATTGCACCAAGTCTAATAGGTGAGGAGGCATACCCAAGTCTGATAGCTTTCTCCACAGCAAGGGACGGTCGACTTTGTCGAATGCTGTGGAGAAATCAACAAAAGCCGCATACACTCCTCCCCCGCGGACTCTTATATATTTATCTGAGATAACCTGAAGGGCAGTAAGATTGTCCAACGTGCCATGCACTTTACGGAAGCCAGTTTGTTCAAGGGGTAATATCTGGTTCTCATCAACCCAATCAGTAATTAATGATAGAATACATTTTGAAAATACTTTTCCAATGGCATCAAGAAGGGCTATCTGGCGATAATTTATTGGAATATCCCTTTCGCCCTTCTTGAATAATGGAACCAATATGCTCCCCTTCCAAGAAGAGGGCACAATTTTAGTAATGAAGCAAGATCGAAATAATGGAAAAAGAATCTTGCTCCATGAAACAGGATCCTGCTTCAATACTGATATGGGAAGTTCATTAGGCCCCATTGCTCCCGAGGAACGCATGTTCTTGATGGCCAACTCAATGGTTTTCTCCAAGGGGGAGTCAATAGGAGACTCATCTTCTTTCATAATCCTCTTATCTTCTACCCTTCCACCATTCCCAGCATACAAGTTGGAAATATAAGAGGCCCATGACGATTCAGCAATGGGAATAGGGAGAGGACTAACTCTAGCTCCACACCCCTCACCAATGAGTGACCAGAACTGTCTAACTTTCCCATGTACTGCGGCCTCCCGTAGACTTATCCAAAGTGAATCTTCTTTTTCTTTTTTAAGTTTCTTCCTAATTCTGCTTCTCCTTCTTTTTAACAGATATATATTATTATTTATGTCAATAGATCTGCACAAAAATTGCTCCCGCACTAATTTATTTCTTTCTTTATTTAAAAGAGTAATCGGTCTAGGAACATAAGTCTTTCTTACAGAGGGACTAGCCCTTTTGGCAACGAGGATGACCTCCTTCATAAAGTTCTCAAAATGAATAATTTCGGAACCCTGCCAACCATTCAATTCCAGTATTGTTTTACCTAGAATACATTCCAGGCCCTTTCTTGCTTTAAAGTTCCTGAAGCATCTTCCGGAAACCTTATGAAAGTTGACTACCTCATCGTTAAGGGACCATGAATCAGAAGTAGGAGGTTGTAATAAGAGGCTTATAGTAATCACATTGTGGTCGCTAAATAATGTAGGAGAGACCGTCAAATCCTTCACCAAGGAAACAATACAGTAGTCAGTGATTACATAGTCTAAAATAGACTCGCTTTGAGAGGATCTATGTGTATATTTAGCAGGAACATCAGAAGGGAGCCTGCCATTCACTATTAATCCCTCCACCGCGGAAAGTTCTTCTAGCAACAGTTTCCCTCTCTTATTGGTCTTAATTTTATTGGGAAAGAGGGATTGGGGAATAAGAAAGGCTTCTTCTTTAAATTTGTTCCTATATAGCTTTAAACTGGAGTTAGAAACCTTGCAATTAAAATCACCTACTAACAACACATATAGGGAAGGTTCTAACTCTTTAATCTGTTTAATGCATGAAAAGACTTGCTTCAGTATAGTATTAAAACATTCATCGGGGGTATGTATGCGTTTATAATTACCAGAGATTTATTATTTCCAATACTGGGTAAAATACTAAGGGTCACCGCTGAAAGAGGTTGCTTGAATCAACGTAATGGGAGAAATTCCACTTTAATTTATTAGTCAGTAGGCATGCAATTCCCCCTTTTGCATGCCCTTTCCTTGAAGGAGAGGCCAGTGCCTCAAGGACAAAATAATATCTCCCAGCACACAAACTACTAGCACACCAAGTTTCTTGGATACAAATCACATCAGCGTTCAAAGAGAATAAATACTGTAATTTCTCGGGACTATTATTTATCCCGGCACTTAACTTTTGTTAATGATAGAGGGCAAATGGGCACATTAAAATCCCCCAGCCAAATCATGTGCATATTGGGTAAATCTAAATCTATTAGTTTTTCTAATTCGTGTTTAACTACACTAACAATTCTATGACGGGTTGCAATAAATATATTGTTATAGAAGTTAATCAAGAGAAGATCCCCTCCTACTTTATTATATAACCATAGTATTTGAGCAAGATGCCCTATATTAATGTTTTCCTAACTTGCGCCAGGGTAGTAATTTTTAATAGAATCAACAAACCTCCCTTTGCTCTGCCTGAGGGGGACGGAAGAGCCGGCAGAATATACGCAGAAAACCCCTCCATCTCGAAGTTTGCAGTACTCCATGTCTCTTGCAGACAAACTATATCATATGAGGCAACAAATTCTTTGCATCCTAACTGATTTATCTTGTTCCCAAGACCGGCGATGTTCCAGGTAACTATTGAGTAACCTCCAGCTTGAGAGGATACTGGGTTATAGATCCCTGGGCCGTGTGTCTCTAATTCCTTCGTTATCCACTCCAGCCTTACTAACCTTAGGTGGGCTACTAACAGGGTATGCTGGTAAAGATCGTCCTTGGGTCCCCAACCATCTGATGGCAGCACTGCATCGTTGCCTAGCAAATTATTGATAAACGTGGGCTCTATAGGTAGTATTAGAGCTTTCCGGGGCCCGTGGATTTTAATCGGCAACTGTAGCTTAACATCAGTACCTCTCCCCTCTAAATGTAAAAAATCCAGTCACTCGTTACGGTCTTGTGAACTTAGGGCCTGAAATCTATTTGTTAGTGGGACAGCCGAATGGATTTCTGTGAAGGCCATCTGTTTAGGTCTGCTTACTTTGGGGTACCTGCCCTCTATCAATGATTTACCAAGGTGTCTGTAAAAATAGCCAAGGGGGTATAATGAAGCAGACTGTACCATATCTGTACCGAGCGCAGCTCTCCCCAGGGTCGTTCGGACCCAGGATGGCTTCTTAAAATTGATAATAATACAGTCCCCCTGCATTGTTTTTTCTGTTGGGCCTATCCACTTCACCCTCCTTGTTAAAAATATTTGATCAGCCCGCCCTACAGGAAAATCACAGTGCAGATTTAACCAATGTATCACCTTGTTCTTCAGGGCACTATGGCTTTCTAAGTGCTCCTTCTTAGGCGGTGGTACCTTGACCATTACTGCCACATAAGGGCTACTATCCGGTGGCAGTTTAATCACTACTTGCTCCCTCGGGCTCTTAGGTAAGTGTTGTTCTAGGGATAACACAATTTGAGTTCCCAGATTCCCCCTGGTTTGTGATGAAACTCGTCTTAATGGGCCTGTAGGGAGGGTAGGTACATTGGTCATAGGAGCAAATGATGTCTAGTTACTATGCCCAGCTACCACGATGTCCATTTGTTGGGGGTTTGGTTTGGCCACAGTACTGGTGCATACTTGCGCTGACTCTATCCTTTGTAGGTGAATTGAATTACCCAACCCTTGAGGGTCAATTCCAGGATTTCTATTAGGTCCAATAATATCCCTTGTAGTGGAACCCAACTTCTCCACCTCGGCAATTATGATGTCGATTTTGTCAGACAAGGGTTTAAGCATAATTTCCATTTTTTGAGTCATTATTGAAATAATAGAATTCAACAGATCTTCAGACGACTCATATGGGGTACTACTTTTCTCAGGGACTTTAGCTTGTTTATGAGTTGGAGGCCCTTTTGTTTGTTTACCTGGATTCCCTACTTTGGGCAGATCTTTTCTACAGTTTCTTCTTCGCTCAGGGGTTGGGGGACTACTTGGGTTGGGTGACTGTATTGATGCAGCTATCAATGGGGCATTCAGGTTAAAGTTAGGGGACGTAGGATTCGGAGAAGTGATTGACTGTGGTGTAATAGCCAATGCACCATCAGGCTTTAAAATCAGAATAATCTCTGAGACCATTCCTGCCCCAAGGGAGAGACGACGCTCTGCTCTCGTGATTTCCACTTCAATTACACTTACTGCCTTGACTAGGTAGTCATCTAGGGTAGAGCCCTTTCCGGCGTTACCATTAGGTGTTTCTTGTAATTTGCGTTTAGACATGGATTTTCTAATAGGGGCTGGTACAAACCCCCTTGCTTATAGACTGGAATTTATCTTAACTACTGCTCCGAATTTAAAAATAATAACACCTAAAATTGCTAAACCACAAATCAGATATACACGGCTTCCTTAAAAATACAATGGTTTAAAAAAATAATGTCCATACTCAGAAAATAAAATTGAGCAAAATACCGTACAGTAAGGGGCCCCACTGATATGTATGGCCACAGTTGCAGTTAAGACCCAACAACAGTAAATAATGTCACCTGAGGGTTCTGAGCGAGGGTTCTGAGTGTCAAGGATTCAATAAAGTGACCCAGCCCTGCCTCTACCTGGCACGGACGGCCACAGACGGCCGGCCCTTTGCCCGGGCTTAGCCCGGCAACCATCCACGCGCGTCCCGCGTTGCGTTTTGCTGCAGCGTTAATGAGGGGAATCCTCAGCGCAGCCGCTGACGTCACCTCTCAGCGCTGCCGAGGAATGCTGGGAGATATAGTTCTAATCACCGGCTAGCCTTTTTTCCTCACGGCTCGGGCAGGGATGAAATGGTGTGCCGTTTGTCTCACGGCGAAGAGTGCAGGACCAAAGGGCTCCGGCCTTTTCCCTCACGGCGGTAAGCTCTGCCCCAAAGGTGAAAGCGCGTCCCTACAAAGTAATTACTTCAAAAATCCAGGTAATAGTCATGCTAATCTGGAATCACACTGTGAGTCTGTGTGCAGCCCTACAATCATCCTGACAGAAGCATGTCCTTATCTAATCACTCTGATAAAACATAAGAAATTATAAACTCACCTTGAAGCCAACTACTAGCACTCAAAGAATTCAGTCACTGTCTATGCACTTGCACAATGACTCAAGCATTGAGACAAGCAGTGGTTCAGTCAAATGTGCACATTGTATACGGTCCCCTAACCCCCTGCTGACTACTCAGTCAGTCCTGCAAAAATCCATGTAATAGTCATGCTTGTCTGGAATCACACTGTGACACTCTTAATATCATCCGGAGAGAAGCATGTCTTTATATAATCATTCTGCTGAAACATAAGCACATATAAACTTATTCTGCTGTTAACTACTAGTACTCTAAGTACCCAGTCACGGTCTATGTACTTAGAGAATGACTCAGGCATTGAGACAAGCGGTGCTGCAATCAAATATGCACAATGTATGCAGTCCCCTAACCCTTTGCAGACAACTGAGTCAGTCATGCAAAAATCCAGGTAATAGTCATGCTTGTCTGGAATCACACTGTAACTCTGTGTCCACTCCTAATATCATCCGGAGAGAAGCATGTCCTTATCTAATCATTGCTAAAACATAAGAACTTATAAACTCACCTTGCGGCCAACTACTAGCACTAAAAGAACTCAGTCTCTGTCTATGCACTTGCACAATGACTCAGACATTGAGACAAGCAGTGGTACAGTCAAATTTGCACAATGTATGCAGTCCAGTAAATCCCTACAGACAACTGAGTAAGTCCTGCAAAAATCCAGGTAATAGTCATGCTGTTATGTTATGTTATGTTATGTTATGTTATGTTATGTTATGTTGTTATGTTATGTTATGTTAACTGCATTTATTTTGCGCACAGCTGCTCCAGCGAAGGAGCGTCCTGGCGCATGGAAAAGGTGAACATAACACAACGCGGAAAAAAGTGAGAGTCAACATAAGAAGATTAAAACAGGTAGGTTTTCACTGCCCTGCGAAATGCTAGTAGATCCTCTAAAAGGCGGATTTCCAAAGGAAGCGAATTCCAGAGAGCCGCAGCTCTCACACGGAAGGAGCGGCCGCCCATCCGGCTAAGCCTGAAACGCGGGGTAACCGCAAGGGATTGCCCTAGGGATCTGAGGGAGCGAGTCGGGACATAAGGGGATATAAGGTTATTGAGGTTCTCAGGTGCCGATCCTTTTAAAATTTTAAAAACAAGGCTGAGTACCTTAAAATGAATTCGGCTTTTCACTGGTAACCAGTGTAAGGACCTCAGAGTGTTGGACGTGGGACATGACCTCGGCAGGCCCACCACTTCTCTCGCAGCCGCGTTCTGGACGCGCTGCAGGCGGACGATCTCAGCTTGGTTAGCTCCCAGCAGGAGCGAGCTGGCATAGTCCAGCCGGGAGATGATCGTCGCTTGGATGACCAACTGTCTCGTCGGAGCATCGAAAAATTTAAGCACCGGCCTCAGTCCGCGCAGAACACCAAAGCAGCATGCTGCCACTCTCTTAGTGTGGGTGGTAAAACATAAGGTGTGGTCGAGCCATACTCCCAGGTTTCTGAGCTCCATCACCGGTATGGGGGCGGGCCCGAGCTCCTGTGGCCACCAATTGTCCCCCCAGCAGTCCGTTCCTCTTCCCACGATCATCACCTCAGTTTTTTTTGCGTTCAGCTGGAGACAGTTGTTATTCATCCAGCTGGCCACCTCTCTCAGCCCATCTCGGAACCTGGGGGCATCCAGTTCGGCGTCCCCGCTGATCGTGACCGCTAGCTGTGTGTCGTCGGCATATGAGACCATAGTAAGGCCCCACTGCCTGGCGACATCAGCCAGCGGCCGCACGTAAAGATTGAAAAGCGTGGGACTCAGCGAGGAGCCCTGGGGAACCCCCAGGTCCAACTGATGGAATTTGGACTGGAAAGGAGGGGTGGCAACGCAGAAGGTACGATCGCTGAGGAAGGAACGGAACCACTGCAGAGCGGGGCCACAAATGCCAATGTTCTCCAGGCGGTGTAGGAGGATGCGATGGGACACTGTGTCAAAGGCAGCGCTAAGATCTAATAAAATAAGCGCTGCCGTTTGACCTGCATCCAACACACTCCGCAGATGTTCCACCATTGCCAGAAGGGCGGTCTCCGTGCTGTGCCCAGCACGGAACCCATTCTGCGTAGGATCGAGAACATTGGCCAGGGCCAGATGCTCAGATAAGGCTAGGTTAACATGGGCCTCCATGACTTTGGCCGGCCAGGGAAGCAATGAGATCGGGCGATAGTTTTCCGGTTTTAAAGGATCCAAAGATGGTTTTTTCAGGATCGGGGAAACCACCGCCTGCTTCCACTTGGCAGGAACAGTGCCTGAAGTCAGGGAAAGATTGATTAATGAACACACTGCCGTGCGCCCCTGAAAAGACGGATCTCTGAAGAGAGCAGGTCTGAGTGGGTCCGCCGGGGAGCCGGACTTGACACGTTGTGCCAGCTTGACAAACCCATCCCAAGAGAGAGTAGGGAGAGAATGTAATACCAGACGGCTGCAGAGGTCGTTCCGAGGAGAAAGTGGTAATGTCATGCTGGGAAATGACAAATAGATGTTCTTAACTTTCTCCAAAAAGAAAGCAGCCAAAATCTCACACTGTGAGGTGGAACCATCCACAGGCGGAGCTGCTCTCTTCGCCATCAAGTCTTTTAAGGCTTTAAAGATGGTCTTCGAGGGGTTATGGCTATTACGGAATTCCGTTGCGTAGAACGCCGCGCGGGCTCTACAGATAGCTCGATGGTAGAGCTTAACAGCGGCCAAGTACGCGTCATTTTTAACGGCATCGTACGCCTTCCGCCACTCCCTTTCTGCCCGCCTACACGAGTTCTTCAGAGCGCGGAGAGCACTGTCGTACCAAGGGCTCGACTGCCTGGAGCTGGATTTACTTGCAATAACAGGCACCAATCTGTCAAGCGCCTTAGTAATCCAGCTGCAAAATTGGTCGTAGCCCAGACTAGCGTCAGACAGAGGGCCAAGTGGCTCTTCGGCCATGATACAATGAAGATCCTCAAGCCTGAGCTTATTCCAATGCCGCCGCGGAACCCACTTTGGAGGTGGAATAGTAGGGGTTACGGGGAGAGGTAGCCACATGGACACCAAATAATGGTCAGTCCAACACACTGGAGAAATAGCCGAGACTTGGACATCCGATAAGTTGGTGAAGAATGGGTCCAAGATGTGCCCTGCCACGTGCGTGGGTTGAGTGACAAGTTGGGTCAGCTGAAGGGCCTCCATATCCGCCAGGAAACCACTAACGGCCGCGGTCTGTTGGGTGTCAAAATGGAGGTTGAGGTCACCTATGATGCAGAAATTAGCGCAATCACTGGCTAGCGTACTCACTGCCTCAGGGAAAGCTCCCCTGAAAGCGACATCGCTGCCAGGAGGGCGGTACACGACCATCCCAGACAGCGTGAACTGAGGACTGATAGTGATCTTAAACAGGGCGCTTTCGCAGCCTGCAATATGCAGACCAGTCCAGGAGCACGCAAAAGTAGATTTTAACGCTAGGGCAATACCTCCACCTCTAGACAGCCGGTTCCATGTAAAAAGTGAGTAACCTGGGGGACAAGCCAGATTAATTATGGCTGTGTCTGTATCCTGGAGCCAGGTCTCGGTGATGATAAATAGATCCGGCTCCTCGTCAGTAATGAGGTCCATAATAGACAGATGGTGTTTAACCAGAGATATGGTATTGAGATTTAATATCCGCAGACCCTGAGCTCGACCATCACTCAACCGGGGCACCCTTATGCCAGCCAATGGGGCAACGGAGTTATCATAGGCTCGAATACCCGTGGACTGGTCAAGCGACCATCTCTTGCAGGCACATTGGTAAGGGCCACACAAAGGATGTTTAAGTGCGACAGCACATCGAGGGAGGGAGTGGCCAATCGCCTGGAGCGCTGCACTGGTGTACACAAGCATCCTGCCTTCCAGAGAATAATGGGCGGAAATGGCCCGCTGCGCCCCCCGCGTCCTTAGCGCGGACGGGCGCAGACGGGCAGGACTCTGGCAAGACTCTGGCAAGACTCTGGCAAGACTCTGGCAAGACTCTGGCAAGACTCCGGCAAGCGACGGCGTCCTAGCTGCGCGTTCCCGCTGCGCGGGAGAGAGCGACTTTAAATAGGCGGCGAAATAGAGGAAGGAGCGCAAGGACGCTCCAAGATGGCGCCCGCCGAAAAAGCCAGCGTCCCAATCAAAGATGGCGCCTGTCGACGATCTCCACACCACCCACGGAACCCGGACCCACCAAACGGTGGTGAATGTTCCAAAAATTAAATGCAGGTAAGGGGGAGGAAGGGGAAAGCCCAGCCAAAGCGCATTTAAAATAAAGCAGTAAATTTACTCAATAAGCCACAAACAGTGAGGTTAAAAACACACACAGCGCTTACAGATCGCAGCGCGGTAATGCGGCACCTTTTCCAGGCTGACCGCTGGCTAAACTCGCCTTAAATAGGCGGCGAAATAGAGGAAGGTGCGCAAGGACGCTCCAAGATGGCGCCCGCCGAAAAAGCCAGCGTCCCAATCAAAGATGGCGCCTGTCGACGATCTCCACACCACCCACGGAACCCGGACCCACCAAACGGTGGTGAATGTTCCAAAAATTAAATGCAGGTAAGGGGGAGGAAGGGGAAAGCCCAGCCAAAGCGCATTTAAAATAAAGCAGTAAATTTACTCAATAAGCCACAAACAGTGAGGTTAAAAACACACACAGCGCTTACAGATCGCAGCGCGGTAATGCGGCACCTTTTCCAGCTAGTCTGGAATCACACTGTGAGTCTGTGTGTAGTCCTACAATCATCCTGACAGAAGCATGTTATTTTCAAATCACTCTGCTAAAACATATGTACTTATAAACTCACCTTGCTGTCAACTATTAGCACTCTAGATACACAGTCACTGTCTGTGCACTTGAAAATGACTCAGGCATTGCAACAAGCAGTGGTACAATCAAATGTACACAGTGTATGCGGTCCCCTAAACCTTTGCAGTCTCCTGAGTCAGTGCTTAAACAATCCATGTATTAGTCATGCTTGTCTGGAATTACACTGTGACTCTGTGTCCATTACTACAGTCATCCTGACAGAAGCATGTCCTTATCTAATCACTCTGCTGAAACATAAGTGCTTATAAACTTATCCTGCTCTCAACTAGTAGCAGTCTAGGTACCCAGTCACTGTCTATGCACTTGTATAAGAACTCAGGCATTGAGACAAGCAATGGTACAATCAAATGTGCACAATGTATGTGGTCCCCTAACCCTACAGACTACTGAGTCAGTCCTTCAAACATCCAGGTAATAGTCATGCTTGTCTCAAATCACACTGTGAGTCTGGGTGCAGTGCTACAGTCATCCTGAAAGAAGCATGTCCTTATGTAATCACTTTGCTAAAACATATGTACTTATAAACTCACCTTGCTGTCAACCAATAGCACCATAGGTACCCAATCACTGTCTATGCACTGGCACAATGACTCAGGCATTTAAATAAGTAGTGGTGCAATCAAATGTGCACAATGAATGTGATCCCCTAACTCTTAGCAGAGTACTGAGTCAGTTCTGCAAAAATCCAAGTAATAGTGATGCTTGTCTGGAATTAAACTGTGAGTCTGTGTCCACTCTATAATCATCCTGAGAGAAGCATGTCCTTATCTAGTCACTCTGCTGAAACATAAGCGCTTATAAACTTATCCTGCTGTCTACTAGTAGCACTCTAGGTACCCAGTCACTGTCTATGCACTTGCAGAATGACTCAGACATTGAGACAAGCAGTGGTACAATCAAATGTGCACAATGTATGTGGTCCCCTAACCCTTTGCAGACTACAGAATCAGTCCTGCAAAAATCCAGGTAAAAGTCATGTTTGTCTAGAATCACACTGTGAGTCTGTTTCCACTCCTACAATCATCCTGAGAGAAGCATGTCTGAATCTAATCACTCTGCTGTAACATAAGCACCAAATAGTAGCACTATAGGTACCCACACACTGTCTATGCACTTGCTGAATGACTCAGGCATTGAGACAAGAAGTGGTACAATCAAATGTGCACACAGTATGCAGTCCCCTAACCCTATGCAGACTACTGAGTCAGTTCATCCTGAGAGAAGCATGTCTTTATCTAGTCACTCTGCTGAAACATAAGTGCTTATAACCTTATCCTGCTGTCAACTAGTAGCACACTAGGTACCCAGTCACTGTTTATGCACTTCCAGAATGACTCATGCATTGAGACAACTAGTTGTGCAATCAAATGTGCACAATGTATGTGGTCCCTTTTCCCTTTGCAGACTACTGAGTCAGTCCTGCAAAAATCCAGATACCAGTCATGCTTGTCTGGAATCACACTGTTAGTCTGTGTCTACTCCTACTATCATCCTGAGAGAAGCATGTCCTTATCTAATCATGCTGCTGAAACATACACGCTTATAAACTTATCCTGCGGTCAACCACTAGCACTATAGGTACCCAGTCACTGTCTTTGCACTTGCAGAATGACTCAGGCATTGAAATAAGCAGTGGTACAATCAAATGTGCACAATGTATGTGGTCCCCAAACCCTTTGCAGACTACTGAGTCATTCCTGCAAAAATCCATGTAATAGTCATGCTTGTCTGGAATCACACTGTGAGTCTGTGTCCACTCCTACAATCATCCTGAGAAAAGCATGTCCGATTCTAATCACTCTTCTGTAACATTAGCACTTATAAACTTATTGTGCTGTCAACTAGTAGCAATCTAGGTACCCACTCACTGCCTATGCACTTGAAGAATGACTCAGGCATTGAGACAAGAAGTGGTATAATCAAATGTGCACAATGTATGCAGTCCCCTATCCCTTTGCAGACTACTGAGTCAGTTCTTCAAAAATCCAAGTAATAGTGATGCTTGTCTGGAATCACACTGTGAGTCTGTGTCCACTCCTACAATCATCCTGAGAGAAGCATGTCCTTATCTAATCACTCTGCTGAAACATAAGCGTTTATAAACATATCCTGTGGTCAACCACTAGCACCATAGGTACACAGTCACTGTCTATGAACTTGCAGAATGACTCAGGCATTGAGATAAGCAGTGGTACAATGAAATGTGCACAATGTATGTGGTCCCCAAACCCTTTGCAGACTACCCAGTCAGTCCTACAAAAATCCAGGTAATGGTCATGCATGCCTGGAATCACACTGTGTATCTGAGTCTACTCCTACAATCACCCTGAGAGAAGCATTTCTTTATCTAATCACTCTGCTAAAACATAAGAACGTTTAAACTCACATTGCAGCCAACTACTAGCATTAAAAGAACCCAGTCACTTTCTATGCACTTGAACAATGACTCAGGCATTGAGACAAGCAGTGGTACAGTCAAATGAACACAAAGCTTGCGGTCCTGTGAGTCCCTAGAGACTACTGCGTCAGTCCTGCAAAAATCCAGGCAATAGTCATGCTAGTCTAGAATCACACTCTGAGTCTGTGTGCAGTCCTACAATCATCCTGACAGAAGCATGTCCTTATCTTATCACTCTGCTAAAACATATGTACTCATAAACTCACCTTGCTGTCAACTATTAGCACTCTAGGTAACCTGTCACTGTATATGCATGTGCACAATGATTCAGGCATTGAGACAAGCAATGGTACAATCAAATGTGCACAATGTATGTGGTCCCCTAACCCTACAGACTACTGAGTCAGTCCTTCAAAAATCCAGGTAATAGTCATGCTTGTCTCAAATCACACTGTGAGTCTGGGTGCAGTCCTACAGTCATCCTGAAAGAAGCATGTCCTTATGCAATCACTTGGCTAAAACATATGTACTTATAAACTCACCTTGCTGTCAACTACTAGCACCATAGGTACCCAATCACTGTCTATGCACTGGCACAATGACTCAGGCATTGAAATAAGCAGTGGTGCAATCAAATGTGCACAATGAATGTGGTCCCCTACCCATTAGCAGTGTACTGAATCAGTTCTGCAAACATCCAAGTAATAGTGATGCTTGTCTGGAATCACACTGTGAGTCTGTGTCCACTCCTACAATCATCCTGAGAGAAGCTTGTCCTTATCTAGTCACTCTGCTGAAACATAAGCGCTTATAAACTTATCCTGCTGTCTACCAGTAGCACTCTAGGTACCCAGTCACTGTCTATGCAGAATGACTCAGACATTGAGACAAGCAGTGGTAGAATCAAATGTGCACAATGTATGTGGTCCCCTAACCCTTTGCAGACTACAGAATCAGTCCTGCAAGATCCAGGTAAAAGTCATGTTTGTCTAGAATCACACTGTGAGTCTGTTTCCACTCCTACAATCATCCTGAGAGAAGCATGTCTGAATCTAATCACTCTGCTGTAACATAAGCGCTTATAAACTTTTCATGCTGTCAACTACTAACACTCTAGGTACCCACTCACTGTCTATGCACTTGCAGAATGACTCAGGCATTGAGACAAGAAGTGGTACAATCAAATGTGCACAATGTTTGCAGTCCCCTAAGCCTTTGCAGACTACTGAGTCAGTTCTGCAAAAATCCAAGTAATAGTGATGCTTGTCTGGAATCACACTGTGAGTCTCTGTCCACTCCTACAATCATCCTGAGAGAAGTATGTCCTTATGTAATCGCTCTGCTAAAACAGATGTACTGAAAAACTCACCTTGCTGTCAACTACTAGCACTCTAGGTAACCAGTCACTGTCTATGCACTTGCACAATGACTCAGGCATTATGACAAGCAGTAGTACAGTCAAATGTGCACAAGGTATGCGGTCCTGTAAGTCCCTTCAGACTACTGAGTCAGTCCTACAAAAATCCAGGTATATTCATGCTAGTCAGGAATCACACTGTGTGTTTGTGTGCAGTCCTACAATCATTCTGACAGAAGCATGTCCGTAGCTAATCACTCAGCTAAAAAATATGTACCGATAAACTCACCTTGCTGTCAACTACTAGCACTCTAGGTAACCAGTCACTGTCTATGCACTTGCACAATGACTCAGGCATTGAGACAAGCAGTAGTACAGTCAAATGCACACAATGTATGTGGTCCTCTACCCTCCTGCAGACTACTGAGACAGTCCTGCAAAAATCCAGGTAATAGTCATGCTTGTCTGGAATCACACTGTGAGTCTGTGTCCACTCCTCCAATCATCCTGAGAAAAGCATGTCCGATTCTAATCACTCTTCTGTAACATTAGCACTTATAAACTTATTGTGCTGTCAACTAGTAGCAATCTAGGTACCCACTCACTGCCTATGCACTTGAAGAATGACTCAGGCATTGAGACAAGAAGTGGTATAATCAAATGTGCACAATGTATGCAGTCCCCTATCCCTTTGCAGACTACTGAGTCAGTTCTTCAAAAATCCAAGTAATAGTGATGCTTGTCTGGAATCACACTGTGAGTCTGTGTCCACTCCTACAATCATCCTGAGAGAAGCATGTCCTTATCTAATCACTCTGCTGAAACATAAGCGTTTATAAACATATCCTGTGGTCAACCACTAGCACCATAGGTACACAGTCACTGTCTATGAACTTGCAGAATGACTCAGGCATTGAGATAAGCAGTGGTACAATGAAATGTGCACAATGTATGTGGTCTCCAAACCCTTTGCAGACTACCCAGTCAGTCCTACAAAAATCCAGGTAATGGTCATGCATGCCTGGAATCACACTGTGTATCTGAGTCTACTCCTACAATCACCCTGAGAGAAGCATTTCTTTATCTAATCACTCTGCTAAAACATAAGAACGTTTAAACTCACATTGCAGCCAACTACTAGCATTAAAAGAACCCAGTCACTTTCTATGCACTTGAACAATGACTCAGGCATTGAGACAAGCAGTGGTACAGTCAAATGAACACAAAGCTTGCGGTCCTGTGAGTCCCTAGAGACTACTGCGTCAGTCCTGCAAAAATCCAGGCAATAGTCATGCTAGTCTAGAATCACACTGTGAGTCTGTGTGCAGTCCTACAATCATCCTGACAGAAGCATGTCCTTATCTTATCACTCTGCTAAAACATATGTACTCATAAACTCACCTTGCTGTCAACTATTAGCACTCTAGGTAACCTGTCACTGTATATGCATGTGCACAATGATTCAGGCATTGAGACAAGCAATGGTACAATCAAATGTGCACAATGTATGTGGTCCCCTAACCCTACAGACTACTGAGTCAGTCCTTCAAAAATCCAGGTAATAGTCATGCTTGTCTCAAATCACACTGTGAGTCTGGGTGCAGTCCTGCAGTCATCCTGAAAGAAGCATGTCCTTATGTAATCACTCGGCTAAAACATATGTACTTATAAACTCACCTTGCTGTCAACTACTAGCACCATAGGTACCCAATCACTGTCTATGCACTTGCACAATGACTCAGGCATTATGACAAGCAGTGGTACAGTCAAATGTGCACAAGGTATGCGGTCCTGTAAGTCCCTTCAGACTACTGAGTCAGTCCTACAAAAATCCAGGTATATTCATGCTAGTCAGGAATCACACTGTGTGTTTGTGTGCAGTCCTACAATCATCCTGACAGAAGCATGTCCGTAGCTAATCACTCAGCTAAAAAATATGTACCGATAAACTCACCTTGCTGTCAACTACTAGCACTCTAGGTAACCAGTCACTGTCTATGCACTTGCACAATGACTCAGGCATTGAGACAAGCAGTAGTACAGTCAAATGCGCACAATGTATGTGATCCTCTACCCTCCTGCAGACTACTGAGACAGTCCTGCAAAAATCCAGGTAATAGTCATGCTTGTCTGGAATCACATTGTGAGTCTGTGTCCACTCCTGCAGTAACCCTGAGAGAAGCATGTCCTTATTTAATCACTCTACTAAAACATAAGTGCTTACAAACTCACCTTGCTGCCAACTACCAGCACTCTAATTACCCAGTCACTGTCTATGCACTTGTACAATGACTCAGGCGTTGAGACAAACAGTAGTACAGTCAAATGTGCAAAATGTATGCGGTCCTGTAAGTCCCTACAGACTACTGAATCAGTCCTGCAAAAATCCAGGTAATAGTAATGCTTGTCTCGAATCACACTGTGAGTCTGTGTGCAGTCCTACAATCATCCTGAGAGAAGCATGTCCTTATCTAATCACTCTGCTAAAACATAGGTACTTATAAATTACCCTGCATGTAGTGCGCGTAGTCGTGCTATGCGAAGCTGCGCGAAGATGTTCTTGCACTTCGCGAGCTATGTGTAGCTTCGCGAGCGTGCGTAGCTGCTTGTAGCGTCCGTTCGCATGTGTTTTTCTTGTTCAGGAGTGCGTTGTGCATGTTCGGGGTGCTGTTGGCATGTTCAGGGGACAGAATCTCGCAAAGTTACTCATGCGGTCGCCTATGGTTGCGGCCTTCTTTTTTTTTCAATTGTCCCGCCCGCTCGCGATGCCTTATTTCTTGTTCCAGGTCGCGTATAGCGTGTTTGCGATGCGCATGTCATGTTCGGGAATGCTATTTACTTGTTTGCGACGATTAGTGCGTGTTCGCTGGAAATATCGCACAAACTTACCCACGCAGTCGCGACGGGCGCGGCCATCTTGTTTTTTCACTCTATGCTATGGTTCTGGGCCTAGTTTTCTATCCTTACTTAATCTTTGCAATCTTTAGTTTTTTACACTGTTTTTCTGACTTTTTTTTATTTATCATCTATCTCTCTCTTTCCCTAAGTTTATATTTTTATTTCTACTTTTACTGTGTTTTTTTACTTTTCTACTGTATTATTTTCCTTCTTTCTTTAAGCTCATACTTCTTCCCCCTAACTTTATTTTTTCCTTCTATCTTTTCTTTTCCGCCTTCACCCCAGAACCATGGCCAAGGGCAGCAGTTCCAGCTCCAAGGGCAAGGTGCCTGCACCCAACAGCCGGCTGCCTTGTGGGAGAATGTGCCCTGCAGGTTTGCAGGCCTGGCAGCTTTTCGGTGAGGCGGAGGTGGCCGCCCTTGTATTTTTTTATCCAGCGTCACCTCCCCTTGACCATGGCAGCAGGCGGCAGGCCAGGCTCTGGGTCCCCTACCCAGGAGCATCACCGTCGGTGGGAAAAGGTGCACCGGGCATTGTTTTGCTGCTGAGGGATCCGCACCCACAGCCAGCTGCCCCACTGGTGGTCAGACTTCCTGGACCGGGAGCAGGACTTGTTGGACCTGCTAGGTGTCGAGGTCGTTGGGCTTGGCGAGTAGCTAATATATAGTAGTATAAGTATTGTGTATAATTTTTTGACGAATAACACGATTACTAGTGCTTACATTGCAGGTAAATTATGTTTAAAAATATTCTGTGATTGTAGGACACAGGTGCTCGGTGCTAGTCTTACTTGTTTGCAACTTTGCGCTAGCTTGGGCTGAATAATGTAAGAGTTTACTTTAGAGAACGGAAGTTAGTTCATGCTATTGCTAGAGAGAGTCTAGTCCTTTTGTGAAATAGTGGTGGATGGATACTAGGTTTAGTTAGTATTAGTTCATAATTTGTTTACGGTCTGCGTGACGCCTCCTCTGTCACTGAGTGCTGCTTACCCAAGTCCTCCGTAGAACCTTTTGTAGTTTGTTTAGTGAGTGGTAGGCTTAGCATTGTCAGGCAGTAGCAGAACAACAACAGACGCAACCAAACAACAATTTGGTGTATGCACAAATTTATGCATGTGTCCTCCATCTCATCTATGCATTTTTTAAGGCAAAAATAAAATGGAAATGCAGATCTACTGAACAATTGGCCCATCTGGAATAGGTGGTCTAGGTCAGGTGGTACTTAGGCTTCTTTTGCATTCTGGAATGAGAATGATTATGGAACATTTGATTACTGTTCATAAATAAGTAGACGGTCTGTGAATCCTGCAAGCCAGTAGTTGATCTGATTAGATAGGCCAATTTTATTGCAATTGTTTTTTCCTGAAATGTTTTTTGAGCGTTTTTTTAAAATGATTTATTTCTTTCACAGCACTCATTAATGTTTGTCTCTTTCTTTATTATTTCTTACATGATCAGCACCACCCAGAGGCGAGAAAACGGGGTCAGAGTCAGCAGGACAACCACCAGAGGTCCGCTCCTCTACCGGGGGCCCTGCTGCTGGCTCCAGTAAGTCCTCCAGTTGCCTTATTAACAATTATATTTTCCTAACTTTTACTGCACCGTATTTTTTCCAAACTATTAATTACGGTTCCACTTCCTAATTCAATTTTTTACAAAAACTTCTTTGACCTTGCCTATCTGTTTCAAGTCAAGTCAAAACCACTTTAATCGATTAATTAAAATCATAAAAGGCGCACAGTTCATAAATACAATTAAGATATTACAAATATTAAAATTGCAGAATATTGAAATCCATAAAATACAATTTAAAAAAGATGGGGATATATCATACAATCATATTTAAGCAACTTCATTTTTTCAACCTTCCAGCTGCGATAAAAGAACTTGCAATGGTAAAAATATTCCAGGGGTTGTCCAGCAATTGTAAATACAGTAAAGCAGGCTTAGCCTGTAGAAACCCCTTCCCCTTTAATAGTGGTATTATAAATTTGGCTCTGATTTCACACTAGTAGTCGCAAAAAAGTGTAAAGTGCATTGTGTCTTGTATTGAACTACTGTCAAAGTTACAGGCTACACTATCCTCAGGATTACTCCATCCTTCAAAGGATCCCAGAAAAAAATGAATCAGGTTAAAATTAAATTTACTTAGCAACCAGCGATGATATGGCCTTGTTACTAACTTTAACTAGGGCTCAATAGATGGCGAAGTAACCAGTAAAAAATGAGCCCTAACAAGAGGTTTTTTTTAATTCCTCTCCCTCCCGATCCTGGGACCTTCGGGACAGGAATTGCTCTTTGACCCATTTGATATCCCCTCTCACAATACCCTCAGGATTTTAAAAAATATCTGCACGGCCAAGTTTCGCAAACATTGTTTTTATATAAAAAAACACAGTTTTTTTATTCCCCTTTTCTAACCTGACACAATATTTTATAATCTGTTGATTTAAAATCAACTATCTGTTTCCAAATTCTGGTTATCCCTGCCTTTAATTCCCTTCTAACTGCCTCTGCTTTGACTCTCTGACTACTACTATTAGTCTGTCTGTAGCTAAGCTTGCCCAGTTGGCCACTCTTTATTTAAGCTTTTCTTTTGAATAAAGCTCAGATTGACCAATAGCTCTATCTAGCCACTGGGTCCTGTCCTTTGGGTTGTCCTCTTTAATCTCCAGGCTTTGACAATTCCCACCAACAAAAAGCCCAACCAGATGTTTGAGTAGTATTTTTGTTTGGATAGTAGTACATACTACTACTGTTGTGGGGATTCTGCACAGCCACATACAGAAATATATACAAGAACATAGGATATTGATGATGGGAGGTTGGACCTTAGTCACACCTCACTCAGAACTCAGAACCCACAATACCCTGACCGACTAGCTATAGTGTCTCATTAGGTCCAGAACCCCCACACGAAGATACCAAATGATTACACAACCCAGAACATAACACCCTTTCGCTCACCCACTCGTGTAAGTCCACAACACCACACCAAATACCACAGAGTCTATGTGTATGTTCAAAAGGTTTATTTATTTTCAAATAAAAGGCTTTGTACGTTGTTGTATGAAATTACTACAGCCAGCTCCAACAGCAAAATGCATAAGATTAAAACAGTAAACATTTGTTACAAGTACATGATAGAAGACAAAAGATCTGTGTGAATTCTGGGAGACCCCTCACCGTTGAACATAGAAATACTGGTTACATACATCGTAAGCTCTGCAAATCTCTGGTTTGTAGAAGGGAATCTTCTGCCTATTTTGAGAAAAAGGGTGCACGTTAGACAGTATAATGCAATTATGCAAGTATTTCGCAGTCATGCCAAAAGTGTAACATTATGGCTAAGCAATAGGGACTAACCGCACTCCATAAATAAAAGTGGCTTGTTTTTCAACCTCTTCACTTATACGCAACACTCATGTGGCCTCAAAGGTGTCTTATTGCACAACAAGCTGCGAGGTAACATGCACAAAAGAGTAGACATGAATCTAAAATAATTACATGGCTCAGGGTAACTTTCCAAAGAGTAGAGTAGGAGTAGAGATGACCCTAGGGACCATAATACTACTAATGTCTGTCAACTGACTCTACTCTAGTACGCAATTTGGACTAGTGATGATGTATGTTGTACTATTAACTGTTTTTTCAATCTTCCTAGTGAAAACGAATAAAATAGGAGTAGGTTTACAGACATTTAAAAATGTGTAATTTTTTTTCTAGGCATACTACCAGTACCAACGACCAGTGCCGGCGGGGCCAGCGGCGATGGCGATGCTGCCATTCCGGAGGGGGCAGGAGAAGCGGCACCTGCAGGAGCTCCAGGGGGAGCTAGCAGCAGTGGTGGGCGGTGGTAAGTTATATTCATTACTTATTGGTATTACTACAACTAGCTGGAAGGGGAACACTTCACTCACTGTACTGTGAGACTTATTAATTAAGTATGAACTTGAAGTTGTAGTGAACAATATACAACGGTTGAAGAAGACACCCTTTACTTAGCATTACCAATGCATTAGGAATAGCATTACCAGCGTGAGTTGAGTAACCAATGGCCTCTTCTATCTGACTCCAACTCAGCTGTGAACGTTTTATGGAGAAAACTAAAAGTCAAATAGAAATGACCTTGATGGATGTGTTGAACAGAAAGGGAAAGAAGAGTGGAAGAAGAAAGGACGGGTGAGATGTAATACAACTAGCAGAGAAGGATACCTTGGAAGCAGCATGTAGGTGGCTGATAGGATTCAGATGCATGGGTTGTTGAAGGATGGATGGATGGTGAAAAAGATGCCTGCCTGGGTGGGGGACACAGTATGGGTGGATACTGGATAGTAAGAATCAACACCCGTGTTTGGGTCAAACTCAAAGCCAAGGCAAGGAAGGAAGGAGTGGACGCATGGGTGGCTGTTGGTGAAACCAGCTAAGGTGTATTCAGCAATATATAAAAACAAATGATAGACATTTACTTTTAATGGATGGATGCCTGGATGTATTCATCATAGACAGCATAGGTGGAGACTGTCACTGGATGCAGAGTCTTACTTTGAAGGGAATGCAAAAGAAACTGCACCAGAGTAGCAAAGCAGAGGGGAAATGTAAAAATTAGTATTTTGAGAATACAGTTGACTCAGTAGTTTGCAAGCACATCATATATATATTATCAAGCGCCTTCCTCTGACTCCGAGGACCACTTCCTACCTATGGTAATTTATTTTCTATTGTGTCAACCAGCCTGCAAAGAGTGGCCTATCTGTTGCTTACACAGTCAATGAACAAAGTACCTTATGCAGTAGCGGTCGGTGGTGGGAGTGCTGGCGGGTGGTGATGTGGGGAGGGGGAGGGGCAGGGTGGGGGGTAGTAAACTATGGATTACTAATGCTGTGCATGCAACAGAATTTGTTTTATTTATTTATATGTTTACTTATCAGTAATTGTCTGCAATCCATAGTTTACTACCCCCCACCATGCCCCTCCCCTCCCCACATCACCACCCATGAGCACCCCCACCACTGAACACTACTGTACTGATATGTCGTTGTTCCATATATAAGCAATTATCATTGGATTAGATATATAATATTAATCAGCCTTTTTGTAGTAGCCAGGGCAGAGTGAAAGTGAAAATGAGCAATTGCCCATCATGTAACAGAGAGAGGATCGCCAGTGCCACCTATAATTGAAAAATACGAGCTTCCCCACCTGCAGACAGTAGTAAATAAAAGTAACGGGAGTCTGCGTATTGACTTGCATGTTGGTCTTGGACGAAAGCTTAGCTGGCTGAGCTGGCATGCTGGCTACAACAAGGTGATGTAACTTAGCTAAACTAGAGATAATAAACAGACTGATGTTCTGTGTATTGGAGTCCATAGTACTAGGGCAAGTATAATGCCTGAAAAAAACTCCAACAAATGTTAGAGGCCGAGGAAGTGGGAGGATAGATACTTACCACAAATGTTATGTACTGCGCATGCTAGTGCTATTGTACCACTATGTGTTGATTTAATTTTGTGTTACTGTTTTGCTAAGAGTATTGGTTACAATTCTGTTTCTTTCATTATAAATCCTTCTTCCCATAAAAAAACAACACGGAAGGAGTTGTCAGCCAGGGCCCGGCGTCAGAAACTGGAGGCCATCTGCAAAGAATACCGCCGGCTGGAGGCTCAGGCAGGGGAGGAGGAGGAGGAGGCGGCAGCAGCAGCTGCAGCCTCTTCCAATGCCCCGGGCCCCAGCCAGTCCCCACCTCCAATGGTACAGCGCCTCGTTCAGGCAGCCGACCATCACCGTACATTTTCAAGCACTGCTGCCCCCAACCCTGGATACAAATGCAAGTGCAGGGCATTTTGCCACCAAATTCTCCTCAAGGTGGCACAGCTAGAGGAGCAGTTAGAGGAGCGAGTAAAGATCATGGTGGACAAACACCTAAAAGCCCGCCGAATGTGAAAGGACCCCGTTAAATTCCCCCTTTTATATTACATTTGTTGGTGGATAGGAATTGGGTGTTGGGGTTTCTGACTTTCTGGACATTGTTTGGACTTTTTTTGATTTGGGCATTGATTGGGGTTAGGGAGAGGGGTTGGTCAGGTGTGGGATAGTTTATTTTTGTTGGGGAACTACATTTTATTTATGTATACTTACACATACAATGTTAATGTTTTGTGGGGGGTTTACTGTTTTACGAATTTATTTATGTCACATGGTTTCCTTGCTGCTGCCAGGCAGCAGCCAGTGTTGGATTTAAATAATCTGCAATTTTGTAACACGCAAACAGATAGATGTGGTACCCCTCACTGAGTTATATTTGTCCTACTAGTACTGTCAGTCGTTCCTCCTAGTCCATTATACCTCCCACCAAAATTATCTTACCTGTGATTGATGATGATTAAGTTCGGCACAGCAATGGCTTCATGGTTTCCCAAGAGAATGGAGAAGATGCCATGGTTGTGGTGGTAGTAGTTGACACTGGCACTAGCATTTGCAAAAAAAAAAAGAGACAGTCACTTGCCTGAGAGAGACTGAGGGAGGAGTTGTTGAACGAAATAAAGTACAGTACAGAAGAAGACTGCCAAACAAACAATATTACAACTGGTAAAATAAAACATAATGGTGGCGGGGACAGCCTAGTAAAAGAAGTTAAGACGTTATAATAAACTGTAGTTGTGTTGAGCGAGTGACTTAACACAATCGTAATTCATAAACTTTACTGCTGTGTGGTAGGATGTTGAATTTGATGATGAATCCAATCAATGGCAGCAATTAATTATGATGTATTAGGTGGGTCCCTTTGGAAACAAATTGGCTTGTACATAGACTGAGCATTGGTGGGCAAGCAGAAGAAGATCCTCGCCCTGCCTTGAAATTGAATTAGTGTTGCTTTCACCACATCTGCCCCAGCAAGCGTGTGATCAATTGTCCGTGTTCATTTAATGTAGTCACATCATGTTAGAAATTGGATTTCTGGTTGGCTAAGGCTTGTACCAAAGCCAGGCAGAAACCACCACTCTAGTCAGGGCTGGGGAGTTACACGCCAAAGATAACCCCTGCTCACCCCCTTGGTAGCTTGGCACGAGCAGTCAGGCTTATCCCGGAGGCCATGTGTAAAGCATTTGCGTACGCACACAGCAACAACATCCCAGGCACACTACAAAAGGAACTCCACACAAGGTTAAATAAAAAAATAGCCTTTGTATTCTCATAACACATTAGAATAGTAAACACATAATATACACTGTGCCAACTGGCATGGGCAATATTCACAAGGGATTATATACACATGACAGGGCCACATGGACCACTGTCAGAACCATCACTAAGCGAACTTGGTAAAAGTAAGACAGATCATAATCGTACGACCAGCAAACACTGGTAACCACTGTACTCAGCATCAGCCTGTAACATAATCTACATTATGCACAGTTACATCAGGCGGGAATTACATTCTGTGCAACCTCATCAGCATAAGGCAGGCTAAGCAAGTGCGCGCAGAGGGCACGCCGATGGTGTGCCGGAGGCACGCCAAAGACAACCCTGTCTGCGCCTGTCCATGCGCTGGCCGCGCCCAGCACCAGCCATGCTGCCCGACGTAGTGCAGATCAAGGCAGGATAGAATTCTCCAGGGAGAGGCTGTTTAGTATCGGTAAGATGGAAGAGGAGGGAAAGTCTCAACATTTAGCAGATACGAGGGGTAATAACAGTTTCGTAAACTGTGGGTTGGTAAACTGTAGATCCTTGATAAAACAATACACGGAGATTTCCAATATGGCAGAGAAAATGGACCTAGACGTCCTATTTCTCACAGAGACTTGGACACGCACAGATTCTCTGGTGTAACTACGCCTGGTATGCCCGGAAGGTTATAACATTTTCCACAAACCAAGGGCTGTCGGGTGAGGAGGAGGAGTTGGGGGTGCTATAAAAGGAAAAGTGGGACTTCGCTTACCTAGAGATAGAGATGATTACAGAAATAGAACTATTGGGTTTCTCTCTACAGGAGGCCAAAGAGAGGCTAATTACAGGTATAGTCTGTTACAGATGCCCAGGATTGGACACCCAATACCAAGCACTACTTGATTTTATCACTGATCTGACCCTAACCCACTCTAGAATGATCATACCAGGTGACTTTAATCTGTGGGATAATGTGACTCTTGGCAACCACCTAAGAAATATAAAGCAAAAATGCGAGAACTGTAGCCCATCCCAATTGGTCCAGAATCTGACGCACCAAGGAGGACATGTTTTAGATCTCCTATTCGCCAACCAGATTGACACTAAGATAATGGATATACTGCCTCAAAGCTGGTCGGACCACTCTCTAGTTCTCTTCCATATATCTATGCCCCAGCCAGAGGATAATAATAACCGTCTGACGACCTATTGACAGGTAAGAGAGTGGGCCAAGCTAGCAAAAAATAAGATATACCTGGCACTTCTGAATCAAAATCTCTTTGTCCCTACAAATTCTATTGGTGAAAATTATCAAGTATACTGTAGTTCTATAGCTAGCTCTCTGGACAACATAGTTCCTATAAAGAGTTTCAAAAACAGAAAAAAAGCCTCGGCTCCGAGGTTCAGTGAGGAACTGAAATCACTAAGATTGAGTTGTAAGCAGGCGGAGAGAAAATGGAGAAGGGCCTATCTAGAGATGGATAGAAAGGTATTGAAACTAGCACAGACCAGGTACAAAGAGTCTATAGCTAGGGCTAAAGCAGATTTTTATGCTAACTCCATTCTGCTAGCTTCAAATAGTTCTAAAGCTGTGTTTAACATTGTTAGGGCTCTCTCCCATCCTGTTTGCACCAGCCGCAAGATGACTGCTTCGCAGAAACTCTGCAATGCAATTGCTACACATTTTGAAGAAAAAAATCACAAAAATTGTGGGTGAACTCCGCCCTAATAATATTGATAATCAGAATGACCCACCTGAGAGACCAAGAGAAGGGCTTAGGGAAACTTCCTGCCTGGAAAATTTTCAAGTCCTCTCAGAGGACCACTTTGTCAAACTAGCCCAAAGTATCACCTCGGGCTCCCCCCAGGATCCGCTCCCACAAAGAATCTGGAATGTCTCTGGAAAGGAAACCCTTCCTTGGCTGCGATTAATTTGCAACCAATCCCTGGAAGAAGGAGTGGTTCCGGAGGCTTGGAAACAGGCAGTAGTCACCCCTTTGCTTAAGAAACCCTCCCTAGAACCCCTGGTCCCGGCCAACTTCAGACCTATATCCCTTCTGCCTTACCCGGTCAAAATCCTTGAGAAATTAGTCAGTAAAATGTTGTCAGGCTATCTAGAAGATAATCAGCTACTAGATAGTGATCAATTTGGCTTTCGTCCAGGCCACAGTACTGAGACTACTTTGGTCACCATAATGGATAATCTACGGATGCGTGCCGACAAGGGGGATTTCTCTGTTCTAGTTTCACTAGACATGTCCGCCGCATTTGATACGGTGTGCCCTACAGTACTGACGGAAAGACTAAAAAACTTGAGGATAAAAGGTTGAGCCTTGCAGTGGCTGCAATCTTATCTTTCCGGGAGGCAACAGACTGTGACTATGCCACCGTTTGAGGCCAGTCAGTCCCCTGTACTTCACGGAGTTCCGCAAGGGTCAGCGATAAGTCCCATCCTCTTTAACATATACCTGCGTCCTTTACTCTTATTAATCAAGTCCTACAGAATCAACCTGGTTAACTACGCGGATGACACCCAATTGGTGTTCTCCCTGGAAGGGAAACAGACGGGGCCCGATTCACAGAACTAACTTAAGACAAAATCCTAAACTTACTACCATTTTCGTATTCACAGAAGGCACTTACTCATTTTGGTATTCACAGAAGACACTTACTCATTTCGGTATTCACAGAAGTTAGGAGTCCTAACTTTAGGACTCCTAAATGCCTTCTGTGAATACCGAAAGTCTTATAATTAGGATTTTTCTCAGTTTATAGTAGTAAAGTTAGGACTCCTAACTTTAGGACTCCTAAATGCCTTCTGTGAATACCGAAAGTCTTAAAATTAGGATTTTTCTCAATTTAGTAGTAGTAAAGTTAGGACTCCTAACTTTAGGACTCCTAAATGCCTTCTGTGAATACCGAAAGTCTCAAAATTAGGATTTTACTCAGTTTAGTAGTAGTAAAATTGAGAAAAATCCTAATTTTAAGACTTTCCGTATTCACAGAAGGCATTTAGGAGTCCGAAAGTTAGGAGTCCTAACTTTACTACTACTAAACTGAGAAAAATCCAAATGTTAAGACTTTCAGTATTCACAGAAGGCATTTAGGAGTCCTAAAGTTAGGACTCCTAACTTCTGTGAATACCGAAATGAGTAAGTGCCTTCTGTGAATACCAAAATGGTAGTAAGTTTAGGATTTTGTCTTAAGTTAGTTCTGTGAATCGGGCCCACAGTGTCCAGGGACAAGATCCAGGAGTGTATGCTACAGACAGTAGGCTGGCTCAGGCAAAACTCTCTGCAATTTAATGGTGGAAAAAAAGAGGTGATATGTTGCCCGCCCACCAGCCTGCTCAACATCCAATGCTGGAGTTTAAGCTCATCCCAGAGGAAGATCCCCTTGCTCCTGCCAAAACAGTGCGCCACTTGGGGGTAATAGTGGATGGTAGTCTTCAAATGGAGTCCCAGGCAAACAAAACTGCTAATGTTTGTTTCTTTCTGTTGCGAATGTTACGTCAGATCCTCCCACTTCAGCCAAAAGATACTCGCTCGCTTGTAATAAGGAGCGTAATCCTTAGCAGATTGGACTACTGAAATGCTCTGTAATTGGGAGCACCGCAGTACATCCTACAGAGACTGCAGAGAGTCCAGTCCATGGCAGCAAAGCTGGCATTGAACAGGCAACGTAGGCCATTACGACCAGAGCCCTGAGAGACCTACACCGGTTGCCCGTTAAAGAGACAATCTGTTTCAAATCTCTCTGTATTGTGTATAGAGCGGCGCATGATTTGGGCCCCATTACATTACAGGATAGATTTACCTGGCATAATCCGAAAAGGCAGCTCCGCTCCTCTGATGCGAACCAGATTTAAGAAAACCAGGATGAAGGGCAGAGCCTTTTGGTGTGGCAGCCACACGTCTTTGGAATGACCTGCTGCAGACCATAAGACAGGCCGACTCGTTGACCTGTTCCAGTAAGAATCTGAAAACCAGGTTATTTCCAAGGGCGGGAAACTAGGGGCCAGATGTAGGTAAGTAAATTTTACTGATTCATAAATACCGAATTTTACCGATTCAGTATTTATGAATCGGTAAAATAGAAGGGGGGAGATTTAGGTAGAATCGGTAATCGAATTACCAATTCTGTAAGCCCATAGGAATCAATGGGCATTACCGAATCGGTATTTACCGATTCGGTAAATACCGAATGTTGCAAGGGTGCAGGGGGTGTCACTTTGACACCCTCTAGCACCCCGAATTCAGGCATGTGTGACATGTGGCACACAGACATGCCCTAAGGGCATGTCTGTCTGTCACATGGCATAGGTGTGCATGCACACATGTGCATGCACACCTGGAATCGGTATTTTAGCACCCAATAGGATTGGGTGGTAAAATACCGATTCAATAAGGCCTGTGGGACTCAGAAGAGTCCCACCTACATCTGCAAGTTACCGATTCGGTAAATTTACCGATTCAGTAAATTTACAGAATCGGTAAAATAGGGCCCCTACATGCCAAATACTAAATACCGGTCGGTAACGGCCTAAATCGGCAGTTACCGACCGGTATTTCGTCTCCTACATCTGGCCCTAGATCTTTTACCGCCAGCTTAGGTTTATCAACATGCTGACTAGTCTGAAGTCTAAGCACCAGCATACCCGCAGGGTGACAGTTTTTTGCGCTATATAAATTTTCTATACATACATACATACATACATGAACACATTAGGCAATCATCTCTCAAGTCTAAACGCCTTAGACCCTAACCTCCTAAGTATAACTCACATTAGGGGCATACATCACACAGTGAAACATAATCTCACTAGCATAAACCATTGTTGTAATTTGGCAGTGATCGGGGTTAGCATTTAGCTGAAGCCATCTTGTATTCGGCAGCCATCTTGTTTGCCTTGTGCTCACCATGTGCTCTGTCCTACCTTGCAGTCATTTGCTCTTGTACTTTGCTTAGAGATAGACTATATTTAGGCTCTGCTACTCTGCACATGCACAGAGAAGACTGTGACTTTCCATGCACCTGTCCTTAGTGTGTAACTGTCAGGATGTGTTTAATAGAATTAGAAATTGCTAGCTCCTCCCACTTGTTGACTGTGCATTTCTGTATGACCTTATATGTACCCAAAACGTTCTTCTTGTACTTCTACTGACTTCTTTTGAGCCCCTGTGTGGGTATAAAAGGAGCATGTTCCTTCTGTTCAGTGTGCTGCTTCATACACTACCGAAGGGTGTTGTGTGAATGTGGTTCACCTCTTGAGGTTAATAAAGCGCTCTGTTTTATATTGCAGTTTCCGTGCCAACTTCTATCCTATTGGTCTGAGGACTTGTGCAGAGAAGGCCAAACCCCTAGCAATGGTAGGCCTGGCTGAGGCCAACCATGACAAATTGGCGCCCAAGCAGTGGGGCTCATCGGCGACTCGGATGCCCGAAGGAGTGGTCGAAATGAAGGATTGGAATCTCGCTACGGATGATCATTGCCCGAGGAGACCCTCGTCTTGGCAAACTACAGCGTTTTCCTCTCTTTCTGATCTGACCATACAGGTGGTGCTGGTCCTCGATAACCCTGGGCGGAGTTCGCGGAGTGGGGCTTCGCGGAGCTACGCGAAGTGGGCGAGAAACTACGCCCACCTCCGCACTCCGCGTAGCCCCACTCCGCAAAACCACTGGCCGCCAGCCCCGCCACCCGCCTCCCTCCCGCCCTCCCTAAATACTTTAAAATAAAGGAACGCAATAATTTTAAAAGCACTTACCTTGCCGCCGCTGGCCGCCGCATTCCCCAGGGCTCGTTATCTTCCGTCTTCCGTATTTTGCAGTAATGCGCATGCGCGGACGGCCGCGCATGCGCATTTTCTCGTGAAAATGCGCATGCGCGGCCGTCCGCGCATGCGCATTACTGCAAAATACGGAAGACGGAAGATAACGAGCCCCGGGGAACGCGGCGGCCAGCGGCGGCAAGGTAAGTGCTTTTAAAATGATTGCGTTCCTTTATTTTAAAGTATTTAGGGAGGGCGGGAGGGAGGCGGGTGGCGGCCAGCTACGCTCCGTCTGCGGAGCGTGCGTAGTGCCGCCTGGCTCCGCCAGCTCCGCAAAATGCGGAGTAGGCGGCACTACGCACACTCCGCAGACGGAGCATAGCTGGCCGCCCACCGTTAGTCCTCGACTGAGATCTCTTCTGTTAATTTGCCGTTCAGTGACAGTTTGGTCGATTTAAGAACTTGGCAGTTGGAATCTGGACACCAAGGAATTGGTAAGCGTTGTGCTACAAAACTTGCTGTTGATTTTGTTGCCTGGGATTGGTAAGGTCGTTTTTGTGACGCTTGCTGTGGCTTTGAAATTGTATTGGCCAATTTTGGATTTGTAAGTGATTGATATATGAATTGCAATTTATATAGGCAGGTAATGAAGATAATTTTTTCTGTTTTGAATTGATTTGAACGGCGCACCGTACAAGAGTACTTTAAGTGCTACTTTGCGTATAAAACTGCATATTCTGTACTATTTTTGGCATGCCAGTTTCTAGCACACTTCGAAGGATGTGTTGCTTTTGTAGTGGACCGATTTGAGACTTGATGAAGCACAACCGGCTCCCCCGGAAGGGACGCCTAATAGGGAGATGTATATTAAGTATAGTATTTCTTCTATAATATACAGCACGTTATGGAATAAATATACTCAATAAGGATCCTGAGTTGCGTTGGCCTATGCATGGGTCATTTGATTTCTGAAAGATTCAGTATGTGGCGCAATGCATGTTTTTAAGCAAAAGACAAGGCAAGATATGTTTGACTGTGTACGAATGTGGGAGAAAGAAGTGCGTGAACGAATGAAGCGTGAGCAAGCCTTGATTGAAAAAGAACAATGGAAAAACATTCATTAGAAAGCATTAGAGTTGAAAAATAAAGAAATGAAAGAAATAAAAGAGAGAGAGGATAGGGAGCGCCATTTGCAGGTAACTGGCCAATAAGCTGTTCGGTGAACCCTCTATCGTATCCTTCATAGACTGCAAGATGATTTCTTGTTATTAGATCGTTCTCCGCCTCCGTATATTCATCCTTCTTCTCCTATGAGTCATGAGTCAGATGTGGACTCTGCTTCAGATCAAGAGAAATTACGGGAAACTCGTTCTATGTTGTTCACTGAGCGTTCGTCTGCGCTTATATCCGCTGCTTGCAAAGCTGTCTGTAGTACTGCCCCATCTTCTGAACTTTTAGATGAGATGAAAGGTTGGCAGGAAAGGGAGCAAATATATTTTACTGAGGTATTTGCTGCAGAGGTCCTTGAGCGGTTTTGAAAGCATTCTGAGGAATTAGAGCCCATTGATGTAGTAAATGACTGTAAGTGAATGCTTGATGGTCTTTTTGTCTTTTCTCAGCTGGCTGACTCAATCAGACGTTTGGCTAAACTGAGTGCTGAAGCAGTCCGTTTGCGAGAAGAGAAAAAGGCAGCAGAGGCAGCTGCACAAACATCTCAGACCAGCGTGGCCCAAGTTGCTATCTTCGGAACAGATAAGACTATGATAGTCCATACGAAACCTATGAGGGAAGCCGCACCTTTGTATATTCCTCCTAGAGGCGAGGGAATAAATGATGATAAGGATTCCGCTGATGCAAAGTGTTATTTTATTTATAATTGGGTTTATACTCCTTGGAATAGAGCTGATGTCATGGCTCTTAAAGCTGCATTGCCTGATCCGCGGAAAAAAAAGCCGCCTTTTATGAGGAAGTTGAGGGTGCCGTTAGCTCTTGTATTATGACTCTGACGGATATTTACATGTTTTTCGGATTGATATTACCCCCTGATATGTGGAGGACTGTTTGTAAAGTTGATGATCGTGCGACTTTTGGGGCGCTATGGAAGGATATAGAATTAGAGGTCGCAGAAAGGGAACCCGCACAGAAGCCATGTCAACTGATTTTAGATCTTCCTGCAGCTATATTAGTTAAGTTAAAGACGATCATTCCCCCTAAAAAGATAGACTGGACTGTGTCAGAATCTTGCAAGCAAAAAGCAGATGCATCGGTTTCTGACTTCTTTACGTGCTTTGAGGAGGCATTCCACAATTTTAATGACCAGTCATTGACAGATGACACGGGCAGGCATCTGTTTGTCAATAAATATGTCGCAAACCTGTTGCCAGGAATAGCTAGTCGCCTAAAGGCCAGTGAGATTTCATGGACTACCGCTTCTCCGGTTTCTCTTTTTACTATGGCTCAGTATTATGAGCAACAAGGGGTGGTGAGGGACAGAGTCTCTGAATTAAGCAGAAAGCTCTCACCCAGTCAAGAGATCAGGGCTAGATCCAACACCGTTTTTTCGCTCACTGCACCATCCCAGTTTCAGTACCCGGCTGTATGCAAATTAGTCTGTTCCTGTCCCAGTGCATGATGGGAACAGGGCAAACCAAACTACAAAAGCCAATTCTTACACTGGGAAGGAAACAAGCTCCCGGGGACCGGTTTCTGGCATTACAGCCGTCTTCGGCCCGGTTTGCTTGAATCCTGATGGTGCAATGAGCAAGGGTCTCACATCTGAGAATACCCTTCCACGCTTAGGGTGGACAAAAATATTTACAACAAGGGGTGGTGAGGGACAGAGTCTCTGAATTAAGCAGAAAGCTCTCACCCAGTCAAGAGATCAGGGCTAGATCCAACACCGTTTTTTAGCTCACTGCACCATCCCAGTTTCAGAACCCGGTTGTATGCAAATTAGTCTGTTCCTGTCCCAGTGCATGATGGGAACAGGGCAAACCAAACTACAAAAGCCAATTCTTACACTGGGAAGGAAACAAGCTCCCGGGGACCGGTTTCTGGCATTACAGCCGTCTTCGGCCCGGTTTGCTTGAATCCTGATGGTGCAATGAGCAAGGGTCTCACATCTGAAAATACCCTTCCACGCTTAGGGTGGACAAAAATATTTACAACAAGGGGTGGTGAGGGACAGAGTCTCTGAATTAAGCAGAAAGCTCTCACCCAGTCAAGAGATCAGGGCTAGATCCAACACCGTTTTTTAGCTCACTGCACCATCCCAGTTTCAGAACCCGGCTGTATGAAAATTAGTCTGTTCCTGTCCCAGTGCATGATGGGAACAGGGCAAACCAAACTACAAAAGCCAATTCTTACACTGGGAAGGAAACAAGCTCCCGGGGACCGGTTTCTGGCATTAAAGCCGTCTTCGGCCCGGTTTGCTTGAATCCTGATGGTGCAATGAGCAAGGGTCTCACATCTGAGAATACCCTTCCACGCTTAGGGTGGACAAAAATATTTACAACAAGGGGTGGTGAGGGACAGAGTCTCTGAATTAAGCAGAAAGCTCTCACCCAGTCAAGAGATCAGGGCTAGATCCAACACAGTTTTTTAGCTCACTGCACCATCACAGTTTCAGAACCCGGCTGTATGCAAATTAGTCTGTTCCTGTCCCAGTGCATGATGGGAACAGGGCAAACCAAACTACAAAAGCCAATTCTTACACTGGGAAGGAAACAAGCTCCCGGGGACCGGTTTCTGGCATTACAGCCGTCTTCGGCCCGGTTTGCTTGAATCCTGATGGTGCAATGAGCAAGGGTCTCACATCTGAGAATACCCTTCCACGCTTAGGGTGGACAAAAATATTTACAACAAGGGGTGGTGAGGGACAGAGTCTCTGAATTAAGCAGAAAGCTCTCACCCAGTCAAGAGATCAGGGCTAGATCCAACACCGTTTTTTAGCTCACTGCACCATCCCAGTTTCAGAACCCGGCTGTATGCAAATTAGTCTGTTCCTGTCCCAGTGCATGATGGGAACAGGGCAAACCAAACTACAAAAGCCAATTCTTACACTGGGAAGGAAACAAGCTCCCGGGGACCGGTTTCTGGCATTACAGCCGTCTTCGGCCCGGTTTGCTTGAATCCTGATGGTGCAATGAGCAAGGGTCTCACATCTGAGAATACCCTTCCACGCTTAGGGTGGACAAAAATATTTACAACAAGGGGTGGTGAGGGACAGAGTCTCTGAATTAAGCAGAAAGCTCTCACCCAGTCAAGAGATCAGGGCTAGATCCAACACCGTTTTTTAGCTCACTGCACCATCCCAGTTTCAGAACCCGGCTGTATGCAAATTAGTCTGTTCCTGTCCCAGTGCATGATGGGAACAGGGCAAACCAAACTACAAAAGCCAATTCTTACACCGGGAAGGAAACAAGCTCCCGGGGACCGGTTTCTGGCATTACAGCCGTCTTCGGCCCGGTTTGCTTGAATCCTGATGGTGCAATGAGCAAGGGTCTCACATCTGAGAATACCCTTCCACGCTTAGGGTGGACAAAAATATTTACAACAAGGGGTGGTGAGGGACAGAGTCTCTGAATTAAGCAGAAAGCTCTCACCCAGTCAAGAGATCAGGGCTAGATCCAACACCGTTTTTTAGCTCACTGCACCATCACAGTTTCAGAACCCGGCTGTATGCAAATTAGTCTGTTCCTGTCCCAGTGCATGATGGGAACAGGGCAAACCAAACTACAAAAGCCAATTCTTACACTGGGAAGGAAACAAGCTCCCGGGGACCGGTTTCTGGCATTACAGACGTCTTCGGCCCGGTTTGCTTGAATCCTGATGGTGCAATGAGCAAGGGTCTCACATCTGAGAATACCCTTCCACGCTTAGGGAGGACAAAAATATTTACAACAAGGGGTGGTGAGGGACAGAGTCTCTGAATTAAGCAGAAAGCTCTCACCCAGTCAAGAGATCAGGGCTAGATCCAACACCGTTTTTTAGCTCACTGCACCATCCCAGTTTCAGAACCCGGCTGTATGCAAATTAGTCTGTTCCTGTCCCAGTGCATGATGGGAACAGGGCAAACCAAACTACAAAAGCCAATTCTTACACTGGGAAGGAAACAAGCTCCCGGGGACCGGTTTCTGGCATTACAGCCGTCTTCAGCCCGGTTTGCTTGAATCCTGATGGTGCAATGAGCAAGGGTCTCACATCTGAGAATACCCTTCCACGCTTAGGGTGGACAAAAATATTTACAACAAGGGGTGGTGAGGGACAGAGTCTCTGAATTAAGCAGAAAGCTCTCACCCAGTCAAGAGATCAGGGCTAGATCCAACACCGTTTTTTAGCTCACTGCACCATCCCAGTTTCAGAACCCGGCTGTATGCAAATTAGTCTGTTCCTGTCCCAGTGCATGATGGGAACAGGGCAAACCAAACTACAAAAGCCAATTCTTACACTGGGAAGGAAACAAGCTCCCGGGGACCGGTTTCTGGCATTAAAGCCGTCTTCGGCCCGGTTTGCTTGAATCCTGATGGTGCAATGAGCAAGGGTCTCACATCTGAGAATACCCTTCCACGCTTAGGGTGGACAAAAATATTTACAACAAGGGGTGGTGAGGGACAGAGTCTCTGAATTAAGCAGAAAGCTCTCACCCAGTCAAGAGATCAGGGCTAGATCCAACACAGTTTTTTAGCTCACTGCACCATCACAGTTTCAGAACCCGGCTGTATGCAAATTAGTCTGTTCCTGTCCCAGTGCATGATGGGAACAGGGCAAACCAAACTACAAAAGCCAATTCTTACACTGGGAAGGAAACAAGCTCCCGGGGACCGGTTTCTGGCATTACAGCCGTCTTCGGCCCGGTTTGCTTGAATCCTGATGGTGCAATGAGCAAGGGTCTCACATCTGAGAATACCCTTCCACGCTTAGGGTGGACAAAAATATTTACAACAAGGGGTGGTGAGGGACAGAGTCTCTGAATTAAGCAGAAAGCTCTCACCCAGTCAAGAGATCAGGGCTAGATCCAACACCGTTTTTTAGCTCACTGCACCATCCCAGTTTCAGAACCCGGCTGTATGCAAATTAGTCTGTTCCTGTCCCAGTGCATGATGGGAACAGGGCAAACCAAACTACAAAAGCCAATTCTTACACTGGGAAGGAAACAAGCTCCCGGGGACCGGTTTCTGGCATTACAGCCGTCTTCGGCCCGGTTTGCTTGAATCCTGATGGTGCAATGAGCAAGGGTCTCACATCTGAGAATACCCTTCCACGCTTAGGGTGGACAAAAATATTTACAACAAGGGGTGGTGAGGGACAGAGTCTCTGAATTAAGCAGAAGGCTCTCACCCAGTCAAGAGATCAGGGCTAGATCCAACACCGTTTTTTAGCTCACTGCACCATCCCAGTTTCAGAACCCGGCTGTATGCAAATGAGTCTGTTCCTGTCCCAGTGCATGATGGGAACAGGGCAAACCAAACTACAAAAGCCAATTCTTACACTGGGAAGGAAACAAGCTCCCGGGGACCGGTTTCTGATATTACAGCCGTCTTCGGCCCGGTTTGCTTGAATCCTGATGGTGCAATGAGCAAGGGTCTCACATCTGAGAATACCCTTCCACGCTTAGGGTGGACAAAAATATTTACAACAAGGGGTGGTGAGGGACAGAGTCTCTTAATTAAGCAGAAAGCTCTCACCCAGTCAAGAGATCAGGGCTAGATCCAACACCGTTTTTTAGCTCACTGCACCATCCCAGTTTCAGAACCCGGCTGTATGCAAATTAGTCTGTTCCTGTCCCAGTGCATGATGGGAACAGGGCAAACCAAACTACAAAAGCCAATTCTTACACTGGGAAGGAAACAAGCTCCCGGGGACCGGTTTCTGGCATTACAGCCGTCTTCGGCCCGGTTTGCTTGAATCCTGATGGTGCAATGAGCAAGGGTCTCACATCTGAGAATACCCTTCCACGCTTAGGGTGGACAAAAATATTTACAACAAGGGGTGGTGAGGGACAGAGTCTCTGAATTAAGCAGAAAGCTCTCACCCAGTCAAGAGATCAGGGCTAGATCCAACACCGTTTTTTAGCTCACTGCACCATCCCAGTTTCAGAACCCAGCTTTATGCAAATTAGTCTGTTCCTGTCCCAGTGCATGATGGGAACAGGGCAAACCAAACTACAAAAGCCAATTCTTACACTGGGAAGGAAACAAGCTCCCGGGGACCGGTTTCTGGCATTACAGCCGTCTTCGGCCTGGTTTGCTTGAATCCTGATGGTGCAATGAGCAAGGGTCTCACATCTGAGAATACCCTTCCACGCTTAGGGTGGACAAAAATATTTACAACAAGGGGTGGTGAGGGACAGAGTCTCTGAATTAAGCAGAAAGCTCTCACCCAGTCAAGAGATCAGGGCTAGATCCAACACCGTTTTTTAGCTCACTGCACCATCCCAGTTTCAGAACCCGGCTGTATGCAAATTAGTCTGTTCCTGTCCCAGTGCATGATGGGAACAGGGCAAACCAAACTACAAAAGCCAATTCTTACACTGGGAAGGAAACAAGCTCCCGGGGACCGGTTTCTGGCATTACAGCCGTCTTCGGCCCGGTTTGCTTGAATCCTGATGGTGCAATGAGCAAGGGTCTCACATCTGAGAATACCCTTCCACGCTTAGGGTGGACAAAAATATTTACAACAAAGGGTGGTGAGGGACAGAGTCTCTGAATTAAGCAGAAAGCTCTCACCCAGTCAAGAGATCAGGGCTAGATCCAACACCGTTTTTTAGCTCACTGCACGATCCCAGTTTCAGAACCCGGCTGTATGCAAATTAGTCTGTTCCTGTCCCAGTGCATGATGGGAACAGGGCAAACCAAACTACAAAAGCCAATTCTTACACTGGGAAGGAAACAAGCTCCCGGGGACCGGTTTCTGGCATTACAGCCGCCTTCGGCCCGGTTTGCTTGAATCCTGATGGTGCAATGAGCTCCATCAGGATTCAAGCAAGCCGGGCCGAAGAAGGCTGAAATGCCAGAAACCGGTCCCCGGTAGCTTGTCTCCTTTCTGGTGAAGAATTGGCTTGGTAGTTTAGTCTGCCCTGTTCCCATGATGCACTGGGCCAGGGACAGACTGATTTGCATATAGCCAGGTTCTGAGCTGGGATGGGGCAGTGAGATAAATAACGGTGATGGATCAAGCCCTGATCTTTGGACTGGGTAAGAGTGGTCTGTTTAACTCAGACACTCTGTTCATCACCACCCCCTTTTCTAAATCGTTTTTGGCCACTATAGGTGTGGCAGGGTATACTCAGACATGAGTCCCTTTCTCACTGCTCCATCAGGATTCAAGCAAGCCGGGCTGAAGAAGGCTGAAATGCCAGAAACCGGTCCCAGGTAGCTTGTCTCCTTTCTGGTGAAGAATTGGCTTGGTAGTTTAGTCTGCCCTGTTCCCATGATGCACTGGGCCAGGGACAGACTGATTTGCATATAGCCAGGTTCTGAGCTGGGATGGGGCAGTGAGATAAATAACGGTGATGGATCAAGCCCTGATCTTTGGACTGGGTAAGAGTGGTCTGTTTAACTCAGACACTCTGTTCATCACCACCCCCTTTTCTAAATCGTTTTTGGCCACTATAGGTGTGGCAGGGTATACTCAGACATGAGTCCCTTTCTCACTGCTCCATTAGGATTCAAGCAAGCCGGGCCGAAGAAGGCTGAAATGCCAGAAACCGGTCCCCGGTAGCTTGTCTCCTTTCTGGTGAAGAATTGGCTTGGTAGTTTAGTCTGCCCTGTTCCCATGATGCACTGGGCCAGGGACAGACTGATTTGCATATAGCCAGGTTCTGAGCTGGGATGGGGCAGTGAGATAAATAACGGTAATGGATCAAGCCCTGATCTTTGGACTGGGTAAGAGTGGTCTGTTTAACTCAGACACTCTGTTCATCACCACCCCCTTTTTTAAATCGTTTTTGGCCACTATAGGTGTGGCAGGGTATACTCAGACATGAGTCCCTTTCTCACTGCTCCATCAGGATTCAAGCAAGCCGGGCCGAAGAAGGCTGAAATGCCAGAAACCGGTCCCCGGTAGCTTGTCTCCTTTCTGGTGAAGAATTGGCTTGGTAGTTTAGTCTGCCCTGTTCCCATGATGCACTGGGCCTGGGACAGACTGATTTGCATATAGCCAGGTTCTGAGCTGGGATGGGGCAGTGAGATAAATAACGGTGATGGATCAAGCCCTGATCTTTGGACTGGGTAAGAGTGGTCTGTTTAACTCAGACACTCTGTTCATCACCACCCCCTTTTCTAAATTGTTTTTGGCCACTATAGGTGTGGCAGGGTATACTCAGACATGAGTCCCTTTCTCACTGCTCCATCAGGATTCAAGCAAGCCGGGCCGAAGAAGGCTGAAATGCCAGAAACCGGTCCCCGGTAGCTTGTCTCCTTTCTGGTGAAGAATTGGCTTGGTAGTTTAGACTGCCCTGTTCCCATGATGCACTGGGCCAGGGACAGACTGATTTGCATATAGCCAGGTTCTGAGCTGGGATGGGGCAGTGAGATAAATAACGGTGATGGATCAAGCCCTGATCTTTGGACTGGGTAAGAGTGGTCTGTTTAACTCAGACACTCTGTTCATCACCACCCCCTTTTCTAAATCGTTTTTGGCCACTATAGGTGTGGCAGGGTATACTCAGACATGAGTCCCTTTCTCACTGCTCCATCAGGATTCAAGCAAGCCGGGCCGAAGAAGGCTGAAATGCCAGAAACCGGTCCCCGGTAGCTTGTCTCCTTTCTGGGGAAGAATTGGCTTGGTAGTTTAGTCTGCCCTGTTCCCATGATGCACTGGACCAGGGACAGACTGATTTGCATATAGCCAGGTTCTGAGCTGGGATGGGGCAGTGAGATAAATAACGGTGATGGATCAAGCCCTGATCTTTGGACTGGGTAAGAGTGGTCTGTTTAACTCAGACACTCTGTTCATCACCACCCCCTTTTCTAAATCGTTTTTGGCCACTATAGGTGTGGCAGGGTATACTCAGACATGAGTCCCTTTCTCACTGCTCCATCAGGATTCAAGCAAGCCGGGCCGAAGAAGGCTGAAATGCCAGAAACCGGTCCCCGGTAGCTTGTCTCCTTTCTGGTGAAGAATTGGCTTGGTAGTTTAGTCTGCCCTGTTCCCATGATGCACTGGGCCAGGGACAGACTGATTTGCATATAGCCAGGTTCTGAGCTGGGATGGGGCAGTGAGATAAATAACGGTGATGGATCAAGCCCTGATCTTTGGACTGGGTAAGAGTGGTCTGTTTAACTCAGACACTCTGTTCATCACCACCCCCTTTTCTAAATCGTTTTTGGCCACTATAGGTGTGGCAGGGTATACTCAGACATGAGTCCCTTTCTCACTGCTCCATCAGGATTCAAGCAAGCCGGGCCGAAGAAGGCTGAAATGCCAGAAACCGGTCCCCGGTAGCTTGTCTCCTTTCTGGTGAAGAATTGGCTTGGTAGTTTAGTCTGCCCTGTTCCCATGATGCACTGGGCCAGGGACAGACTGATTTGCATATAGCCAGGTTCTGAGCTGGGATGGGGCAGTGAGATAAATAACGGTGATGGATCAAGCCCTGATCTTTGGACTGGGTAAGAGTGGTCTGTTTAACTCAGACACTCTGTTCATCACCACCCCCTTTTCTAAATCAGTATTATGAGCGACAGGAATTAGAAGCGAAGGGCAATGAGGATAAGAAGACTAAAGAGTTAAAAACGAAGGGTATGTTGTTTCAGGCTTATGGTCTGCCTTCTAGAGGTAATGATAGAGGTGGACGTGAATCTTATGGTCTACCTTTTCCTTCTTACACTCGTTCGAATTTGTCTGCTGACCAGTGTGCGTACTGCAAGAAATTTGGACACTGGGTTTCTGACTGTCCAGCATTGCGTGCTCAGCAGTATCCACGTGGATGGGGACAAATGAGAAATCTTTCAAGATATTCAGGGCCGAGAGGAAACACGGATGATTGTGCTAGGTTTGCTGCTAATACACGTGGACAGGATGGGTTTCCCACTTTTGATAGACGGAACCAATATCAAATGTGAGATTATTTGCCGTCTGATTTGAAAGATTCTGTTTATGCATAGGATTGCCTAGGATGGGGTAAGGAATCAGTTGAAGTTCCAGTAGATCAGAAGGATCCCTATGTTACAGCACATGGTTTGGGTTCTACTGATCAGTTTCTGGTTGATACAGGTGCTACTCGTAGCGCCTTGTCTTAACAATTGGTTCCAAGTGCTCCCCTGTCTGGCTTAACCATTACATCAATAGGTTTCAATGGAACACGTTCCCTTAGTCCACTCTAACAACCACTTGTATTTCAAGTTGAGAAATGTACTACTCCATGTCCATGTTTGCTTTCTCCGAACCACCGGACAATATTGTGGGTCTTGACATGCTCAAATATTTCAGGGCTACGATACAATGTTCTCTGGAAGGAGTACGTGTTATTTTGAATGACAACTACTCTAGGATTGACAGATCCTGTCTTGTTAAAGAGGACATTGCATTAGCTTCACTCCCTAGTACTTTGTGGGCAACTTCAGACACCAATGTAGGGCAAATGGTTATTCCGCTAGTACATATTAGTGTCCAGGAGGGTGCTTCATTGCCACGCTTGCCTCAATACAGAATTTCTTAAGAAGGCAAAGAAGCACTTGTACGCATTGCCCATGATTTAATTGAAGTGGGGGTTGTGGAAGAAGTTCCCAATAATATTTGTAACAGTCCTATTCTTCCCATTTTGAAAAAAGACACTGACACTAGGATTTACATATTTATCATTGATTTGCGAGAAGTTAACAAGATTGTAGTACCACAATACCCAGTAGTTTCGGACATAACAACATTGCTTACCTTGGTTCCTCCAACAGCCACTACATTCACTGTAATAGACCTTAAGAATGCTTTCTTCTCAATTCCTATTCATCCTGATAGCCGATATTTGTTTGTTTTCATTTTGAATCATCGATCGTATAGATTTTGTAGATTTCCTCAAGGGTACACTGAGGGTCCTAGCATTTACAGTCAAGCATTGAAATGACAACTTGATTTTTTCACTTTGCCTGAAGGAGTGGCTCTCATTCAATATGTCGATGATATCTTGTTGGCAGCCGATACGCCTGAACAGTGTGAGAAATGTACTCTGTCTTTACTTTCCTTCCTTGCTTCACACCACCATAAAGTCTCACGGAAGAGATTGCAAAATTGTAAACCGAAGGTAAACTATTTAGGTCACCTTCTGTCTAAGGAGGGATGTGCACTTACACCAGATCGCATTCAAGCAATTTTAGACACACCAGTACCTTCTACTCAGAAAGATGTCCATGCATTCATTGGGTAGACTTCGTTTTGTAGGCAATGGATATTAGGTTTTTCACTCATTGTTAAACCCTTGTTAGCGCTTCTGACCAAAGACACTCCAATGCCCCTTCCATGGACTACTGATTGCCAGAATGCTTTTCGTCAGTTACAACAAACTCTTTGCTCTGCACCAGTGTTAGGTACTCTATGTGCACGAGAAAGGTGGGTATGCATTGTTAGTTCTAGTGCAGCCACACAGTGACAAACAGCATCCCTGTGCGTATTTTTCAACGGTCCTCGATCCTGTTGCACGTGTATTGCCTGGGTGCCTCCGTTCAGTTGCAGCAGCAGCTGTGTCCATACGTCAAAGTGAAGGGATAGTTTTGTCACATAAATTGTTGGTGCTAGTGAGGCGTGGCTTCGGCGCGACGCGGAATGGCTGCCTGGTGAAGGAGCTCCACTAGCCGATAACTTCATCCTGCATCACCATCCTGCAGCAGAGCCCCCACCCGCAGACAAATCGCGGCGTGACTGCGGCTTATAAGTTTGGAACCGCGTCGGAGGTATTACGGCAGTCACAGTGGCGCAATAGTGAAGTTACAGTCATCGGAGGCCAGAGCGGGCTCGAGGGAAAAAATGGTGGCAAAAGGACAGTGAAGGCCAAACTCCGGAGCTGGAACCCTCTTGGGGTGTGCAGTTCGCCGGACACACCCAGGTGCTGTGCGGTGGCGGACTGAGAGGGGCGGAGGCATCGTGGTATTTGCCTCGGCGAGGACGCCCTATGCAAGGTCAGGCCCCGTACATCCTGCATGCCGAAGCGAAGCCCGCTTTGTGACCGGCAGTGAGAGCTCGCTGTTTGGAGCACTGTCGAGGGCGGAGTGTGGCTCCCCTTGGGCGGAGGTCTGAGGCGGCATCGAGGCACAGCAGGGCAGAGCCGAGATGGGGCTCGTCTGCGGAGCGCGGCTGGAGGAGCCCAGCAGGGGTAAGTGAGGTAACTATTTGGGCTGGACCTGGGCTGCTGAGTGGTGAGGCTAGTGCTGGGCGCCATTTTACTGGGGCACGGTGCGGCGGGGGCCGCTGAGCGGTGAGGGGCACATGCTATTGTTGCACTCACAGGGACCCAGGGGGGGCCGGAGGTCGACCACCGGAAGCTGGGGAGCTCTGACTTTGGGTGCCAGGACCAGCCCTGATTCGTTTTCGGGTCGGAGGGGTCTGGGTATCTGCGGCGAGCTGCCGGGCAGACAGGGGAAGATGCTGGCTTAGCCTGGTGTACCACGGAGCTAAGGGGCACACAGCTTTATGTCTGGGATCCGAGGCCGGCTTATCGGGGGCCCTACGCTGCTTAAGCCCTTACGCTGCTGCACAAGAGTGACCGGGGCTGGAAACTGCGTGACTGCATAGGATCTGGCATTAAACAACTGACATTGCAAAGTGGAGACTTGGTCTGCGCCGCCTCGGATAGGGCGCCGCAGGGGAGGGCATCTTCGCCTGTGACTGGTGGCAATTAGGCTGAGACCTATTTATAGAGGCGATTAGAGGCGCGAATCTGCAAAAAGTGCCTATCAATGGGAAGTCAGAACCTCGGCAGGCCAAGTTACAGTTTGAAAACAAGCGCAACACGCGAACAGCGGATGGCATGGGTGACGGTGGAGCGCTAGGAGGGCATCAGGGCTCGGAGGAAGATGCAGCTGATGACACACGCTCTATATTATTGGAACTCCGAGCTGGTATGAAAACTATTGATGGAAAGGTAGACGCTCTAGCTGCTGGGTTAGATGTGGTAAAAAAAAAGGTTGAGAAACACGAGCGAAGGCTGGATGTTCTTGAAAACCGGGTCTCGGACACGCATGATGCACAGGCTGAATCCAGAATGCAGATTCTGCAGATGGAAAAGATCCTTGCGGTCATTAGTGCTAAAAATAAGGATTTAGAAGCGCGCTCTAGGCGCAACAACCTGCACATTGTAGGCCTATCGGAGACAACACCCATATCCAAAATGGAGACATTTGTAGAGGAGTTGCTGCGTGAACTGTTTGGCCCTGCACTCTCCGCTGTTATGATAGTTGAGCGGGCGCACAGATCCATGGGACCCAGGCCCAAGCCAGGTACACCGCCTCGTCTTATCATAGCGCGCCTTTTGAACTATGCTGACAGGGATGTGGTGTTGCGTGAGGCCAGAGCCAAGGAACCGGTGATGTATAAGGGCGACAGGTTGTCGTTCTTCCCTGATTACACACCAGGAGTGCAAGCGGCGAGGAAGGAGTTTGTGCCGGTGAAAAAACTGTTGCGAGAGGCCTCTGTGCCGTACGCTATGTTTTACCCAGCCAAACTGAAGATCACACACGAAGAACAAGCGCACTTCTTTACCGATGCGAAATCAGTGTTGAAATTTAAAAAACATATCTGCAAAGGTAGAAAGGTGACACATCTGAATCAGAAGACACCCGAAGACTCTGGTCTGAATGATGCGGACTAAGTGGATAGCGATTTGTAATGATCAAGTGGACACAGTGCGCTGACAAAAGGGACATATGGAGTCGTGTCGGATGAGGTACATGCAATGCTACCAGCCCAATTTGGGGATAGGATGATTCACAATTCATTCTCAATGTACACTGTCGGTTTGATGGAAGTATAATGTTAGCCCATATTCTCAAGGCCTGACTGGAAATGGCGGGTAGGGTGGAGGCATTTTGGTTTAAGGTCGGCAACCACACTACGGTGTGGGCGTTTGCTGCTGGCCCACTTCCCCTAGCGGGAGATCCCTGATTGGTGGTTTGCATGGAGCTTATTGACTTTTGTTGGGAGGGTGAAGGGAGTGTATCTCAACCTGATTGGGAGGTTGGAGTGGGTGGTGGGTGGGCGGGGTTGAGAGGGGGTTCATTGTACATTGTATGTTTTATGATTTATCTTTTGTTTTTCCACATGAGTACTTCGATACGCACAGAGAATGGTTGGATGATTGGAGCGCTGAGCCGGCATGAGAGGCACCCTGACGGGAATAAACGGTATAGAATCAGATATCGCTACTCAGCGTGGCATGGCGGATGCATGTAGGTTGTTGACTTGGAATGTCAGAGGCTTGAGCTCATCGAAAAAAGTGAGGCAGGTGTTGGCGTATTTAGATAGACATGCGATCAACATAGCACTCTTGCAGGAGACGCATCTCACCAAATATACGGATGGGGGAGTGGCCAATAGATGGGCGAGCTTCAGATTATCAGCTTCCTACTCCTCCTATGCCAGGGGGGCCAGGATCCTGAAAAAGAGGGGAGTGGGCTTTCAGCCTCTGCACACATATGCGGATGACGAAGGCAGATGTGTGATGGTCTGTGGCAGACTGCAAGGGAGAGTGGTCACCATTGTAATTCCCTATGGCCCCATTGCAGACGATGTGACCTTTGTACGGAGAATGCGTGGGATATTGAGGGAGTGGCCGGAGGCCCAAGTGTTGCTAGGTGGTGATCTCAATACCTATTTGGAGGCGGAACTGGACAAATCCAATCTGCTATCGCACCGTACCCCAAATGTGGCCCAGTTGTTGCAATGTGTAATGGAAGAATTTGGAATGTTGGATGCGTGGCGTGTTAGGAACCCACAGGTGAGAGCCGGCACACACGCGACGCTTGCTCATGGTAGCTGGTCAAGGTTAGACTATTGGCTAGTGGGGAAAGAGGTAATGTGCTGGGTACAGGAGATTCACCCACTGGCTCGTACAATGTCAGATCATAATCCCATCGGATTAGAAGTGATCTTCCCCTCCACGCGACGTCCCCCATTTACGTGGCGCTTGTGTTCTGAGGCTCTGCTAAACCCAGTATATGAGTCGACGGTTAAGGCTGCCATTACACAGTACTTCGAACTAAACAAAGGGTCTGTTTCTGAGGCCGCCTCCTTGAGTGAGGCCTTTAAAGTCACTATACGGGGGTTTGCATAAGTACAGGGGCGGGCATATTAAAAGACATACGCACACAACTTGGGAATACTGAGGCTGCACTGCGCGAGCTGGAGAGTAAATATGAGGCAGACCCTAGAACGGATACACTGGCTGAGCTGCAGAGTCTACTCAAGGAATTTGAGGAATTGGCAGACACGGAAGTAAAATACCTATCACGTAGGCACACAGCTAGACGATACGGGGAAGGAGGCAGACCGGGCGGGATTTAGCGCTTAGGATCAAAACACGATTGGAGCAACCGAGGGTGGACAGGATTGCGGATGACCTAAGATACCAGGTTTCCAGATGTGCTAAATATAAAGACCAATAAGAAGTGTCTGTTTGTCTCTCCCCCAATGTGATTTTTGTCTCCTTTTTATCAACTTATATTGAGGAAAATTTACTGTGATTTACTGTGATTTCATGTTTTTTAATATTATATGTATAAAATGATGTTAATGAAATTGTAAACTGTTTTTATGGAGGTGCGCAATGGCCTGTTTTTAAGTAGTGTAATATACAGAAACATTTTTTACTAAATAAATAACAAAACTATACTGTTTATTGTGTGTGGGCGCATTATAGTATGCAGAACTCATCTTCTGTGTTTAGTTGACCTAGACAATCATTATGTTTGTGTAATTGCAGTTGTCCACCAAGGGAAGAAACCCCCTTTTCTTTACTGACCTAAAGAATGACCATATAGAACAAGGAGACATATTGGAACAATGTCGGAGGTTTTATGCAGCTTTATACAGGTCCTGTGGGAAAGTGTCGGAAGCAGAAATGGATGCATACCTGGATGATGTGGCGTGCGCCTGTCTATCTGATGTTCACAGAGAGTATCTGTGCTCACCGATAGATAAACAAGATATAAAAACAGCGATCACAGCCTTGGCCAATGGGAAGGCGCCTGGTCCAGATGGGATGACGGTTGAATTTTATAAAAACATATGCAGACCTTTTGGCGCCACACCTCCTTGAAATGTATGCAGAGGCTCATGAGTCTGGTGAATTGCCCCCCTCACTGCGGGAGGCGATGATGATAACATTACACAAAAAAGATAAACCGACGAACAGATGCGATTCATATCGTCCACTATCTTTGCTTAATATAGATCCTAAAATTCTGGCTAAGATCCTAGCGACTCGCCTACAACCACTGATGCAGAAACTAATTCTTCCTGCTCAATCATGTTTTTTACCCGAGCGATCTACATCATATAATCTACGTACGGTCTTCTCCATGTTCCATGTTCTAGAGCCAGATTTGCAGGCAGCGGCTGTGTTTTTGGACGCGGCCAAGGCCTTTGACTCGGTCGAATGGCATCATCTTTTCTATATACTGCATTGTATAGGATTCCCACCACTATTTTTGCAGTGGATTGCGGTGCTGTACTCCAAACCGAGTGCGAGGGTACGAATAGGAGGCCTCACGTCGGACACGTTTCCTATTACAAGGGGCACGAGGCAGGGGTGTCCCCTATCACCATTTATTTTTGCTTTGATATTAAAACCATTGGCGTGTGTGATCAGACAGCTGCATCGCGAGGCAGCTCTTAACGTTAACCATCGCCCGGTGGGTATATCACTCTATGCCGATGACACGGTTCTCTTTGTTCGGGAACCGTCCAAATACTTAGCACCACTGCTTCGAGAGTATGTCCGGTTTGGCACCTGTCCGGGCTTACTATAAACTGGGACAAGTCCTTTGTAATACCGTTGAGCACCTCGACTACCTGCCCAGAGTAGGAGTTTCCGTTGGTATGGACAGCAGATCCGGTTAAATACTTAGGAGTCTGGATACATAGGGACCCGCAGATTGTGGTCAGGGAAAATGATGGCGGGGCCTATACGGTGCTGGAAACGCAAGTAGATAACTGGATAGCGTTGCCGCTGTCACTGGCAGATCGCATTGCATTGATAAAGATGGTGGTGCTGCCGCGGTTCCTTTATTTATTCCTTAACATTCCTATAGTGCTTACACAGCAGTTTTTTAAGACGATGAGAGGACAGCTGATTCGGCTGGCGTGGAGAGGTAAACATGCCCGAGTACAGTGGGAGATTCTAGCTAAGGGGTACGAGAGAGGCGGATTTGAGGCCCCAGACTTCTATGTATATTATCTAAGTGCGCAAGCTCAATATTTGTATTATTGGTACAGGACGCACGCCTTCACGCCACATGTTGCGGTGGAAGAGGGAGATGCGGCCTCGGTCCCGCTACACAGCGTGATCACGCATCGCCGGCGTGGTACTCCGAGGGCGGAAATCAACTCGGTGGATGCTACCATATCTGCCTGGTGCAATATTGGACGATTGGCACAGAAACTGCCACTCTATATAGCGGCTTTATACCTGGAATATCATGCAGAGTTATCCGTGACACAGGAGAAGCCGTAACTCCGATTGTTAACTGAGGCAGGACTCAGAACTATGGCAGATGTTTATGTGAATGGCGGACGAAGACCTTACCTACATCAATAACCAGTCTCTGTTGTTTTTCGATTTGCTGTAAACAGGTTACGGCATGCACTCAAAGTGCACTACCCTACATACCCACAGGAAGCACCTGTACTGACCTCATTACAATACACACTCACTGACCCCAACAATAGAAGTTTAGTTCCAAAACTATACAAGATGATAAAGCTTGAAAGTGTGGAGGGCCAGGATCGTAGTTGGGAGAGATGGTCTGCTTGTCTGCCTGAACCCATTGTGGAGGCGGACTGGAAATACATATGTGGTCTAACGGGAACGCTGAGTATGAATGGCAATCTGAGGATAATTCATTTTAAATATAGACATCAGGTATACTACACTCCATTGAGACTGCATGGGTACGGACTGTGTGCGTCTGCGGAGTGTAAGCGCTGTAGATGTGACAGTGCCGATTTTATGCACCTGGCCTGGGACTGTCAAGTGGTATGGGAATTCTGGGAAAAAGTGGTGAACTGTCTGAACGAAATGGTGAATGTGGGGCTATGCTGTGAGCCACTTGCCTGTTTACTATGCTGTGTGCCACACATCAAAGGAGTAACCAGCAAGTTTGTGTGCCTTGCATTAGTGATGGCGGCCCAGAGGGTGGCCATGACATGGGGGGCAGGAATCGACCAAGAGTAGGTTTGTGGATCAAAGACCCGGTGTACTGCAGAGACAATTTGGTGACCTATGCTGAGGAATTGCCTGAGATTTTGAGGCCCAGGGACATTTGGGAACCACTAAGAACATATCTGCTCAGCCAAGAAGAACCTGCAGCTGTTCAATAGTGTATGAGGAGGGTGGATTAACTCGTTATGCGTGGTTCAGCCTACAGATATGATGGGTTTGCAGGACTAGATGAAGTGCGTGGAAGCTGATGTGGACAGCTTATTTTTGTTTCTTTTTATTCTTTTCTTTTTGTTTTCCTCCTTGGTTCGAGGGGGCCTCCTTGCTTTTGTGGGAGAACGTTCTATCACTGTTGGAAGTAATTTATGCCTTGTTATAATGCTTAGAATATGTGATACAAGGTACATATGCTTTTCAGATATTAGATAATGTGGACATGCAATCTGTACACATGGCAATGGAACATAGTGATGGTGTAATCGCCCTTTCATTTCTTTATTAAAAAGTTTTTAAAAAATAAAAATAAAAAATAAAAATTGTTGGTGCTAGTACCCCATGCAGTTGATATCCTTCTGAATCAGACCAAAATGCAACACCTAACTAGTGCTCGTTTGACAGGATACGAAATGACACTGTTAGCCCCTCACATCACCCTGAAGAGGTGCGCGATTTTGAACCCAGCTACTTTGTTACCATATCCAGCGACTCAGACTCAGTCACAGGAGTCTCATGATTGTATATTCCTTACTGAGGAACAGACAAAGGGTTGCGTTGACTTGCAAGATACACCCTTTTTAGAAGTAGATGTAGAATTGTGGGTTGATGGGTCTTGTTTGAAGTTACCAGATGGCACGACATCAGCTGCATATGCAATTACAACACTTCAGACAGTAGTGGAAACAGCTCGCATACCACAGAAGTCGGCTCAAGCAGCTGAGCTAATAGTTTTGACATGTGAACTTAGTACTGGCTTGTGTGTGAACATCTATACAGATAGCCGCTATGCTTTTGGAGTGGCCCATGATTTTGGCCCACTTTGGAAGGAAAGAGGCTTTCTTACGTCCCACTGGATGCAGATAATACATGGAGAACTAGTGCATAATCTTCTGACTGCACTGACATATCCAAAGGAAATAGCTATTGTGAAGTTTAGTGCACACAAGAACGTGACTGATAAGACAGGACAAGGCAAAGCTTTTCCAGATCATGTAGCTCGTGAGACTGCAATGCAATGAAGCACTACATCTATGTATGTAGTGAAGTCACAAGCTGAGCTTTGGCATGATGCTAGACAAGAGGTACTAGACATACAGAGATCTGCTTCCGTGGAAGAACTTGAGCAGCGGTCCAAAGAGGGAATGTTAGATGATGCGGGCTGTTGGCACAATAAGGAGATGAATAAGTGGAAATTGCCTGCTGCTTATTTACAGCCTATGGTTCAAATGGCACATGGGCCAGAACATGTTGGAGCTGTAGCTATAACAAAGTTGCTTACGCAAGTTTGGGAGCACCAGAGATTGCCGGTACAGCTAAAAGGAAAGTACAGTCCTGTTTGATCTGTTGGCAGTACAATCCTGGAAAAGGGACACAGACTCCTACAGTAGGGTTTGCTACACCAACTGCACCTTTTGAAGTTTTGCAAATGGATTATATCCAACTTGAACGTTGCAATAACTTAAAGTATGTTCTAGTTGTGGTATGTGCCTCAGTAAATGGATAGAGGCGTACCCTACAAAGGATAATACAGCTCTAACTACAGCTAAGGTGTTTTAAAGGATTTCTTCCCTAGATTTGGTGTTTGCAAACTTTTGTGAAGTGACAATGGACCTCATTTTATTGGGCAAGTTGTTGAGCATGTCCTGAAAGGATTAGGGATCAAACAGAAGATCCATGCAGTCTTCCACTCACAATCAGCAGGATTAGTGGAGAGGTACAATGCTACTTTGAAGTTGAAATTAACTAAAATACTGTCTTCCAAGTCTTTGAAATGGCCTGATGTGTTACCTTTGGCATTGTTGTCCTTAAGATCGGTGCCACATTCACGATCTGGGCTTACGCCATATGAGGTGGTATTTGGGAGACCGATGAACATTTGGGGAGTTCCTAAGCCACGCCCCATACATGATGTACCTTGTGTTCTGATGAGCGACTACTTAGCACAGTTAACTGATAGTTAGACCTCTATTCATCAACAGGTTCAAGAAGCTCTTCCTGACAGATCTGCGGTTGAGGCCCACAAACTCCGGCCTGGCGACCACGTGAATGTCAAAGTTTTCGAGAGGTCGAGCAGTTTGGAGATGAGGTGGCGAGGTCCGGAGCAAGTGCTCTTAGTGTTGAGGACAGCGGTTCTAGTGACGAACAGAAAGAACTGGGTACATAGTAGTCACTGTAAGCGAGTATCGCCTACCTTGGTGGAACCTGCGGTGCTGACCGATGATCGAGAGATTCTGGAAACGGAGAAGGGACACGCTATCTCACCTGACGAATCTGAGGGAGTCTTCCCAGACCACACTATTTCTGGAGTATCCCGGTACCAGCTGAGACCGAGGAAAGAATCCGCAGTTTTGAAAAAGACTGGTTGAGCAACCGTCCTGGGTTGGTGAAACGGAGTGCCGATGTGGCAAGGGGGGGATCAGTCCTGTGTAGTGACACCCGTCTTGACCCTCGGTGAAGAAATCAATGGTTGCCCAGGGCTAAAAGCTCCAACGATTGTTTCAACGAGGAAGAGATCATGTCTACAAGAATATCAACTGTTGCTAAGATCTGTAATAAGAAGGTCATTTGTGCTATAGGATTTGTTGTTGCTATGGTGGCTATAGCAGTAATAACCTGGTTTGTTGAGAAAGTGGCTCCTGCTCGACAGCTTTTGATCGCCACTACTCCAGTACCAGCTGAGCATCATTATTTTACGCTTCCCTACCATGAGCAAAAGCATCGACATTCCTACTTAAACAATATATTCATTCAGATGTTGCATCATAATCACAATGCCACAAATACTACCAACTGTTGGGTATGTGGGATGATACCTGCTCACCAAAAGAAAGGAGGAACACCTTTTATTCCTCTTCCTTTCTCTCATAATGGTTCTTGCCAAGCTTGGTTTGCGCTTTTATCTGCTTCTGGAGAGACGGCACTAGAACGGATTAATTATCATCTCAATAAAGTGTGTTATCCAGATGAAGATGGTAATCCACAAGCTGAAGGAACTAATTGGGAATGGGAAGAGTACCGACCTGAGAACATTTCTATGCCATATGTTTTCCAAGTATGAGAACTATTAAGAACAATGGACTATTTGTGATTTCGGTGACTAGAGATAAAGCAGACTTATGTATAGGAAGTATTGGGAGATTTACAGTGGGGAGAAGTGAGTGTACTGTGGTTTTGACTATTGAAGGTGCCAATAACCTTAGTTTTATTTCGTCACACAATACCTATTTTGTCTGTGGTAATAAGGCATATTACCAACTACCTGTTGGATGGTCAGGAATATGCTTTGTATCCTCTCTTTTGCCCCCTGTGTTTCTGATACCTGCATCGTATCACCGAGAAATCAAACTGTATAATGATATCTCTAACCCAAAGATTGACTCGTGTTGTAGAAGCTGTGGCCAATCAGACAGCTATGGCACTTGGGAACATTACAGAAGAGTTGCAAGTTGCAAGGATCGTAGCACTCCCAAATCGTATGGTTCTTGATGTGACATTAGCTGATCGAGGTGGTGCATGTTGCATCATTGGCAGTAGCTGCTGTGTTTACATTCTTGACCACTCACCTTCAGTGTTTGATGCTATCTCAAAACTGCATAGGATCACTGCTGAGATTCATCCAGAGACTGGCACATGGACTTTTACCAGCTGGATTTGGACACTCTTCACCACTTGGGGCTGGAAGCTGTTGACCATCCTTTGTGTAATACTAGTGATATTATTTACATGCTGTGTGTGTATACAATGTGGTCCAATGCTTTGCCCCGTTTGTATTTCTGCCTGCACACCTCCTAAGCGAAATGTTGCAGAAATGAAAGCACAACGTTTATTGAATAAAGAGGTCACTGAAATGATGAACATCAATATACAGGATATGAACCTAGATTACACCAAATGAATGAATGTCTTCAGCTAATGCTAAAAGGGTTGTCTGCTGTAATTTGGAAGCGATTGGGGTTAACATTTGGCTGAAGCCATTTCATATTCGGGAGCCATCTTGTCTGCCATGTGCTCACCATGTGCTCTGTCCTACCTTGCTGTCATTTGCTCTTGTACTCTGCTTAGAGATAGACTATATTTAGGCTCTGCTACTCTGTACATGTGCAGAGGACACTGTGACTTTCCATGCACCTGTCCTTAGTGTGTAACTGTCAGGATGTGTTTACTAGAATTAGCAATTGCTAGCTCCTCCCACTTGTTGACTGTGCATTTCTGTATGCCCTTATATGTACGCAAAACCTTCTTCCTGTACTTGTACTGCCTTCTTTTAAGCCCCTGTGTGGGTATAAAAGGAGCATGTTCCTTCTGTTCAGTGAGCTCCTTCATACACTACCGAAAGGTGTTGTGTGAATGTGGTTCCATCTCTTGTGGGTTAATAAAGCGCTTTGTTTTATATTGCAGTTTCCATGCCAACTTCTTTCCTATTGGTCCGAGGACTTGTGCAGAGATGGGCGAACCCATAGCACTGATAGGCCTGGCTGAGGCCCACCAGGACACCATGATATGCAAAACAACCTCATAATCATAAACCATATTTAGAGGTATCAAACAGGGTGCGTAAAACATACTAGATGCATTACATTTCCTGGCACCACATCAAATTAGCACATAAATCACTTTCGGACCTGGCGCTCAATAAATCTACCAGTCCCCCTGGCCAACTGGCCATCTCCAAAAAGAGGGCTCAAATCCCCTGCGTCCAGAATGTCAGGGTGCGCTGCCAATGCAGGCAGCCCTGGCCCTCGAGCCCTCACTGGGGCCTGTTATGCACTACAAAGAAACTGCCCCCAAACGTTGGAGCGGCCCGCTGCTAGACAGGACTGCTGAGACTCAGGGCCTTCTACCAGCACCATTAATTAGAACCACCATAGATCCCCACTCACCGGCTTCTTGTGGGTCACGGTGCTGCTCCACTTTGCTGAAGGACTGGCCTCACTCCTCCCGGTCTCTGTGGTGTGGGGGATCTGCAGGGCATAGGCGGGCTCTCGGCACACCTCCCCGCTCCTTTGCACAGTCCAGCGCGGGGTGGGCTCTCGCCTGGATTCTCTTCACCCGGGTCCTCTCCTGGGACCCGGGGATCTCTTGGCCATTCGCGGGGCTCTCCCTTCCACACGGGAGCCCCGTGGGGCTACACCAGACTTCCTCTCCAGCATGGCATCGGCCTCGCCCCCATCCCAGGCAAGGCTTGCCTGACTTATGGGTCATGTTGAGCACGGCTCGGGGGGGGGGGGGGAGAGAACTACTTTATCGGCTCGGGCTGCAGCGGTGGAACGAGTGGTGGGCTCCTGCATCAATCATAGAATAAAAACCACCATGAGGGGTGGGCTCTCTCCGCATTGGAAGACCAAGCAGGGTGGGCTCCTGCCATTAAAATATCCACCATAGGCAGCCATGCGGGGTGAGTACCTGTATTTAGACGCATCACAAGGGAATCCCTCACGTTGCGATTCCCTCTACAAGTGCTGCAGCCACTGTGCTGCGCAGCCCACGTTCCCCCCTTCCATTGGGAATGAGTAGAATATAGCACTCTACCATTAAAAATAAAGAGCTTCTCAGCAGTCTGCAGCTACAGCGCTCGCCAAGCGCTAGGGCCATCAAAAGTACAAAGTCCATTTAAGGTCCTGGAGGTTAGGAAAAGAAAAAGGGATCCCAAGAAGAAGTCCTACAGGCATCCATGGGCAGGGCAGATCCCAGGGGGGTAAGTCCTCCCCTGGGCTCCAGCAGCAGCACACCCCTGGCAGATTCAGCACTCAGGTACAAAACATTTTTATGGGGTCACAACCCCTTCTTATACCACATTTTCCTTTGTCTACAAGGTGCAGGCAATGAGAGAAACAGCTACAACTGGTTATGGGGTGCTCCTGTTCCAGCTCCTCTCTCCTATTCACAGGACAGGCCGGGGCGATCAGACGCACCAAAAGAGGTGGAGACAGCATTGTGGAGGGAAGGCACAACCCTATTCAGGTCCCATGTGCAACTCCTCACTCCCACCTACATGCAGATCTCCCTATTCACCACCGGGCAGACCAATCCTGGCACCTGGAGCCAACCACACCTGCCAGCCCCTGTCAATCACAAGCCAGACATGCAATTCACATCAGGCAGGCAGACACACTGCACACAGAAATGTCACCTTCTAAAAGTGGCCCTTCTCCACCAGTCACAATAAATCTGTGCACACCATTGCACAGCATTTATTCTCACGAGTTCGCACATACCAAACTCGCCCCAGCACTCCTCTCATATCAGGAATTACCATGGACACACATCTCCCCAATGCATTCCTTTACATTGGGCCACAGTGCTAAAGTGCTAAAGTACACAGAGGCCTAAAATCACTAACACCAGGTTACAGAAAAAGGCTAGGAGAATGCAAAAAGTTTCGGGGTGAACCTGCCAAAAGGGCCAAGTCCGGACTGTTTGAATTCAAAAAAGAATATTATCCCGGTGCACTCTTTGAGTGCACCGGGATAATATTCTTTTTTGAATTCAAACAGTCCAGTCTACCTAATCCCAGGAGCACCACAAAATACAGGCAAATGGATGAAATCACACTTTCAACCGCCAATAGAGCAGAGACCTTAGTATTCACGGAGGAAGCCGCTGAAGGAATCTATGGGCTCATACAGGAGACCAGACGCATCACTCCTCAAAAAACGACAACTGCTCAAATACTCAGACAATTCGAATACATCAGCAAAAAGGAAATAAACCAACAGTTTCACGCAACCACATTAATACATTACCACAAAAATCAAAGGATTCCCAAGGACTCAGAATGGCCCTCAAGCCAATGCTATGCAAAAACAGCAAAAAATTCCTTGAGAAATGGTATCAGATTTTAAATAAATGTTCTTTGGATCTCATTTTATTGATTGTGGAAGAACTCTCAAAAGTTTTGGTGGAACTTGAAGAAGAAATAAAAACAATCAAAGATGAACTCAACAAAATTCCCGATTTAGACAAAACTCTGGAAGAGGTCAATCAGAAACTAGATCGCTACGCAAAAGAAGTCAATGAGAGAAAAATCCGAAAGTACCGACACGACACTTTGGATTACAAGCTCGAAGAAGTATACACGTGGGCTGAAATATATAACCAAAAGAAATGGCAGTCTCAACCTCAAAAAAAGTCTGACACGGCATCGTCGCAAGAAAGTGTTGTTTCCGATTCAGATATCTCACAAAATCGACCACCAATCACCAAAGTAGCGAAACAAGCAGCCAAACCTTCAACCAGTTCAACTAACGTTCAACAACAGTCTTTTTTAGACATAAGTCCAGCAGCAAATGCACCTCCGACGACAAGCCACGTACAAGAAGGTCAAAAAGAAAAAGAAACAGAGGAGGAAGTGGCCAGGAGGACACGGAGTCAATTACAGAAAGCAACCTAGTAATCAACATATCATCCAAACAGCTCACTAAAATGCAAATATCAGTGTTGAACAAAGGAACCACGTCCGTACCAACATATAGAACAAACGCAGGTGAAACAGAAATATCACTTTTCAAATTTTTTCGCAACCTGAAACTGCGGTATTTTTTCAAGGATACGGAACCGATTCAAACACCAGAATCATGGGATCATGAGTTTAAACAGCCCAGTGTATTTTGTGCGCCAACAACTCACAAAACCATTGAAGCATTCGAAAGGGCTGTATCATTTGACATACAGAAACTTGCTTTTGCCAAACCTAAGAAAAACAATTTAACCACCAAAGAATGGAACACACTAAAAAACCTCACCCAAGATAAAAGCCTCGTTTTCCAAAAAGCTGATAAGGGCGGTGCCCTTATCGTGATGGATAGAGAATTTTACCAAATGAGTGTGGACAACCACGTTCACAATCAAGACATTTATTTACCATTAGCTGGAGATCCAACTCAAGAGTATCAAAAAGTATTACAACAAATCTTGGAACATGCACTCACCATGAAATGGATCACTCAAAAAACATATGCGTTTTTTCAATTGCAACACCCTAGAAAGCCAAAACTGTATATGTTGCCTAAGATACATAAGGATCCTGTTAAACTGCCATTTAGACCCATCGTCTCGGTCAATCTCGGAACCTTTAGGGAAATTTGTAGACAAATTTCTGCAACCCCGAGTTCAACAGGGTGAGACATACATCAAAGACACAACGGCTTTCTTAAACATGCTCAACCAAGTCAAGCTAAACCTTGAAGAAACTTATTTGTTATGCACCATAGACGTGGTTGCGTTATACACTTCCATCCCACATAAAGATGGTATTGAAGCCTTAGAGTGGAGTTTGCTCAACAGCGATCTAGAGGAGCACCAACAAATCCTGATCTTACAATTGATGCAATTTGCATTATATCACAGCTATTTCGAGTGGAATGGTCAGTTTTTCAATCAATCAAACGGAACCTCGATGGGTTTTGGGGGAGCACCCTCCTATGCAAACATTTTCATGCAAAAATTCGAGAAAGATCACATTCTGAGCAATCAAACCTGGACAGATGGCTTGATTTTATTCAAGCGCTTCATCGATGATATCTTTTTGATATGGCATGGGTCTAAAAAATCTCTTGAGTCAAACATCATCAAACTTAACACTCACAATGAAAGGATTAAGTTCACCTACACAATTTCAAACGCAACCATAGCATTTTTGGATGTTCAAATCACTTTGAATAACAATGTCATCAGCACCAAAGTTTTCCATAAATCTACAGACAGAAACGCCAGTTTGCTATTTACGAGCTTTCATCCTGAACCCTAAAGAAACATCTGCCTACCTCCCAATACATCAGATTGAAAAGAATCAATTCAGATGAACAGGAATCAAAGACAGCAATACAGAAACAAACAGAAAAGTATAAGTTGAGAGGTTATCCCGTTGACATTTTGGAAAAAGCATCAACTAAAGTTGAGAAAATGAAGAGAAGTGATCTATTGGCTACCAAGACCAAACAACAACAACGGAAAACTATTTGTGTGTTAAAATATTCTTCAGATTCTCGCAAAATTCAAAACATTCTAAATAAACATTGGCATTTGATCCAAACTGAACCGGATCTTAATACCTTGTTCGACAAGAAAATCACGTTCGCCTTTCAAAGGCTTAAAAACCTGAAAGAATTGTTGAACACTCCGACCAAACCCAAAACAGCTTGGAAAGGCATGTCCAAATGTTTCAACTGCATTCATTGCAATAATGTTATCACTGGAAGAACAATCAGTCATCCGACAAAAGGTTTTCCAATCAATTTGCATCACTCCAGCACATGTGATACCGCCAACTGCATTTACCTAATCAAATGCCCATGCGGAAAAATCTACATTGGCCAAACAGAGCGTAAGATCAAGGTCCGCATTACGGAGCATAAAAGCAATATCAGACTGAGCAACGTGAAATCAGCGTTGGCAAGCCATTGGAAAGAAATGAGTCACCAAATTTCTCAATTAAAATTCATGGTTATCGATAGCATCCAGCAACGCCCGGACATGGATCCTGTGAAACAGAGACTAAGGGCAGAATTTTATTGGATAAAAAAACTGAATTCAACCCAGCCCTTCGGGCTAAATGACCGGATTGAACATGCATGTTTTCTATGATTTGGAACTTTAGCGTTGACTTTTGACATTTTCTGATCCCCGCACAATTTCCCAGTATCTCGATGGTTGAATTGTCTGTTGATTATAGCAAGCATTTCAGTTATTGTTCAGCACAACACAATGTGATATATTTAAAGTTTTGAGATTCAAATTCTGAACTTTCTTTCAACTTATGGCTCGGAAAACGGAAAAGGTTTCTCACATGATCGGAGTCACTGGGCCGTCATTGGCCGCGGGCCCGATCAGGTGATTTAAATCTCGTGACAAGAACTTCCGTTCACACACGCGGAATTTGAATCCCAACCGTGAAGACGCTGCTGCGTCCTGTTACTCGTAAGTGATAAAGTGTTTGATTTAGAGTTTTTTTAAATGCAACTCTTGAGTTTTAGTTGTCAGAGTTAAATGTAGCCGCCAGTCAATTTTAAATGCTTGTGATTTATGGTTTAATTTTCATGGAGTTATCACTTGATGAGTTCTCGATATCACATTGTAACAAAGTGTTATGCTTAATGTTGTAGTATACCGTAAGAGTGACTAATTTGGTCCTGTTTGCGCTTAATTTTCAGACCCCTGACGAAGGGTCATGTTGTTGTGGACCCGAAATGCATTGGGTGAATGGAAACTTCCTTGAGAATCAGTTTATGACGACATAAGAATGGAATTATGTTCGCTATGAATTTTTGCTTATAAATATACAACGTCTCAACGACTACGATTTTGAATCATGCAAATAAAATCGATGAACTTGAAAAAGAAAAATTTAGAGTAGAAACTTGTTTTCTTTGTAAAAAGAGTGCTCAGCCTTGAGGATAGTGGGTTCTACCCTCAATAATTGTTGACAAAAGGGCCAAGTCCAACACATCACACCTCAATATAAATCACACAGCCCAGGGGAAGAGGGTTAGAGTTTGATGAATGGATGGGAAGGGGGGTTTGGGGAAAAGTTTGACAAAGAAAAACAGTACGCATGAACACAACAAAATTAAAACACAATCTTTGAAGACGACGAAGATCCACTATCCAATAAATCTATAAAGGGAGAAAAAGGAAATGCATGCATGATGAAGATAACTTGATTGTTAATGAGTAGTACTTATTCACTACTACTACACAATTAAACAGTACAGGGCAGCAGTATTATATGAAATTTGCCTTGCCTGTATGCCCTCAGAGAGACACAAATTACCTGCTGTACCGGGTTTACTTTTAAATCTAGCAAAGAAAATTAAAAAATAGTTGTAGGGATCAATTAGCAACCAAACAACAATACAACAACACACAGTCGTAATGATTGAAGAGAAAAAGGGATTAACATTATTTAAAAGACGAATGATGAATATGATACTAAAGTTACTATATTATCCAGGTCCAATTGTGGAGTTGCATGTCATCATTCATCTTGGTCCTCCCTTCCATGGACACTCTGCACATCATTCTTGGGTGCCACTGCCTGCCTGATGTGGATTGGTAAGGTAAGTGTGAGTTGTTGCTCCCAGTATAATAGCACTCGGTAAAGGCCTGCCTGTAAGTGTAGATGGAAAAACAAAAGGGGTATTGAAAAATAAATACATTTAAAAAAATGCATCAATTAAAGTGTAGTGCAAGAAGACAAGACTCTTGAGCGAGAACACTTTCAGACTGAGGAGGCTTGAATGCATTGTGTAAACCTGGCGCAGAGACCCGACACCAGACAACATGACCACCCTCAAGCTCGCCACTCGAAAACACCACCAGCTGATCCACACCACCAAGAAAACCGCATTCAAGGAACGACTAGACAACAACGCCCACAACAGCAAGGAACTCTTCAACATCGTCAAAGAGCTCTCGAACCCTAGCGCTGGAAACAACGATATTACCCCATCGCAATAACTCTGCAACTCGCTCGCCTCGTTCTTCCACAGCAAGATCGCAGACATACACAACAGTTTCAGCACACAGCCGACGCACCCTACAACCACACCAACGCCCCCCACCACCACCATCCGCGGCTGGACCCAGGTCAGCACCGAAGAAACCATCCGCATGATGAACACCATCCACTCTGGATCACCAACCGACCCCTGCCCTCACCACGTCTTCAACAAGGCAGACTCCATCATCGCACCCCACCTCCGAGACATCATCAGCACCTCCTTCGACACCACCACCTTCCCAGAGAGCTGGAAGCACGCCGAACTCAGTGCCCTGCTGAAGAAACCATCAGCGGACCCTACCGACCTCAAGAACTACAGTCCCATCTCGCTCCTTCCTTTCCCTGCCAAAGTCATCGAGAAGATCGTCAACAGACAGCTGGCCGCCTTCCTCGAGACAAATGGATCCCTCGACCACTCACAGTCTGGTTTCAGAGCCAACCACAGCACCGAGACCGCCCTCATCGCAGCCACTGACGACATCCGAGCCCTGCTCGACAACGGGGAAACAGCGGCACTCATCCTCCTGGACCTCTCCGCAGCGTTCGACACTGTTTGCCACTGTACCCTAGTGAGGAGAAGGCACTGAGGTGGATCATCTCCTTCCTCGCCGGAAGAACACAGAGAGTCCACCTCCCCCCATTCAGATCCGAGGCCACCGAAGTCATCTGCGGCGTACCACAAGAATCATCGCTCAGCCCCACCCTCTTCAACGTCTACATGAGCCCCCTCGCGGCCATCGCACACCAACACATCCTCAACATCATCTCCTACGCCGACAGCACTCAGCTGATCCTCTCCCTCACCAACAACCCCGCCACCGCCAGAACCAACCTCCACGAAGGGATGAAAGACATAGCCGAGTGGATGATGAACAGCCGCCTGAAACTGAACTCAGATAAGATGGAAGTCCTCATCCTGGGATCATCACCCTCCACCTGGGATGACTCCTGGTGACCCCCTGCCCTGGGCAGCGCACCCAAACCGACGGACCACGCACGCAACCTGGGCTTCATCCTAGACTCCTCCCTCTCGATGACCAGACAAGTCAACGCCGTCTCCTCGTCATGCTTCAACATCCTACGCATGCTACGCAAGATCTTCCGGTGGCTCCCCACAGAAACCAGGAAGACGGTCACCCAGGCACTAGTCACCAGCCGTCTGGACTACGGAAACACCCTCTACGCCGGAACCACAACCAAACTTCCGAAAAGGCTCCAGCGCATTCAGAATGCCTCAGCACGACTCATCCTGGACATCCCCCGACACAGCCACATCTCCGGACACCTGAGAGACCTGAACTGGCTCCCCCTCAACAAGAGAATCACGTTCCAACTCCTCACCCACGCACACAAAGCTCTCCACAACCAAGGCCCCAGATACCTCAATGACCGCCTGACCTTCTACACTCCCACCCGCCAGCTACACTCTACCAGCCACGCCCTCGCCACCGTTCCCTGCATCCGAAGAGCCACCATGGGAGGAAGATCCGTCTCCTACCTGGCTGCCAAGACCTGGAACTCCCTCCGCATCCACCTCCGCCTGACCCAAGACCACCTCTCCTTCAGGAAGCACCTCAAGACCTGGCTGTTCGAGCAGTAGCGGACCCCCATTCCCCAAGCGCCTTGAGACTCTCCGGGTGAGTAGCGCGCTATACAAATGCTTTGATTGATTGATTGATTGATTGATTGATACTCTAGTATTTACACAGCATTAAGCTACAACAACAACAGGACAGGAGCCAGTACAGAACAGGCCCACGGCACCGGGCCGTGACCCAACCTTCATTTACCTTAAATTTTAACATAGCAAGACAAAAATCATATACAGCAAACTAGCATTTTCCAAATCAAGTGACTAAATCAATGCGCCACTGTCAGTCATACAACTATTCGACTCCACCACTACACAAACATGTAGCCTAGGTCTGCTGGGGTTCTTGTTGAATTGTTGTGTTTACCTTTTATGCCAGTTCATGAAACGCAGTTATTCCATCAATCATCTCTGATCCAACTGACTGCGTGAAAAGATAGTATGGTCATCATCATCATGGTGTGGTACGTGTACCTGTTGTCCAACACCAACTCAGTCTGTAGTGAGTGACTCCGATTAATTCCAGACTGCACCTGTAGTAGCAGGAGTACAATGTGGATATTAAACAAGGAAACACTGACTGTCACTTGAGTCACTTTTACTTTGTAGATTAACTAGTATCGTTCGATTTCATGCACATTCGCTCAGAGTCAGCAAGCCTCCAATGCAATGCATGGCATCACTCATTATTCATACCTGTCTTGCTCTTCTCTTTGGCTGTCAGAACAGAGGCGGTAGCCTTAGGACAGTGATGAGTTTCGTCTCGGAAACAAAACAGAAGATAGCTATAGTCACATAAGTTTCACTTCTTATGGAGGGACTGTTAGAGCCAACATTTATTGTACTATTCTCTATCTCCATCCAATGTCTGGCTTGATGACAATGTATTTAGGGCGAGTCAGGAAGATGGAGCAGGACTCTGAGGAGTGGAGTAGATAGTTAAATGCACAGACATGCAACTCCAATAGGTAAACAAAAATAGGAGACAGTGGTGATGGATTTGTTGTGATTTGATTTGACCCAGAGAAACCGATCCACACACAAATAAAGGAAGGAAAAAAGTAATATTTTGAAAGCCTAGTTGTCAGGGAAGAGGAGCTCGTCTTCAATCTCTGGTAGTTCAGACTGAAGTAGGTCATGTAACCCACTACTTATGTCTTTGGATCGCTCTCCTCTTCCTGCTGTGATTCATGTATTTTGTACTCCGGTGGTATGAAGTGCTGATTCATTTTGATCATGGTTAACATCTCGACGCTTTTGGGCAAGAGACTGGTCCTTTTCACAGTTACGATGGCACCAGCAGCACTGAAAACACGCTCAGAAGAGACACTTGCGTTAGGGCAAGCCAGATACTTTATCGTCAGCCTGCTGAGCACTGGCCATAGGCTTCTCTTCCCATACCAATACACAAATGGGCTTTGCTCCATGTAGACCTCTGTTGTGTCATCCAGATACGCCTGAACCATTCGCTTAATGTTCAGGGGTGCTCCGATTTGCTTGGCCTCTTTTGACTTTGCATCAACAATGGACTTACCCATCCCTTTCGTAGAAACCAATCAGTTACCATTTTGTTTGATGTGGCTGATGATCCTGTTGGTGCTGTTGTTGATGTTATTATTGGCAGCGTTGGTGACTACTGGGAGGCATAGGCACTACTCTCAGGCTCTGAAGTAGAACTTGACTCTGGATGCCCTGTAGTACTTGCTCTGTCCTGGGGTGGCAGGCCTCTAATTAAGAGCCATTCATTTTCTAAATCAATGGCTTCCTCAGCTATAAAAGTTTTGTACTTGGCAACGTCCACTTCTGAAAAAGGAATTACTGCATTACTGTTCAGAAATAATTAGTACAGCGGATCCAAAATTGTGGCAGTAATGTAATGTCTTATTTTGAATCTTTGTATTTTCAGATAAACAAACAGCTAAGGCGTCCGTCAAATAACATGGGTCTACTTTGTCATCCACACCTTCGTACGTTTCAGACACCTCCTTCAGCTGTTGCTCGAGCATGTACAACAATGGGATAGTTTGGCCCATAGTACAGTCCTCCCTGCTGACTTCACGTGTGAAGACCTCAAAAGGAAGTAGCATCTCTGTCAGGCATTCAACAAGGTCCCATTGGCCTATCCCAACTGTCATGGCTTTCACAGTAGGATCCCCTAATCTTCTTGTCATGACATAAGCATTAAGTGGTATGTACTGAGCAAACAGATGATCAATAATGTAATAAGTTGAGTTCCAACTTGTTGGCACCTCCTGGATGAGTGCTTTGACTGGCATTTCATCCTCAAGTTGAATGACCCTCAGCTGCTTCCGGGCTTTAAAAGAATGGTTCAAATGTGTGCATAATCTTCCGCAGGTTGTCAGTAAGTTGCTGACTTTGCTATCATTTTTCAGAAAGTCATGAACAACAATGTTAATGCAGTGTGCCAAACACGGGACCCTGAAATAGCCACCATCTTTCATGGCCTTAACTGCATTACTGTCATTGTCCGTGGCAACAAACCAATGTTAAGCCCTCTTGGTCGCAGCCACTCAAAGACCTTGCTGTTAAACTCATCCAAAATGTTTTCAGCAGTATGAGATTTCTCCATAGCAAACATGGCTACAGTTGCATGTTTGCGAGGTTCATAAGAAATCTCAGCAGTGTCAACACCTGCAGATATCTTTTCTCTAACACCAGAAAAATAGATCCAGTGTGCAGTGGTACACATGTAATCAGTGGCTTGGCAACTGGTCCACATGTCTGTTGTCAGGTGGATACTCTGAACAGCACTCTGTTTTAAGGCTTTTCCAAGCAATTACAGCATGTCGTGATGTAGTGCTGGAACAGCAACTCTGACAAAATGGTAGCTGCTGGGAACCTTCCATTTTGGGCAGATGGTTGTCACAAATTCCAGAAAACCCACCCCTTCAACAAAAGAAAAAGAGAGAAGGTCCAGTGCTAACATTTTAGCCAGCTTCACATTGTACAAATGTGCTATTGGGTGGTTGCGTTCGTACTGTCCCTCCTGCCTAGTAAACATGCTAAGAATGGTAGGCTGTGCGGTAATCTTTTCTGTTCGACTCGACGCAGCACTTTTTTGCATTGCATTGGTGTCTCAGACTGACTCTTACTCTTGTGCCACTGAGATGTTGCTGATGCTGAGGATGTGGGTCGTACCAGTGCAGTGCTGGGGACAGGGCTACTTTGTGTACCACTACAGAGAGAATGTATCCCTCTTCTTCTTCTTCTTCTTCTTCCAGTTCCACTTGAGCGGACCTTCTACTTGTTTATCCCCACCAACAGCAATGGCTCCAGTTTTTAAGCGACAATGGTGGTCCTCCCAGTTTTCTTTCAGATGGGTCATTTGGCCTCCGGTACCATAGTTTGTACCAAGCTTACCATGACTAACAGAGGTATGACAAATGGAGCATATAGCAATGTTCTCCTCCTTTTCACTAACCGTAAAGAAGTCCCACACTGGGGAGCTTAACTTTTGTCTCCTGCTTGAGGTGCCACTTCCAATGACGGATGAACTGGAGGGTGTGTGTTGAATTTGACTCTGTGGCTGTGCAGTACCACTATCTTCTTCTGCTGAGGTGGTGCTTGTGCTGGATGTAGGATGCTGCCAGACGTTTGCTAATGTAGATATGGAAGCTGGAGGTCTTGTTGGTGTTACCTGTGTTGGAGGTATGCATGCTACGTCCCTACTAGTCGCAGCCATTCTGGATAGGGTAATAATGTTGGTCTCCATGTCCTCGGGCCGGGAGTGATGTTCGTGATGACTGGCTCATCATCATTATCCTGCTGTTCTTCATCAACCTCCATAAATCTAAGGCTTTCTGGAACCTTCCTATTCCCTGGCCTGGTCTTGGGATGTGTCTCTCCCTCATGCTCAGATTGTTGTGGCTCCCAAGTGAGATCTAGATCATCAGAAGGGATGCATGGCGAAGAACTCAATGGAGTAACCCTCCTTTTCCTTGATGGGGATTTGGAAGACAATGGATCTCCTGAATGAGTGGCTTCCTCTTCTTCTTCCTCTACATGAGACTCAATTTCCTGAACTGCCTCTACTTCGGGAGTAACAACTACAATTGCGGGCGGTGGTTGCGTCTGTTGTTGTTAACCACTTATCTGCTGTGTTCCCTCCTACATTGATTGTATACTACTTTGAGAAAGCGATAAGTTTAGGTCAGGCTCAACATCACTGCTTTGCACCATTAGGTTGGCTACCTCTTCCACACTCATCTGCTTGTGCCTGGGTTGGTGGGTTGGGCCCACTGATGCGGAGGAGCTGCCCCCAGCTTGCCCCCAGACACCGCTATTGCAGTCGTAATTTTTGGTTTCCCAAAAAACGTTTTGGGGTCAACACCAGACTTAAGTGTCAATTCCTTCTTCTGTTCTTCCATCTTCTCAGCAACTTTTTTGGTCTTTGAAGACCTGGTACCTGCTTCCTTGGGCCCATCTTCTTCAGATGTCAGCAGCACTCAGTTGCACAAGTTGCAGAGCTGTCTGGTCAGGTCAAACCGCACGTCATGTCCAACAGCAGGACGTCTGTCTGGAAGTACAACGGGCGATGTTGAGAGACACTTCCTCCTCAGTCTTTTGTGCACCTAAAAGCAAAAAAGCCAGAGGAACATCAGTCAAACGTGGAATTTGTTGTGCTTTAATTTTAATTACTACTAGTGTACTGTGTACACTCAGGAAGAGTAAGAATAGCAAAGAACAAAAATACAAATGAAGTGGGAGTGGAACATGTTTGGCCTTAATGTGCGCATCATGTGGGGTGGATGCAACTTCGGGGACCTGCAGCTGGCAATAGGGATGGAAGCAGTAAGCCAAGAGGAACAATGGAAAGACACACAGGCTTTTGTGGCAAAAACAGCACACTACTACTACCACCACACACTGGCCCCCAGCCACACTATCACTCATCACAGGCGCATGGGCAAGGCCCAGAAAACAATGAACTCAAGCAGACTTATATCCCTCTATGGCCAGACATAGGATGCCTGTTAAACAACACAGCTTTAATGCAAAAAAGAAAATCTGCGTTTATTAACACACATCCAAAAAATTAAGTACACCCCAAAAAACACATTTTGAAATTCAATCCAATGCCATCCATGCCCTAAATGATGTTTATATTCAACAGAAAACATAGAAACAGTTGCTTCAAATACCCCTGATAAGTACCTCTGGGAGTATGGGCCTACTGGCAGAGTAGGCCACAAGTTTGTAGGCCTATGGCAAAAGCACAGTGGATGGTCAAACAAAATGGCTGCCAACACCTGGCCTGGCCACACCTGGCCTGGCCACTCATAACAACATGAAAAGAAAGAAAAGACAGACAATGCAGGTCTATGGCAAAAGCACAATGTTCGGTTTCACAAAATGGCCGTCACCCACATGGTCAGATCACCCGCAATAACAAGAAAGTACATACAAAGGACAGGAACAGGAAGTTGGAGTCTCTGGGGAACTTCCTTGCTCTTTTTTTAAAAATAAAATATTAGAAAAATGACTCCATGCTCCAAAACTACAACCAAATGACAAGCTGAGGAGTTTTTTTTAGCAAAATGAACAAAATCATCATTTTCGAGAAGGTTTTATGCAGCTAATTTGGCGTGTTAGGCATCGTGAACTGTACAAAAAGTCATTATCGGGTGCGTGAATACACAGATTGAGCGCGTGAAGCAGACAAAAACTGTAAGTTCGCGTTGTTGCGCTGGGCAGAGTTACCAAAACTACGCGAGCTGAACTCCTAGGGTTACCTACTGGCAGAAAAGACCAATTTATTTAACACACATCCAAAAACTGAAATTCCACCCCAAAAACCACAATTTGAAATTCAATCCAAAGCCATCCATGCCATACATGATGTTAAAATTCAACAGACAACACAAAAACAGTTGTTTAACTTTCATGCACCCATGATGACTGATGATGAGTAGTACCTCTGGGACTACTGGCAGAGTAGAACACAAGCTTGGAGGCCAGGTCACCCACAATAACAAGAAAGTACATACAATGAACTCAAGCAGGCCTATATCACTATATGAACTCCTAGGGTTACCTATTGGCTGAAAAGCCCTTATTTAATTAACACATACCCCAAAACTGAAATTCCACTCCAAAAACAACATTTTGCAATTCAATCCAATGCCATCCATGATGTTAAAAACTTGAAATTCAACAGACACCACAGAAATATGGTTGGACCCATGAGTACCTCTGGGCCTACTGGCTGAAATTTCAAAGAAATACAACTTGGCCCCTACTGAAAGTACAAGCCACCCACAACAATCATTTTTAAAAACGATGAAAAGCCCAGAAAACTGTAGGTTAAAAAAAGCCCCAATCAAAAAAACATGTACACCAATTCTCCAACTTACTTGTAAAACAAAATCTCAAATCCAAAAGTCCTCAATAAATCCAATCCAATGATATGATGCAGCAGACATACACAAAAAGTGATCCTTCCAGCTCCAAATCCAAATGAAAGTGAACAGCACATGGACAAAGCCCTGGGAGGAGCCTGCTGGACAGTAACAGGAAGTTGGAGACTCAGGGGCACTTCCTTCCTCTTGAAAAAAAAGAGTAGAAAAAAAGGACTCTTTGCACAAAAGACTGCAGCCAAATCACAATCTGAGGAGTTTTTCTGAGCAAAATGATCATTTTCGAGAAGGTTTTATTGTGCTTGAGAGATATTCTTTGTCAGATTGTAGTTTCTGCATGTTCGGGAATGCGATCTTACCAACACTGCCGCAGGAGGAAGATAGCGCGTCCAAATGACGTGTTCCCATTCGCAAAGTCTCGCTGGATCATGCGGCCGGATTCCAAACCTCATAGCGCACGCGTACGGGAAAAAAAATCGAGTCAGCGAATGCAGAATCACGGTAAGTCGTTACCACACTCGTGAGAACGCATATTGAGCATGCGAGGAAGTAAAAACAATGACACTACGCTGTAGATTGCGCAGTATTCGTCAGAATCGCAAAGTTACCGAAACTTCGCAAGCTCCGCGAGTGGAGCGTACTTCACCGCCCAGGGTTACTCATGAACTCACCTTGCTGTCAACTACTAGCACTCTAGCTACCAAGTCACTGTCTGTGCACTTGCACAATGACTCTGGCATTGAGACAAGCAGTGGTACAATCAAATGTGCACAATGAATGCGGTTCCCCTAACCATTTGCAGACTACTGAGTCAGTGCTGCTAAAAATCCAGGTAACAGTCATGCTTGTCTGGAATCACACTGTGAGTCTGTGTCCACTCCTACAATCATCCTGAGAGAAGCATGTCCTTATCTAATCACTCTGCTGAAACATAAGCACTTATAAACATATACTGCTGTTAACTACCAGCACTATAGGTACCCCGTCACTGTCTATGCACTTGCAGAATGACTCTGGCATTCAGATACGCAGTGGTATAATCACATGTACAGCATGTATTTGGTCCCCTAACCCTTTGAAGACTACAGAGTCAGTGCTGCAAAAATCCAGTTAATAGTCATGCTTGTCTGGCATCACACTGTGAGTCTGTGTCCACTCCTACAATCATCCTGAGAGAAGCATGTCCTTATCTAATCACTCTGCTGAAACATAAGCTCTTATAAACTTATACTGCTGTCAACCACTAGCACAATAGGTACCCAGTCACTGTCTATGCACTTGCAGAATTACTCAGGCATTAAAATACGCAGTGGTACAATCACATGTGCACAATGTATGTGGTCCCCTAACCCTTTGCAGACTACAGAGTCAGTGCTGAAAAAATCCAGGTAATAGTCATACTTGTCTGGCATCACACTGTATTGTATTGTATTGTATTTTATCTATGCTTGTATAGCGCTACTGCCACCCTACGGGTATCCTGGCGCTTCAGATCTCATACACTTGGCCAACTGAAAGGTGAAGAGAAAGGATGGAGCATGGATCAGAGTTTTGGGAATAGCCTAGTTTTCAGGCTTTTTCTAAATTCAATTAGTGAAACACTCTGTCTGATCATTTGTGGCAGCTTGTTCCATAGCTGTGCCCCTACCACACTGAAAGCCCTCCCCCATCTGGGAACATTTACATTTCCCAACTGCCAACAAACCGGTACCCGAGGACCGTAACTGTCTCTGAGGGAGGTACCAGGAGAATCTTTCCTGTAATGGGACTGGGCCCATCTCATGTGAGGCTCTAAACACCTGGCAAAGTGACTTGAAAAGAACCCTTTCCCTGATTGGTAGCCAGTGAAGCTGCCTCAATGCGGAGGTGGAGGATGAATCACGTCGCAGACTCAGAACCAGTTTTGCCGCTGCAGACTGGACTCTTTGCAGCCCCTGAAAGATGTACTGTGGGGCTCCTAAATATAGGGAGTTACAATAGTCCAGTCTTTTCAACACTGTGCTGCTTACTACCAGAGCGTGCAAATCTCTTGGTAAGATGGGGAGTATTCGACATAGCAGGCGCAACAAGCCAAAGCAGACATTAGCTGTCTTAGTGGCCTGCGACTCCATCTGGAGGTTCTTGTCTATTAGGACCCCTAGATTCTCCACCGTGTTGGCCGGGATTAGTGGATCTTCCTCTGGAGTAAGTCTAAACTCCAACGGGGAGTTTGTGGACGGCCTTGCAGGAGAGCAGTAGAGCACCTCAGTTTTTCCGCCATTGAACTGCAAAGAGTTCCTCCGCAGCCAATCCACAGTCTGGCGCATACATTCTTGGAAGTGCTCCAAGGACACCGCCCGTTCTCCTTCCAGAGAGAATGCAACTGCGTATCATCCGCATAGTTGACCAAGTCAACCTAGAACGATTTGATGAAAGAAAACAATGGCTGCAGGTAGGCATTAAAGAGAATGGGGCTAATAGCGGAACCCTGGTGTACCCCATGGGTGACCGATGTCTTGCAGAAAGTAAAAGGTACCATGGAGACTGTCTGTGACTGTCTCAGACTGTCGGAGACTGTCTGTGACTGACTGTGAGTCTGTGTCCACTCCTACAATCATCCTGAGAGAAGCATGTCCTTATCGAATAACTCTGCTGAAACATAAGCGCTTATAAACTTATCCTTCTTTGAAGTAGTAGCACTCTAGGTACCAAGTCACTGTCTTTGCACTTGCAGAATGACTCTGGCATTGAGACAAGCAGTGGTACAATCAAATGTGCACAATGAATGTGGTCCTCTAACCCTTTGCAGAACGATGAGTCAGTGCTGCAAAAATCCAGGTAATAGTCATGCTTGTCCGGAATCACACTGTGAGTCTGTGTCCACTACTACAATCATCCTTAAAGAAGCATGTCCTTATCTAATCACTCTGCTGAAACATAAGCGCTTATAAACGTGTCCTGCAGTCAACTAGTAGCACTTTAGGTAGCCAGTCACTGTCTATGTACTTACAGATTTACTCAGGCATTGAGACAAGAAGTGGTACAATCAAATGTGCACAATGTATGCAGTCCCTTAACCATTTGCAGACTACTGAGTTCGAACTGCAAAAACCTAGGTAACAGTCATGCTTGTCTGGAATCACAGTGTGAGTCTGTGTCTACTCCTACGATTATCCTGAGAGAAGAACGTCCTTATCTAATCAGTCTGCAGACAGATTTGTGCTTATAAACGTATCCTGCTGTCAACTACTACCACAAAAGGTACCCAGTCACTGCCTATGCACTTGAAGAATGACTGAGGCATTGAGACAAGCAGTGGTACAATCAAATGTACACAATGTGTGGGGTCCCCCAACCCTTTGCAGACTACTGAGTCAGTCCTGCAAAAATCCAGGTAATACTCATGCTTGTCTGGAATCACACTGTGAGTCTGTGTCCACTCCTACAATCATCCTGAGAGAAGCATGTCCTTATCTAATCACTCTGCCTGCTAAAACATAAGAACTTATAAACTCACCTTGCAGCCAAGTACTAGCACTCTAAGAACCCAGTCACTGTCTATGCACTTGCACAATGACTCAGGCATTGAGACAAGCAGTGGTACAATCAAATGTGCACAATGTATGCGGTCCTGTGAGTCCCTACAGACTACTGAGTCAGTCCTGCAAAAATCCAGGTAACAGTCATGCTAGTTTGGAATCACACTGTTAGTCTGTGTGCAGTCCTATAATCATCCTGAGAGAAGCATGTCCTTATCTAATCAATCTGCTGAAACATAAGCGATTATAAACTTATCCTGCTGTCAACTAGCACTCTAGGTACCCAGCCACTGTCTATGTGCTTGTAGAAGTTCTCAGGCAATGAGATAAGCAGTGGTACAATCAAATGTGTACAATGTATGTGGTCCCATAACTCTTTACAGACTACTGAATCAGTCCTGCAAAAACGCAGGTAATATTCAGGCTTGTCTGGAATCACACTGTGAGTCTGTGTCCACTCCTACAATCATCCTGAGAGAAGCATGTCCTTATTGATAACTCTGCTGAAAGGTACGCGCTTATAAACTTATCCTGCTCTCAACTACTAGCACTCTAGTTACCCAGTCACTGTCTATGCACTTGCAGAATTACTCAGACATTGAGACAAGCAGTGGTACAACCAAATGTACACAATGTATGCGGTCCCCTATCCCTTTGCAGACTACTGAGTTATTCCTGCAAAAATCCAGGTAATAGTCATGCATGTCTGTAATCACACTGTGAGTCTGTGTCCACTCCTACAATCCTCCTGACAGAAGAATGGCCTTATCTAGTCACTCTACTGAAACATAAGTGCTCATAACTGTATCCTGCTGTCAACTTCTAGCACTCTAGGTTCCCAGTCACTGTCTATGCACTTTCAGAATGATTCAGGCATTGAGACAAGCAGTGGCACAATCAAATGTGCACAATGTATGCGGTCCCCTAACTCTTTGCAGACTACTTAGTCACTTCAGCAAAAATCCAGGTAATAGTCATGCTTCACTGGAATCAAAATTTTGAGTCTGTGTCCACTCCTACAATCATCCTGAGAGAAGCATATCCTTGTCTAATCTCTCTGCTGAAACATAAGCACGTATAAACGTATCCTGCTGTCAACTACTAGCACTGTCGATACCCAGCCACTGTTTATGCACTTGCAGAATGACTCAGGCATTGATACAAGCAGTTGTACAATCAAATGTGCTCAATGTATGTAGTCCTCTAACCCTTTGCAGACTACTGAGTCAGCCCTGCAAAAAAACAGATAATAATCATGCTTATCTGGAATCACACTGTGAGTCTGTGTCCACTCCTACAATCATCCTGACAGAAGCATGTCCTTATCTAATCACTCTACTGAAACATAATTGCTTATAAACATATCCTGCTGTCAACTACTAGCACTCTAGGTTCCCAGTAACTGGCTATGAACTTGCAGAATGACTCTGGCATGGAGACAAGCAGTGGTACTATCAACTGTGAACAATGTATGTAGTCCTCTAACCCTTTGCAGACTACTGAGTCAGTCCTGCAAAAATCCAGGTAATAGTCATGCTTGTCTGGAATCACACAGTGAGTCTCTGTCCACTCCTACAATCATCCTGACAGAAGCATGTCCTCATCTAATCACTCTACTGAAACATAAGCGCTCATAAACTTATCCTGCTGTCAACTACTAGCACTGTAGGTACCCAGTCACTGTCTATGCACTTGCAGAATGACTCAATGGCATTGAGACAAGCAGTGGTACTATCAACTGTGCACAATGTATGGGGTCCCCAAACCCTTTGCAGACTACTGAGTCAGTTCTGCAAAAATCCAGGTAATAGTCATGATTCACCAGAATCAAACTGTGACTCTGTGTCAACTCCTACAATCATCCTGAGAGAAGCATATCCTTATCTAATCTCTCTGCTGAAACATAAGCACGTATAAACGTATCCTGCTGTCAACTACTAGCACTGTCGATACCCAGCCACTGTTTATGCACTTGCAGAATGACTCAGGCATTGATACAAGCAGTTGTACAATCAAATGTGCTCAATGTATGTAGTCCTCTAACCCTTTGCAGACTACTGAGTCAGCCCTGCAAAAAAACAGATAATAATCATGCTTATCTGGAATCACACTGTGAGTCTGTGTCCACTCCTACAATCATCCTGACAGAAGCATGTCCTTATCTAATCACTCTACTGAAACATAATTGCTTATAAACATATCCTGCTGTCAACTACTAGCACTCTAGGTTCCCAGTAACTGGCTATGCACTTGCAGAATGACTCTGGCATGGAGACAAGCAGTGGTACTATCAACTGTGAACAATGTATGTAGTCCTCTAACCCTTTGCAGACTACTGAGTCAGTCCTGCAAAAATCCAGGTAATAGTCATGCTTGTCTGGAATCACACTGTGAGTCTCTGTCCACTCCTACAATCATCCTGACAGAAGCATGTCCTCATCTAATCACTCTACTGAAACATAAGCGCTCATAAACTTATCCTGCTGTCAACTACTAGCACTGTAGGTACCCAGTCACTGTCTATGCACTTGCAGAATGACTCAATGGCATTGAGACAAGCAGTGGTACTATCAACTGTGCACAATGTATGGGGTCCCCAAACCCTTTGCAGACTACTGAGTCAGTTCTGCAAAAATCCAGGTAATAGTCATGATTCACCAGAATCAAACTGTGACTCTGTGTCAACTCCTACAATCATCCTGAGATAAGCATGTCCTTATCTAATCACTTTGCTGAAAAATAAGCGTAGGAGAGTAGGGTCTGCTTCCTATGGTCACCCCCACTTTTTGCTGTGATTCACTGGTTTTTCAACTTTAGTGTGGCTGTGGGCCTGCTAATCAGACCCACAGCTTTTCTCTCTCTAAATTGATGCCATGTACATTAGGTACATACCTAATTGGGTATTGGTTCACCTTTTGTGAGCCCCTGTATAGTTTACCATAGGTACCCAGGGTATAGGTGCATCCAAGGCCTACCAGGGGCTGCAGCATGTATTATGCCACCCCTGGCTGGCCATCCAATCTGACACCACAGACTGATCACTCAGCTTGGGCAAGGTGGTGTAATCACCCCTTGCTTAGGTATAGTATAACTATATCTACCCTTATATATAGACACATATATACCTATAAGTAACTCCTATGGCAGGCCTTGACAATCCTGAAGGCAGAGTGCTTGATTTTATGTGAGAGGGTGCCCTAGCATGAGCTTAGCCCCTCTGCTGCTTTCTGAACCATCTCCTTATAGCTGTTCTATGATATAGCCATGCCATATACTCTTAAGTGCATTATAATCCACGCGGTTAATGCTAACTTTGGTTTGGCTTTATCAAAACATGTCATGTAAGGTGTCAAATACTTTGGAACACTACCCCCCACCAGTTCTGGCAGTGGGGGTAGTATTCCACCCTTCTAGAGGGAAAAGACATGTAGTTACTGCTTTACCCGGTTAAAGGTAAACAGAGCCTCAGCATCACAAAATGGATGGTGCTGCCACAGACAGGAGTCTGACCTCCTGCTGCTTGGGGAAACTCCGGCAAGGGAGGCCTGGACAGTAGGTTTCCTGTCGAGGGAGGTGCTAGCACCTTCCCAGACAGCGTGTAGTGTATTGGGGCAGGGTCGGTTCAATGAAAAGATGCTTTTCCAGACACTGCCTGGGGCACACAAGGTGCTCCATGCATAGCCCGGTTCAAACCTTTTGCTGAGGCACTCCAGGCCCGCTCTGGCGTGAAACTGGACAAAGGGAAAGGCGTGTAACCACTAAGCATGGGCGAGTTTTGCGAATTGGCAATTCGCAAATTTGTGGATTTGCAAATTGGCAATCCGCAAAATTTGCGAATTCGCGCGAATTTTTTTATTTTTGGGTGTTCGCGAGGCGCTTTGCGTGTTCGCGGGTGTTCGTGAGGCGCTTTGCAATTTCGCGGCGGGGGGTTTGCCTGCTTAATCACTGCCACCCTCTCGTTTTTTATGCCCATCTGCCATCTGTACCACTTGTTTCTGTGCCCTTCTGCCCTCTGCCCCACTCATTTTCTGTCCCCTTCTGCCCTCTGTCCCACTTTTGTGCCCTTCTGCCCTCAGCCCCACTTAAATTGGCGCTGGCAAGCTGCCAGCGCCATTCTAAAATAGCTAGAAATAGCTTCAACAGGAAGCACTAATAGATAAAGTAAAGCAGGTGCTCCAGTTGAAGGTCAAATTAAGTTACACAATCATTAATCCCCCCAAGTTTGGGGTGATTAATGATTGTGTAACTGAATTTAAGCAGCACCTGCTTTACTTTATCTATTAGAGCTTCCTGTTGAAGCTGACTTTTGTAACTATTTTAGAATTGCTCTGGTAGCTTGCCGGCGCCATTCTAAAAGAGTTACAAAAGTCAGCTTGAACTTTTGACCCAATCCGTTCCGTTCGCGGATTTTCGTTCGCGGATTTTGCGGGAAATTCACGAATCTTGCAGATTGCGAATTTACCGAAAATCCGCAAAATCTGCGAGAGGAACGGATTTTCCGCTCATGCTTAGTAACCACCCCCTTCTCAAGGTCCACTCATAGGAGGGACCTAGCAGGTAATACAGCCCTAAAATCAGTATAAACTAAAGATAGGAGCTGTGTCTAGAGACTTCAGATTAATCCTAGCAGAAACTTTGATATGAACTCTTGGACCTTCGACGTTCTATATCGACTAGAAGACTGAAGACATCTCCCTTTTGGTCAAGGAGTGCCCACCCTGTGCAAACAGACCATTAACTTGCCGGTTTGCTTTGTTGACGCTCCTGCCGGAACACGAAGACTCAGCTACTCAGGAACTGGACTTCCAGCTTTCTCCGACTCTGATCCACATCCACAGCAAAGCTGAAACCAGTGGCGGACACAGCAGATGTGGGACCGGACACCCTGGACATCCTGCACATTACTAACAGTGCAACTACAGAGGCACCCTCTAAGTTCTGCATTGGGGTTTGAGAAGCTCCAGTCCTGAATGCTTTTTTCACCAAAGCTCAGCCCTCCACACTCCACGAGTGCTGCGTGGGGCCTGCTCCTGCATTTCATCTTGACAAATCTTCCTGGTTGCTAGTCCGTTGGCTAGTGAGCCCTCCAAAGATGAACCTTTGAAACCAAACTGCTTTCCTGGTTGCTACAGGCTTGCTCCAGCTTCCCTCAAAAGGAGAAGCTCCCTAGACCTTGCTGGTTTGACTCGAAGCCCGTCTTCACTTCCTGCATGGATTGCGGTTACCAAGGCTTGTTGGGTCCAATCTGGATACCGACACTGCAGTCATCTAGATCCTTTGTGGGACAGCTCGAACCCAGCTCCTGCTTGTCATTGATACCTCCTGGTCCTCGTGGCTGCAGAGACAAGCTACGCATCTTCACCTGAAATCACTCTATATTGCCTGGTTCCTTCCTGGTTCCTTCCTGGTCACTGGCTAGTGACCCAGACTCTCTCCCCTCTGCTTTCAGGTTCTTCTCATCTCCGATCCACCCTTGGATCCACCCGGACACTTTTCCTCTGGCCGCCTGCAGCACTTCTTTGCAAATCTCCATAGAAAACATTGACGAAACCCGACACAAAAAGACACCTATGCACCCGGCTTCCCTGGGTGAGGTAACTTAATTACTCTGGTGCTCCTATGGGTGTTGACTCATGAAGTATCCTAGTTTAAAGGGGTTTTACCGTAGTCCATCCGAAAGTGTCTTAAAACTGCAACTTTGTAACTTCTACGTTCTCCATTGTAAGTCAATGGTAACTCGTGACTGTGTTTAGACACTGCAAGAGTCTCCCGTGTGTCTCCTACTTCCTAACCTTTGGTTGTCTAGTGTAGCCCTAGCGATTCCCTAGGCCTATTCCCTATTCCTGAAGTGGTTTGTGAGGCCCCTAGGGCAGAACTGTAATTGTGCAATTTATAGTATGCTTAATGAGTAACTTGTGATGTATTTTGATCTCTGACCTCATAAAGAGTTCAGAGGGGTTGTGTTAGAAATAAATACATATATATTTGATATATACCTTGTGTGGTGTCCTGTCATTTGGTACTCAAGGGATTATAATTGGTAAATAAAACTTGCTTCACATGCTCTCTGAGGTTTTAGCCTAAGACTGCTGGTCCATGCTACCACTAGGATAGGTTGTCTATAAGGTTGACTTTACAACCACCATCAATAAGGGTCGTTTAGACTGGTGCAAGGCGCCCACTAGAATAGTGGACATCATATGCCAGGCTAACTTCTCACAATAAGCGCTTATAAAATTAGTATGCTGTCAACTACTAGCACTCTAGGTACCCATTCAGTGTCTATGCACTTGCAGAATGACTCAAGCATTAAGACAAGCAGTGGTACAATCAAATGTGCACAATGTATGCATTGCCCTAACCCTTAGCAGACTCCTGGGTCAGTGCTGCAAAAATCCAGATAATAGACATGCTTGTCTGGAATCACACTGTGAGTCTGTGTCCATTCCTACAATCATCATGAGAGAAGCATGTCCCTATCTAAATACTCTGCTGAAACATAAGCACTTATAAACTTATCCTGTTGTCAACTAGTAGCAATCTAGATACCCCGTCACTGTCTATGCACTTGCAGAATGACTCAGGCATTGGGAAAATCAAATGTGCACAATGTATGCAGTCCTCTAACCCTTTCCAGATAACTAATTCAGTCCTGTAAAAATCCAAGTAACAAGTATGCTTGTCTGGAACCACACTTTGAGTCTGAGTCCACTCCTACAATCATTCTGAGAGAAGCATGTCCCTATCCAATCACTCTGCTGAAAGGTTCACACTTATAAACTTATCCTGCTCTCAACTACTAGCACACTAGTTACCCAGTCACTGTCTATGCACTTGCAGAATTACTCAGACATTGAGACCAGCAGTGGTACAATCAAATGTGCACAATGTATTCGGTCCCCTAACCCTTTGCAGACTACTGAGTCAGTTCTGCAAAAATGCAGGTAGTAGTCATGCTTGTGTGGAGTTACAGTGTGAGTGTGTGTACACTCCTACAATCATCCTAAGAGAAGCATGTCCTTACCTAATCACTCTAATGAAACATAAGTGCTTAAAAACGTATCCTGCTGTCAACTACTAGTACTCTAGGTTCCCAGTAACTGTCTATGCACTTGCAGAATGACTCCGGCATTGAGACAAGCAGTGGTAAAATCAAATTTTCACAATGTATGTGGTCCCCTAACCCACTGCAGACTACTGAGTCAGTTCTACAAAAATCCAGGTAATAGTCATGCTTCACTGGAATCAAATTGTGACTGTGTCCATTCCTACAATCATCCTGAGAAATGCATGTCCTTATCTAATCACTCTGCTGAAACATAAGTGCTTCTAAACTTGACCTGCTCTCCACTGCTGGCACTCTAGGTACCAAGCCACTGTCTATGCACTTGTAGATTGACTCAGGCATTGAGACAAGCAGTGATTCTATCAAATGTGCACATTGTATACTTTCTCCTAACCCTTAGCAGACTACTGTGTCAATGCTTCAAAAATCCAGGTAATAGACATGCTTGTCTGGAATCACACTGTTAGTCTGTGTACATTCCTAGAATCATCCTGAGAGAAGCATGTCCCTATCTAATTACTCTGTTGAAACATAAGCACTTATACACGTATCCTGCTGTCAACTAGTAGCACTTTAGATACCCCATCACTGTCTTTGCACTTGTAGAATGACTCAGGCATTGGGACAATCAAATGAGCACAATGTATGCAGTCCTCTAATCTTTTACAGACTACTGAGTGAGTCCTGCAAAAATCCAGGTAACAATCAACCTTGATTGGAATCACACTGTGAGTCTGTGTTCACTCCTACATTCATCCTGAGAGAAGCATGTCCTTATCGAATCACTCTGCTGAAAGGTACGCACTACTCTAGTTACCCAGTCACTGTCTATGCACTTGCAGAATTACTCAGACATTGAGACAAGCAGTGCTACAATCAAATGTGCACAATGTATGCGGTCCCCTAACCCTTTGCAGACTTCTGAGTCAGTCCTGCAAAAATCCAGGTAATAGTCATGCTTGTCTGGAATCACACTGTGAGTCTGTGTCCTCTCCTACAATTATCCTGACAGAAGCATATCCTTATCTTATCACCCGACTGAAACATAAGTGCTTATAAATGTATCCTGCTGTCAACTACTAGCAACCTAGGATCCCAGTCACTGTCTATGCACTTGCAGAATGATTCAGGCATTGAGACAAGCAGTGATACAATCAAATGTGCACAATGTATGCGTTCCCCTAACTCTTTCAAGACTACTGAATCAGTTCTGCAAAAATCCAGGTAATCATCATGCTTTTCTGGAATCACACTGTGAGTCTGAGTCCTCTCCTACAACCATCCTGACAGAAGCATGTCCTTATCAAATCACTCTGCGGAAACTTATGCACTTACAAACGTATCCTGCAGTCAAGTACTAGCACTCTAGGTACCAAGTCACTGTCTATGTACTTGCAGAATGACTCAGGCATTGAGACAAGCAGTGGTACAAATTAGTCTGCACAATGTATGCAGTCCCCAAACCGTTTTCAGAATAGGGAGTCAGTACTGCAAATATCCAGGTATAAGTCATGCTTGTCTGGAATCACACTGCGAGTCTGTGTCAACTCCTACAATTATCCTGACAGAAGCATGTCCTTATCTAATCACTCTACTGAAACATAAGTGCTTATAAATGTATCCTGCTGTCAACTACTAGCAAACTAGGATCCCAGTCACTGTCTATGCACTTGCAGAATGATTCAGGCATTGAGACAAGCAGTGGTACAATCAAATGTGCACAATGTATGCGTCCCCTAACTCTTTCAAGACTACTGAATCAGTTCTACAAAAATCCAGGTAATAGTCATGCTTCACTGGAATGAAATTGTGAGTCTGGATTTTAAACGCTGCCTACCTGCCGGTCGACTGAGGACTGGACTGCTGCCTTTGCCTGGGTGTTACCCCTGAAAACGCCACACCTCGCAGGACCCGCTTCGCGGGTCCCGCTCCGCGGCTCCCTCTGAGAGCTGGAACTGAGAAGGAGGGGCAGAGACTTCGTGCAATATTGAATTGGGCTGAGTGGTTGGAGGAGCAGGGCTGCGAGCGGTGTGGTCGGGGACTCCATCTCCCAGGAGCCCCTGACAGCCTGACCTGAAACACCTGGGCCGCTCTCCCTGCTTGCCCCGCCCCCCATTTTCGCCATCAAAACCTGACGCTTTCAAGCACTTCCTGGGATTTTAAACGCTGCCTACCTGCCGGTCGACTGGGGACTGGACTGCTGCCTTTGCCCGGGTGTTACCCCCGAAAATGCCACACCTCGCCAGACCCGCTACACGGGTCCCGCTTCGCGGCTCCCTCTGAGAGCTGGAACTGAGAAGGAGGGGCAGAGACTTCGTGCAATATTGAATTGGGCTGAGTGGTTGGAGGAGCAGGGCTGCGAGCGGTGTGGTCAGGGACTCCATCTCCCAGGTGCCCCTGACAGCCTGACCTGAAACACCTGGGCCGCTCTCCCTGCTTGCCCCGCCCACAATTTTCGCCATAAAAACCTGACGCTTTCAAGCGCTTCCTGGGATTTTAAATGCTGCCTACCTGCCGGTCGACTGAGGACTGGACTCGGAAAGCACTTATAAACTTATCCTGCTGTCAACTACTAGCATTCTAGGTACCCAGTCACTGTCTGTGCACTTGCAGAATGACTCAGGCATTGAGACATGCAGTGGTACAATCAAATGTGCAAAATGTATGCTGAATGATACAAGCATTGAGACAAGTAGTGGTACACTCAAATTTGCACAATTAATGTGGTCCCCTAACCCTTTGCAGAATATGGAGTCAGCCCTGCTAAAATCCAGGTAATAGTCATGCTTGTCTGGAATCATGCTGTGAGTCTGTGTCCACTCCTACAATCATCCTAACAGAAGCATGTCCTTAACTAATCATTCTACTGAAACGTAGGTGCATATAAACTGCCAACTACTAGTACTCAGGGTACCCAGTTACTGTTTATGCACTTGCAGAATGACTCCGGCATTGAGACAAGCAGTGGTACAATCAAATGTGCACAATGTAGGCGGTCCCCTAACCCATTGCAGACTACTGAGTCAGTTCTGCAAAAATCCAGATAATAGTAATGCTTCACTGGAATCAAATTGTGACTCTGTGTCCACTCCTACAATCATCCTGAGAGAAGCATATCCTTCTATAATCACTCTGCTGAAACATATGCGCTTATAAACTTATCCTGCTCTCCACTACTAGCACTCTTTGTACCAAGTCACTTTCTATGCACTTGTAGATTGACTCAGGCACTGAGACAAGCAGTGGTACAATCAAATGTACACAATGTATGTGGTCCCCTAACCCATTGCAGACTACTGAGTCAGTTCTGCAAAAATCCAGATAATAGTAATGCTTCACTGGAATCAAATTGTGACTCTGTGTTCACTCCTAAAATCATCCTGAGAGAAGCATATCCTTCTATAATCACTCTGCTGAAACATATGCGCTTAAAAACTTATCCTGCTCTCCACTACTAGCACTCTTTGTACCAAGTCACTTTCTATGCACTAGTAGATTGACTTAGGCACTGAGACAAGCAGTGGTACAATCAAATGTGCACAATGTATGTGGTCCCCTATTTGCAGACTACTGAGTCAGTTCTGCAAAATTCAGGTAATAGTAATGCTTGTGTGGAGTCGCAGAATGAGTCTGTGTACACTCTACAATCATCCTAAGAGAAGCATTTCCTTATCTAATCACTCTGCTGAAACATAATCGCTTATAAACTTATCCTGCAGTCAACTACTAGCAATCTGGGTACCCAGTCACTGTCTATGCACTTGCGGAATGAATCAGGCATTGAGACAAGCAGTGGGACAATCAAATGTGCACAATGTAGGCGGTCCCCTAACACTTTGCAGAATTCAGAGTCAGTCCTACAAAAACCCAGGTAATAGTCATGCTTGGCTGCAATCACACTGTGAGTCTGAGTCCACTCCTACCATCATCCTGACAGAAGCAGGTCCTTATCTAATCACTCTACTGAAACATAAGCGCTCATAAACGTATCCTGCTGTCAACTACTAGCATGCTAGGTACCCAGTCACTGTCTATGCACTTGCAGAATGACTCAGGCATTGAGACTAGCAGTGGTACTATCAACTGTGCACAATGTATGCGGTCCTCTAACCCTTTGCAGACTACTGAGTCTGTTCTTCAAAAATCCAGGCAATAGTCATGCTTCACTGGAATCAAACTGTGACTCTGTGTTCATTCCTACAATCATCCTGAGAGAAGCATGTCCTTATTTAATCACTCTGCTGAAACATAAGCGCTCATAAACTTATCCTGCTGTCAACAACTGACACCCTAGGTGCCCAGTCACTGTCTATGCACTTGCAGAATGAATCAGGCATTGAGACAAGCAGTGGTACAATCAAATGTGCACAATGTATGCAGTCCACTAACCCTTTTTAGACTACTGAGTGAGTCCTGCAAAAAATCCAGGTAATAGTCTTGCTTGTCTGGAATCACACTGTGAGTCTCTGTCCACTCTTACAATCATCCTGAGAGAAGCATGTCCTTATCTAATCACTCTACTGAAACATCGGTGCATATAAATTTATCCTGCTGTCAACTACTAACACTCAGGGTACCCAGTCACTGTCTATGCACTTGCAGAATGACTCCGGCATTGAGAAACCCCGTGGTACAATCAAATATGCACGATGTATGTGGTCCCCTAACTCTTTGCAGACTACTGAGTCAGTTCTGCAAAAATCCAGGTAACAGTAATGCTTCACTGGAATAAAATTGTGACTCTGTGTCCACTCCTACAATGATGCTGAGAGATGCATGCCCTTATCTAATCACTCTGCTGAAACATATGCGCTTATAAACTTATCCTGCTCTCCACTACTAGCACTCTATGTACCAAGTCCCTTTCTCTGCACTTGCAGATTGACTCAGGCATTGAGACAAGCAGTGGTACAATCAAATGTGCACAATGTAGGTGGTCCCCTAACACTTTGCAGAATTTACAGTCAGTCCTACAAAAACCCAGGGAATAGTCATGCTTGGCTGCAATGACACTGGAAGTCTGAGTCCACTCCTACCATCATCCTGACAGAAGCGTGTCCTTATCTAATCACTCTACTGAAACATATGCGCTCATAAACGTATCCTGCTGTCAACTACTAGCATGCTAGGTACCCAGTCACTGTCTATGCACTTACAGAATGACTCAGGCATTGAGACTAGCAGTGGTACTATCAACTGTGCACAATGTATGCGGTCCCCTAACCCTTTGCAGACTACTGAGTTTGTTCTTCAAAAATCCAGGTAATAGTCATGTTTGTCTGGAATCATACTGTGACTCTGTGTTCATTCCTTCAATACTCCTGAGAGTAGCAGGTCCTTATTTAATCACTCTACTGAAACATAAGCGCTTATAAGCGGTCCCCTAAACATTTACAGACTACTGAGTCAGTTCTGCAAAAATCCAGGTATTGTCATGCTTCACTGGAATCAAATTGTGAGTCTGTGTCCACTCCTACAATCATCCTGAGAGAAGCATATCCTTATATAATCACTCTGCTGAAACATAGACACACATAAACTTATCCTGCTGTCAACAACTAGCACTCTAGGTACCCATTCACTGTCTATGCACTTGCAGAATGACTCAGTCATTGAGACAAGCAGTTGTACAATAAAATGTGCACAATGTATGCGGTCCCCTAACCCTTTACAGACTAATGAGTCAGTCCTGCAAAAACTCCAGGTAATAGTCATGCTTGGAATCACACTGTTAGTCTCTGTCCACTCTTACAATCATCCTGAGAGAAGCATGTCCTTATCTAATCACTCTACTGAAACATAGGTGCATATAAACTTATCCTGCTGTCAACTACTAGCACTCAGGGTACCCAGTCACTGTCTATGCACTTGCAGAATGACTAAGGCATTGATACAATCAGTGGTACAAGCAAATGTGCACATTGTATGCTGTCTTCTAACCCTTTGCAGAGTATTGAGTCAGTTCTGCAAAAATCCAGGTAATAGTCATGCTACACTGTAATCACACTGTAAGTCTGTGTCCATTCCTACAATCATCATGACAGAAGCATGTCCTTACCTAATCACTCTGCTGAAACATAAGCGCTTATAAATGTATCCTGCTGTAATTTACTAGCACTCTAGGTTCCCAGTCACTGTCTATGCACTTGCAGAATGATTCAGGCATTGAGACAAGCAGTGGTACAATCAAATGTGCACAATGTATGCGGACAATCATTCTGAGAGAAGCATATCCTTATATAATCACTCTGCTGAAACATAGGCGCTTATAAACTTATCCTGCTGTCAACTACTAGCACTCTAGGTTCCCAGTCACTGTCTATGCACTTGCAGAATGACTCAGGCATTGAGACAAGCAGTTGTACAATCGAATGTGCACAATGTATGCAGTCCTCTAACCCATTGCAGACTACTGAGTCAGTCCTGCACAAAAAACAGGCAATAATCTTGCTTGTCTGGATTCACACTCTGAGTCTGTGTCCACTCCTACAATTATCCTGACAGAAGCATGTCCTTATCTAATCACTCTACTGAAACATAAGTGCTTATAAATGTATCCTGCTGTCAACTACTAGCAACCTCAGATCCCAGTCACTGTCTATGCACTTGCAGAATGATTCAGGCATTGAGACAAACAGTGGTACAATCAAATGTGCACAATGTATGCATTCCCCTAACCCTTTCAAGACTACTGAATCAGTTCTGCAAAAAAACAGGTAATAGTCATGCTTCACTTGAATCAAATTGTGAGCCTGTGTTTACTCCTACAATCATCCTGAGAGAAGCATATCCTTATCTAATCACTCTGATGAAACGAAAGCAGTTATAAACTTATCCTGCTGTCAACTACTAGCACTCTAGGTACCCAGTCACTGTCTGTGCACTTGCCGAATAACTCAGGCCTTGAGACATGCAGTGGTACAATCAAATGTGCCCTATGTATGCAGTCCTCGAACGCTTTGCAGACTAATGAGTCAGTCCTGCAAAAAAAAAGGTAATAATCATGCTTGTCTGGAATCACACTGTGAGTCTGTGTCCACTCCTACAATCATCCTGACAGTAGCATGTCCTTATCAAATTACTCTGCTGAAACATGAGCGCTTATAAAGTTATCCTACAGAAAACTACTAGCACTCTAGGAACCCAGTCAATGTCTGTGCACCTGCAGAATGATTCAAGCATTGAGACAAGTAGTGGTACACTCAAAATTGAACAATGAATGCGGTCCCCTAACACTTTGCAGAATAAGGAGTCAGTCCTGCAAAAATCCAGGTAATAGTCATGCTTGTCTAGAATCACACTGTGAGTCTGTGTCCACTCCTACAATCATCCTGACAGAAGCATGTCCTTAACTAATCACTCTACTGAAACATAAATGCATATAAACTTATCCTGCTGTCAACTACTAGCACTCTAGGTTCCCAGTAACTGTCTATGCACTTGCAGAATGACTCCAGCATTGAGACAAGCAGTGGTACAATCAAATGTGCACATTGTATGCGGTAACCTAACCCATTGCAGACTACTGAGTCAGTTCTGCAAAAATCCAGGTAACAGTACTGCTTCACTGTAATCAAATTGTGACTCTGTGTCCACTCCTACAATCATCCTGAGAGAAGCATATCCTTATATAATCACTTTGCTGAAACATAGGCGCTTATAAACTTATCCTGCTGTCAACTACTAGCACTCTAGATACCCAGTCACTGTCTATGCACTTGCAGAATGACTCAGGCATTGAGAGAAGCAGTTGTACAATTGAATGTGCACAATGTATGCAGTCCTCTAACCCATTGCAGACTACTGAGTCAGTCCTGCAAAAAAAGAGGTAATAATCATGCTTGTCTGGAATCACACTGTGAGTCTGTGTCCTCTCCTACAATCATCCTCCCAGAAGCATGTCCTTATCTAATACCTCTGCTGAAACATAAGCGCATATAAACTAATCCTGCAGACAAGTACTACCACTCTAGGTACCCAGTCACTGTCTAAGCACTTGCAGAATGATTCAAGCATTGAGACAAACATTGGTACACTACAATTTGCAGAATCTATGCAGTCCCCTAACCCTTTGCAGAATATGGAGTCAGTCCTGCAAAAATCCAGGTAATCATCATGCTTGTCTGGAATCACACTGTGAGTCTGTGTCCACTCCTACAATCATCCTGACAGAAGCATGTCCTTATCTAATCACTCTGCTGAAACATAAGCGCTTATAAACTTATCCTGCTGTCAACTACTAGCACTCTAGGTACCCAGTCACTGTCTGTGCACTTGCAGAATAACTCAGGCCTTGAGACATGCAGTGGTACAATCAAATGTGCCCTATGTATACAGTCCTTGAACGCTTTGCAGACTAATGAGTCAGTCCTGCAAAAAAAACAGGTAATAATCATGCTTGTCTGGAATCACACTGTGAGTCTGTGTCCACTCCTACAATCATCCTGACAGTAGCATGTCCTTATCAAATTACTCTGCTGAAACATGAGCACTTATAAAGTTATCCTACAGAAAACTACTAGCACTCTAGGATCCCAGTCAATGTCTATGCACCTGCAGAATGATTCAAGCATTGAGACAAGTAGTGGTACACTCAAATTTGCACAATGAATGCGGTCCCCTAACACTTTGCAGAATAAGGAGTCAGTCCTGCAAAAATCCAGGTAATAGTCATGCTTGTCTGGAATCACACTGTGAGTCTGTGTCCACTCCTACAATCATCCTGACAGAAGCATGTCCTTAACTAATCACTCTACTGAAACATAAATGCATATAAACTTATCCTGCTGTCAACTACTAGCACTCTAGGTTCCCAGTAACTGTCTATGCACTTGCAGAATGACTCCGGCATTGAGACAAGCAGTGGTACAATCAAATGTGCACATTGTATGCGGTAACCTAACCCATTGCAGACTACTGAGTCAGTTCTGCAAAAATCCAGGTAATAGTAATGCTTCACTGTAATCAAATTGTGACTCTGTGTCCACTCCTACAATCATCCTGAGAGAAGCATATCCTTATATAATCACTTTGCTGAAACATAGGCGCTCATAATCTTATCCTGCTGTCAACTACTAGCACTCTAGATACCCAGTCACTGCCTATGCACTTGCAGAATGACTCACGCATTGAGAGAAGCAGTGGTACAATCAAATGTGCACAATGTATGCGGTCCACTAACCCTTTGCAGACTCCTGAGTCAGTTCTGCAAAAAAACAGGTAATAGTTATGCTTCACTGGAATCAAATTGTGACTCTGTGTCCACTCCTACAATCATCCTGACAGAAGCATGTCCTTATCTAATCACTCTGCTGAAACAGAAGCACTTATAAACTTATCCTGCAGTCAACTACTAGCACTCTAGGTACCCAGTCACTGTTTATGCACTTGTAGAATGACTCAGGCATTGAGACAAGCAGGGGTACAATCAAATGTGCACAATGTATGCGGTCCCCTAAATCTTTGCAGACTACTAAATCAGTTCTGCAAAAAAACAGGTAGTAGTCATGCTTGTCTGGAATCACACTGTGAGTGTGTGTCACCTCCTAGAATCATCCTGACAGAAGCATGTCCTTATCTATTCACTCTGCTGAAACAAAAGCACTTAAAAAGTCTTTGTGCTGTTAAGAACCAGTACTCTAGGTACTCATTCACTGTCTATGCATTTGTATAACACTTATTCATTCCAACAATTTTTCAATTAGTACCTGTGTACTTCAGTAAATTAATTGTGGTTTCAAAAGGAAGTGTTGTAATTGGATTTTATGTAGAATGTGTTTGTTCAGTAATAGAATTGTATATTTTATAGATTTATTTAAATAATATTAAATATATTTATTTTTTACAGATATTGTTAATCATCATTCAAATAAACTTAAAATGGCTAGAAAAACAGAAAAGATGAAACCACAGAAAAAGGACAATAGTATTATTTGAAGCAAACTCAACAGCAAAAATTGGATGAACAACAACATGTGGGGAAAAAGAAAAATTCAAAGCCTAGAAACAGTCTGCACATTGTGGAAAGTGCAAAGAGTGCCTCAACAACAAAAAAATAGGAAGAAAAGAAACATAATTAATGAGGCATCACATTCAAAAGACAAAATGTACGGTAAAAGGAAGAAGAGTCAGTATGAAGAAAGAAAATGTTTTACAATAGAGTTGTCTTTAATTTGTTGAAAGATGTGAAGAAATACAAAAGAAGCATTTTATAAAAAGAAGAAAGAAATTGAAACTGGTTTAGAAGGCTCTTGAATCAAAAAGGAAATTATTCATTTTAATTTTAAATAGAATTCGATCACTAGTCAAGCCAATATACTTTTTACGAGAGTATAGTAAAAAAAAAGTGTTAAACAAAAGATTAAGATGTTGCAAGGGCTAGATTTTACAGAGTGGGCAAAAATACTGGTTTGCAAGGTCATTCTCTGGCTTGTTTTTCTAGAAAAGTATGTCAAAGTTTTTTTCATGATTTTAGATTGTTAGCAGTACATCATTCTCAAATGCGGAAGTTAGTCAGAAGATTGTATTGCGCAAAAAGTCCAGCAATAATTTTAAATGAGTTAAACAGTGCTCTTTTGTGTGGGTCAGTATCAGATGTAAAAAAGGTTTGTGATGATATAGAGTTTTGTTACTTTGGTCCTGAAAAAGAGAGTGGAGAAAGTGAGACATTAATAGAAGTAGATGTTGAAGAAAATGTGGAACATCCTACTACAGAAAAGTTTGAAGAACAAATTACAAAGTTTAAGGTGATTTCATGTGAAAGGCCAAATTGTTCTTGTATTTTTTGCCGATTAACTCCCTATAGAAATCAGACTAGGACTGTTGATCTATATTTAAAAAGTGAAAGAGAAAATAATGATAAGTGGAAGGAGTTTTCAACTTATTTGTTGGTAGAGGATTGCTTTGATTTGGGTTCTGATCAGGGTATTTGTAAATATTGTTCTAACAAATTAGATGATAATAAAATGCCTGCTAGAAATGTCCATAATAATCTAGAGTTGGTAACAATTCTTCCAGAACTGATAGATTTAAACACGTATGAGTCTATTCTGATATAATGATATAATTATATGATGATATAATGATATAATGAGTGCACCCATTTCAAGCTATTGTTCATATGGAGCCTAAAATAGGTAAATTGCCTCCTACAGATTTACTGAGAGGATTACAAGGAAGAGTGATATATTTAACTCTAGACTTAAAGAAAAATATTGAAACTATTGGTGTAGAGAATGTAGAAAGTGAACCACTAGTTATTCTAGTTAATGGTGTTCCTACTAAGAGTAAGAAAATCTGGCAGGAATTAGTGGATGTCGGGAAAGTGAAAAAGGCAACATTATATCTTCCCAAAACAAAATGATTTCTACAAAAATGTATTTTTGGAAGAAGAAGAAATACTTTTAGGAGGTTATAGTGAAACGTCAAGGGGTCAAACTGAAAAAGTGGGCATGTCCAAAAGTGAAGACATTTATGAACATTATAGTGTACATCCACTTCATTTAAAAGAAGTGATGGGGAATACTATTGAATTATTCCTAATGAAGAAAGCAAAGGGGACTCCCATGAGTGTATGGGAAAAATGTTTAGAAGCTCGTGGTTTTCCGCAGGTGTTCCCAACTGGAAAAGGTGGTCGATATGACGATCGGTCAGTGCAGATTTCTGCATCAGCATATCGGACAACAAGATTGTATGCAGAAGATCCAAGATTTCGACATTGTATCCCATATATATTTGATCTTTTGTTTGAGAGTGATTTGTCTGGACTTTCATATGCAGTCAACCATACATTAAAAACAGGAGTACATCCTCAAAATGTTTCTGCAAAGGATTTTATGGATAAAGTGCATCAGAGAGACGATCATTTAGAATCTCAACTGATTAATTTGATGGCATGTCAGCATGGTACTAATGAGTATTGGTATCATCGTCATGGAGAACTTAAATGCATGCTAAGGAACATATGCTCTTATGGATCAAGGATGCACCCAAATTTGGAACTGATTCAGATGAAACAGTTTTCTCTTTTATTGAAGATTATGGTACATGTGCTATACCAAAAAGAATAGAAGAAAACACCTTAAGGCAACAAGTGTTACGATTCCAAAGTCATTGATGTGGCAAATACTGTCGACGGAAGTAGTTCAAGGGAAAGTTTTATACCAAATGTCGTTTTGGATTTCCACGTCCAGTAATATCCAAAGGAAAAATAAACAGTTTTATGTCAGCTGTGAAACATACCATCACTAGAAAATCTTCCAAAAATACAAACCATTTGAAAAGAAGTGAAGAATCAAAGTATGTCAATAATTGTAATCCAGTTATTCTCTAAATGTGGAATGCTAATATTGATATTAAGCATGGGCGTAAAATCCGTTTCGCGGGCCAATTTGTGGATTATTGACGATTTCGTGATTCGCGAATCGCGCGGATTTACTCAATAATCCGCAAATTCGCAAGATGCAAATTATTTTGCTTGGTCGCGCTTGAAAAATACAATATCGCGCGCGCGGCGTTGACTCTGAGCCTGCCATGTTGTTTTTCTCCCGGTTTTGCGTGTGCTGCGCCATTTTTGATCTTGCTGCGTGATCGCGCGAGAGTTTTTCGAACGCAATTACATGATTGCTGCTTGCCATCTTGCATGGCGAGAGTTTGACAACGCCAGTACGTCATAAAGACCCGCGACGGCGCGCAGCTGACTTCCGGCGGGAGGTTTGAACAGCCCGCGTTCCCGAAATTGCAAAAATTGCAATTCTGCAAAAGAAATCCACGGCAGGAAGCATAAACCTTGTGAAAATGATGATTTTGATGAGAATAACTCCTCAGATTGACATTTGGCTGCACTTTTTGGTGCAGGAGTCCATTTTTTGGGGGGGGGGAGGAAGGAAGTGCCCCAGAGCCTCCAACTTCCTGTTCCTGTCCAGCAGGCTCCTCCCAGTGCTTTGTCCATGTTCTGATCACTTTTCATTTGACTGTTGAGCTGGAAGGATTACTTTTTCTGGCTGATGGTGGATATTTGTATTTGAGGACTTTGGAGTTTGGATCACTTATGGACTTGAGATTTTACAAGTAAGTTGATGTTTGTTTGGGGCATTGCAGTTGAGGCAACTCCAGTTCTAAAACGTATTTCACAACTTTAAGAAAATATATATTGTGGTGGGTAGCTAGCCACAGTATCCAGTAGGCCCAGGGTTAGTCATGGGTGCATGATACAACTGTTTCTGTGATTTTTTTTAAAGTTAATTCTCATTTATCTCATGAAATTTTAGCTTACTGTTATATGTTGTTTTTGTTTTAATTTTGGGGTGCCAGTAAAGCCTCACTAGCCAGTAGGCCCAGGGGTACTCAGTGGTGCATGGACCAAGTCTTTCTGTGGGGTGTCTTGAATGTAAACATAATTGAGGGCATTGATGGCATTGGATTGTGGTGATTTGTATGTGTTTTTCGATTTTTGGGGGTGCTGTTGGTGCCTGGCCATGTGGGTGGGGGGCATTTTGAGGGCTGGTACAGGCAGGGCCTGGCCATGTGGTGGGGGTCAAGGGGCCATTTTGAAGGCAGGCAGTGTGCTCAGGCCTGCACCCACTTTGCCTTGCTTTCAACCATTATGTCCAAGGACTACTCAGTGGTGCATGGGCCTAGTCTTTCTCTGGGGTGTCTTGAATTTAAACATCATTGAGAGCATGGATGGCATGGGATTGTGGTGATTTTTGAGTGTTTTTCAATTTTTGGGGGTGTTGTTGGGGCCTGGCCATGTGGGTGGGGGACATCGTGAGGCCTGGTACTGGCAGGGCCTGGCCATGTAGTGGGGGTCAAGGAGCCATTTTGAAGGCAGGCAGTGTGCTCAGGCCTGCACCCACTTTGCCTTGCTTTCAAACATTATGCCCAAGGGCTACTCAGTGGTGCATGGGCCTAGTCTTTCTCTGGGGTGTCTTGAATTTAAACATCATTGTGGGCATGGATGGCATGGGCTTGTGGGGATTTTTGAGTGTTTTTCGACTTTTTGGGGTGTATAACTGATGTTCCTCTGGCTTCCATTGCTTTTAGGTGCAAAAGAGAACCACCAGTGCCAGGAGGAAGTCCTGCAGCGGTGTGTGCAGCACAACATCACGTGTGGCCACAGACAAGACAACTCTGCAACTCGTGCAACTGCAGCCTGCTGTTCTGACATCTCAAGAAGATGGCCTCAAAGAAAGTTGGCTGTAGCGCCTCAGCCAAAAAAGTCGCCAGTGCCACTGCCAGTAAGAAGGAGCAGAAGAAGCAAGTGGCACCACCTACCAAGGAGACTGGTGTGCCCACCGACACCTTTTTTGGGGAAAAAAAACTACGCCTGCAGTAGCAGCGGTGTCCGCTGGGGGCCAATCTGGAAGCAGCACCTCCGCTTCATTGGGCTCACGCCAAGTTAGGTCCAAGACCACCATGAGTGCTGCTGTGGCATCTACTTTGGCTGTTGAATCACCATCGACCAGTGATCTTGGCTCATCACAAGAAAGTACCGTACAATCAACGCCGGGTGTAACTCAGCTGGCGAGTGTTCAACAACCACAGCCACAAACACAGGTGCAAGTAGTACAAGCGCAAGTACATGAGCAAGGAGAGGCTCAAGTACAGCCGCAAGGAGAGGCGCAAGTAGAGGCACAAGTACAGCCGCAAGGAGAGGCGCAAGTAGAGGCGCAAGTACAGCCGCAAGGAGAGCCGCAAGGAGAGGCGCATGGACAGGTGCATGTAGAGGTGCGACTAGAGGGTAATTGAGCGGTACAACTGCCTACAACGCTTGTTCCTCCAGAAGTAGGGGCTCATCAGGAAATTGCTATTCAAGAGGAGGTATCCGATGAAGCCACTCCTCCTGATGATGATTATCCATTGTCTTCCAGATCCCCAGCAAGAAAAAGGTCAAGGAGGGATACTAGAAGTTCTTCTTCAAGCCCCCTTCCTTCTGATGATGCTGATGTTGATTGGAACCCACCAATGCAGTCTGAGAGTGAGTCATCCCATGATGATCCGACAAAGGTAGCTCAGCCTAAAAGGAAGGCTCCCGCAATGCTTCCACGTATGGGTGATGACGATGAACAAGAAGTGGTATGTTCTGCTGCTGATGAACAGTCAACCGATGACCCAGTCATCACAGTCATCACTCCAGCCCCAGCAGGCATGCAGCAAACAGGCATTTTAACCCTAGCCCGGATGGCTGCTGAGCGGGATAAGGGCGGCGTGGCAACGGTACCACCAGCGTTAACTACAACACCAACACGACCTACAGCTTCCATCTTTTTTAGTCAGAAGGGCCGGCATGGACCTCCATCCAGCTCGACCTCAAGTAGTGGTGCTGTAAGTGAACAACAGAAACAAATTCAGCCACGCCCATCCTCCACTTCATCTGGCATTGAAAGTCAAAGTAGCACCTCCACCACCAGCCCGCAGTTTGGGACTTCTTTACTGTTAGCGCAAAGGTGGAAACGTGGTTGTTTGTTCGATTTGTAAAACATCAGTTAGTCGGGGTAAGCTTGGTACCAACTATGGTACCGGAGGCTAGAGAGGTTATCTCAAGTTACACCACCCTATCCAGTGGGAAGCACACATGAGGAAGATCGAGGAAGCCAAAAGAAAAAAAATCCAAATGTATCCCTTGATATTGAATCTGATGATGATGAGAATCTGATTGTGCAGGGGGGAAGTGAAGAAGCGACAGACATTTTTTCTGGTACACCCAGTACCCCTGGCAGCAGCACTGCAGTGGTGTCGCCAACACCCTCTACCCCTGCAACATCTATGAGGCACACTAAGAGTGTTGGAGAGACACCAATGCGAAAAACTACATCAATGGGCCTAACTGGTTTGAAGAGGTCGTCATCATCATCATCACGTAAAATGATCCAGCCCACCATTAGAAGCATGCTTTGGCCGGAGGCGCCATTTGAACGCAACCACCCAACGGTACGTCTGTATAACGTGAAGCTGGCTAAAATGCTAGCGCTGGACCTTCTCCCTTTTTCTTTCGTGGAAGGGGTGGGGCTTCTAGAATTAGTGGCAACAGTCTGCCCTAAATGGAAGGTTCCTAGCCGGCCCTATTTTGCCAGAGTTGCTGTTCCAGCACTACATCAAGATGTGCTGGAGGTGATTGGGGCAGCCTTGCAGAAGAGTGCTGTTCACACTATCCACTTGACAACAGACATGTGGACCAGTTGCCAAGCCCTTGATTACATGTGCATCACTGCACACTGGGTCTCTTTTGCAGGATCTTTTGCAGGGGTTAGAGACAGGTCAAGTGCAGTTGCTGACCTGGACACAGTTTTTCAAGCTTCTCGGAAACATGCAACATTAGCCATGTTTGCCATGGAGAAAAGTCATACTGCAAAAAACATTTTGGATGAGTTTAAAAGTAAGGTCTCTGAATGGCTGGAACCAAGAAATCGCATAGTTGGTTATGTTTCCACGGATAATGGCAGTAATATAATTAGGGTGTGAGAGTAACAACCCAGGCGGTTAATAGGGACTTGTCCACATAATAATGGTAAGACACGGCACCACTTCCGTAAAAGAGGACGACAGCTTTTATTTAACAATATTAAAAAGAGAAGCAAAATGACAACATAAAAGTTTAAAAAGCATGGATTACATGCATATTCAATCAAACAATGGGAAAAGTGACAATAAAATTAATTATACACCAAAAACACAATTTCATTAAAATATACAATAATCACAAGGTAGTAATAATAATGAGTGTCTCGAGAGTAGCAACCTTTTAGAGCAGTGGCCCTGACGAAAGCCAAGGGACGTGTTTCCCGGTAGGCAGAAACATGTTAGCCCTAATTGCTACAGTCATTTGTTTCATACTGTTGTTTGCGCTGTTCCTATCTTTTAAGTAGGGAATGTGCCTGGTTTCTATTAAAGTATCTGTTTCAGGCATATCACCCTATTTTAAGACTCACCACTTTCTTGTATGTTGCACTGTTTTTCACCACTTCCTATTGACCATCACTATCTGACCAACAATTGGAGGTACAATGTGGACCGTATCCAGTACTCATCAAGACTGTGTGGCATATGGTCTAGATGATCTAAGGACCTGCCAGGTCACAGTGTGGACGACCAAGTGATAGGACTGATCATTTGGTTTGTTTGATGGTTATCCACAATATACACATGTACTGGATTTGGTTTGATCAGTTCTCTAATTGATTATTAGATATCACTGCTCCCCCTTTTTTCTTCTCTACTTCTGTATACATTGTTATATGGTGACTGGGGCACCAACTGACACTGTTGTTGTTATGCCAGGCAGAGTCCACTCCAGACAGCAGTTCATGTAAAATTGGGGCTATGTGGGTTGCTGCATACAATTAGATATGCTTTGTCTGTCTGACAAAGAGCCTAGGTATGCTACATCAGGTTGCTTCACTCAGTGGTGCTTGCCTTGACCCTCTGCATGGCACTGCCTCAAGCTTGGGCCAAACATCCGTTATGTTTGCAAAATCTTCTGTTTTTCGGTATTTTGCAAATCTCGCGAAAGTACAGAAAAATCAAAAATTCTTGAGCGGAACGGATTTGTGGCCCATGCTTGCGGCAGGGCCATGCAGACGGTCAAGGCAGGCACCACTGAGTGAAGCATCCTCCTGATGTAGCATACCTAGGCTCTTTGACACAGACAGACAAAGCATATCTACGGTTTACAGTTCAGTGCGTTTTACTAGGCATTTTAGGTTTAAGTTGGTATGGTTCATGCTGATTCTAGGGCTCGGGCCCAATGCAGGCTCGTTCATAATGATGTTGGCAATGTTTTAGGGGGTTTTGGTGTTCTTTGGTCCAGAATTGACCGAATTTTGGCCTTTTCGGGTGTTTTGCGGGCGCGTGTGTTTGGGTGAAGAGTAAGTGAAAACTAGTCGTAGACTTTCTTCTTCTTCTTCTTCTTCTTCTTCTTCTTCATCTTCTTCTTCTTCAAAGAGTGCAATGGTTCGATTTTGTTCTGCCTTGCTGAAATTCTTGTGAATCGCTGGAACAAGTGACTGTCCAGGTGAGTTTCAAGAGGATCAAAGTAGTGGAAGTGCTGAAAACAGCAATGTTTTGTGAACAGCGCAATTTGCCATAGTTTGAATATACCAGTATTGCTTGAATATCGGGGGCTGTTTGGTGGTGTTCAAGATTTGTTGGGGAGGCTGTGGGGATATGGGCGCACAGCTGGGATAGCATAATTTTTATTGGAAGTGATTTGAAGAAAATCCATGGTGGGAAAGAGGAATTAGGGCCTAGCTGCAGAGCGCCTTTGGACCGATGTTGACTGTTTGGCTACAAACGTTCTAAGTAGGAGTTATTGCATTTTTGCTTTTTGCCTGTTTAGGGGTATTCTGCTTTTTTGCGGGTGGCTGCAGGGTCTGGGGGCTTAGCTCGAAGGTCTAATATTGGAATCAAGTGTTTTGGACCAAATCCATGGTGACATTTTTTAGGGGTTTTTGCTCACTTGCCTGTGTTTGGGGTGCAGTTTGGGGGGCTTCCACGTTTTTTTGGGTGGGTGTTGGGGTCTGGGAGCACTGCTGGCACAGTCTAATGTTGATTGCATTTGTTTTTCAGGAAATCCATGGTGGAAAAGGGGAGTTAGGGGCTAGCTGAACAGCGTAATTGGACTGAATTGAAGGTAGTAGGCCCATTTTTGCTTTTTGCCTGTTTGGGGGTGTTAAACTTGTTTCCGCCTGGGTTGACAGGTCTGGGGGCATTGCTGGGAAGGTCTAATACCGGATAAAAGTGGTTTGGAGAAAATCGGAGGTGAAAAAGATTTTGCGTTTTTGCTCACTTGCTTGTCTTTGGGGTGCTGTTTAGGGGGGTTCCTGGTGTTTGGGGGTGGGTTTTGGGGTCTGGGAGCACTGCTGGCACAGTCTAATTTTGATTGCATTTGTTTTTCAGGAAACCCATGGTTGAAAATGGGTGTTATGGCCTAGCTGCACAGCGCGCTTGGAGTGATTTTGGAATGAGGCCTAAATATTTCAAAGTGTGAGTTTTTCCGGTTTTGCTTTTTGCCTGTTTGGGGGTCTTCTACTTTTTTTCACTTGGTCTGACGGGTCAGGGGGTGTTTTGGTAGGAAGGTCTAATACCGGATAAAAGTGTTTTGGATAAAATACATGGTGAAAAAGTTTTTCACTTTTTAGAGTTTTTGCTCACTTTCGTGTTTTTGGGGGCCTGTTTGGGGGGGTTACTGGTGTTTGGGGTTGGGGTTTGGGGTCTTGGAGCAATGCTGGGTAAGGATACTTTTGATTGCAAGAGGTTTAAAGCAAATCCATGGTGGCAAAGGGGAGTTAGGGCCTAGCTGCAGAGCGCGCGCGGAGTGATTTTGGAAATTTGCCTAAAAATGTCTAAGGGCCAGATGTAGGAGCCGAAATACCGGTCGGTAACGGCCGATTTCGGCCGTTACCGACCGGTATTTAGTAATTGGCATGTAGGGGCCCTATTTTACCGATTCGGTAGGTAGGTGGATTCTTAATAGAATCCGCCTCAGTTGGCCTCCTTCTACCACCCTGTGGTAGAAGGAGGTGGTAGACCAGCGGAGCACCACAGGGTGGTAGAAGGAGGCCAACTGAGGCGGATTCTATTAAGAATCCACCTACCTACCCTGGCGTTCTGGATATGCTCATGAGGCAGGACAAGACAGTCACAATGAGACATGCAACTGCATGATCCAAAGAAAACCGCTGTAGGCACATAGTAGCCTTTGTCACTGTAAATATATTCACTTTTGATAATTTAAGAGAAATACATTTTTTCTTAAAAATACGTGAGTAGGGTTGGGAAGTTGTGCACCCGTCCTGAAGAAGGAACACCGAGTTCCGAAACATGTCGACGCACACCAGAGGTAGTGTCCATAAAAAAGACAACTGACCTCACTTTGCACTCTTTTTAATAGTACCAGCCAAGGCTCTCGAATAAAGTTTTTTCAAAGAACCCACTAGCCAGGTACTTTTTAATCCTCACCACATCCCCCACTCACACTTTCTAATACCCCATCCTTTGCACCTAACACACACCACACATAGTCAACCTTTATAGTGCTCCCGCGTAGTCGCTGGTCGCAGCACTCCGCATCCCTCTAGCGGGATGCGAAGACCCCGATGATGAAGCATGACACCAAGGGGCCTGTTGGTGTGTGAGGGGTATTTTACACAACACTGAGTGTCCCCCATCTTTGAGATGGGAGCTGATGTACAACATGAAAGAAAGACCCAAACATGGATGAATGTTGTCAACCAAATCAAACATTTCAAAAGAACAATAACAAATTATTTCGGGGAAATAGCAAATAGACAACAATTGCACTACATTTATTGACCTATCTGGTGTGGTCTACTAGGATATTAGTATTGCTGGATTCGCTGACCATCGACTTGGAAAGTTATGTAACTCACTAAACCAACTACAATAAGGTTCGACAAGGACTGGCAGGCAGCACTCCGCAGCACGCGAAGTGACAGACAAAGTCCATCGTGATTGCAGACCAGTGAGAATACTAAAAAGTAAGTTTCCTACTACATAACCAGTCATTAAAATACTCAAACTATCATTCCACCACCACTCTTATTAGTGGCAGGTGTACAAAGGAAGGACTGGACTTGAGTCTCTAGGGGCAGATTTACACAAAAGCAACACGAAATTGACCTCTCATTTTTTGCAGCAGAACCATACACCAGAGGAACTAAAATGGACCGTCATCGAACAACTGGCCCAGGGCTTTGAGGCCAGACTATTTGAAAAAGAGCAAAGGTGGATATATTGCCTTTCGTGCCACCAAACTTAATGATGACATTCCTTGGGGAACAGTAATGAAAAGATGATTATAAAGAAATTTTAAACAACACGACAATACCATCATCCCCTTTGGCACAATTTACAAATCCCCCACTTAATATGAGTAACCGACTCCAGATAGGGCACCTGTCTAGAATAGGGGCTCTCTAAATCAATTTCACAATGTTGGCATTGGCCCGTAAGTGACCTGCTACGAACATTACATAACAACTGGCAGTCCTCTGCTATCCTCTAAGGTCACGTGGGAATAGTAAAAGCCATCATGTATCCCTAAATAAATACTGCAAACTTGTATTTGACTTAGGAACATGTTGATGTTACTGATCCATCATATCTAGGTCTCTTAATACTGCCATTTATACTGTTACGACCATCGAGTTAATGGCAGCATGTAATAATTTACAGTTCGGTTGATTCATGTAGCTATGACGAGACTGCTCATGAATTAACTGGATGTCTGGCAAAAAACAACCCCCGTAGGTCAATTAACATTGACATCATGGTCCTATTCTGGGATGATCAATAAAGTTTTTTGAGATGACAAAAAGTAAAGACGTCTGGTTAGGGCTTATGACAGCGCGTCCCAGGCCTTTGCCCTAATGGGTTTATTTTTAGCTTTAATGTGACTATAACCTGTTGTGAAATGACTTTATCAATATGAGCTACGTTGTTTAATTCAAAATAAGCGGCAGGCTCTTTATCAGTTTATCCGACGAAATATCCATAGACATGTTCCTTTAAGAAATAGGGCACGCGTCATGTACGCCGATCACGTGACTCGTCCCTGACCTCCTTTCTTTACTGATGCGCCGCAAGGGGAGTTTACCATCCGGGCGGCGGCAGTGAATGGAATAGGTTCATGGCGGCGAGTCGCTGTTTGAAAAGTAAGTGCCGAAACAATAGATTACAAGAACGAGGGCCATGACATGAGGTGGTTGTTATCTAGAATAACGCTGCCATTTTTCACTTTACTTTACAGAAATGGTACAGTGAAGAATGCCCCCACCGCTTGGACCATGACGATAGCACCATAGCAACGTGCTGTAAGTGAGCAAGCTTGGATTTACCAATTTTTAAATTAGCCCTGTCTCATATTCCTTCTCCCACGGAGGAACGTTTGGGACTTTTTATTTGCTTGTGAGTCGGGTCATGTATGCACTGAGGGGTTAGGAATAGACTACCCTTTGAAGCTTATCTGAGCCACATGTAGTAAAATTAAGTCCCAGTTGGCTGATAGCATTGAACAAATATGACTATGAATATCAATTTGATTGCGAATTAAGCTATATTCGCGAAACAGGGAGTGAACATAACTGTTGCACTCTTTAGTCACCTCAAATGTGGTTTTGTGTTCCATATCACTAAAGGGGGAACCTATGTGCTGGAATAGAGTATGTTTGGTACACACGCATGGGAATGCAGTAGTCACAGTTCATATTACTGGTAGAGAAAGATCAATATATGTGAATGAGTTTATTAATGCTGTGTCTTATTATTCCACAGATTTTGGCCCCTGGAAATACTAGGAGTGCCGACACGGAAACTTCTGGTAGCTTTTATTAATCTATATTTTTCACACATTATATCCACCTGGGATGGACGCGCCTTAGCGAGCGTGGACCACCGGGGATATTCACTTTTTTGACTTGAAGAAAGCTGCATTAATATCTTTGGACAGCTGAAACATGTCGACCTAATTTTGAAAGGATACAAGGGGCTAATAATATTACCTCTAGGGTATCCAACACACTGTTTTTAATAATATTAGCTAACCACTGAATAAAGTTGGTTCTGGAACAGCTGATATTTTTTAACTCACTATCACTTTCACGCAACACAAATTGCAAACAACTTTTTTCACAACAACCAGTTCTGCTGTAACTCAGGCGTTGAAGCACACTGGAGGTACATTCAGTTCCTCCAGTGGGAACCCCATGATGAGGCATGTCACCACTAGGGTGAGTGAGGGTTCTTCTTAAAAATAAGTTATTTCTCTCTTCCATCATTGCTTGTGTTTCACTCATTATTTGCCTTTTTTCTTGTTTACGTCTCATCACTGACGGTGTGAGTCTGTTCTTTGGGTGGCTTGGTTTTTAATTTCTGACCACAGCACCAACCAGTCACTCTTTAGTTGTTGTTGCAGTTTTACAAGTCCCTTGCGGCTCTTTTTCTCAGTTGTTGCATGTCTTTTGTGACGCAGCGGCAGTGCAAAAGAGGCGCCATGGTGCGGGGTATATTAACAACGTGACGCATCTGGGAGATGCATCACGTTGTAAAGCCCTGCGCCATCAGGGGGCGTTCCGGCACAAGAGAGGGCGTTCCTGCGCAGGAACGCATCCTAAAAGTGGCTGAGTGAAATCTACAAGATTCCACTCAGTCACTTTTAGGCGAATGCTGCGTCACTCTAAACCCTGCGGCTGCTTGAAGCAGATGTACGGCTTGATGCAGCATTGGAGAGATAGGGCACCCAAGAGCATTGCTGGAGCTGCGTCGTGGTTGCGATGCAACTCCAGCAATGCGCTGACTTTAGGGCACAGATGCGTGACGCTTCTGTGTCGTTTTTGCCACATGGTGCGACCAGTCACTCTTTAGTTGGTGTTGCAGATTTACAAGTCCCTTGCAGCTCTTTTGCTCCATTGTTGCGTGACTTTTGTGACGCAGCGGCAGCGCAAAAGAGGCGCCATGGTGCGGGGTATATTAACAACGTGACGCATCTGGGAGATGCATCACGTTGTAAAGCCCTGCGCCATCAGGGGGCGTTCCGGCACAAGGGAGGGCGTTCCTGCGCAGGAACGCATCCTAAAAGTGGCTTAGTGAAGTCTACAAGATTTCACTCAGTCACTTTTAGGCCAATGCTGCGTCACTCTAAACCCTACGGCTGCTTGAAGCAGACGTACGGCTTGACGCAGCATTGGGGAGATCGGGCACTCAAGAGCATTGCTGGAGCTGCGTCGTGGTTGCGATGCAACTCCAGCAATGTGCTGACTTTAGGGCACAGATGCGTGACGCTTCTGTGTCGTTTTTGCCCCATGGTGCGCCGCATTCATGGATTAAACCCAGATCTTTTGACTGGGTGTGAGTGTTTGATTGATTCAGATGCTCCATCCATCACCACCCCCTTTTGTACCGCTTTTGGCCGCCATAAGTGTGGCAGGGTATACTCAGACGTGAGCCCCTTGCTCACTTTGCCACTGGATTCAAGCAAGCCGGGCTGAAGACGGCTGGAATGCCAGAAACCGGTCCTCGGAAGCTTGTTTCCGGTCCAGGGAAGACATGGCTTGGCAGTTCGGGCTGCACTGTTCCCATGAGGCACAGGGTCAGACTGATTTGCATATAGCCATGTCTGAACTGGGGTGGCAGAGTGGGCTAAAGAACGGTGATGGATTAAACCCAGATCTTTTGACTGGGTGTGAGTGTTCGATTGATTCAGATGCTCCGTCCATCACCACCCCCTTTTGTACCGCATTATAAATGCGGCGCACCATGGGTGGTGGAGGCGTGGCGCACAATTACTGGTGCATCCCTGCTAATTTGCAGGGATGCGCCAGTAATTGTAAATCTGCCCCTTGGTGTCTAGCATTACGCAGTTCTGTAAAGTACACTCCTACATAATTACTCAGGCCAAGGAAATGAACACAAAAAATCGAAAACAAATAAGCATAGTAGCACCACCACTGAGCAGGAGAGCAGTGCACCTGAAATGCAATCACAGAACATTTTGAAACCTAATTTAGCTACAATGTAATCGGTAGCATTATTGCTCTTCGGAAAAGAAAAAAATTTGCAATATGATATCACATAGAGTAGGAGAAAACAGAGTAGTGATTAAATAGCTACTACTACTCACCAACCCTGGGGATCTCGATGCTTAGTTGGTCGAGCAGGTCGAGTTCACGGTCCAGGATGTCGGACCACCGGTGCGTGGCCTGGTTGTAGGTGCGCCGGACCCGAGAGTGTTGATACATGGCCCGGCACACCTTCTCCCACCGCTTCCGATGCTCCAGGAGCCCGTACCCGCCAGCGATCCTGCCGCCTGCCGCGATGGTCTTGGGGAGGCGGCGCTGGACATAAAAACCAGTGCGGCCACCTCCTCCGCGCTAAAGATCTCCGGGACTGTGATGTTCTCCCCCCGCAATCGCCCGCATGGGAGCCGGGTACGGGGTGAGGGACCCTTCCCCTTATCCTTCCCGGCTCCCTTTGCCATGGTCCTGTCCAGCAGGAAGAAAAAAAAAGGAAAGAATAGGGAAACAGTAAAGTAACCTTTTTTTAAAAAAAGTAGCTTTAAAAGTAACGAAAAGTTGAAAAAAACACAAAATATAGATCTAGAAAAAAAAGGGATAGATACAGAGTAGAAAAGATAAAAAAAGTCCAAAGAAATAAAGGATTGCACAGATGAAAGGAGGATTAGAAAGCATGCACAGAACGATAGCAATGAATGAAAAACAAGATGGCCGCGCCCATTGAGGAACGCGTGGGTAAGTTCGTGCAATATTTCCCTTGCGAGCACACGAAAAACACCCGCGAATACGTAATCGCGCGCTGCATACGACGCGAGCATGCAACAAGCGTCCGGAAACGGAAACACGTCACGCAAACAAGATGGCCGCGCCCATTCACAACCGCATGGGCAACCTCGGGGTCAGTGCGCTGCAAGCGGTCCGGGAATAAGCAAAAAAACGCGCAAACATGCACAAAAAAAATCCACGAATTCGCACAAATTCTCGGATAGCATGTTCAATTTCGCACAAATTCGTGCCCCGCGAATCTCGCGAAATGGCAGAAAAACGAATTTTGGAAAACTGAAAGCACTTAGCAGGAGCAAAAGTTCAATTTAATTTGTAACCATTCCCTGTAGTGCTTTCTAAGGGGCCCCTCCAGAGTTCAGTTGCCTACTTGCAACTATTCTCTGACCCTGCTCTGATCCTCAAAGCAGGGTTAGAGAAAAGTTACAAGTATGGCACAATGCTCCTGTAAAAAAACATCAACTGCAACAGGAAGCACTTACAGCTAAGGAAGCAGGTGCCAGACTTGAAGCTCATATTCAGTGACACATTAACCAGCCCCAAATTAATTAATCTCAGTTGAGGCTGGGAAGGTGTGCTTTCCCTCCATAATCTACAGTGGTGAACCAGAGGGTGCTGTGATGAACCAGAGGGTGGCAGTGCTGAACCAGAGGGTGGCAGCAGGGGTGAACCAGAGGGTGCTGTGATGAACCAGAGGGTGGCAGTGGTGAGTGCTGAACCTGAGGGTGACAGGGGTGAACCAGAGGGTGCAGTGATGAACCAGAGGGTGGCACTGGTGAAGCAGAGGGTGGCAGTGATGATCCATAGGGTGGCAGTGATGAACCTGAGGGTGGCAGTAATGGACCAGAGGGTGGCAGTGATGAACCAGAGGGTGGCAGTGGTGAACCACAAGGTGATGAACCAGAGGATAGCAGTGATGAACCTCAGGGTGGCAGTGGTGAACCAGAGGGTGGCAGTGATGATCCAGAGGGTGGCAGTGGCAAACAAGAGGGTGGCAGTGATGAAATAGAGGGGGACAGTGATGATCCAGAGGGTGGCAGTGGCAAACCAGAGGGTGGCAGTGATGAACCAGAGGGTGGCAGTGGCAAACCAGAGGGTGGCAGTGATGAGACAGAGGGCGGCAGTGGTGAGTGCTGAACCTGAGGGTGACAGGGGTGAACCAGAGGGTGGCAGTGGTGAACCAGAGGGTGGCAGTGATGATCCAGAGGGTGGCAGTGGCAAACTAGAGGGTGGCAGTGATGAAACAGAGGAGGACAGTGATGATCCAGAGGGTGGCAGTGGCAAACCAGAGGGTGGCAGTGATGAACCAGAGGGTGGCAGTGGCAAACCAGAGGGTGGCAGTGATGAAACAGAGGGTGGCAGTGGTGAGTGCTGAACCTGAGGGTGACAGGGGTGAACCAGAGGGTGTCAGTGGTGAACCAGAGGGTGGCAGTGATGATCCAGAGGGTGGCAGTGCCAAACCAGAGGGTGGCAGTGATAAAACAGAGGGGGACAGTGATGATCCAGAGGGTGGCAGTGGCAAACCAGAGGGTGGCAGTGATGAACCAGAGGGTGGTAGTGGCAAACCAGAGGGTGGCAGTGATGAAACAGAGGGTGGCAGTGGTGAGTGCTGAACCTGAGAGTGACAGGGGTGAACCAGAGGGTGTCAGTGGTGAACCAGAGGGTGGCAGTGATGATCCAGAGGGTGGCAGTGGCAAACCAGAGGGTGGCAGTGATAAAACAGAGGGGGACAGTGATGATCCAGAGGGTGGCAGTGGCAAACCAGAGGGTGGCAGTGATGAACCAGAGGGTGGCAGTGGCAAACCAGAGGGTGGCAGTGATGAAACAGAGGGTGGAAGTGGTGAGTGCTGAACCTGAGGGTGACAGGGGTGAACCAGAGGGTGTCAGTGGTGAACCAGAGGGTGGCAGTGATGAAACAGAGGGTGGCAGTGGTGAGTGCTGAACCTGAGAGTGACAGGGGTGAACTAGAGGGTGTCAGTGGTGAACCAGAGGGTGGCAGTGATGATCCAGAGGGTGGCAGTGGCAAACCAGAGGGTGGCAGTGATAAAACAGAGGGGGACAGTGAAGATCCAGAGGGTGGCAGTGGCAAACCAGAGGGTGGCAGTGATGAACCAGAGGGTGGCAGTGGCAAACCAGAGGGTGGCAGTGATGAAACAGAGGGTGGAAGTGGTGAGTGCTGAACCTGAGGGTGACAGGGGTGAACCAGAGGGTGTCAGTGGTGAACCAGAGGGTGGCAGTGATGATCTAGAGGGTGGCAGTGGCAAACCAGAGGGTGGCAGTGATGAAACAGAGGGGTACAGTGATGATCCAGAGGGTGGCAGTGGCAAACCAGAGGGTGGCAGTGATGAACCAGAGGGTGGCAGTGGCAAACTAGAGGGTGGCAGTGATGAAACAGAGGGTGGCAGTGATGATCCAGAGGGTGGCAGTGGCGAACCAGAGGATGCTGTGTGTGAGAAGTTGGCCTGGTATATGATGATCACTATTCTAGTGAGCACCTTGCACCAGTCCAAATGACCCTTATGGTGATTGCTTGTAAGTCAACCTTATAGACCAGCTATCCTAGTGGTAGCATGGACAAAAGCAGTCTTAGCCTAAACTCAAGAGGGCATGTGAAGCCAGCTGTTTCACCATATGCAATCCTTTAAATACCAAATGAAAGGACACCACAAAAGTTATATATTATAAAATATATGTATTTATTTCCAGAATAATCCCCTTGACTCTTTATGAGCACAGGAGCACAAGCGTTAAACAAAGAACACAGTATAACATACAATAAGATGCACAATTATGGATAGGTCGGGTGGCCACTCATACCATATATTAAGAAAGTGGTATAAGTACCACGTCATGAACAATGAACAGGCCTAGGGCCTAGGGAATCACTGATCACTGGGCCTACACTGGACTAAAGTAGGTTAGGACATAGGAGGCCCACAGGATGCGGGTGCAATGTCTATAGGCAACCGCGTTTACCATACAAGTCAATGGTGCGTAAAAATCAGAAAGTTACAGGTTTAGGAGTCTTCTGACTGGACTAGAACTTAGCCACTAAAAACTAGGACACTAGAGGTGTAAACCACTATAGGAGCGCCGGTGTAATCTTGTTACCTCACCTACAGGAAGTGGGTGCATAGGTGCCAAAGTACGTCAGGTTTCTACGTGGAGTTCTATGGAGCCCGGAGGTAAAGATGCAGCAGGCGGCCAGGAGAGAAGAGTCCGGTTGGATCCAAGGGTGGATCGAAGATGTAGAGTACCTGAAAGCAGAGGGGACAGAGTCTAGGTCACTAGCCAGTGACCAGGATGGAACCAGGATGGAACCAGGCAGTGTCGGGTTGCAATCAGGTGCTGTCGAGTAGTTTGTCTCCGCTGCCACGTGGACCAGGAAGGATCGAATATGACCAACTGGTGGACACGAGCTGTCCCACAAAGACTTTTGCTGTCGGCGGTGTTGGTTCTTGAATTGGAGTCACCAAACCTTGGCAAATGCAACCCAAGCCAGACTCGAAGATGTCTTCTGGATCGGAACGGGAAGGTCAGATCAATAGCTCCTTTTCAGGGGAGCTAGGGCCAGTCTGGAGCAACCAGACCAGCAGTGTAGTTTGATGGATCATTGTCACAGAGGCCACTAGCCAACGGGCAAGCGACCGGACAACGCGGCAAGCAGGAAAAGTGCAAAAGGGCCCCACGCAGCACTCGGTGAGTGTGGAGGGGTGAACTTTGGAGCACAGGCTGCTCGGGCTGGGGCTTCTCAAACCACAAAACATACCGTAGACATTGCCTCGGGAGCTGCACAGGAAGCACTTCATCGACTCTTCAAGATGGCCTGTCCCACGTCTCTTGTTGCCTCTACGGGTCTCAGCTGTGCCAGGACTGTGGATCGGGCTGTTGGATGTCTGGGAGTCTGAGTCTTGTTGATCTCTGTCATTAGAGCTCTGGCGGGAGCAACGGCAAAGAAAGTCTTGATGCGCTGATGGTGCCTGCTTGCACAGGGTGGCCACTCCTGGACCACAAAGGAGATTCTTCAGTCTTCCACGTCGAGTGGGATGTCGAAGGGTCCAGAGTTTCATTTCAAAGTTTCAGTCAGGATGATCTGGTTTGCATTATTTGCGGGTTTCTAACGCGCTAGAATCGACTCCCGAAGGAGTATCTCTGCGCCATAGACCGCTGGGAAACCCGTCCTGGCTTTCCCTGTGAGATGGTCCCTACTGGGTATCTCCAAGGTGAAACCAGGCATCCCCGGCGTATGTGGGGTCCGTTGTGGAAATGAGACAAGCTAATGCCCAGAGTTGCAGAGTGTGATCCCTGGTTAGAGTAGGCACCAAGGTGAGAATTATCGAGTCCACTGACCCTGGTCCACGACCCTGCCGCATCAGGAATTGAACCCTGGTCCCGGGCCGTCCTCTGCTCCCGGGTCTGCCGCCTCTAACAAGTGAGCCACACCACTCCACTCCACAGCTCCTACCTTTATTCTAAATCTAGGGGCTGGATTTCCTGCTAGGTCCCTAATATGGGTGGGACCCAGGAAGGGGGTGGTTACACCCCTTTCCCTTTGTCCAGTTTCGCGCCAGAGCTGGGGCTGGAGAGCCCCAGCACCGGTTTGAACTGGACTTTGCATGGGACACCTTGTGTGCCCCAGGCAGTGTCTAGTTTCATTCAGCCCTCCCTGCCCCAATACACAGCCTTGAACCAGAGGGTGGCAGTGATCAACCAGAGGGTGGCAGTGATGAACCAGAGGGTGGCACTGGTGAAGCAGAGGGTGGCAGGGATGAACCAGAGGATGGCAGTGATCAACCAGAGGATGGCAGTGATGAACCAGAGGGTGGCAGTGATCAACCAGAGGGTGGCAGTGATGAACCAGAGGGTGGCAGGGATGAACCAGAAGGTAGCAGTGATGATCCATAGGGTGGCAGTGGCAAACCAGAGGGTGGCAGTCATGAACCAGAGGGTGGTAGTGATGATCCAGAGGGTGACAGTGGTGAACCAGAGGGTGGCAGTAATGAACCAGAGGGTGGCAGTGATGTACCAGAGGGTGGCAGTGGTGAACCACAAGGTGATGAACCAGAGGAAAGCAGTGATGATCCAGAGGGTGGCAGTGATGAACCGGAGGATGGCCGCGATGAACCACAGGGTCGCAAACAAGCTGGACACGTAGAAACATCATGGTCGTGACCGTTGCGACCACACAAGTAAGTTCGCGTTCCCGAACTTGTACAAAACCCTCGCCAACTGGCAAAAACAGCAAATTCGCACGAATTCGCAAATTTTGCGGATCGCGAATTCGCAAATTTCGCCCATACTTAATTGATATCCAATATGTTACGAATAATTCCATTGCTGTTGCTCGATATGTGACATCTTACATAACAAAATCAAAAAAGACAGAGTTGAAAGAAATGTGAAAAGAAATTTCCCACGACAAGAGTCTTAGTAAGACATTGTATAGTTTCAGTTTGCAGATGTTATCCAATCGAGAGATTGGAGCGTATGAATGCTTGGATCACTTGTCATCTGCAAGTTTATACTCAAAGTCTAGAGGAATCATGTGGGTGAGTCTAGGTCTTGCTGCAACGCGAAATCGAGTACTTAAATCTATACAAGAAATCGAATATTTAGCTGTAAATGAACCAGAAAGTAAAGATAATGTCAGAACAACCATGTTGGATACATACTATCCAAACAGATGTCATCATCTTGAAAACATATGTCTCTATGAAGTGCTGCAATATTACAGTTTTAAGAAAAATACTACAGAAAACATAAATGAAGGAAAATATGCAGTGATTGGTTCAGATGGATGTTTGGTGAAACAAAGTAAAGAAAATCTGATTAATCATAAAAAACTGAGTTGTGATACTGCTGATAAAAGAGAATTTTACTCTTTAGCACTTTTTCAACTCTTCAAACCTTGGCGTACAGAATTGGAATTACTTGGAGATTTTCAGTGCTGAGATTCTTTCAATGCTTGTAAAGATAGCATGGAATGCACAGTTTTTGAAAATTATCTCAAAATGTTGAATGAAGAATTGATCAAGAAGCTACTATTGCAGCTGAGATTGCTAGGTACAGTTCTCAAGACAGTCAAAGTTCTGCTCCACTGAGTCAAGATCCACTAGGACAATCAATTCTTGAAAATGAAGCAGCAATCGACGTGAGTGAAGTGGAAACAGCAATGCATCAAGCTCAAGAAGATATTATGGATTTAGGAAACTTGGAAGAACAACTAAATGTTGAACAGAAAGAAATTTATCAGCAGAGAACAGATCGAGCATGGTTTTCTTCATGAAAATAAAGAAAGAATGAACAAGCACATCATTTCAACCTATTTGAATGTATGTCAGTGTTCAAGGTGGTACAGGAAACAGTTCCTTAATTAACGTTTTAGCCAGTTATCTACAGAAAACAACTGACTCACATTTGTCTTGTGTTGTAACTACTCCAACTGGATTGGCAGCACACAACATTAAAGGAATTACATTACATCATTTACTAATGTTACCTGTAGAGCATAAAAACGAATGGGAATATCACAAGCTATCTGGAGAAGCTTGTTATGAAGTTTCAAGAGTGCTAGAGAAAATTAAACTTCTGAATATTGATCAGGTGAGCATGGTCTCAAACTGAATGCTTGCCTTTGTGCATTTAAGAATGCAGCAAATTCTAAAAACAAAACAATGTCTTATTTGGAGGAAAGCATGTGATAGTTTTTGGTGATCTTCTGCAACTCACTCCCGTAAAAAGGGCAACCGGTTTTTAAAACGCTTGTGCATGAAGAAATCAGAGAGTCTTTGGGAAGTGTTGGAAACATTAACATTTGGTCATATTTTAAATACAAAGAACTCATAAAAAATATGTGACAGGCAAATGATGCTGATTATAGAACTGTTCTTCAAGATATAAGCATTGGAGTATTGACAGAACAATAAAAAAACAAGCTTTGCACAATTGACTACATACAAACTTGTTTTCAAATGAAAATATAGTTCCTGAAAAAACATAGAAAAAAATGGCAGAAAATAAATCTATAATCCGCTTAATGCCAACACTGTGCAAGTGTTCTACATTCAATGAAGAACTTTTAAAGCTGGAAAATGAACAAATAATGAAAATGGAAGCCATTGATAAAATAGTGCATGAAGGAATCACTAATATTTTGACGTAAAAATTAAAAACAAAATTGGATTCTTGAGAAAAATCTATATCTGAACTGCTGGTTTAGAAAATAATGTATATCTATGTGTAAACCGTCGGGTAATTTTACGGCGTAATTTCGATGTGGAAAAAGGTTTAGTAAATGGAACATTTGAAAAGTTGTTGATTTTGTTAATTATCAAAATAGAGATGGAATTGAATTTTTGAAAAATGAATTTGATCTAATTGAAGAAGTAAAACAAATTGGTCGCTGTTTGGTTAATTTTTTACTTGTTAAAGATTTGTATGTTCGTAGAAAACAGTTTCCTCTTTCTCTGGCATAAGCAGTGACTATTCATAAATCTCAAGGTTTAATTGTAGACAGTGCTTTGCTAAACATTGGAAGTACAGTATTGATAGAGGGTATGGCATATGTTGCTTTGTCCAGAGTTAGAACTTTATCTGGATTGTATTTGATTGATTTTGATGAGAGAAAGATTAGTGCAGATGAAAATTGTGTAAGAGAGTATAATCGATTAAGAAGATTATACACTCCCAATTTAGGTGAATATCCTGTATATGAACAGCATGTAGTAGGTCAAAAAAGAAGATATGAGAATATCTGTAGTGAAGTTAACATGAAGACAAAAAATCAAGATAATGTTGAGATTCCAAGCAAAAAGAACATGGACACTATTGAAGAGATTGTTGTACATCAGTTAGAACATAGTTCAGGTATCAACTGCTATGCTAATGTAGTGGTAAATGTTGTATTTTTTCTAGAAAGTCTGCAACAGCAGATTATGGAGAATCAAGAAAAAAGTTTTGTTCCTTGTTGCATTGTATTTATGAAAAATTGAAAACCGATAAAAGTAAAATGCAAAGTGTTTCTGATATTTGGAACCTTCTGGATATATGTTCTGGTTCTACACAATTTACACAGAATGTCCAACAAGATGCTCAGGAATTTCTAATGTATATGCTTGCAGTATTGGAAAATGAAGGAATAGAAATTGGAAATCCTTTTGGACTTTGTTATAAATGAAAACATGAATGTGAAAATTGTACGTTTACCTCTACCACTAACATAGACACTGAAAGATTCATATATTTGACAATACCAGGTGTCTTTCAGCAAATGAGTTAAAGCAGCAAATCAAAACATGGAGTGCAGCCAGTGCAAATCAAAAAATGTTATCAACATTATTTAAACAAAGATTTGGACAATATATAATTTTAATGATTGAAATTTGTACAGCTGTTGAAAGACAATTGGAAACTTTAATAAAAAAATTTGTAGCAAGTCAACTATCAATATCAGGAAGAACTTTGGTCCTTCTTCAACATCTGGACATTACACTGTCCATTTAAAATGCAATAAAGGATGGACATAGTGTAATGATGTTCATTTAGTTTTTAGACATCGTTTGTCTTACGAATGACCAAATTCCTACCTAATATTTTTAAAGCCAAAGTTCTCAGAACATAATTTGGCCTATTGGGAATATGTTAAAATGTAATAATACGATTACTATTGCACAATTTCAGTATGAAGGATTTCAGGAATATCATTTGGCCTAGAGGAAAGATATTTATATCAATTAAGCACGTTTTCTTGGATATTCTGACAAATATATATATTTTAAAGAATATCATTTAGAGTATATAGAAATTATGAAGAATTGTTGATTAAATTATTGTTTCAGTTCTTTCATATTGTAGTAACAAAATTCTCTTAGAACAAAGCATTTTATATGTGTGATTTGTATTATATGGTATGTTATTGAGGATGTTGTTTTTATGGAATTTGCAGAGATAGTTGACTATATTAAAAATATTTTTGACACAGATTTGGATTTTTTGACTCTTATTGACTGTTTTCTTTTGCCCACTATTATGTGATGAGTAACATTGAAATCACTATTCATAGTAAAATTCAATATATTCTGAGAACGGCAAAAAAGACAAAGTAAATATTTTATATTATGCTTAAATTATGTTGTGTTTATAAAATTATGATATTATACAATATAACTGTATTTTTTCTTCTCTTTTACAGATCATAATTCTAAAGTTCGAAATTCTAAAAAATGTAAATTATAAAAAACGCAAAAAATGTTTACAATATTTTGATATCCACTACTATAAAGGTAAGATTAAGTAATTCAAACACTATCCATGTGCTACTACTTTCAGCTGTGCAGTATCTATATAAACCTCAAAACAGCTACTTAGTAAGTTACTACCCATGCAGCCTAGTAATCCTCCTGTCTGTCCCATGTACTTTTCCAATCACCCACCCACCACTATCTACTCATCATATTACTCCACCAACACCTAAGCACTTATAAAATGACCTTGCAGTCTGTTTGCAGCACTATAATCTTTCCAATTACTAGAGATGTAATTATGGAATGTCCTAGGTACTAAGAGAAGTATACATACAACATTCCACATACTATGCATGCAGACTTCTAACCACATACATACTATTGGTACATTCTAGTAAATACTAAGGTGCTACCCATGCTGCCTAGGAATTCTCTCGTCAGTCCCATGTACTTCTCTATCCAGCACTATTTCCTTATATAATCACTTTGAAAATATCTATCCACTCATAAATTCACCAGACACCCTGTATGTAGCACTGTAATCATTCCACTTATTAGTCATGTATTTATGGAACGGCCTAGCTACTAAGACAAATATACCTACAATATTCTGTGCAGAATGTATGTAGATGTCTAACTACAAATATACTATTGCTACACTGCACTAAATACCCAAGTAGTACCTATTCACCCTAGGAATCTTCCTATCAATCTCAAGAACTTCTCTAATCACGCATCCAGGACTATCTACTTACCTTATGATTTTACCAATACCAACCCACTTATAAATTGAGCATAAACTCTGTTTGCTGCACTGTAATCATTCTAGTTACTAGTCATGTACTTAAGGAATGGCCTAGCCTGTAACACTAGTACAGCTACAATATTCTGTGCACTATGCTGCAGACTTCTAACCAGCTACATACTATGCATACACTCTTGTAAATACCCAGTTAGTACCCATGCAGTGTAGAAATCTTCCTGTCAGTCCCATGCACTTTTCAAATCAGTCATCCAGCACTATATAATTATCCTATCACTCCGCCAATACCTAAGCACTTATAACATTCACTATACACTCTGTTGGCAGTACTGTAATTATTCTAGTTACTAGTCATGAACTTATGGAATGGCCTAGCTACTAACTCAAGTAAAGCTACAATATTGTGTGCACTATCCATGCAGACCTCTAACCAGCTACATACTATTGATACACTCTTCTAAATACCCAGTTAGTACCCATGCCGTCTAGGAATCGTCCAGTCTGTCCCATGCACTTCTTTACTCAGTTATCTACCACTATCTACTTATCCTATTACTCCGCCATTTATACTCTGTGCACTTATAAATTAACTGTGCACTCTGTTTGCAGCACTGTCATCATTCCAATTACTAGTGATGTTCTTATAGAATGACATAGGCACCAACACAAGTACACGTACAATATTCTGTGCACAATCCCTACAAACCTCTAAGCACATACATACTATTGGTACACTCCACTGAATACTGAAGTAGTACCCATACTACCTAGGATACCTCCTGTCAGTCTCATGCACTTCATCAATCACCCATCGAGCACTATGTTCTTGTTGTATCACTGCGCCAATACTTAAGCACTTATGGGGCATATTTACAAGCCCCCTGCGCCACCATTACATCACTTTTTATGACGTAGTGATGGCGCCGGGGACTCCTCCATATTTAGATGGCTTTTCCTCTCCTTGAAAAAGGACCATTAAAAAACAGCACCTTGCGTTGAAGGGGCGTTCCAAGGGTGTTGCTGTGTATGTTCCACACAACACCATTGGAACAAGACACATCTCAAGATTTATGAGAAATTGTTAAATCTGGAGATACTTGTGAATGCTGTGCAACCCTAGAGGTGGTGTAGCGAGGCGCAATGAGGAGAAATGTTTTCATTTCTCCTCATTTTTTCCTCTTTCAATGCGTGCTGCATTCCACAGCACACAATGAAGGAGCAAAATGCCTTTAGTAATTGTTTTTGTGCAGGAAGGTGTCCCCTCCTGCACAAAAACAATCTCCCTACGATACAGACATCGTTGTACCATGGTGCAAGGGTGCTTGCATCAGCCCATGGCTTGAATTTGTGCGCCAGTGCAGAAGGAAGCACAGAGTTGCGACATATTCATGTAAATATGTCATGTCCCTGTAATTCGGAAGTGCTGCAGAGTAGTGTAAGCTAAAGGGCTTGCAGTGTCACGCTGCAGCACTTCCTCATAGATCTGCCCCTATAAATTCACCATACACTACTAATGCATTCTTTCAGTCAATCATGCTCTACACATATATTCAACCAAACTTTCACACATTACCATGCAATTATAGTTCTTTTTTTAACCAAATAAGGTAGTTCTGATAAAAACTTTTTTTTCTTTTGTACTTTTTTGTATTTTTTTGGTGTTTTTTCAAAAACTGAACAAAAAAAACAAATTAAACAGGAAACTTCTGGAATTAGTTATCATTCCAAAAAGAACAACAAAAAATTAACAGTGTGGTTGCATTGGGCAGCACAAACTGCATCCACTGACTGCTCACCATAGCATATTATTTTTTGCACTTTACACAGTGCTGTTCTAAAAACGCAAATTCAGCTCTTAGGTCCATCGGAGATGTTGGTTGCGACGCTCCTGAGGAGCTAGCTACTCCTGGTGTAGGATTTTCCACAGCTCTCCTCGTTTCCTCCCGAGCAAGATTCTTTGGTGTATGGTATGCAAATACTTATACATACTCGTGTTCCACAGGAGTACTTCTTCTCGATGCCTCGTGACAGCACCGTGCTACACAGCAAGCATGTCAAATTCAAATTCAAATTTATTTTATTTGATTTGGTTCTCCACTGAGGACCACAAATATTTAATACACCATCTTCAATTTTAAACCACTTTGTTAAAAAGTTTTCATTCTAATACAAAGTTAAAAATAATTTTAAAAATGTAAAAAGGTTATAACATACAAATTCATTTGGCTGAGCTTTACATAGGATAATCAATTTGTGAGCTGTGTTGATTCTACATTTAGTGTAGATTGGTTGTAGAAACCTTTTTCTTGCCATAGCAACTGTTGCATTTGGGCAGGTGAACAATAAATGCTCTAAGTCCTGCTCTCCACCATTACACAGATTACAATTAGTGCTTTCTTTTAAGTGCCACCTATGTGTTAGTGTTTTTACAGGAAGTATTCCTAATCTGAGCAGCACAATCGATCTCCTAGCCCCATGAATAAGATTACATTTTATATACTGTTGAGGTTTCTTGAAAACAATAGATTCAGCAACATTTTTTATGAAGAGGCAATTTAAAACAATGCTGAACGTCAAGGTCAAAGCTGAGTCTTGGGGAAAAATGTTTTAGGAAGAGTTTCAGGTGGGCAGGTGTCCAGGATAGTAGCAAGTTAGCATTAGTCTCTCAAAGTTTGAAAGCAGTTAAGACATTTCTTGTAAATACCTGCTTTGATGAGTTGCGTTCAAATGTTTCTATTTTAAGCAAGGATCGGAGCGTTCCTTCATCTGCATGTAGAAGGTTGTATGCCCACCTGATGAAATTAGCAATTCCTCTGGCATAGGCACTTGTTAATGAATACTCTAGGCGAAGGGCTTGTACTGGTACCGCCTGGGACAGCTTCGTGAGTTTCCAAAGGATCTTACCTTCTTTTAGATCTAAAAAGCTCCATTGGCTTATTGGTATATATTCTAGAGCATATGATAGTACTGGTGGAATCTTTACGCTATATACCTTAAGAATGGAGAAGAAGTGTCTTTGTCCAGAAGCATTGAATATGCAGGTGAGCAACCCAATATACCCTTGCGGGCTCGGGCAAGGTTGATTAAAAAGAGAATTGGCCAGCAAAGGGTTTTGTTGATTGTCTATTTTACAGCACCATTAGGACCTGTATTAAATCATCAGGGTACCTAAGTCTGAGATTGATCAGTGGCTGTCTTTGATTATTATATCTCTTGGAAAAGAAGTCCAGTAAAATCAGAACAAACAGTCCATCTCTGCATATTTTGAGCTTTTGCCATACTTTGATTTTCTTCTGATCATTGAGTTGAAATCATTGGTATATATGTTTGAGCAGTCTGGACTTAAAGTTTAGATATGTCAAAGGAAGATACAACTAGTACCTTGAATATCTAAATAATATCCATGTATGCACCCTACTTGATTTGAATAACAACCTTTAGATAACACAAAATCCTGGTTTCTCTCATTTTTTCTCATTTTTTCATTTATTGTATATAGCGTGTTAGTGTGGTAACACTGTTTGTTCTGATTTTACTGGACTTCTTTTCCAAGAGATATATTAATCAAAGACAGCCACTGATCAATCTCAGACTTAGGTACCCTGATGATTTAATACAGGTCCTAATGGTGCTGTAAAATAGACAATCAACAAAACCCCTTGCTGGCCAATTCTCTTTTTAATCATTTGTCCAGAAGCGGCATACAGTTTTAAAAGTGCTCCCACATGCATATCCGGTTTCCGGGTCAAATTCAAAGTATGGGGCCTATTCTGTACAGTCTTAGTAAAGATTCGACCTAGGTAAGTGTATTCGTTTACGACTGTCACCCTTTTGTCCCCAAGGGACCAATGGAATTTGATGCTCTTTTTCCTTCCTGAGAATGGGACTATTTTTGTTTTCACGATGTTCGGGATTAGATAATTTTCCTCCGAGTATTTGTACAGTGCCTGGAGGCTCCTTTGCAGTCCAAATGGAGTTAGATCTAGTAAGATTATATCGTCTGCATATAGCATCGTGTGAATTTTATGGAAGGCAATTTTTGGAGGAAAGTTGCATATCTGTTGAAAACATTGAGGGAAATCACTAAGGTATAGGGAAAACAATAAGGGAGCAAGAAGGCATCCTTGCCTTAGGCCATTTGGAGTCAGGATAGGACTAGTGTGACCCTTTTTCCTTCCCATTTGAACCTCACACCAGGTTTTTGTATGCAATCATATGAGTATGTGTAATAGTTTGTCCGGGATGCCCATTTTGCCGAGTTTTCTCCAGAGTGTTCCTCTATCTACTCTATCAAATGCGGTGGAAAAGTCAATAAAAGCAGCATATACGTCCTGAGATTTAGCTGTCACGTATTTATCTAAGATGATTTGTAACACCTCAATGTTATCCGTGACTGAATGCTTTGATCTAAATCCAGTCTGATATAGTGGAATTTGTCCAGATGAAAAGGCCCAGTCTTTAAGGTGATCTAAAACTGTTGCAGTGAAGATTTTTCCTGTTGCGTCCAAGAGGGCTAATTGCCTATTGTTACCAGGGTGTAGCCTTGTTATGTATAGGGATTACTATACTTCCCTTCCATGATTTTGGGATTTCTCCAGTAGTGAAGATATAGTTAAAAAGGGGAGATAACATCTTGCTCCATTCTTTGGGGTTGCACTGGAGGACCTTGATCTGTATTTGATCTGGTCCTGAGGCTCCTGTTGTTCTTGCCTTTCTTATGTGTACCTCAATTGAGAAGGGGCTAGATACTCCACTATTTAGTAGTTTTATTTCTACGATCATAGTAAAATTATGGATCGTCTCTGAGTTGGTATTAACTTGTATAAGTTGGCAAGGTAAAGATCCCATTCCTTTGGGGGGACCGGGATTGCTTGTAGAGCTTTTTTCGTGCCCGTTTCTTTGGCGATGATGTTCCAGTTGGCTCGTTGGTTATTTTGCTTTGCTGCTATCTGCAGGTCTACCCTGTGTTGGTCTTGTGTTTTTCTCTTGTTTTCTTCCTTTTCTCGCCTGCGTTGATTTTTTATTTTATTAATTTCTAGCTGTTTAGGTGGAGAATATTCTAAGAACTGTTCTCTTATCAGTTTATTCAGAAGTTCTGCATTGGTCGCTAACTTTGGCCTTTTGTTTTGATTCTTTGTTGTTATTGATTGCATCAATTTTTCTTGCAATTTTTGTGTTAGCTTTTTGATGACATTTCAAAGTTTATTATCGGATTTGCAGAAAAGGTTACTTGCAGAAGTCGGGTTGAATCTATTATGTTGTTTATCATGTTGAATGTAGCCGGATTCCAGTGAATACGTCTTTGGCTTGGGTTTGCCAGAACTGTGCTATAGTTGTACATAATTCGATTTGCCAAGGAAGATTGTATTCTCCACTCTGTTTTTGCTTGTAGGATGGCATGATCGCTACCATGGACAAAGTTAATTTTAAGTTGTACAACTGATCCATATAGGTCTTAGCTACAGATCATATAGTCCAAAAGTGAGGGACTACTATTACCCTGTCTTGTATGTGAGGCGGGAATATCGCCTTCTACGTTGCCATTCAGTATTACTCTATTTAACATATGGAGTGATGTTATTAGGATTTTTCCTCTTTTATCTGCCTTGTTTTCTTTAGGCAGTAGTGGGGTGGAGCTACCCAAGGCCTCTTCTTTGTGCCAATCTGCCCATTTTTGTAATGACTCGTTAGAAATTTTCCCATTTAAGTCCCCCATGATGAGGATCGCTGGATAGCCTTGGTTCTCTAATGTTTGTTCAATGTCTTTTAAGATTTCTAAAGCAAGTGTGTCCATTTTTGCTCCAGGTGGGATATAGATGTTAAAGATTAGTGGATCTTTTAAAGTTTCTAAAGGATTTGTCCCATACTTGATCTTAATACATTGGTGGTTATTTGAATTAGTTGGTATTATTTCTTGGGCCCATTTATAGTCTTCATTTAATAAGATCGCTATCCCTCCTTTCGCATGTCCCCGTTCAACCTGCTCTGCAATGGTATCATATACAAAATATTTCTCTTGGTTGAAGTTTTGTGTGGACCACGTTTCTTGGAGGGCCACTATAGCTGGGCAGTTTTTTGTTATTTCAGTTATTTTTTTCTTTAGTTTTTCCCGCTATATACCAAGAGGTGATCGTCAAGCCTGTGTTAAACAGGAAGTTTATTGACCTTGGTTTGTTTATTAGAGTTCAGGGTCTCCAAGATCCAGGTCCATGAGTAATCCCCCTTTATTGTTTCTTCACTGGGGTGTCTTCACTCCAGACTTCTCTTTTACCATTCTTTATGGAGACATATACATTTTCTGTAATATGGTCTGGGGACTTGGTCATAATGTTAGAAATTTGCTTTGGTCGCTGCGCTTTAAGAGGTTCTTCTGTTATGGGTTTTTTGTGAACTTCGTGCTGTAATACTGGAGTCAGATCGTAACCATAATTATGAAGGGTCTCGCTCTCCTTCAATATAATTTCTGTAATTCCTGGAGACCAGAATTCCACAATTACTGTCGTTGTTTTTGATATTTCCAGAAACGTAACTAATTTTATTTCATTTCGCGCTAGCGATTGTAAGGGTGGATCTTTTGAAGCAGACTAATAATTCGACCACGATTGAGTGGGGCTTTGTCTACCGGAAATAATTCTGTAATTTCCAGAAATTTAGGCCTAGTTAACTCTGCTTGTGAATGCTTTTTCTGGGTAGGGACAGTTCTTTTTGGGAAGTCTCTTAATGCCTGGCTTAACAGACCATGTCCTCCTGGAGAGAAATTTTTTGCCTTTGGATTTAGATTGCTCAGTTGGTTGGTGTTAACAGTTTGGGTAGATACTAGTGATTTTTGCTCCTTTATTTTCGAGATCAGAGAGGGATCTGCTCTTTCCTCTTTATCTGATAGTCCTGTTGGTAATCCTATTGATAAAAGGGGACATTCTGATATCTCTTTTTACGTGCTTTCTTTTTCGCTATTCTTTGCACGTTTCTCCCTTTCAGCTTGGTCCTCTTTTGTTTTCTTTTGCCTTTATTACTTTCTTGGCCCTGTGCATCATCGCTAGGTAGCTCAATCTCAGCAGTTGTTTTGCAGTGAGGTATTTCAGGGCTATTCACAGTGGGATTAAGTTTTCTTTTTGTGAAAATGTGGTAGTACGCTTTAGGCTGGTTATGTGGCATTGGTATAGTTTCCTCCTTAAAGAGGCTTCTGAGGGAATACGTCTGGTTATTATCCTGATCAACCTGAGGTTTCATAACAGATTTCCTTCTGGTTTGAGTTGCAATTTATTTTTTTAAAGGGGGGAGCATTTCTGTTGAGTCAGCTTTTGGATAGTGAGAGTTTTCCTCTTTGCATTTACGGCAGACTCCTGTTATTTTAGTTGATCACACTTGCTCTTTCTTCTTTTTTCCATCTACTAGAAATGTTAATGTTCCTAGTTGAGTATCAAGGGTTTGGTCAGAATTTTCCAGAATATTCCCTAGATGAATGAGAACCAATTCCAGGATATTTTGCAGGGTAAACAATGATTTGGAGACTGGGGTGTAGTTGTTAGAAAAACCTGTATTTTTTTAAGAGAGACAGGTCTGGCGATTTTTCTAGATAGCCCTCTAAGGCAGAAGGTTTTTGTGGAGTGCTATTCTGTATGTTCTGAGTCTCCTTTTGGGATCCCTTATGAAATATTAGATCCTTGATGTTTATGTCTGGGCAGGTTATGTTATATTCTTGGGAGTGTTGTGTTTTAGGTGATTCTGGTATTATTGAACCTGACACATTAAGGTTGGAGATTGAGTCCTCTAGGGTTATTTGAGTGCTTTTTTGAGGAGCATCAGGAGTTCTTTCACTTTGATTGTTGGTTTGATACGAACCGTCCTTTGCATCCTCTTTACTTCCTCTTTTTTACTTGGTTATCTGATCTTTTGTTAGTTGCTCTTGTTCATCTGGCTTTCAATTTACAAAGCACTTTTTAATCCCAGGAGTTACTACTGTCTTTCCTGCTCTTAGCGTCTTGCTAGTACTTCTTCTAATTGCCTCTTCCATTCCCATCCTTTTCATAAAGATGGTTCTTGACCTTAGTTTTTTGTTGGCCATGACTGTATAGGAAGTCGCTTAATGTTGTTCTGGTTATAATTGTATTCGTCCGAACTATAGCAAAGAGATGTTCCCTGGGGGTATTGACCCGCAATGTGCTCGAAATGCTATCCCCTGCTGTCCCCTTCTGTTGGTCCAGAGTTGAAAAAGATATTTTTGCCAAGTTCCAAGTAGCCCAACCGGAGGGGTAGGGCTCCAAAGTGCTAGAGAACCTGTGCGCCGCTCATGCAACACCGGGACTAGCACCCAGTTCCCGTTCCCTGTCTCAGTTTCTCCCGTGACTGTAAGTTTTCAAGCCAAGCAGAATTTAGTTACTAGTCATGCTTTGCTTGATCAAGGTAATTAAAATTATTTTTGTTATTTCCGCTGCTTGTTAATCCAGTTAGTTTTAGGTCTGTTTCCCAGTGGAGGTTTTTATAGTAAACCACCCAGCCGATGGGGGTGATTTGTAGGTACTGTGGGCAATTTAGAATAATTGTACAAAGAGAAAAGTAGTCAATTAATGATTTTAACCCCTTTCAGTTTGTTGACAGAGTCCTTGGACAGCTGCAGTAAAAGGATAAAGTTGTAGCTCAACAAGGCTACTCCTTGCCGAATCAGCCACGTACCTGGGACAGATAGTGAGCCTGTCGCGTCCTGGGTTCCCTTTTGGACTACTTCACACCTGGACGAATCCGGGCGGTAGGTTGCTGCTCTTAAAACCTCGGATCACAGTTCCAGTACCTCCGTCATTTTGCTCTGCTAGTGAGGGCAATGACCTCCACAAGACGGCTCGACTACACCTCGAGCGGCTGTCAGGAACGGCTCAGCAGCGCCACCTGCTGGAGCGGTGGAGGCATTCGTGGTGCTCGCAAAAATGCGGAAATATGGCAAGGCAGGTGCCCAGTAAATCTCCGCCGCTGAGGTTACGGCGGTTTTGCGGCTAAACACCGGTACCAGGCACCAGGACTCGCCCGCCAACGCCACAAACCGGCAGCTCTGGCAACTCCGCAGTCTCTGTCTGCCTGCCCGCAGCCTGTCCGCTGTTCGCTCACTTGTTCGCTCCACACTGCTCGCGTCTCACTGTGTCTCACTGCTCGCGTCTCACGTGACCAAGCATGTCACCTTTGTTGCATTCCTATGTGAGAAACAAGGACCCCCTGATATGGATCAAGATCCTGGGACAGGGTAAACAATGTATGCAAAATAACACTCCCAGGCACACAAATGAGCTACTGGCACAATGTGGTTGGCAAACAAACTATAGTCAATAATAGTATACAACTGTTTCAGATTAAGAGATACATTTTAATTCGGTACAAAAAAAGAGAGAATTGATAAAATCATTAGTTCACTAATAAGATTTGATAAAACGACATTGCATTGTTACATATGCATTCACAATTAAAAAGAAATATAATATAAAATAATGGATGGTTTCCTGTCAACGCGTTTCGACACGAAGACTGTGTCTTCATAAGGACTTTACCATCATGATGCTGTGAAAGAGATTGTAAAGATATTTTACTATTTGGTCTCTTTATGTTAAAACAGTTCAAAATTGCTAGTTACCGTTTGCCAAAATTTCTATTGCCAGTATTTTGTCGCATTCACCTTTTTTTGTCCCGAAGGAAAAGTGAAGAAATTCCAGACTGCAGACTTTAGTCTTTTTTTGGGTAGTTCTTCCTCCAACACGTCTTCTTCTGAAAGTAGTAGCACCTGCTGCTCCTATCCAGATGCCATTTTTATTCAGAAATGAAAAAAACACCAAAAAAACAAACATGTTCAAGTTGGAGAAGAGATGCTTCTCTGAAGATGGTCCAAGATGAATGATTAAAATGGGTGGGGTCCTTCAATTGTTACAGTGGGAAATGTTATAAACCAACCAAATCCTTTTTTTTAAGTCACATGGGATTCGCGCAACGTGCGCTCACGAAGAGCGGACCCGACACGACTTCACAAAAATATATTTAAAAATAATATGTTTATTACAAATAGGAATATATTATTTTTATGAAGGACCCGACACAACTTCACGAAAATATATTTAAAAATAATATAAGTTTATTACAAGTAGAAATATATTATTTTTATGAATACCTTAGATAATCTCTTGCCCTAATATGTGCATAAAGACACATAAATATCATTTTAGAATATAAAAACTTTCACGGGAGTTGTGCACCGAACGCGCCCCAACACATATATGATTCTATTAAGGTGCCAACAAGGGAATTTTTTCAAGGATTAAATCGATCACTTATACATTTATGCTTCTGATCAACTGAATTAAATTGATACCTGCTATTGTTATGAATTGTCACATGAATTTGGACATGGTAAACAAAATATTCAAAAAGAAGGAAAGCTACACGGTTATTACTTTTATAAAATAATATCTCTTTATATATATTTGTTTAAGAAGGGTACTTTTTACAATGAGAAGAATTCATCAAAGACAAATGGACTGGAAAAAATTAATTGTTCTTCACGTCCACTTGCGTTGTGGTCCACTCTTAGTAAGTTTTTAACATTGAATCTTGCATAACTTAAAACAATGATTCTTTTGTCTGAGTTCTTTCAACTTTAAAGATGTGGCCAAAGACTTCGACGTTTCGGCCTTGTAGTTGTTAAATCCTAACGCCATCCTCAGGACAATTCAATCTTTAGAGAGTAGAGACCCCCTGCTCTCAAGTTATTCTCTCGCGAGACTACGCCACGTTCGAGATTGATTTGGAATTGGAAACAAAATAAATACGCTGTGGAAACGCCGATAGAACAAGCTGGTTTCATTATCTGCTCAAGCTAAAAAACTTCTTCAAGAGCAGATACGCTGTTGAGACGCGGATTGAAATCACCAGTCCTATTATCTTGATTTACTCATAATTCTCAACGAGCAGGGGGTCTCTACTCTCTAAAGATTGAATTGTCCTGAGGATGGCCTTAAGGATTTAACAACTACAAGGCCGAAACATCGACTTCTTTGTCCACATCTTTAAAGGTAATCAATCACTTATAAATGTATAAGTGATCGATTACCTGTGATTTAATCCTTGAAAAAATTCCCTTGTTGGCACCTTAATAGAATCACATTTTAGCCCAAGCTCGCAAGGGTATATTGGGTCACCCACCTCTTCTAAAACCAACACATATATTACATCACGCGGGGCCCGCCATCGCGCAAGCATCTCGTACCGTAATGCTCATGTGTTGCGAATAAGCGGGAGCAGAAGTCGCGTACTGGTCGCATACCAAACCCGCACAGCACGTAATATTATACGTAAATGACGTAACTGAAAAACACACACCCGTCGCACACCGTACGCTGATCCTTCACGACTTTTCCAAAATGGCGACTTGGTTGGCGCACCAGCCGTGTTAGGTACGCTTTCATTGCGCGACATCTAAACTTTTGTTTAAAAAAAAGACAATAATAATAATAATATATAACAATTAAAATAAAATAATAATGATACTATATTTTGCTTTTTATTTTATAAATAAAAAAAATTGCAAATTTCAGAAAAGTATATAATTTTTTTTAATAAAAATATATTTACAAGTAAACAGTTTAAAAACTCCAGAAATTAAGTACAAAATACAAAGGTATAACTACTATTAAACTTAAAAATTAGCATTTAAAAAACCTTTGAACTTCACTGAAAAAAAAATAGGTTTCAGAGACGTTATAGTTAGAAATTAGCATTTAAAAAACCTTAGAAAGTCACTGAAAAAGCCATAGGTTTCAGCCACGTTATAGTTAGGAATTAGCATTTAACCAGTTGGCTGCTAGTGGTTTTCCCCTCCTGTGCTGGAAAGTAAGTTTATCATTGTTCATGACAAAGTCAGCTCATCATAAGCACAGCTCCACTGTGCCTCATGACGAGCTGAGCTCGTCATGAGCAGTGAAGAGGTTAAAAAACCTTAGAAATTCACTGAAAAAACCATAGGTTTCACAAATTTTATATTTAGCTGGACATTTCACTCATACAAAACCATTCAAATTCCCCCCGTCATAGTTAGTTCAGCTAACTATAACTCGCGCGCCCGCAATGCATTGCTGATGACGTCACATTTTACATCACTCATGACATGGTCAGTGACATCACTCATGACATCACTCATGACATCTCAAATGACATCACTGATGACATCACTGATAACATCATCCTTGTGAAAGAGTGTGAGACCTCCTCTCACCCTAATATAACCCTTGATACACACATTCAAAAATAGAAACTAAAACTTTCAAAAAAATGGAGATACCAATACCATTTACAACAACCTATTAGGTAATTCCAACATCTACATATACATCCACTCATTCACCAACAGTTCTATATAGTCACTCATACACGTACTGACTCATCATATGTACTCATACACCTATACATCCTATTACACACCGATACTCATCCATAGAGTTACTCACACACATACTCACACATGCAAATAAACTATCAAACATCAATTTACTTGCATATACAGCTATACACACACCACTACACTTACTTCTACAGAAGCATATACATACTCTCTTAAACAATCACTTATAGAAACACATACTTATTTATACAGGAACTCTTTTAAACTCTCACTCTCACATATATTCACTTATATACATCAATACTCACATATACTAGTTTAAAACATATGTAGTTACTCATAAAGACACTATTGGGACAGTCATTCACTCACTAACACACCCATCCACACACTCATCCACCCTTATAGTCCTGCACACATGCTGTCTTCAAAACACATACAAACAGTGAGTCACTCGTTCATGCATCTATACGCTAAGTAATATCCCCCACCGAACCATACAGACACTCATACTGATACTCAAAAAACAAACTAATAACCCATATACACACTCATGTAGCTACTCACCAACCCATGCAGCCACTTATACACAAAGTGAGACACTGATACAGATATTTAAATATTTAAACATTACTCGTTAATACATGTATTCACTAAGATACACTTAATAAGTCAGTTATACAATCAATTTTACAAAAAAACATCAATTTAGACACTTGTTTACCCATTTATTCTTCCATCGAGCTTTAGATATACAAATATAAAAAATGTTTATTTTTCAGAAAGACACACATTCACTGGATGATTTCATCAGTGATGTCATCAGTGATGTCATGAGTGATGTCACTGACCATGTCATGAGTGATGTAATATGTGACATCATCAGCAATGCATTGCGGGCACGAGAGTTATAATTAACTATAACGGGGGAATTTCAATGGTTTTGTATGAGTGAAATGTCCAGCTAACTATACCATGTGTGAAACCTATGTTTTTTTCAGTGAATATATATATGTATATATATATCTTGCACTGGGCATAGTACCATTTGCTGTGATTTTCCAGCTCGGGGCAAACACCCAGCTAAAATTCAGCATGAACGGTGTAACCTAATGTACTCTGCTGCTTACAAATATCATTTCAGACATCACAGATCTGCTATGTGGAATGCCATGAACTATGCCCTGGCCTAATATGGGGACAGACTCTAGATACCCTGCCCCCCTAGGCCCGTGGGAGGGTGAAGAAATCCCCATGGCTAAATTGAAAAAAAAAATGGCAAATCTTTCTGATATTTTGCTGGATTCCTGTGGGATCACTACAAAAAAAAAAGCGACCTGTATTCTGCCCTGGGTCTCAAAGTATTTTATTAGGGCCTTGGGAGGTCTCTGGCCCCCCTCCTTAGCCCTAAAAAGATCCTGGGGATCCCATCCCTCAGAGCCTTGAGTTAATAAAACAGGAGGGGGGTTGTGCAGACACTCTACATGAGCCTTCTTTGGCCCCAGGGACCCCATCCCCTGGGGCCAGCTGACTTGCAATTTCCCAGGGAGTCCACCCCAGGTCACAGTAGTTTCCCTGTCCTCACTGGACTGGGCAGGGAAACGTGTGTTTGCGCTCGTGTGGTGGGAGCATTTGCAAATCTCCTGCCAAACTGGAGCAAACACAAAGTATGCTACCAGCAGGCAGGATCTTTAAAAATGCTCCTACCGGTTATGTTTCCCTGCCCTCACTGATCCGGGCAGGGAAATAAAACAACAGATTGCTGCCAAGTGGAGCGAGTGGAAGAAATACCGGCTCCTGCAGCATGTGGGGGAGCTGGCTGGGTCAGTGGGGCCCTTTGGTTTCCCCATGCCCCCAAAGTGTGTTTGGTGGGTATGCTGTGTGGGCGCAGGGGCACCGACCTATAATTGATAGGGGCCCCAGGGGCTGAAATAGGCTCTGGGAGGGGGTCCAGGAGCCCCCCTTGCCTTTAAACTAATGTGCTGCCCTGGGGTATGGGTCCCAAATGACTATAAAGGCTTGGGATGGTGGCTGTCTACTCCTTCCCTTTATTAATGAGTCGGCCCTGAGGGATGGCATCTTCGGGGCCTAATACGGCTCAGGGAGAGGAGCTTCTTCCCCTTTATTAATTTGTTGCCAAGGGATGGGGTTCCCAGGGCCAATTAGTGCTCCAAGAAGTATGCCACACGGCCTCTTCCCCTTTTTTATTGTATTTGGCTTTTGGGGCCGGTTTGGGCATCTGGGAGGAGAGATGTGTCTCCCTTCTTCTTACAGTTTTGACCCTGGGATTGGGTCACCGTGGCCCAAGAAGGCTCAGGGAGGGGGTCAGGTGACCCCTCCCATCTTTTTATTTTATTTGGCCCAAGGGATGGGATCCCTGGATCCTTTTAAGGTTCACAAGTTGTGCTGAGTGACCTTCTCCCTCTTTTGTTGTAGTTGGCCCTCAGGATAGGATCCTTGGGGGCTTTTAAGTTTGGGGAGGGAGCCCACACGGCCCCCTCACCTTTTTATTGGCACTTGCCCTGGGTGGCCAATTAAGGCTGGGAAGGGGGCTGTACACCCCCTCCACTTTATATATATATTTTGTTCTAAAGGATTGCATACAATCCCTGGCCCGAAGCCCAACCCTATGCTGCGCAAGCCAAAGGCTGTGCACAGTTTGAGTTTTTCAGCCTGCTGGGGGTTTGGCCACAGGGCCTGACGGCAGGTCAAACTCTTTGGCCAACACCCCGCTGCGCACAGCCAAAGGCTATGTGCAGTATGGGGTGGGCTACCTGCGGGGAGTTGAAAGCAGGTCTTGACTGCAAGGGAGGTGCTGCGGCTAACCACACATGAGCAAAGGCTATGCATGTCCTGGGGTTGGCTCCCTGCGGGTGGCTGCCTGTGGGGAGTTGGATGCAAGGCCTTGCTGGAAGCCAGGCCTTGTGGGCTACCCTATGCTGCACAAGATGAAAGGTAGTGTTCAGTGTGGGGTTGGTTGCCTGCAGGGGAGTTGGCTGCCTCTGGGTGGGTAGGCTTCAGGGCTTGGCCTATGACCATGCCCTGTTGCAAATCCCCTGCTGTGCACAGCCAAAAGCCATGCACAGCATGGGGTAAGCTGCCTATGTGGAGTTTGCTGCCGGGTTTGGCTGCAGTCCAGACTCTATGGCCAACACCATACCTTGAAAGTCTGAGGGATGGCTTTACATGTGGTAATAAAATATTATTTTACATTAAAAAGAAAAAAAGCCTGAAATGTACTGAAAAACAGACAGGTTAAAGTAATATTATAGTTAAGTGTGATAAAAGATATATATTTTTTAAATCTTAGAAATTTGCTGGAAAAAAAAAACATTTAAGTACTGTTATAATCAGGTCAATATGTCAGAGGCAACATTAACATTTTGAAGAAGAAATACCACTGAAATTCAGAAGTTAACCTTGCGCCCTGTCATGCACTGTTTCTGACCTCCCATATTACATCACATATTGCTTTTTCTATGACATAATTTATGACAGAATTGATGACATCACTGATGACATAGCTGATGACATCACTAATGAAATCATCCAATGAGTGTGTTAGCTTGTTTTATAGTTAATTAATACTGGTAACTACCATATTACTTTTCTACCTTATTGTCATTTGAGTGCTTCCGTCATTGGCAGCTTCTGCCTGAAAATGATTGAGCTTCTGTGACAGGGCTGATGGGCCAGTCCTTTAGTTAGCAATTTTTCCTTTCATACAACCCCTTTCATTTCTTTCCTTCTGCTCATTTCAATGTTTTATAGCATAGTGCAGCTCCCCAGAAAGTGCCAATGGACTGCCTACTTTTGCTCATTTTTTCTGTGGTACACTCCATCCTATACGGACCTTGCATCAGTCACTGCATCTAAACCAGGGAACTATCTTGGAATAGTATTTTCCATAGTGTATCATTGTTTTACAATTTCAAGATGGCCAACATGTTCCTTACAAATGTGGCTACAATGATAAAACTAAAATAATTATAAACTATGTACAACACTGTTGAAAGATAGCCTTCCCTAGGCCTTAAATGTATCCTGTACTGCAAGCACCTGTTTCCTCTTTCCTACTTTTAATTAATTTAATTTAGGTTACATATGTTGTTGAATTTGTGTTTGTTTTATTAAGTTTGCGTAGGTAGATAAAAGCAAAAATGAGTCAGTAGGTAAATGAATGAATGGGTAAACCCATATTTTTCCTAGAACTTAAATGTATCCGGTACTGCAAGCACATGCTCACAATCTTTAAACAGCAGCTTGTTTTTTTTTCCTACTTTTATTAATTTAACATATGATATGTTGTTGAATTTGTGTTTGTTTTATTAAGGTTGCATAGGTAGATAAAAGCAAAAATTAGTCAGTAGGTGAATTGAATGAATAGGTAAACTCATATTTTTCCATCTCCAGCTTGGAAAGTTCCATGCCTGACCTCAACGAGTTGAACACATCATCTCATTCAAGTATTAGTTATAGTGTCCGGTTTAGCGTATGTACATCCATCAATTAAGGGTCAACCACTTGAGAGTAAAGACTCTAGTTACATATGTTTTAAAAAAGCGGTTGGTATGCACTAAAAATATTTTTATGAGAATTTAATTACAAACACTACACGGCATACGTATATGTGAAATATATTTTGCATGGCTTTTTTATTAAGTGGGGTGAATTGGAGTGGGGTGGATTCGACTGTAGTGGGATAGTTTGAAGTAGACTGGAGCAGGGTGGATTGGTTTCATTAGACTGGGGTGGATTGAACTGGAGTGAATTGGACTGGAGTAGATGGATTGGAGTGGCGTTCGCTGGTTGGATTGCAGTGGGGTGGATTGAACTGGGATGAGGTGAGGTGGAGCGGAGTGGACTGGGGTAGAGTGGGATGGATTGGACAAGAGTTGGGTAAATTGGACTAGAGTGGAGTGAGTGCATTAGAGTGGAGTAGGGAAGATTGGACTAGAGTGCAGTGGCTTGGTTTGAGTGCAGTGGATCGGTTTCAGTGTGGTGCATTGGTTTGGGGGGCCTTGATTGGGGTGGATTGGATTGGTGTGGGGAAGGTTAGATTGATGTGATGTGGATTGGACTGGCATGAGGTGGATTGGATTGGTGTGAGGTGAGGTGGATTGGATTGGTGTGAGGGGGGGTGGATTGGACTGAGGTGGATGGTGGATTGGATTGGGGTGGAATAGATTATTTGGAGTGGATTGGATTAAGTAGGGTGGATTGTGGTGGGTTGGATTGGAATGGGGTGGACTGGGCTGGAGTGGGGCAGATGTTTTTGGATTGGAATAGGGCATATTATTTTGTATTGGAGTTCGGTAGTGTGGGGAGGGTTGAGAGGATTGGAGTGGGCTGGAGTGGAGAGGATTGGGGTGAGTGGTTTGGATTGGAGTGGGGTGGATTTGGGCATACTGAAAAATTATGTGCTGAAGCACAATTTTGAAAAAGATAACACAAAAGAAAGAAATAATGTTGCTTTGAAATATTTGGAACAAGATAATAGTCATCTTTTGAGAATAGTGTCTTGAGCAAATTGGAGGTTTCTAGTTGCCAGAGGTAACTACCTTTGTCCAAATAGGGACCCTTACTTCTTGTCAGGGTAAGGGGGAAACACACTGTAGATAACCCCTGCTCACCCCGTTGGTAGCTTGGCACGAGCCAACAGGCTTATCCCCAGGGCAATGTGTAAAGTATTTGTATCAACACTCACAGTAATATAGTGAAACACCACAAAAGGACGCTAGACCAGTTGTTTATAAAAATATAAATCACTTTATATAGATTAGGCAGAGTCAAAATGACATAAATCGCACATTCAAAAATAGATTCTATTCCAATAATGGATTGTCCATAAAAAAGTTCATTATAGCAATGTTCTTGTGTAGCAAAAGTTCACTTTGTAAAAAAAACATGCTTGTCAGAATAAAGGAATCGATTGAGTCCTTATGCCTGGAGGACTCCTGCTCCTAGTGTGTGAAAGCCACTCTAATAATGCAAATAAGGTGCTCCTCATCAGTGCCCTTAATGATAAAATGCCCCCTGCTGTAGCATGGAATGTGCTATACTTGTGTGCTCAATTTAGAATCAGGATGTCACTTCCTCTGTACATGCGCGGGCGCGCGCTAGTCTCCAAAAGGAAGCAGGTCCTGAAATCTCGCCCCCGCTGTGGCATGGGATGTGCTATACTTGAACTCACCCCCTTCGTCAATGCGTGGGCCACCAGCAGCACATTAAAGCACAATTTCCCTTGCGCTGGCTTCAGTCACAGATCAACGCTGGTTACCTTTTAAATGCGGAGGGGGACTTTGCAGTCTGTGCAGATCCCCGGCAAAGCAGCTTCGTTCTTGGTAGCGCTTCCCGGCTTCAGAGCACAACTTTGTTGTTGTTGAGGAGTGTGGGGGCCTGGTCGCTAGGAGATGCCCCGCGCTTCCTCCAATCATAGCACAGCTCTGTCCGGACGAGCCCCTTTGTTGCTAGGCAACACCCAGTGCTGAGTCCAATCTCAGCGCAGCTTTTCCCTGACGTCAGCGATGAATGGAAACAGTGCGTCCGAGGCTCCCGGGCCATCGACTGTGATTTTTCTGCACACAGCGCTTCTCTTCTCCTTCCTCGTACCAGGCCAGCGGCGGTGATCTCGGACCCTTGTTTAACTTTTCAGGTAGTGCACTCTCGAGCGCCGAGACAGTCCTTCAGAGGATTCGCACTGAAGGCACGGCAGACCTCACGCAGAGCCCCGCTGTGTGCCGACAAGCACACCAAGTCAATAACACACGGGCAGGCAGGGTAAAGTTCACAAGGCCACAGTCAGTGCGCAGCCACATGCACTCAGCACTGACAAGATGTTTTCGTCTTCCCAGAAAGTTTTGTATCCCTGAGTTTCCAACAGGAGGCCAGCTCTTCTTATGCCCTTGGAGACAGGTATACTTCAAAGAGGGGCAAAGCACACAGGCCAGCTCCTATTCAAGCAAGGGCGACACAGCACACAGCAGAAAGTCCATTAGTCCTCTTTCTCAGCAATAACAGCAACTGCAGGTCAGCTCCCAGACACTCAGCAATGGTAGCACTTTTCCTCAGTCTGCCTGGCTGTTCTTCTTTAGCAGGGATCCCTTCTTGATCACAAAGTTTTTCCTGATCTAATCTTACAGGGGTCTCAGCTCTACTTTTATACCCTAAAAATCTCTGTTCTTCCTGTGTGAGGGGTCCTGGATCCAGTCCAAACCAGTTCTGGGTGCACTCTTCCAGTGCACATCTTCTTCCTTTGTGAGTGTGGGCCAGGGCCATCAGACGCACTGCAGGAGGTGGAGCTAGCATTGTTGAATGCATGCACAGCCCTATTCAGACCCAGGTGATACTCCTCCCACCACTCTACATGCATATAGGTCTATTCAGCCTAGTGCTGACTCACACAGTCTCCTGGAGCCACCCCAGCCCCTGTCACTCACAAACCAGACAGTAAATCCACAAACAGGCAGAGGCACACAGAAAGGCTGAATAAGAAAATAGCCACTTTCTAAAAGTGATATTTCCCAAAAACATCTTCCCTAAAAGAAGTGTTATTAAATTCTGAGTTGAGTTGAGGAATACCAGATTCCATATGTCTATCTTGCCGCTATGGGAAGATATGCAGGTAAACATGTTACACAGCATTCCCCATGTTATCCTACGGGCAAGATAGCCTTCCAATAGTGAAAAACAAAATTGGCAGCATTTCATTATCAGGCTATGTTACCCACACTAGAACATGTCCTACCTTTCACAAACACTGCACCCTGCCCAGGGGGGTAACCTGGGCCTACCATTGGGGTGTCCAATGTGTAAGAAAAGGGAAGGGTCAGGCTTGACAAGTGTGTACACTGGCCAGGACAACATGGCAGTTAATAAACAGCGGACAGGCACTGCAGTGGCAGGACTGAAACACCATTTTAGGGCTACTCATGTGGGTGGCACAATCAGTGCTGTAGGCCCACTAGTAGCATTCGAATCATAAAGCCCTGGCACACTCAGAGCACTTTACTAGGGACCTACTGGTAAAACAAATATGCCAATCGTGGATAACCAATCACAATAATAATTTAAACAGGGAGCACTTGCACTTTGGCACTGATCAGCAGTGGCAAAGTGCCCAAAGCATCTAAACCAGCAAAAACGGCACAGTGTCAAAAATATAGGAGGTAGAGGTAAAAAGTCAGGGAAAACCACACCAAGGATGCCAGGTCTAACAGTCATCTTTTGAGAATAGTGTCTTGAGCAAAAACAACACAAAAGTTGAATCTGTCAGTGCTTGGTCCCTGTTCCCTGGACAGGAATGGAAATTATGTTGTGCCAGTCTTGGTCAATTATGAGGCTGTAAAGAAGAGTGCCAGGCAAGCAAAAAAATGGTAAGTAACAAGCTGGCTCCAAGTCCTCTTCTAACTGCCACAGCGTCTCTCAGGCGATACACATGTGCTAGTGCATGCTAACAAAGGATCAACCCTTAAAACACAATTTAACACATAGGTTTGCCATCTTTCTGGGGGAAAAATATGGCCTTTTTTTCAAAGGCCCAGACAATACTCCATACTCAATAGGACAGTATATACAATTGCCTCATCATTTGGAACATTATCATTCAGTTGTGTTTGCTTTAGTTATTAGTCAGGGATTATTAACGTAGCCCTAGAACAATAAGAGGAAATAGAAATATAACAGTAGTGTTCGGGAGCTACATTAATGATTCCATAGTAATTCCTAAAGAAAACAAAAGTCAGATCATTCATCTGTTTAGTTTGCCTCCTATCCTGGAGAAAAATACGTCATTGGTGTGCAAAGGCACGTAACGTTCTACCTGTGTTTACTTTAATTGTGAGTCAGGGATCACTAACGCAGCCTTTAAACAATACATAATAAGAAAAATTAATGGAAAGCACATTTAAATATGTTCTGGAGCTGTGTTAATGAACCCAGGCTACTTATTAAAGTAAAGTAACCCAAGGACAAAAAAGCAATAGAAAAAAATGACAGTTTTGTCACAAAATTAAAAGCCCCCCATCAAAAAAACCAAGCCTTCGTCCATCCCCATGCAAGATAAGACGCGATTAGCAGTGATCAGAAGTCTGTAAAAGTGACTTCCTCAGACTGCTGCCTGACAACGTGGATAATAACAGAGCAAGCGGCATATGTAAGAGCCGTCTGCTTTAAACCTCGTCACCCTTCTGAAAAGGCCTGGCAAGTATGTCTCTTACCTGATGCAGTGACCTGGTGCCCTCTTCTGCAATGTCCTGATGCCCTCTTCGGTAACCTGCTCCTCTGCAAGGCTGCCAATGCGTGTGCTGCTCTGCTGTGAGGAATTTCCGTTTTTGCGTGTTTTTAAATGCAGCTTTGAGGAACGGTTTCATACTCTCACCTAATCTAGGCAGTGGAGTAGGAGTGAGGTGCACCCTGACAAGTTATGTCTGGGCACTAGGAAGAGTTCAGGGTGCGCGCGCGCAGGCATGCACCTTACAGGTAACACTGATCCTGGCGTTCCAAATCCCGATTTATGAGAAAACAAGCATTCGCAAATCCAAAAGGTTTTGCAATGAGCGCTATTGGCCATGGCATTGTTTTGTAACTGTGCTGTGCAGCAGCATGGATGCTTTGCAGTGTGGCTAAAACTAATTGAAAAAGCACTACCGGGGCTAATGTGCCTTTTTTAAAAGGTGCATTAAAAATGGATGCATCATAGTCCTTTTTAGGTCTCGCCTAGCAGACCTGTGAGACTTATTGTAAGGGGGCTTCAAAAAGCTCACCACACGCTGGTACGTGTGTGGCCTATTGCTTGCCGTTACTGGCTTTGGGCACCATATGTTTTGAATTATCGTGCCCAGACACAGGCGTGGTAATTCAAAACATATGGGGCCTCATTTATGAAAAGTGACGCATCGCTGCGTGAAAACAGTGATGTGTCACTTTTCACTGCGCGCTCCTTACGACATTCCTGATGCGTCATATTTAATGTATGAAGCATCATGTCGCAAGGAGTTACAGATACGTCAGTATTTCTGACGTATCTGTAAGCGCAAAAGTGACGCATTGCTGGAGTGTGTCACAAAAGTGATGCAACTCCAGCAATGCGTCCTTTCACATGGGAAAGCCCCATGTGAAAGGGCTTGCGTCAGTCTTACGCCGCATGTGAGGCAGGCGTAAGATTTTGAAGCAACAGCGTCCTAAAAGTGACGCAATGAAATCTCATAGATTTCACTGCGTCACTATTACGAGGCTTTTTGCGGGGGAACGCCCCCTCTGCATACATTATACCTGACGCAGGTATAATGTGGCGCAGGGGTTTAAAAAGTTACGCATCTACCTAGATGCGTCACTTTTTAAATATGGCGCAACGAGGCGCATTTTTTACACCGCTGGTGCGTCACAAAAAGTGACGCACCGGCGGCGCAAAACTGACGCAAGGCCTTCATAAATAAGGCCCATGGCCTGGTGCTCGCTCTCTTGCGCACCATTCGCGGGACGCTGCATCACTTGAATTCCTTGGGCCTTATTTATGAAGGCCTTGCGCCACCGGTGCGTGTCTTTTTCCCATTTTAAAAGTCACGTAAAAGTCGCGCAAGACCTTCATAAATAAGGCCCCTTGTTCTATAGAGCCATGTGAGTTTACATACAGCGTCCTACTGTGATAAAACCGAATAAATCATTGAAAGTAAGGTGCAAATCAACTTTAGTTGGCTCTCATCTTTACAACGGGAAAACTGTTAGCTCTTCATAAAATAAAAATAAAACATGAAAAAATGCGATATACTGCTCTTTTGTGATTCTGGAGGCCGATACAACGATTCGCCACTAGGTGTCAGACGAGGAACAAACTACATGTGCATACTGGTGGAAAACAATCGGAAAGCCACGGGCATTTGAAGCAGCCTAAGATGCTTTTCTCATCAGGAGAAAAAGAAAACAGAGGCAGTATGCTGTTTCATATTCCTTTGCAGCTAACTGTGAAACGGTCTGTAATGTATTCATTCCTCGAGTCAGCTCTGTGACCACGGCCTCCTATCGAGAGTCCACGGTTGGGTCGTGTTGGTTGCAAAATATGTCTTGAAAAAGACTTACGAAATATACTCAGACGTCAGCAACACTGAAAGGCATACATGGCCCCAGTGAGACAATAGTAAATGTAAATGTGATTTATGAGGCCATACAGTGAAGAGAAATTAAAAACAGTTCTCTTTACCCAGTTCTTCTCCTAAAACCACCAATAGGCGTTTGAAAATGTTCCTGGTGTAACATAATTCACAATTGGGTGAATAATTTGCTGGTTTAGCTCCTAGCCCCACCTAGTGGGAGACTCAGGGGAATTTCCGGGGCACCACCAATGCCCGCAGCCATACAGGTTCCAGCCTATAATGTATGTGCATGGCTACTTGTTTTTCCTATGATAAACGTATGACGCAATACACAGAAGTGGGTATTACAGTCATCCCACGCCCAGGGCAGGAAAAGGTATTCTTCTGAGTCCTACTGTCCCAAACATTTTGCAATAATTTTGGTGCTGTGAGAAGAAGACGCACAGGGTCCAAGTCCCTTCTCCCTTGGGAGGACAGTGGAAGTGGAGAAGGACACGGGAAACTCCAGGGCTTGGAACTGGGACCCTCATGAAGACGGACAATGATGACTATACATAAAATACCTTCATTGTGAGTTGAACTTGTGAACATTGTTTAAAAAAATCTATCCTTATACTGTGTAAAAATGGCCATTTCCATTGTGTGACCATTCAACACACCCCTTCACCTAAATGCACCAAATTAGGTGCTAGGCATTTCAATGTCATGTATGACACCTTAGGTTCTGAACATTCGTCATACTTCACTTTGTTAGGTGGGTTACCCATCCATGTTTTCAGCTGGCACTTCTCTGCATTTTGGAAAGTATGTTGAGACTGAAACAATTACATCTGTGACACAGAAACGGTGCTTATGTTACATAAAGAGGACAGGTTACCACTTCTTACTACAGAGTATTTGGCCCTTGCAGATGATGGCCTGTCCTCCTTTCACGAACAAGGTCTAGGGGGGATCCTGACATCGAGGGGTTTCCAACACGCCACGCCACAAGCATCAGCATAGAGCACAGCTTCTTATATTAAATGCAGTCTTTTTTTCAGTATCCCAGCCGTTGGCAAGCATAGCACCTTGTGGTTCCATCAGAGGGAGCCACATAATGTGGACACCTACAGTGGGTGTGGAAGTTAGTGACACCGGGGGAGCTTGTATCACAGGTGTGTGGTCAGTGACTGGAATTGTGTTGACGCACCAAGCCTTTGTGGATGAGATGGCTACTTACTATTTTATGAAGATTGCCAATTTTTTCGAGCCAAGCATGGCTAAAACATGTGTAGGACTCTAGGGAAATTGGGTGGCAACACCACTGAAGCTTGTCAGTGGCTGGATACTGCTTAAAGAGAGGAGTTAGAAGGTCTTTTCTGAAGTGAGTAATTTGCTTGTCTTGCTGTATCGACTCAGATGCTGTCCAGAAGCTGTGTTCTCTTGTTGGATCAGCCTGTGTGTTTAGTCTCAATTTTATTTACAAGACTGTTGGTTGCCTGGATTCAATGCTCTTGTTCTTAAGGAAACAGAGAGTGCATATTTTGTAGCTAAAATGGGTCCTGTCTGTGGTGTCTGTGGTAAATCTGGGGCACAGAGCATGTTGCAGATGATAAACAGGTGTCAAATTCAACTCAATGTATAGCTCCCAACTACCCCAACCACCCAGGGACACTTTATGATGGTAGATGGAGGTTACTAAAAACAATCCCAGGATATAACATAGCATTACAAGCAACAAGGACTGAGAAAGAAATGACAAACATACTCTTAATTGCAATTGGGCCTAAGCATACTCTGAACGCTGCCAAATTGCCTGTTGCTTTGACTCCAGCCCCAATCTCTCTCTTTAATGGGATTGGGGTCCCTCCGTGAGCTGGATCCCTTTTGATTGGATGCAATAAAATGCCCTAAAACACCAGCTGTGCACGTGTCTTGAAGCACAGTATTATACCATGTTCTTTAGGAAAAGGGCGTTCAAATTTCGGTGCAGTGTTATTAGCTCTCCTCTCTTCACACAGTGTGGCTGCCCGACTGTGTAGTCTTATATACCTTTTAGAAGCCCTGTTTCAAACCTGGCAACTTAAAGAACAAGCATTGGCATAGCCAATAGGTCTCGCCTTTGGGACCTTATAAGTGTTTACCATGCCACACTTGCTGTTGTTGCACCACGCATATTGTGCTGGATAACTAAACACTTATAAAGTCCAAAGGCGAGATCTATTGGCTATGCCAATGCTTGTTAATTATTATTAATATTTATGGACATGATGCACAGCAGCAATATTCCTATATTGCCCAGTTGCAAATCATTGTCAAAGTGGGCAATGCCCATACTGTGAGGTAGAGGCTGTGCACTGTGCTTGAGATACTGCTGTATCGCTTTGTTACCTTGCCACGATCCCGCATTATTTGCTCTATCCTCACTCACCCTGATCTGCCTGAGCAGTGTTTTTATTTAATGTGGTATTATCGTATTTTTAACTGTTTTAGTGTTTTTAAATATTTGTAAACGTTTCTGCAGTGCCTAAATCCTACCTTGAAGTTTCCTGCACTCTGTCTCTCCTGACAACTCCCCGGTCACCAAAGCAGATTCCCTGCTGATTGAGTGGAGGGAGGTACCAGGGCGAGAGGCAGGAAATACCGATTGACAGCACTTCCAGTGTGCCATTTCGGGCCGCCATATTAACAGGGTGGCGTGCTAGTCTCTCGCCTGTGGTAGTTGATCCTGACTACTTTAGGACCAGATGGCGCAGACGCGCAGCGGTTGCACACAGCGGGTGAGCTGGCTCGCCAAGGGCAAGTCCATCTGCGCCCGTCAGCATCCGGACAGCGGCCAGGGCCAGTTATGCTGCCCAAATTTCCAGAGACTACTCGGGCAGCTGGAGTCATGAGGAGGTCCTGTCCTTCAGACCTCCTCTTTGCCAGTACCCGACTCTCATTTCACCTGGTAATTTGGCAGAGACTTACTCGTGTTCCTACTGTAAGTTTGCCATTAACACCAGACATATCCATGAGCAACACAAGAGTCCTCGCCTAACACTCCCTAAGCACCCTAGGCCTGTGGAGCTAAAAGCCTGTCTCATTAACTTCAGATCACTGCCCAAACATGCACTAGACATACACCAATCCTTAACAGACCATAACTGGGACCTTATGTTCCTGACCGAGACATGGCTAAGGGAAGACTCTAACCCAGCTGTGGCCCTAGCCATCCCCCAGGGCTATGGCATAATCTGTGTGAATAGACAAAACAAGAGACCGGGGGGTGGATTCGCAATCATCCATATAGTTACATGGGAGATGCCTACCTCTAACTTTGAGTAGATAGACAACATCGAAGGACTTACCTTCTGTATTAAACTGTCCGCCTCTGTCTCTTGTTTAGGACTCCTTCTCTATAGACCCCCAGATTGTGGCCTTAGTTCCTCCCTTACTTTCGTTGACTATATCGCCCAGGCCAGCATGCGCTATTCTAATTTCACACTGCTAGGCAATCCAAATTTTCATGTGGATGATCTTTCCTGCTCGCATAGTGCAAATTTCATCTCTGCACATGCGGGCTGCAACCTGACCCAATGAGTCTCGGCTCCAACACACAAGGCAGGTCACATTCTTGACCGTATATGCTCGAAACTACCAGACAATACTGTGCAGACCCCGGAGCCAGTTATCTGGTCAGATCATTTTCTGATCCCTTTACAGGTACACTTGAAGAGTGAACTAAGAGCAACTTCCATACCAAAAGATTTCAAAAGGAATTGGAGTAGGGTTTCCCCGGAGTCCCTTGCCCTACATCTGCAGAACTCCACACCCGTTATTTCAAATAGCCTAGAGTCCAGCATCACAAACCTAAATGTGTGGGTTAGCGATGCCCTTGGTTCAATTGCCCTCAAGAGGCCTGTAAACTCTGCGAGAACGTCCCCTTCCGCTCCATGGTTTTCAGAGGAGATCAGAGACAAATAATCAGAATGCAAAAAACTGGAAAGCAAATGGCTACAGAGCAGCGCTAAAGGAATACCGTAAACTCCTCATTGTTAAAAAGAGAGACTTCCTAGCCAAGCGCATTGTCAAGGCCAAGGACTAGTCTGGAGAAGATTTTAAGGTAGTGAAGTCCTTTACAAATCACATAGCTCTCCCACACTCGATACCCCGTCACAGGAGCTATGTAACAGGATCTCAGATTTATTTTAGGAAAAAATTGCCCTGATTCATGCGTCCTTCCCCGCAACTCCCCCAGAGGGGACCAATGCTAATAACCCAGGGCATACCCTAATGCCAGTATTCTCTGAATTTGCTGCAATTCCCACGGAAACATCGCTGACCGAGCTTCAGAAATGTAAATCCGGGTCCCCTGGTGACCCAGTGCCCGTGTTAAGTACCTCAAACTCCCTCTAAATGCCATCTATAATTCTTTACTCAGACAGGGGAGCTTTCCATCAGCCTCCCTATACTGAAGAAAGCCAACACAGACCCTGAAGTCACCAGTAATTACAGGCCTATTTCTCTGCTCCCAGCTCCCGCTAAAGTTTTAGAAAAATTAGCCCACCAGCAGTTGGCAGCTTTCATTGAGTCCAATGGCCTACTACTGGAATCCCAGTCCGGCTTCCGCCCGGGATTCAGTACAGAATCTGTCTTGATCGAGAGGTCCGATTCCATACGCTGGGCAGTGGATGGAGGATCCAATGCCATATTGGTGCTATTGGACCTATCAGCAGCTTTGACACGGTGTCCCATTCCATCATATTAGATCGCCTTAATGGTATAGGCATCCAGGGGATGGTGCTGAATTGGATTGCATCATAATTCCAAGAGCAAGAACATCAGGTCTCGACCCACGCTTTCACCTCCCCCACTAAACAACTAAAATGGGGGATTTAATGTCTACCTAACACCCCTGGTGCAGCTCATTGCCAAATTGGGTATAAAGGTGACATCCTATACGGATGACACTCAGCTGCTATTCAATTTCAATTCAATTCAATATGTTTATTAGGAATTTGGACCTCTAATGAAGCCCACTTAAGACGTGCATAGATAGACTTATTGAAAATATCAGCAATAATTACAAAAAACACTTCATTAAAAACCAATATATCATTGTCGGTACACCATTTTGTACAGAGTTAGTTCATCAAAAGACAGAGTTTCCAAAATCAGCTCTGGGGGCTTCTTTAGGCAGCAAGAGGAGCCCTCCATTAGAGAAATATAAATGGTGACCCAGTAGGAATGGAATACAAAAATAAAATATATATTTATAAAGCATGTGCAATTTGTAAGAATAGCATAAGGAAGCAATGTCATCTAACGGGAAATTATTAAACAAATTGCATCATATACAGCAACAACATAGCAGCAATCACAAAGTTACAGCCTATACAGTGACTGAAAAGGACCAAATCATGTTAAATATAAGTACAGTTTAGAAAAATATCATACCATAGCAGCACCATATATTTTATATAAAGTACATCATAAAGCAGCAAAATCTTTTCCCTTAGAACTTATTTAAAAACGATAAAAACCCAATTATGTGCAAACAGCAATGAGATAACAGCAGTCATAAGTATGAATTTTCCACAGGTGAGAAATAGACTCAGATGGTCGAGAAGAACATAAGAGCTCAGGGCTTTAAGGGCTGTATTATTAAAAAAACTAGTTAAATGTGCAGCCCACCAAACCCTAAGAATAATTATGAAAATTTAAAATATGTTCATAAACTCCCTAATAAAGTTAAGAAGTTTTATAAACACAGGTACATTTTTGGGGAAAAAACAAGTATTCTTGAGCAGATACATTTTTAATGCCATTCTGAATAAATATTGGTCATAGCCACCTGAACCGAAATGAAGACAGAGCTGGATATACAAACAAGATATGATCAAGTTCTGGGTACCCTGATTACAGAAGTTACAGTTTTTCCACCTTTCCTTTTGAGTGACCAATTTGTGGTTAAATAATTTAATGGTAAGAGGTTCATGCGACAGAGGGTGAGCCACCGGCGAATACTGTGGCTTAGATTCCAGGAAAGGTACTTCTGAGAAACTCTCGGGGCGAAAGCCTGAACCCCATCGCTGCGGGGGTCAATCCCCCGCTGTGCTAGGGAGGAGGGGGGTGCGCACAGCGCCCCCATGCTCATGACGAGCTGAGCTCATCATGAGGCACGGCGCTCCTGTGCTCATGATGAGCTCAGCTCGTTACGGCCACACCGGTTCCCATGGAACGCTCAGCACAGCGGGGAATTATCCCCGCATGCGAGCGATCCATAGCTCATGACGAGCTGAGCTCGTCATGAGCACCGGAGCGCCATGGCTCATGATGAGCTCAGCTCGTCATGAGCCTCGAAGAGGTTAACTATTAATTCCAGTCTGACCATTGCTCTACAGATATTAATATTTCTCTGATGATTAACTATGCTACTTGAAATCTTTAAGAAAGATTTCAATTTTGAGAGAGAAAAAGACAGCACTAAGTCCTCTTGCACGTTGAAATGATTCAGTGTAAAGAAAAATTCACTAGAAAAATAATATTTATACATTTGTCCTACAAACATTTCCTGACAGATAAAACTCCTCAATGCAAAAGGCTCACTGTTCTTCAGCTGGTAACCCCAACATATTACCCTAGCTAAACCTTTTATAAATGAACTTACCAAGTCAAATTCTAGCCAAACAGCGGCTATTGGCACACGAGTATTAAAATTGCATAATTTGCAGAAAATTTGGCCTTCGATCTTATTCAAGAACCTCCATTCTCGTACTGGAGTGGATTCTATAGCATATAACAAGGTGGGAGGAATTTTAGCTTTAAAAACTGAAAGCAAATGTGAAAAATGTCTTTGGCCCATAGCGCTATAGAATAAGCGTAGGCCATTTGCATGCGATGCCGCTTTACAAGAGCTATGTTTAATGTGGGGAGAAATCCTTGTACTGCTTGAAATAACTTCTCCCAAATAGAGGTAGGAATCTACAATCTCAAATTTTTTCGTATCCAATTCCCCAATTAAAATTATGGACTTTTCTATTTTTACCTCGTTTCATAATCAGAACCTTGCTTTTTGAAACATTAATCTTCAGAAATTGTGCAGTCGTATAATTCTGCAGTTGTGACAATTTTTGGTTCAGACCAATAAGGTTCAGGTCCATAACTACAATGTCATCTGCGTATATAAGGCAGGGAAATGAACAGCCACCTATCTTTGTAGCATCTCCTTCCATTAAGAAAAAACAATCCGGTAAATCTCTTACAGATAAAGAAAACAGTAGAGGTGCTAATAGGCAACCTTGCTTCTACCCATTTTCTGTAGAAATTTCTGAAGATAGGCCCTGAGTTCCCCCATTAGTACCTGACACCATGTTTGTGAGTGTAGGGCTATAACTAAAGGCAACAAAGTTGAAGGCACCCCCATTTTATGTAGCTTTTTCCAAAGAAGTGGCCAGTCTACCTTATCAAAAGCAGTAGAAAAGTGTATAAATGCTACATAGACTTTTTTCTAACCCTGGGCGTAGTTTGCGTGGTAGGGCTACGGGTAGCTACGCGAAGTGCACTTCGCACTACGCGAGCTTCGCGTAGCTACGCGAACTGCATAGTGCGGTAGGGAAATGCTGTTCGCAATGATTGCACAGTCCCGGATGCTTGTCCGCACTGTGCAATCATTGTGAACGGCATCAGATATAGTCCAAGCGGTCGTTTTCTGCAGCTCGAGTAGATTTGTACTCGAGCGGAAGATTTCTCAATGCGGACTGGTAGTTTCTCGCGAGCATACACGACCACTCGTAATGAGAAACCTGACCTCCCCGTGTTGAGAATCTTGCCGGGAGATTTATTTTCCACGCTCGCGATCAGCAACTAGATGTTTCCGATCGCGAACGAGGAAAAAGTCTCACTGGGATGTTGATTTTGCTCGCTCGCGGTCGACAACTTGACGTTGAGGACCGCGAGCCGGCAAAAAATGCCTGCTACGCATTTTTGCACTGTGCTTCGTGCAATTTGCACAGCGCGTAGTTGCGCAAACTACTCACACTCCGCGAGCGTAGCGTAGATTTCCACCCAGGCCTACTTTTTTCCTGCGAAAAACAGTGTATTTCTCTTCTATTAGTTTCAACAAATAGATGTTGTCTAGGGTGGAATGTTTTTTCCTGAACCCTGCTTACTCAATGCGGAGAATGTTCTCCTCTACAACCCAATCAGTAATACTGTCAAGAATACTGCGAGCAAAAATTTTCTCCACTGCATTTATTAAGGCTATTTGCCGGTAGCTGCCTGGGAGATGTCTTTGGCCCTTTTTGTACAGCGGGATTAGGATGCTACCAGACCATGACCAGAGGGTCAGTCCATGCAGATAGCAATATTCAAACAAATGGGTAAGATATGTAGCCCATAGTGTTCGCTCTTTTTTAATGATTGACATAGGGATTTCGTCAAGACCCATTGCCCATGAGGCTCTCATTTTTTTAATGAGTCCAACAACTTCACCCTTAGAAGGAGCATTATTGTATGTGGAAATTTTTGGGGAATTCATTAGAAAGACGTCAGATCAAAGGAAATTAGGATTCGCGGAGTAAAGTTCTAATAGGTAAGATTTCCATTCTTCTTCATTTATTGGGATGGGAAGAGATTTAATTCTAGTGCTACAACTTTCCACAATTATTTCCCAGTATCCTGTTCAATTATTTCACCCATTTTGACTCATTTCTTCTCCATAGCTTCTTCACTCACTTTATTCAGTCCTTTTCTAAAACAATGTTCCAACAGCCCTATTATCTTATCTTCGCCCCTCCTCACTACCACTATCTCTTATTTTTTCTATGCCCTTCTTACTCTTTCGTTCTGCTCTTTCCAATTACCTATTCTTTTATCTACCCTCCCCCACCTCTTGCCTCTTTTACCCTTCTGCCAACTCTTCAACTGCTGTCATTGTATTTTCTAATTCAACTTCTCTTTACTTCCTACGCGTTCTTACCCGCTCTGGCAAGCCCTTGCCTTCCTCTTCCATACATACATCTTCCTCATCTCCTGTTTCATTCTCCTGTAAATCCTTTTCCACTTCTACCAAACCGCCTATCCACTTTTTGCATTTTTTTATCATGCTCTCTATTCTCCACGTATCCCTTTTGTCCTTGTACGCTTCGGTCTGCTTGCTTTGCCTAATTTTTCCATCATTTTCAGCGTGCACTCATGCCCCCATTCTCAGCACACCCTATTTCCCTCTTCTTCCACTTAGCATACCACTTTGCGTAACTCATCTCAAATCTCCTAATTCTGGTGAAATTATTCAGATTATTAACCCATGTTCTTAAGCAATGCAAGGTTGTTGCTGATTATAAAGTCATCTGAGTAGAGCTTAAGTGGCACCTCCACGTCTGGTGCCGAATTATATACACTGATGATGCATTCATTTACTATTTACACCCTACTGCATACGGTGCAAAACAGAGTAATCTTACAAAAGTGACATGGTGCTTAATTGCACCTTGGTGAATACTAAGGTAATGCCTCTGCAGTGTTTGTAATTTGGAGAAAAAAAAACTGTCTTTTTTAATTCAATTGCTACTTTACTGTTTTTAAAAAAAACTTTGAATAAACATGTGATTATCATGTTTCATTGTACTCAAATTATCTTGGAAAATGTAAACACTAAGTGGTAGATTTACTAACATTTACCACAGCCAAAGTTGCTGCACTGCTTTATATGAAAAGAAAGAGAACATTACAGCTCCATATCTACTACCATATGCTTCTGTTTATCTCTCTCCCAGCACTGGTGCTTTTTGAGCCCGACCAGCATCACACACACACACTCTTGCACCATAGAGCAAGGGTTTGTGCATGTGGTGCCTAGCCTTGCTTTTATTCCTGGAACGGTATCCTTCCAGTATAAAAATCGCATGCTTAGACATAGCTTAAAACCTTTCCCGTATTGGATGTGTGCTGTACTTCTTGGGTGACCAACGTCCGTAAATTTCACGGACAGTCCACAATTTAGACCTCATATCCGTTGTCCGTGAGGATCCTTTTTACGGACGCATTTTGTCCGTAATTTTGGGCATTGCAGGGAACATCACTGTTCCCTGCATGAAGCCTCAACTCCCTGATGGTGCCGCCTTGCACTCATCCTCTGAGAACAAGAGCTGCACCACCCGCCCATTATCATTATGTATGCGTCTGATTGCCACATACAGATTGACAATGAGGTACTCTGGTCTGCTAAGCAAGTAGTGGGCCTCCCCCAGCCTCCGTTTAGGGCTGGGCATTCTGTCAGATAGACGAAATGTGCAAAAACGCCCATGCTGCTACATGAGAATCCAGTTCAAGAAAAGAAGCTGGTGAAAGAAGTTAAAAAGAAGGAGCTAGAGTTCTTTCCCATTCTCGCCATTTTAGAACTAATGCATTTTCAATATTATATTCAAGGAAGCCATGATTGCTGCTATTTATATTCATGCAACTAACAACAATTGACAAAGCAAATAGTTCTGGCTTGTTGTAGGTGTAACGTTACTCGTTGTGTTATATATTTGGATACAATGACAGAAAAGGCAAAATACTAGTCAGTCGGTACACTATACTGAGCACAGATTTTTAGCTTAGGTGTTTTGAGCCACACCCTTAATTACATCGAACATCCCCTTTGGAGAGACCCCCAGTTTTTTTCATCCCACTTAAAGCCCTGGAAACAACACCATGTCACAGTCACGTCGTGGCCGGCACTCTGCATCATGCATGACTCATGACTCATATTGCCTATGTGCAAGGGCATAGTGAACCCAACCCCACCCCACCCCTTGGTTTAGGACGTACAGCCAGGGTGAAATTCCTAATGGGCCTCTTCTGTCTGCAACTCTGGATACAAAGGCTCAGCTCATAATTATTATGAAAAGTTAGGTGAGTGAGTAAGAGAAGGGATGGGTGGAATGCTTGATATATCACTGAAAGTGTGAATGGATGAATGAAAGGGTGAAAGGATGGATAAGAGTAAGGATGGATGGATGAGTAAGTGGAAGGATGGATGAGAGAAAGGGTAAAAAGAATCTGTATGGGTGGAAAGGTAGATGGATGGGTAAAAGGGTGTATTGATGAGTGAAAGGGTGGATGATGGTCAAGTGAATGGGTGGATGGATAAGTGAAATGATGGGCGGATTGGTGAATTGGTAAGCGAAAGGGTGAATGGATGGACGGATGAGTGAAAAGGTGGATGTAAGGATGGATGAGTGAGTAAAAGGAAGGGTAGCTGGGCAAAAGGATGGATAGATGAGTGAAGGAGTGAAATGGTGAATGGATGTGTGATAGAGTCAATAGATGAATTCATGAGTGGATGAGTAGATGGAATGGTGGAAGGGAGGATTGCTAAGTAAAAGGGTTGATGGAGTTAGAAAGGGAGGATGGATAGATGGATGACTGAAAGGGTTAATGGGTGGAAGCATGCGTGACTGGGTGGATGGCTGAGTAAGTGAAAGGATGGCTGGATGGGTTAAAGGCTAAAAGGCTGGGTGGATGAGTGGATGAGTGAATGGATGGATGAGTGTACCGATGGATAGGGTGAAAGGGTGGATAGATGGATAATGGCTGGATGAGTGAAAATATGGATGGAAGGATACATGATGGATAGGCTTGCAAATGCTTGAATTTGTATGGATATGGATGAGCTTAATTATTTTCTATTGCGCGACCTCCTCTGTGTCTGTAAAACGTACCTTTTGTCCTGCATTTTTGTCCTGAATTTTGACGCTTTGTCCTGAATTTTTACACTCAACTTCCTGAATTTGCACCATTGCCAGTTGATCACCCTATGTACTTCACAGTATGCATGTAATGTTGCATGAAAAGGCCTGTCTACCCTTTTTAGTAGAATATTAGATATATTTTAGAGAGAGCTTGCACCACCTATGGGACTCCTCACTTTATGCAAAATAGCACCAAAGTAGGCTAGTGTAACTTTGTATTACTATAGGACTACTTTTCAATGGCAGCAACATTTTACACTGTCACTTCTGTGATGCAACCCAGTGCAAATTGTTAGTAAATATGACCCTTAATTTGACTGCACTTTTATTGGAAAAAAATAGTTCAGTGAATCCGAATAGTGTACATTTAAGTTTAGAAAAATCATACAACATAAAAAGGACCACATTTGAGACTTCCTGTTAGGCTTGCTTAGCATATTAGTCATAAACATGCACCAATGCAGGACAAACAGTACAATGTATTCCCGCAAGTAGGTTGGCAACAATACAGTTTAAAAAAATGCATTCTCTGGCACAAGGAACAGTGCATAGTTCGTCGAACTGATATCGTTTTTATGGTGAATATTTTAACTGCGTATACAAAAGTTTCAAGAACTTTATGAAAGCACCAACATAGAAATTGCATATACTGAATTGCCGAAGGTAAAACCCTTAGTAAATTCTACCTGAATCACTGCTGATGTACAAGACAGCCTCATCCCCAATTCAAAAGCACTGATGCACTAGCCAAGCGTCCTGCATTGGTTCCACCTGCAGCCCAGATCTTCAATATTGACCGAAAACTACGCAGATAGACCCCCGAGATCAAAGCCTTTGATGAAAAAACAACCAAGCAAACCATTCCCACGTGTTTCCAAGTGTACAGTTCTCATCATACCTGTTTGCATCAATATGAGGCACAAAATGTGCACAAGGTCTCGAGTGCTGAAACCTCTTGAGAGGTCGTACTTCGCCGCCTTCATCTTGTGTGTAGCGCAGGGTTCCTGTCCCGGACGATCTGCATGGTTTTTGCACTCTGTGTGCTTCCCCTGGCCCCGTCCACGCTGCTCGGCAAATGCGAAGCCCTGCCAACTTCCCATTGAATAGAGAAAGCTCTGTGTATTCTGTCTTTCCCTTTCGCATTGTTTAGCCCAGAACTGGCATATTCCGGTTCTCTGAGCTGTTCGCTCTCAATGTTTAAGACTGGGGAAAGGTGTGATTACTTAACAAGCCTTGGCAAAGCCAATATGGTTGCAGGGGAGGCTTTAAGCATGTGCAAGCTGGGCACCTGCACAGGGCTACCAAACCCCAGGGGCCACCACGCCAATATATATCCTTAATATAATAATCCTCTGAGGATGGATACGTATTTGCATGGCGGCCCCTGGCAGGGATTTGGCGGCTTCCGGCTCTGTTCCACCTTCCTTAGCTCCAGAGTGCTCTGTCCCGCCCGGACACCCTCTTCCGGGCCCCCTACCTACGCTCCCTGCCCAGGGCCGCCATGAGCCTAGAGCCGCCCCTGATGGTTGGCTTTAATGGGCGAGCGCACCTAATGATGTTCAAGGCTGTATTTAAATGCGTGGGCTTATTAAAGTCAGGCACAATGGCTTTGAGAATACTTGTATCAACTAGCTTTCTTTATGAATTTGTGTGGTCAGAGCGAAATCTCTCTTTCACTGTTAGTATCTAACATAGCTGCCAATGTTTCAAATTGCTCATGTGTGACATTTTCATAAATTCGCTGTAATTATGAGTGACATTCAACAACTATGAGTGACACTTTCTTGCGAGCAAATTCAAGTAGTGGAGACGACGGAAACATATAAATATCAGAAATTACACTCATTTGAGCAACGAGAAACTCTCTTAAAACTTCTGCAAAGCACCAGAAATGGAAGGACATTAACTTCGGAGTAGGGCCCGTAGTGATAATGAATGTAAAATTGACAGTAAGATTTAACTAATTTAATATTGAAGCAAAAGAGCTTGTGAAGAAGTTCACAACAGCTCCAGACTCCAGACTGCTGCACACTGACACTGCGGTGACTCACACATTACAGCTCTCGACTACTCTCAGGCCAGCTCTGCTCTCTGAAGGTCTTGCAGGGCTGCTGTGATGGCGCAGTGCAGTGACAGGCAGCCGTTCTGTTGTAGTGTCTCTCTCCATTGGGACACCGAGGGATGCAATCAGGTCCTCTTCTCCAGACTTTGACAAACGTACATGACTGGAGGGCTCACTTGTAAGGGTGAAGTTCAGACCCGTTCGGCCTGCTGATTGTGTCCAGATGGGCTGAAGGGGGCAGCTACAATTATGTAAAGCATCCTTCGCCAAGCGGACCAACAGAAACTCAACATCATACAGCACACCATGCCGGACGACAAAGGAAAAAAGCAAAGCAAGATGTTTTCATGTAAATTTACACAATGGTGGTAGTGTAAAGGGACGACATGCTAAAACCAGCTGCATGACTAATGATTGCACATGCCCAATAACACATGAATCATCACGCGGTACTCCTGAGGCTGTTTACAAACATCCTGCGCCGTGGGGTAGGCCAGAACCCACAATATCAGGTTCGGCATCTGACCATTCATCCTGATCAGGATTGTCCAGTTCCTTTTCGCTCTCGTGGGAAGCTGTGATGCATTGAGAATGCAACTTTTTGAATGAGGAGATGTTTTGTGTCGTGATGTCTCAGCCCTTCCGAGCAGTGACTTGAGTTCCCTTCATGGAGGAGATATACAAGGGGTACTTTCAAATGGCAGTCTGAAATTGCTACCAGGGTGATGATTTCTGACTAGCACACAATCTCCCACCTTTAGCATGGACTCTCTGACTAGCACACAATCTCCCACCTTTAGCTTGGACTCTCTGACTAGCACACAATCTCCGACCTTTAGCTTGGACTCTCGGACTAGCACACAATCTCTCACCTTTAGCTTGGACTTCTCTGCTTTTTTGGCGCCAGCTGATCTTGTTTTTCGACATTTTCCTCCGACGTTATACATCTTGGTCGCTGGGGCGGTAGGCTTCCATTTTGGATGATGAGGTCTGAAGTCAGTGACTACTCTCCCCATTAAGTGGTGGAGTGCGGCATCTGCTGGTAGTCCCTTAGAAAGGAGTAGATAGACTGTCCAGGAGATTCCCCATTTGTAGAGACAATTCTGTTTATTTTGTTTAATGTCCTCAAGAAGCGCTCAGCTTCTACATTGGCTTGTGGCCACTTCAGGGTAATTTTCCGGTGGATGATGCCCATGGATTTGAGGTAGGACGCCATCTCCTGCCCCTGGAAGGGGGGACCACTGTCAGTTCTCAGTTCTTTAATGAGACCATGGGTGGTCATTACATTTTCTAGTTTCTGGATCACTTCAGCTCCACTGAGGGATGCTAGGACCTTAGAGTAGTCATCAATGATCACTAAAGTATGCTTCCCATTGGGAAGACTCCCAAAATCCATGCTTGCACATATCCAGGGACCCTTGCTCTTTCTGCACCCCTGTTGCTAGACCTTTGTGCATGACAACTGTCACTCATGATGTGTAATGGTATCTGCAGCAACATTTATTCCAGCAAAGTGCTGCCATTCTGCATTGTTAAGACACAACAATAATGAGATGTACTAGCTGTGCAGCAATACACTGCTCAAGTGCATGAGGATAATACTGGTAATTTTTGGATGTAGACATGTGGCAGGCCTGCCCTGTCCCTTAAATGCAGTACACAACATCACATTATATTTCTGCATTGGTAGGTTAGCGCCCTGGACCCATATTCCTCAACCGGTCTGTCAACATGGTTGCTACATGTTGAGGCCTATTCCTAGTTGAGAAGATATGAGTGACTTGTCGTTTACAGGGACTGTGACATAAAACCCAACACAATGAATGAGTTCTAACATTTATTTCCATGTTGACCATTTCAGTGAATTGTAGAAATATCGTCCATCATGTAACCACAAAATGAATTAAAGAAATTATATACAATATGGTTGCATTGCCGCCGACCAGCCATTGTGTGTTGTATCACGTCTCCATCTACCTCCTCTTTCATTGGCTCATGCTCTTTATGCTCCGTGTCCTGTGGGACAATAGCATGCACACAGATGTTGTGGAAGATGACACTTAGCAGTATTATCTAGCACACCATAGGGGGCGAGGACAGTAATCTCCCTTTCTGACATGTCCAGGGATCGTAACCTGGATTTCAGTGCATCAAAAGTTCATTCGACCTCATTAAGTGATGGGACATCATGCGCATTTCCAGGGTATTTAGCCAGAGCATTTTTGTACATCCCCAGATGGTCCACAATGGTGTTGGCATTGTTAGTGTATGTGTGCTTCAGGTTCCTGTACAGGTGGGGTGTTTCTGCAGGGGAAACCAATTGCACATGTGTGCACTCAATTCCACTGAAGATGTAGGGAACTCCCACAATGGTATAGAAGTCTTGCTTGGTTTCCATCTGTTGTTGTTGGGTCTTGAGGAAGAGGAGTTACTGGGGTGTTAGCCTGAATATGGCATCCAGGACTTAGGGTAGGAAGACATAAAATGATGGCTGTGATATTCCTGACACTCTGGCTGTTGTGTTCTGGAAGGAACCAAATGCAAGCATATGGACCACTGCCAACAGTTTGACCTATGGAGGGATGTGTTTAGGCCTGGCAGTGGTGGCTTCAGACTAAGCCCAATCTGGTGGAGCAATTGTATAAAAGTCTACAGTCTGTAAAATGTGATTATGTCATCCTCCCTGAGGTCAATGAGGGATGTGTGCTGGCGGAACACACGCTCCCTTCTCCTTCACAACCCACAAAATGGTGGTGATCTCCTGGTAACTCCCAGCTGCAGAAGTACCATCTTCATGGCGTAGTTGAACTTGTCAAATTCTGTTGTGTGGTTTGTCTTGTTATACCACAGCCACTGCATCTTTTCCTTTGCCTGGGTTGCGCTTCACTGGAATCATGACGCATTACATCATATTGTAAATATGGAGTACCACTTTCACCACCATTGCGTCTAAAATAATGATGCACTGCCAGGTAAGTCTCTCAAAATATGCCCATAAGTCTGAATAAAGAAAGCTTCATTGCGAGCATGACCAATGGCTCCTCAGCAACTCGTCCTCCTCAGACACAGCCGGATGCCTTCCTCCAGTGAACTTTACCTTCTTAGTGGTTTTTCCTGAAAAGTTCTTCTAAATACAAAGGGAAACGGAGACCAGATCCAATCCACTCTTTGTATCCGAACCACACTCCATTGTTGCTGGCCTTAACTTTGGACTATGCCCAGTGTCACATGACCAGATACCTGCGGTGGTGCTTTGAGTTTTTAGGTGCTAGTTTTTACTATAAACTTTAAATTTCATAACTCTGGTTCTATTGTTATGTTATGTTATGTTATGCTATGTTAATTGCATGTATATGGCTTGCAGCTACCCAGAAGGGTTTCTCAGCGCTAGCCTGAAAGGAAAAGAAACAACAGACATCTGCAAACGTTCCCATAAACTGATTTATTTTGTAATGACAAGGGAAGGGAATTCCACAGGGAGGGACCTAGGTAAGTGAAAGATCGACCACTCATGCACGATAGTCTGATTCTAGGAACAGAAAATGTTACTTGAGTGGTAGAATGAAGAGAGCATGCAGGTATGTAAAGATGAACTAGAGATTGAATTGATTGGATTTTCGTTTTTTAGTGACAATTACTTTGTAAGATGTTAATCAATATTTCTAAATTAGTTTAGTATTTTTCTTCTGTGGTGTTTTTACTTTATTATTGTTTGTATGCTTCATAAATGCTTTACACTTTGTATTCAGCCTAATTGCTATTGTGCCATGTTACCTGTGGGATAAGCACAGCTCAATTTAGTGGCTTTTGTATGTTGTGGCTGTTGCTTGAGAAGGGCTAACTCTTCCCTCTAACAACAATCCAATTTATCACACCTTTTCTACCTCTTTATATGCAATGTACTCCGCCCTGAATGCTGATTCTCTACTTACTAATAACTCAGGCTTTGTGAATGGCAAAACATTTGTAAACATACAACAATGTGTTAGTTTACATTTGTGAATCGGGCCCTCAGTGAGTACTGCAAGTAGAACAAAAAATCTACCCAAGCCAGAAAGCATGAGCAGTGGAAGAACAGTCACAAAGAAAGAAAGCAGTACTTAGGCCATCCTCCAGTGGAAGGAAAAACAAATGACGAGAAAGTGAACCTGGTATGCACTGACCGAATAGCCAGAACATTGGGACATTTTTTTGCCTTCTCACCTTGACAGCTTTACCGGAGCGGGGACGCTGTTTCCTGATCCCTTGCCCTCCTGCCGCCGCGATAACACCACCCAGTGGCCGCCGAGTGGAGGACTCAGTCTACCAGGGACCCTAGCGGCTGGAGACGCCCATACCTTTCCCCTCGCCCGGAGGCGCTTTAAATCCTGCTGACTCCCGGCAGAGCGGGTGTCAGCCAGAACATTGGGACATTTTCTTGCCTCCTCACCATGACATCTTTACAGGAGCGGGACGCTGTTTCCTGATCCCTTGCCCTCCTGCCGCCGCGATAACACCACCCCGTGGACGCCGAGTGGAGGACTCACTCTACCAGGGACCCTAGCGGCTGGAGACGCCCATACCTTTCCACGCGCCCGGAGGCACTTTAAATCCCACTGACTCCCCGTGTCGCGGGAACGCGTGCGGGACGTGCCGGGCTAAGCACGGGAGAAGGGCGGGCCGTCCGGGGACCAACGGAGGCCAGGACGGGGCCCCCCCTTCCATCTGTGTTCCCGTTAAGTAAGACCTTGACTTTGTTTGTTTTCAACATTGGGCTATATCATCTGGTCAAGTATTGCAGGTGTCATTGCATTGAGCTCAAACCTTTATAAGTCTACTAGTGGTAGTGGATAAACTGACTCTTATTTGCTTGCAATCCCCCATATTTTCTTTCTTTTAGAGTTGTTGTTGCCATTGATGCTAGTTTCACTTTGTTCATTTAGTAGTTTACACCCTATATCGAGTACTAGCAAATGGCGTCACACTTAAGAAATTGGAGGAAGATTGTACAGGGTAGTGTGGGGGGCTCTGTATCAGGGACTCTGGAGCATATCATAACGAGAGCAGCAAATGTTCTTGAGTATGAAATTTCACTCACTGAATAAAGGCTATCCCAAGAGCTAGTTGCTAAAAGATCTTCTCTGGGTAAAATCATGACTGCTGTTACACCAGAGCGGCTGCATGCTACCAGTGAACAAAATTCAAGTAACATCTCGGAGTGGGTGAGGGATGACACTTCTAGAATTAGTTCTTTTCTAGATTCCATCACCGATAGTATATCAATTTTGGGGAGTAGACCACCTGAACCTAATCTCCCCACTCACAGTAACCCGTGTCCTGAGACTAATCCCAGAGTAGAAAAAAAACAAGCAAGGGAAATCCTATACAGCCCACTATAGGCAAGAGAAAGCGTGGCAGAGGGTCACAGAAGGGTGGACGGTTCCGGTTCTTAGAGAGTAGAGCAGAGCAGAGAGCAGACTGTTGCAGCGTTGGTGCGCCGGTCCGTCCGGTTGAGAGAGCGATTTGCCTCATCAGCAGCCACCCCCAAGCCCTAAGCCACGGCGTTAGCAAGCGCAGGGCTGTTATAACAGAAATACAGACGTGTAAGAGATTGTTAAGTCCCAGTATTAGTGGAAGTTAAGGAAGTGCTTTCTGGACGCCAGCACCTGGGTACGTGCACCAGGGTACGTGCAAAGAAACACAGTGCTGGGTGCCAGCACAGATGCGATCAGGCACTATCCGTCAAGAGGCCATAGCAAGATCGCGAAGGAAACAAAGAAACAAAAATAAAAAAACAAAATTAAAAGAACAAGAGGAGGAGGTTTCACAAACCCACATCGGGGAAAACGGAGTGGGTCACAGGGACAGGCTGGTTTCAGTTCCAACCTCACTAACAAAGACAAATCCCAAATCGACTTACCAAACACAGATACAAAAGTTCTTCTTCTTAAAAGACCCCTTGGCGGCTATGTACGCCCCCCAAAGGGAATCTTCATTATTTCCAACCCCAATGCAGCCGTCCAAAATACACCCTTCGCTCAGAGCCACTACGGCCATGTTAGACAGTGCATTATCACAAGAACAACCTCTAGAGACTCGGCTGGTACATATAGATGGCAGGAATTTGGTACCAGTAATAGCACAGGTGCACCAGGCAGCTATTGAAGGACGGGATTAACTCCCAAAACTAAACCTGGAGACGTAACTGAAGCACAAAAAGAAACCACAGTAAAATCAAATATAATTAACACTGGAGGCACCGTGGAACCCTCGGATCTAGAGGTTCTAGAGGCCCTAGAGGCTCTTATGGGGACAAGTAGAGCCTGTGAAAAATCCTACCCCTTTATTGAAGGTCAAATACAGGAAGAAAACGACCCTTCACCAATGGTAAGTCAAAATGTTGGTGAATTCCTCCAAGGAAATAAGGAACAGTGCCATGCTAATACAAAATGGACTAAGGAGGAAAAAATAGATCTAATAAAATCAGCAGCAAGTTTAGCAACAAAGGAATTGCGGATCAGCAAATCGATTTCCAACATAATCGAGGCGAACCTAATCGAAGTCTTAGAGTCTCTAGAAGGGATGGGATAGGATAAGGAGCAATTCACACCGAACCCAAAGAACATAACTCCGCAAAGAAGAGCCATTTTGGTCTCATCAACGCCTCTGAACTCTCAAAGAATTCAGCATGTCAATATAACAGAAACACTGGAGGACGGCCATAGTCCTATAACAAAGAAAAAACAAATCCTGTCTTCACCAATAACAATCTCTTCTGGAAATGGGTCAAGCCCCAGTTCGCCAACACAATGATGATTGCCATAACACGAAATGGGCTGACAATTTGATTCAAACTTCGGAACAATCAATAAAGGTATTAAACTTCCAATATGACAAAATGGACGTCCAAATTAATCTAATAAACTTGATGGCTAGTCATATTGCCGGAATAAATAAAAATTTGGATGCAATAACAGTGTTACTAATAAAAAAAGAAACTCTAGACAGACAGAGTAACACAAATAATCAACAAGCCAACTGCCACTGTAGCCCGATAATAGAGAAATTGGCTACATTACCGGAAATCTTAAAATATGTTTTAGGGGCAGCTAAACAGTCATTAAAACATCAGTACCAAGGATCACTTCAAAAACCAATTGCGCAAGAGCAAACTTCCAACTTATCTAAAGTCAACAATGAAGAAGCAAAAAATAAATTGAAGCTCAATCAAAGTCAGATCTTGAGATAAACCCAATCCAACGCGAAGACCAAAGAGCGTCACCACAGCCAATAACAAAGGCGGAAGTTAAAATCACAAAACGGGAAAGAAAGCGCGCAAGGAAGGCCAGGCTTAAATACAACAAACAACAAAACATAGCCCAGGTTGAATATTTTCCACTGTTTACAACAAATTCGAATACAGATTTGAAAGTAATACCTCAATCTTTATCTGAGGCAGAAAGCGTGGAAAGGAATCAAGCTCACCTTTCACAGTCCCCCCTCGCAGACAGCCAAGACTTTAGGCACACGGCAAAACCCTCTTCTGAGTCTCAAAATAAACATGGAGTCAGAAGCCCAGTTTGCATGGATAAGGCGAGTGGTCAAGGAACCCTGCTGGTGCAGCAACAGAAGAATACAAAACAAGATGAAAATCAATTGGAAGAAGTAGCACACATGGAAAACCAGCAATTGTTAGGACAAAGCAGCTCGAGGGGAGACAAAGTACAAAATAGTCAACATTTGGTACGGCAAGAAGCAGAGTCGCAAGAGGGGCCCAACCAAGGAGAACTCAAGCAAAATAGGCCAGCGGGAACACAGTCAACCATCCCTCATATCCCACTGAAATCCATTGCCGTAATATTAAGGGGAAGGATCGTCACTGCAAGCTCTTAGTTCAGGAGCAAGCTGACCCACAAAAAAAGACGTCGACCCAAAAACATACGGGCCCTCCAACTGCTAAGTTAGAGGTAAAAATAAAAAATCCTGCAGAGTATGAACAGGGAGGCAGTGAAGAACCCCAGTAAATCCTCACAGGGTTAGGGGGAAGAAACATCAGCGTCCCACAGCCTTCTGAAAAGCAAGAAGAAATAGACCCGTGTGAACTGAAGTTGTCTTTTATCCCGGAATATTCATCGAAAGGAACCCAGGACACTCTCAACAGGGGAAACCTTTTGAGACTTTTCCATGAAATCCTCGAACTAAAAGGAATCTGTTCTCATGATCTAATTTCAGTGGAATTTAAGGAAACACCCCGAAGGGGGGTAGAGGAGTCCCTGACAACGTGGGCGTCCAAGGACCTGGTGGACAACATTATAGCTCTGAGGGGAAGATTTGAGACATGGGGAATCAGGCTTCAGGCAGTGCAACACCCAATGTACCCGTATCCCTTCTTAAACAATTCAAAAGAAGAGCAAAGCCCACAAAGACATTAGCACACATGTCTACGCGGAGCACGTTCTATTCCACCAATGACATCAGTGCGAAACAATATGCACCCTAAAAGCGATAGTTCAGGCACAACTGGGGAAAGTCCTCAGGACCTCAAGGACTAGGCCTGGGTTGCAAAAACACTGAATGATAAGTATCCCTAACAAAGGAACACAAACATCGGAAACGGCAAGGGAAAATAAGGAATCAATCAACATCTCGCTCTGTTCTTGGAATGTGCACGGCTTCAGGGATATGGGCCAAGATCAAGATACAGTAACCTTCCTAAATCAACAACAAATAATCATGCTTCAGGAAACATGGAATACCGGGCAACCTCAATACCTGGTTTCATTGAATATCACTGCCTGGCAGAAAGACACTCAAAGTATGGCCATCCGAAAGGGGGCCTATCAATCTTCATAACTAAAAAATTGAACTGGGAAACCGAAGATATAGCCACTGGGGTAAAGTGGATCCAAGTGACCAAGGTAACCAGCAATGACCAGTCCATAATTCTCCTCCTGATAAATGTCTACATCCACCCAGAGAGAAAGAAGCAAAATGGAAAATACATAACTCTGCTGAAAACATTGTAGAAAAGCCATTCAAACGCCCACCTGGTGATCGCTGGCGATTTCAACACCAACCTTTTGGCACTCAATCGGGGAAGAAACTGTAAAGTATCGAATGGTGCATCGGAATTTGTTCGTAAACTAGCAGCACTAGATCTAAAAATTATGAACGGTATCTCCCCGTGGGATTCGCCTCCAGCGGTAACATACCTGAGTGGAAAAGTCGTCTCGACAATAGACTTTATTATAATGAGTACTAAACAGCTCTCAGAAATAACTAGTTTCAGAATAATTACACGAGCTAAAAGTGATCATCTGCTGTTAATACTGAATCTTAACAATAGAACAGTCTTTGCTCAGAGGAATAACGCCATTTCGCAACACTCAGAAACATTTAACTTGCGCAAAGTAAAATGGCGAGGAGAGGCTTCAGAACTTATTGAGAATAAACTAAAGTCATTTATCGAAACCCATGGCCCGGCTCAAGAACGGGCTCATGTAAGACATTGGGAGCAAATGGTCGAGTTTTTACCCCAAACCTTCCCGGTTATCAAGCCACATAGGTCTTTGAAAACAGCCAAAAGGGACCCATGGTTCAATCATGACCTGAAAAGGCGCAAAAGAGAGATTGCAAGAGAAGTGCGAAGTCTATCCCGAGAGGGAGAAAAGGATCAAAAACAGGAAAAAACAAAGCTGCAGACACTAAGGAGTGCTTATAGAAAGAAGTTAGAGAAAGCAAAAACTGAGTATAAAGAATTGATCTGGCAGCAACTACTAATAGCCAGCAAATAACCCAACAGCAGCGATTTCTGGGGGATCATTAAAACGTTAACAGTGGGTCCAACACTTCACCAACAGGCAGGAATCGGTGCAGAAATCTGGTCAGACCATGTAAAGTCCTTGTTCAAACAACCCAGGAGGGACTTAAAACAATATCCTCAGGGGCAAGATCATGAACAAAATGAGGCAAAATCCGGATCGAGTCATGCAACACCAACGGCTAATTCAGCCCATTTAACTCACGCTTCGAAGAGCAAACTCCTCTGACAAATGAGAAAGAACTAAAAATCCTTATAAAGAAATTAAAGTCTGAGGGAGCGGTGGGGCCAAACAGCATTCCAAATGCAATTTTCAGGAATAACCCAGAGCTATGGTCTGAAATCCTAACACCAGTCTTCAACGAGATTTACATAAATTCTAACATCCCAGCTTCCTGGAGGGGGACTGTCATCCACCCCATATATAAAAAGGGATATCATGGTAACCCAGCGAATTACAGATTAATCTCCTTGATCGATGTGGAAGCCAAATTATACGCCTCGTGCCTATTGAACCACCTGCAATGTTGGATGGAGGAACAAAACATCACCCCCAACTTCCAAACAGGATTCAGGCAAGGCATGGGCACTCAATCGAACCTTGCAACCCTAGCTCTCTTGACGGATCAGGCGCAAAGAAGGAAAGTCCGCCTCTTAGCCTGTTTCGTGGATATCAAATCAGCATTTGACAGAGTGAGCAGGAACCTTTTATGGAACAAACTTAAAAGATGGGGCATACCAACCGCACTCCTCACCGCCATCATAACTCTGCACACTGACACCTGGGCAAGAGTCAAGCTGGGAAACGGGTCGAGCACTACCGGAAGTATTCCTACACAAAAGGGCCTAAAACAAGGCTGCGTCTTGGCCCCAAGCCTTTTTAATCTGTATTTATTGGACATTGCCCGACACATTGATAACCCAGATTGTCACCCCCCCCAAAACTGGCTAGTAAGCCAGTCGCAATCCTCCAATATGCAGACGACATAGTCTTGTTACGCCAAACCCCAGTGGGATCACAAAGATCAATAAACAACCTGGCATCCTATCTGGATTCGGAACAGCTAGAGATAAACAAAGATAAAACAAAAATTGTTCGTCTGGTTGACAGAAGGAAATTAAAGTTCAAATGGAGGGTAAAGGGGGCCCACGTGGAAGAAAAAAGTGCATACAAATATCTGGTCGTGACAATCGGGCAGGGCACAAGCCACAAAGAACAAAAAATGTCCCTCAAAGCAAAGACTCAGGCTCTGATGTACGCTTACAGATCCTTGCGCAGAAAATTGGACTGCCCTAATCATTCGCACTTGTTAAAAGTAATGGCTGCCCAAATCCAACCAAGTTTGTCATACGGTCTTGTTCACTGGTGTGGCAAAGATTTGCATTTCCTGAATGAATTGGGGTCAAAAATCTATAAATCAGTTTTTGACTTGCCAAAATCTGCCTCACCCGCCCAGGTACAACTGGAATTTGGGCTTCAGGATCTTAAATACAGGGCAATGAGCAACTTCATTAAATTCTGCCACACCCTCAGGTTATCCGAAGAGGATACTCTAAATAGACTCTGCTGGGATGAAGTAAGGTCACAGAACAAGCAAGAATCCCCAAACTCTTGAGGGAGTTATCTGAGTACATCCTTGGCCACTTTGGAACTCCAACCAGCTTGGGATAACAAGATGGATCGAGCATCCTTTAATAAAACCGTGAATGTCGCAAGCAAAAAGAAATCTTTATTGGAAGATAAATTTGCGCTCACAAAGAGACGGCATGGATGGACAGTCATGAATTCATACAGGTCTCTAAAGCAAAGTCAAAGTCAAAGTTTTTTATTTTTGTTACGGTACTCTTACGAGGACCACAAATAAAAAATACATTTATACATTCCATATTAATACATTTTCAATGAGATTTTCAAAAACTTAAAAATTCTGTAACAAACAAATTCATTAGGGGGGCTTTTACATAGTGATAAAAAGTCTTGTGAGCTAGTGATCCTGCAGGACCGGTAGATGGGCTTAAGACATGTTGACCTTGCATTTACAATTTCTGCATTAGGGCATATAAAAAATAAGTGTTCCAAATTTTGGTTGCCTCCTTGACAAAGGGTACAAAGGGCAGAGCTGTCGGGCCTCCAAGAGGAAGTAAAGGTTTGTACAGGAAGTGTTCCAAGGCGCAACATCATAATTGCACGCCTTGCGCCATGTTGAAGAGTATACTCTAGGTAAGGCTGACGTTGTTTGTATTCCTGCGAGGCTACATAAAATTTATATGATGATAATCTATTACAATGAGAGTGATCAATCTCGTAGCTCAATTTGGGAGTGAAGTTTTTTAGAAAAAGTTTGAGTTGAGCTGGTGACCACGTAGACAAAATTTCCACATTGACTTTTGCAAGCTGTAGAGCCTCTCGCACATTCTTAGTAAAGGTAGTATGAGTAGAGCTACTCTCGAATGTCTCTGCTTTTAGCAATCTTCTTAAAGTACCTTCTTTTGAAAGAAGAAGATTATGGGCCCACCTTATGATGCTCGCTATAGCTGTAGCATATGCGCTCGTGATGGTACATTCCAGTCTCAATGCCTGTACTGGGGTAGATGTTGAAATCTTCAGTAGTTTTTTCAATATTCTTCCTTCTGTTAAATCCATATATGACCATTGATTTAGAGGAATATATTCCGATGCATAGGACAGGACCGGTGTGATTTTAGCTCGATAGACTTGAATCAGTGCAGAGAAATGTCTATGGCCAGTGGCCGAATATAAGCGTGACAAGGCCCCAGCATGCAGATCACTTTTCCTTTTCAGGTGGTTGATTTGATTGATGTTGCTCATGTTTTGTGAGAAAATTCTACCCAGATATGTATACTCCTTTACTTGTTCTAGTTTCTCACCTCCCAGCTTCCATTCGTACCGGACCCTTTTCTTCTGATATGAAAAGGCAACCACTTTTGTTTTGTTCGTATTTGGGATTAGGTAATTTTCCTTTGAGTACTTATATAAAATATCTAAAAGATTTTGTAGTCCGAAAGGTGTTAGGTCAAACATGACTATATCGTCTGCATACAGCAGGGAATGGATATATTCAGTGGCTATCTTAGGAGGAGTACATATCCCTTGCTGCAGTTGGGAAGGTAGGTCACTTAAATACAGTGAGAATAAAATTGGAGCCAAGAGGCACCCTTGTTTCAGGCCATTTGATGTTCGTATTACCTTCGATAGGCCCTTGTCGCTTCCCATTTGGACGCGGCACCAGGTGTCACTGTGTAGATTCACTATCAGATGTAATAGCTGCTCCGGGATCCCCATTATTCTTAATTTTGACCACAGGGTCGGTCTATCCACTCGATCGAAGGCTGTCGAGTAATCAATGAACGCTGCATAAATAGTTTGTTTTTTCCCTGTTGCGTACTTATCTAAAATAGTTTGGAAGATTGCTACATTGTCAGTTACAGAATGGTGTGGGCGAAATCCGGACTGAAATTTAGGAATTAGACCTAATGAGAAAGCCCAATTTTTCAGCCTATCCAGGATTTCTGCTGCAAAAATCTTCCCAGCAGCGTCCATGAGGGCAATTTGCCTATAATTTCCCGGTGTGTTTCTTTTTCCTTTTTTGAAAATCGGGATTATGATACTTCCTTTCCAGGAATTTGGCATTTGACCACTGTCGAATACATAGTTAAATAGCGGCGAGAGCACCGTTCCCCACTCTTTATGGTCAATTTGGTAGACTTTGACAGGTATCTGATCGGGGCCAGATGCACCTGTGCTCCTTGCCTTCCTGATATTCATAGAGACTGACACTGCCGACGTTTTATTGATCTTAATGTCTTTAGTTTCCACGTTTTCTCCTCCTACTTCTTCATTTTTAATATATTGATTCTGTTTGTATAGCTCACGTAGGTATATGTCCCAGTTTTCTTCTGATATAGGTGTAGACTCCAGCTTTTTTTTGGATCCTGTCATTGATGCGATCAGTGACCAATATTTACGTTGATTATTATGTTTAGCTGCTAGCTGGATTTCAGTCCAATTAAAGTCCTGCTTCAGTTTTTTCTGTTTAGTTTTTTCTCGTCGTATTTGATTCTTTAATCTATTGATTTCCTTTTTGTTTACCGACGAGAATTCCAGATACTGGGCGCGTATCAGTCTATTGATTTGTTTTACGACTGGTTGATTCCAGTTTTTATTCTTGTTTTTCCATTTTCTTTTTGCTGGTCTGTGGTATTCTAGCTTACTTTGCAGAGCTTGTTTGAGATTATTCGTTAGATGTTCAAAGTTCTTTACAGGGTCATCTGAATATATGTTGGTCAATATATTGGTTTCAGTAATTAGTTGCCGCAGATAATCCAGATTTTCTGTCCCCCAGTAAATGCGACGCCTAGTTGTGTTTACTTCCGTTTTTTCTGTAAGAAATAATGGCTGGTTATAAAAAGAGGACGGTGCAATCCAGTGGGTTGAAAGGTTTAAAAGAGCGTGATCACTTTCTGCAGTGAATATTATCGAAAGTTGACTCATTTGTTCTTTTCCTTCGATCCCGCATATAAAGTAATCAATAGTTGAAGGAGATCCATTTCCTTGCCGTGTGTATGTTGCTGGTATATCACCATTGATGTTACCGTTTAATATAATCCCATTAATGCCAGAGAGAAAAGCTAGTAGTGCGCGTCCCCTCTTATCCGATTTAGTTCCTTTTGGGAATTCAGGGAGTGATGATTCCAGAGATTCCTCTTTGAGGAGACGAGCCCATTTCTTTATCTCGCAGTTAGAAATTTTAGCATTCAAGTCCCCCATTATGAGGTATGGCAAGTGAGAATGATCATCAATTATATGAGTGATAATTTCCATTAGGCGGTCAAACAGCAAATCATTATTATTACTGCTTGGAGGTGCGTAAATATTGAAAAGTAATATTTTTCCTAGTTTGGCTGAGGCATGGGTTCTAAGGGATACTTTTAAACATTGTAGATTGTCTGTGTTTGTGTTAATTATTTCCTGTGACCAAGAGTGATCTTCTTTTAATAATATTGCCAGACCACCCTTGGCATGTCCCCTTCTTGATCTTTTTGCTAATGTTTCGTATACATAGTATCCTCTTTGAGTAAAGGTATTGATTAACCATGTTTCCTGGAGGGCGATGATATCAGGGGAATTTTTAATTGCATGTTTCATTTTTATATCAGTTTTCCCTGCCAGGTTCCAGGACAATAACGTCAGGCCTTTGCTAAACTTCGCGTTGTTGTGAATTTACCATTTTTTTGCTGTTTAAGGTTTCTGATAACCATGCCCATGATTTTATTGAATTCTCAATGTTGCTAAAGGTGGGATTCCGAGACCAGACTGACCTCTCTCCTTGAATTACTTGTATTTTAAGTAGATCTTTCCTCATAGTACTTGATGCTAGGTCTCCCCAATTAGAACTGTTGTTTTCTTTTCTTCTGTGGGTTTGTCCTATTATACCATTATTTGAGTTGTTGGTTTTGAAATCTTCCACCGAGATTACATCATAGCCATTTTTGTGAAGAATTTCCTTCTCTCTGATTATTATTCCAGGCAAAACCGGTGAATAAAAGGATACCTGTACTAGTTTGTTATTTTCTTTTATTGGAAACAGAACTAAGTCAATTTCTTTGCTGGTCAGAGAATTCAAGGATGGAATTTCTTGTAATAGATTGATGATTTTACCGCGATTAAACGGCTCCTTATCTGAAGGAAATAGCTCTTCAATAGTTATGTGTTTGGATGGATTTATTTCCCATGATTGGAAATTATTGTCATATGGTTCTTTTATGTCCATGTTATTTTGCGATGTAGGTCTATTTTCTGTCAGAGGACAAAATTCATCTGCTTCAGGATTTAAAGGTTTTTCTGATGATGTTTTTTGAATTACTGGAGTGTTCACCAGGATTACAGGATTTAATTTTTGGAATTTGAGCCTATTCCCTTTTTTCCTCTGTATTCTCCTCATAGGTTTTCTCTTCTTCTTCCCCTTTACTATTTCCCTAGTATTACTTTTATCAGACTGTTCTCTTTGGTTGAAATCCTGTTCAGCAGTAACTCCTGATAGCTCAGTTTTATTTTTTCCGATAATCTGATCGCGATTGTTATCGGATACTTTATTCGAAAAAATCGGATAGTGTTTGGTATTGTTCTCATCTTTGATTTCCAGTTCTTCTTTGAACAGTTTTTTAAGTGAATATGTGATAGGAGGTTTTTCTTTGTTTTTTGATCCGTTAGTTTTATTGTTGATTATTAGTACGTCGTTCGTTTGTGTGCTTGCTTCCTGTTGTTTTGGGGTGGCACTTCCATTTTTATGAAATTCATCTGTTTGTTGTAATTCGACTTCTCCGGTTTGTTTTGATGAGACTTTAGTTAGATCTTTTTTCTTTTTTTCTTCAACCAGGAATTTAAGTATTCCTATTTGTACGTCTAAAGTATCGTCTGAGTTAGCTAAAATGTGTCCAAGATGTGTTAGTACTGAATCCAGAATTTCTTGCAGTGAGAAGAGTGCTTTTGATATGGGAGAGACAGTATTTCCAGAGTTTAGGTTTACAAAATTTGGGTCTGATAGATTGGTCAGATTAGAAAAAAGGTTAGGTGATTTTTCTGGCGAACTGGTTTGGGGATGTCTTTGACTTAGCCATATTTCTTTATTTTCTTCTTCGGTCTTTGAGTTATGATTTGCGGATACGTCGAAAAATAAGTCGTTGTCCTGATTTTTTATGGGTGTTATAGTTGTTATTTGAGACACAACTAGACGAGATTTTTGACATTCTTCCGAAAGAGAGTAATTTGCCAAATTACTCTCTATTGTTATTTGACCTTGTTTGTTGGATTTCTGGTCAGAAAAATGTAACGGATCAGGTTCAACCAACTTATTTTGATCATCGTTGGAGTTTGGGGAAAGAAACTTTTTCTTGGAGAGGGTAGAGAAGTATTCACTTATAGCAGGAGTGCTTGATATTTGTCCTGGCTTTAGTGACTTGTCTACAGATTTTCTTACAGCTGCGTCCGTCCCCATTCGCCTCATGTAGATTGTCCGTGAGCGTAGTTTTTTTAGCGCCCTCATACTTGGGGACAGAAATCTGTTTTATAGATGTAATGTTTAGTATTAATAATATGCTGTAGCTTGTCTTAATCACACTATCTCAGTTGATCAGTAAAGGAATGGGGGTTTTTTACACGTATGAATCAATAGTTTAGTTGAAGAGTTTCCTCTTGTAGTGAGCGTTAGTGGGGTGGCCCGTCCCGTCCTCGGTCGTCCCCGGACGGCCACAGACGGCTCGCCCTTTTGCCCGGGCTTATCCCCGCGCTTGGTCCCGCGCGCGTCCCGCGTCGCGGGATGCGAGATGTTATCTATATACGTTTCGTTGGGGGCGTGTCCGTGGGCGGTTCGCCTGGGGGAAGAGGAACCAGGTGATCTCCGCTAAGGATTCTGGTCCTCGCAGTCCCCCAGGCTAGGTGCTCTCGCTGTTTGCACCCTGGCCTCAACCCCTCTGACTCCAGCTGGGAGCGACAGGCAGAGCGTGCCGAGTGCAGCTCACGCTCACACCAGCGAGTCAGGGGGAGGCAGCACCACGACACAGTGAGGAATCAGCGTCAGCTTCAGACAGCCAGCACAGGCTGCAGACAGTAAAACGAGTTCTCTTGCTCAGCAGAAGTAGAAACAGTAGATCAGCAGCAGTTTTGAGCTCCTGTGAGTGGCGCCCGCGAAGCGGGTGTCACGAATCTTTATCCAGGTCGTTGGGGGCGTGTCCGTGGGCGGTTCGCCTGGGGGAAGAGGAACCAGGTGATCTCCGCTAAGGATTCTGGTCCTCGCAGTCCCCCAGGCTAGGTGCTCTCGCTGTTTGCACCCTGGCCTCAACCCCTCTGACTCCAGCTGGGAGCGACAGGCAGAGCGTGCCGAGTGCAGCTCACGCTCACACCAGCGAGTCAGGGGGAGGCAGCACCACGACACAGTGAGGAATCAGCGTCAGCTTCAGACAGCCAGCACAGGCTGCAGATAGTAAAACGAGTTCTCTTGCTCAGCAGAAGTAGAAACAGTAGATCAGCAGCAGTTTTGAGCTCCTGTGAGTGGCGCCCGCGAAGCGGGTGTCACGAATCTTTATCCAGGTCGTTGGGGGCGTGTCCGTGGGCGGTTCGCCTGGGGGAAGAGGAACCAGGTGATCTCCGCTAAGGATTCTGGTCCTCGCAGTCCCCCAGGCTAGGTGCTCTCGCTGTTTGCACCCTGGCCTCAACCCCTCTGACTCCAGCTGGGAGCGACAGGCAGAGCGTGCCGAGTGCAGCTCACGCTCACACCAGCGAGTCAGGGGGAGGCAGCACCACGACACAGTGAGGAATCAGCGTCAGCTTCAGACAGCCAGCACAGGCTGCAGACAGTAAAACGAGTTCTCTTGCTCAGCAGAAGTAGAAACAGTAGATCAGCAGCAGTTTTGAGCTCCTGTGAGTGGCGCCCGCGAAGCGGGTGTCACAAATCTTTATCCAGGTCGTTGGGGGCGTGTCCGTGGGCGGTTCGCCTGGGGGAAGAGGAACCAGGTGATCTCCGCTAAGGATTCTGGTCCTCGCAGTCCCCCAGGCTAGGTGCTCTCGCTGTTTGCACCCTGGCCTCAACCCCTCTGACTCCAGCTGGGAGCGACAGGCAGAGCGTGCCGAGTGCAGCTCACGCTCACACCAGCGAGTCAGGGGGAGGCAGCACCACGACACAGTGAGGAATCAGCGTCAGCTTCAGACAGCCAGCACAGGCTGCAGACAGTAAAACGAGTTCTCTTGCTCAGCAGAAGTAGAAACAGTAGATCAGCAGCAGTTTTGAGCTCCTGTGAGTGGCGCCCGCGAAGCGGGTGTCACGAATCTTTATCCAGGTCGTTGGGGGCGTGTCCGTGGGCGGTTCGCCTGGGGGAAGAGGAACCAGGTGATCTCCGCTAAGGATTCTGGTCCTCGCAGTCCCCCAGGCTAGGTGCTCTCGCTGTTTGCACCCTGGCCTCAACCCCTCTGACTCCAGCTGGGAGCGACAGGCAGAGCGTGCCGAGTGCAGCTCACGCTCACACCAGCGAGTCAGGGGGAGGCAGCACCACGACACAGTGAGGAATCAGCGTCAGCTTCAGACAGCCAGCACAGGCTGCAGACAGTAAAACGAGTTCTCTTGCTCAGCAGAAGTAGAAACAGTAGATCAGCAGCAGTTTTGAGCTCCTGTGAGTGGTCTCTAAAGCCACAAGCCTATTTATCTGCCCGTTTCAGTTCCTTTTTAAAGACGTGCTTTCTAAAGTTCAGGATGGGGGTGCACGTCTCCAAGGACTTATCCACCTCAGGGGCGACAGATTTTAACTCAGAACTTTGTCGCTTATGCGGATTCCAAAAGGAAACTTTGGCCCATTTGCTGTGCGCCTGTCCAGCCATGCTAACCCAAAGGAGACAATATCTAAAGGTGATTTTTATCAAACAGAACATTCGCTTAAGCAGACAAGCAGTAATAAGCTGGCTGAAGGGCTCGTCATGTATCTTGTCTTGCTGAGGAGTCAAATTCATGAGACTAGTGAACAGCTGCCTATTGCAAGCGGATGATCTCTAATTGATATTGCATGTAACGTATCCCCATACTTTTAATTTGATGGTACATAATTTTTAATCTTTTCTGCTGTAACTTGATTGATAAATAAATCAATCAATTCATCTTTATTTCGGCACTTTAGAGCCATAAAAGATACATGAATATAACAATACAATTTAAAAAATAGAAAGAGGGGTAAATCCCGTTAGTTCATTACAATTTACACAATAATCACAGTATAAGTTCATTCATGGAGGGGTATAAGATTCATAAAATTAATAAAAGACACAATTTACTATTTACTTAATGTTGTCTTAAAATACAATTACAATTTGCAGCCATTCTTTTTACGGATAAAATATATTGAAAGAAGGAATCTACTGACACTGAACACAATAGTTCTACTAGTATCGGACTTGATTATTCTCATGGCCTCCCAGCAAGTTCTTACACCCAGGAGGTTACATAGTGGTTTTATCCATTTCCTCCTCACTTGGGCATAGGCAGGACAGAAAAACAAAACATGCTGATCGTCCTTAGCATTCCAATCACACAGGGTACAGACATCACTTAACATAAGGGCACTTTGTTCCATATTGCCCTTCGCAGCCCATCTAGTCAGAGTAGTGTTGTACAAGAGATTGCCGTACCTAAATTTCATGAATAAGCTCTTAGCTAACGGAGGTTCAATCTCATCGAGAAAAATCTCGAACAGAGGGCTGTCCTTGAAGGACAGAATTTTTTTTGTTAAAGACCCTCCCTTATCCTCATTTACCAGGCTATTAGCAAAATTGCCCCAAAACGTGGACTTAAGTATTTTTTTAGCATTCTTGGGTATTTTCTCCAGTTTATCCCAAAACTGTGACAGCCCAATTTTTTTGAACCAGTGTCGAACGTTCTTAAACCAAGGGTTAGCATTTGCCACATCCAAAATCATTATTTCTTTTAGATTGTTCCTGTAGTCTTCAAGTTCTGGGATACACCATAACCTTACCCAATAAGCTAAGGGCCGTAGTATGACATGATGGTCTGTACGCTTGATGTCCAAATCCAACATCAATGGAATTAAGGGGGTGCCTTGTGGCATCTTCACTAAATTTCTCAAAAATTTGTTCTCGATGGTTGAGAATGCATTTTTGGACATAGGTCCCCAAATTTCTGCCCCAAATAATGCTGCAGACTGAGCTTTAAATTTAAATAATTCCAAGGCGGGTGTTACTACTTTACTCGTACTCCCGCCATGTTTTTTTATAATTGGAATTAAATTCTGGGACAGCATCAGTTTGCTCTTTTCTACTTGAGTTTTCCATGTAAATTTGGAGTCAATGGAAACTCCCAAATAGATAAAACTCTGTACGGCTTCTAATTTTTGTCCATTCAATGCCAGGTTCATCGTTTGAGATTTGTGCGGATTTAAGGCCATGTATTTGGTTTTTTTAACGTTTATTTCCAGCCCCTTTTTGTCACAATACTGCTTAAAAGAGTTCAGTAATGCCTGTAAACCTCTGGAGTTTGGGAGATGAGTATGGTATCTTCTGCGAAGAGTAACGCAGGAACCTTTTCACCATTCAATTTAGGGGAATCATTAATACAATTTAGCAAATGTGAAGGGATATCATTCACATATAATGAAAATAGCGTTGGGGCCAGCACGCAGCCTTGCCGGACCCCGCGCTCAATTGGTATATTTTGTGATAGTTCCCTGTTTATCCCCCAACGTACCCTTGCAAAATTATAAGCATGCAATTTTATTATCTGGCCTAACAGGCATGCTCGGTACAAAAGCGGGTGGTGATGGACGGAGCATCTGAATCAATCAAACACTCACACCCAGTCAAAAGATCTGGGTTTAATCCATCACCGTTCTTTAGCCCACTCTGCCACCCCAGTTCAGACATGGCTATATGCAAATCAGTCTGACCCTGTGCCTCATGGGAACAGTCCAGCCCGAACTGCCAAGCCATGTCTTCCCTGGACCGGAAACAAGCTTGAGAGGACCAATTTCTGGCATTCCAGCCGTCTTCAGCCCGGTTTGCTTGAATCCAGTGACAAAGTGAGCAAGGGACTCAAGTCTGAGCATACCCTGCCACACTAACATGCATGATGGCAACCCTTGAGCATGCAAAGAATCCCACAGGAGATCACGTGGAACCAGGTTGAATACTGCTCTAAGGTCTACGAACGCCACATAGAGATGGCCTTTCCTTATGTGCACCTATTTCCAATAGAGACAGCCAAATCTAAAGACCTGGTCAACGGTACTTTTCCTACTTCTAAATCCTGCTTGGAACTTGGTTAGTATCAAGTTATCCACCATCCATATATTTACTCTACCCAAAATATGTCTAGAGTAAATTTTCTGCAATATCTCCATTAAACTGATTGGACGATAGTTGGATGGATCCAGCCTGTCGCCCTTTTTAAAAATGAAAACAATCTCAGCTCCCCTCCAACTATCGGGAAAATTTTCCCCACGTGCCAACACATTACATAAATAGTTAATATACGGTGCCCATACTACTGGCTCGTGTTTATAAAGGTCGCCAGAAATTTTATCAAGACCCCGTGCTTTGCCACCCTTCACAGCATTGATAGCTTTCTCAGTCTCCTCTAAACTAAATTCTAGTTTGACTTCAGGGGCAATGGACCACGGGGCATCCTTACTTACGGTGGTTAACTAACTGGGATTCTTAAATAAGTCTGTGAAATGGGTAACACAAGTAAGTTCATCCAAGTAAACATCTTTTATTACCTTCCCTTTATGGTTTCCATTTGCCACCAGTCTCCAGAAACTAATATTATCCTTTGACTTGGCAGCCACCAAGAGGTCAGCCCAACTAGATTCTTACCAAGCTGTTTTTTCATCATTTTGTATTTGCTTATAGATTTTCCTGGCCTCCCTAATTTCCACTGGGGTCTTTGTTTGTATTGCCTCAAATAATCTAGTTTTTGCTTGCCTACATGATTTACCATACCATGGTTTACTGTAAGAGAGGTTGCTCAAAGTTTGATGTACTTTTTTCGGCATTTTTGTTACTAGGATTTTTAATTGAATAAAAAATTCATTATGGGTGTTCATAAAATTGACCGGGTTCACCGCCTCCAATGGAACCGTTGCATACGAGGAAAATGTATTGGCGAAAAGGTGGTAAATTTTTGACAACATATCGCCATGTTCCAATATATGGGCCCATTTTAGTACACGCCTATTATTGCTTACAAAGATTTCATCGCCGGTTCCCAATGCATCAGCTGTATTATTGCCTGGGACAACCCCATTAAGCAAACTAGAATCAAATAGCAATTCCAATGGGTAGTGATCACTCTCACACCTGTTCACAACCTCCATATCAACCATATATGGCCAGATATCCAAGGAGACTATTATAAAATCAAGATTGCTTTTCGATTTATTCCTTACAAAGGTTGGTTTTTTCCCCAAATCAGCAGGAAGGCGTCCATTGCAGGCCCTTAGACCATGTTCTACCGACAGCTTCATTATTTGAACTGCCAAAACAGAGCAATAGACAGGAGCTACAGTATCCAACGTGGGGATGTTGTTTGCACAGTCCTCCTCTTCCAATATATCCTCCAGGCCTAAAATCAGCTCGTAATTACAATTTAGATCCCCCGCCAGTATTATGGGTTGTTTATTTACCATTCTCTTAAGAAAGGAGTCCAATTCACCCAAAGTCACTGACTCCTTTGATAATGCTGATGGACGGTTATAAACATTAATTAAATATATTATCTTCCCATCATACGAATTAACCTGAAGAGCCAGAATATCCATGGAGTTAGTATGTATTACCTCATTTTTATTTTCAGGTTAACACTAACCCAAATGATAAGGCCCCCCAATGGCCTTCTTCTTACAGAAGGCAATGCATTAATACTAAAAGTCTTGTATCCTACTCTATGGGGACAGTTAAGTGACCCGGTTTCTTTGAGAAAGCAACACACGCTTGTCTCTATATAATTAGACCACTCTGGGTCGCTCAGATTTTTCCCCAACCCAGCTATATTCCAGGATATAAGTTTGAAGTTATCTCCCTGAATATTATAATTATGTTGGTGGCTCTGCGGTTTTGCGATATCTATCACAGGTCTAGCTTCTGTATGGATATTATCAGATAAGTCCTTGCATGTTACAACATCTTTGGGTGAACCTGTGTTGGTAGCGTATGCAGTCATTACTTGGTGCGAGTCTGGGGGTTCTCTACATATGCCCTTCTCAAAAGTACCAGTAGGTACGCCGTCTCTTTGACAACAATTAGCCTTATATTTGTTTCCACCAGTCTTAATAGATAGGTATTGGTAATCTTCCAAGTGGTCTGGAGAATTAGGTGTACAATAACCAGAATTGATCACTTTAATTTCACCCAATCTAGTATTATTATTGCTCATGGAGTTATTTAGGCTTGGTTTATTTTGAATACCAGTTTTACCCTTCTTATACTGGGGCAGTCAGTCTACTGCCTATAGGCAGCTTAATCTATTAAATGTATCAATCCCTCCCCAACTGTTTGTATTCAATGGCCTATAGCCCCCATATCCCATCCCACCTCTTGCATGGTTGGTAACCCTGGTCCAACTCCATCCGTTATCCGATTGTTCCTCTGGGGTATAAAAGTAAGATAGTGGTCTCGCCACTATCACATTACCATTATATTGGGGAGCCACCAGAAAATATAATCCACTGTTCGTGGGACTTGGAAGTTTACGACCACACAATCTCCCTGTAAACTTTTTCTATTATATCCCACCCAAGGAACTTTCCGTACCATTAGGATCTTACTCGTCGTGTTTGGTGGTAGAGGGTAGTTGGTATTTAACCAATGGGATACCTTGTTTTTCAATGCCCAAAAGGGTTCCGTAATTGATGGGGCCAATTCCGGAACCCGTGTCAAAACCACCACATACGGCACACTTCTGGGGGTAGATTAATGCTTCTACGCTTTGGTACCGTCTGTATAAGGACTTTGTCAGAATTTGGAATGGGAGTATTGGGACCAACCGGTTTTTGTTTATTACGTTCACCGGTTGCCAGGGGTTTGACACATGATTTATTACCTTCAGTATTTAGAGGATTTGGGGTTGGAGTCCTAGGGGTTGCCTTTTTTGTCACTGTTAAGCGTTTTTTCGATATTTGGGGTATACTAGCTGATGGGGTTAATAAGGCAGCCTTTTTCGCCTGATCACTATTCAGAGATTTAATATCCTGCTGTAATTTGTGAAGCTGGTTTTCAATACCTTGTAGTTTGACTACCAAGGGAGTCAGGACATTTTTAAGTAGCTTCCTCAAAGTATCTGTTAACAAGCCCACCATTTCATCTCTTATACCATTACTATCAGCTATAGTGCTATCAACTATGGATTCAGCTATGGTGTCATCTAAGATAGTATCATGTAAGATTCCTGAAACAGAAATTTCGGGCAATATCTCTTCCTGCCCTGTCAATTGCCCATTAATTTCATTACCTACCTCTTTACTACTACTATCATTGATGGACTGGCTTTTATTAATTTGGCTTTTATAGATTCTGGGGCATTATTATTAGCTCTCTTACGTTTGGGAATTGCGCCCTCTCGTCTCCCTCGCAATTGACTACTACTATTTCCATCTTGCATATCTGCTATTATAGTACCCGGAGTAATTTCCGGAGGAGTCAAAGTCTGGGGGTCAGAGATGGTCAAAACTTGGGGATCTAATTGGGTACTGGGAATATTATGCAAATCAACTTGCATTTGCAGAAGATTAGGCCTACTTTTACTACTATCAGGCGTACGTGCAGATGCGATATGACCCATAGACGACCTTTTAGCTAATGCTAAATCCTGGAACACCCTACGTTCCATTAATACAATACCTTGGTCAATCAAAGAATTAGTACGTATGATAAAGTTGTCCAAGGTTCCTATTAATTGTGACCCACCTAGTGCAGTTTTACTTCTGGTTTAGCGTGTGGACATCTCCCTTGCTACTTTTACAACAATCACCACCCTTGACAATTCGTACATGCTGTTAACAAGCGGCGTAAGACGGGGGGCCCGGTCCGATCTTTATCGGTCTTTAACGGGCTTAAACGGGCCCGCCCTTGGCCCGGGCTTCGCCCGGTGCCCACCCGCGCGCGCCCTGCGTTCGCGTATGTTTGCCTACCTAAATAGGAGGTGCTGAGGGCGGGGCGGGAAGAGGAACCAGGTGCGGCCGTTGGCTATGGCGCTCAGCAACCTGGTCCTCGCAGTACCGCTGCAGGCTTCACGAAATGCCCCGAGTCCGTGGAATTGCCGGTATGACTGGCGGCGTTGTCTGCACAATGGCAGCAGAGTCCCAGTGTCAGTTACACCATCGAGCGGCACCCCTACATTCAGTTTATGGCAGGTACAGTCTGTGTACATTCACCTTAGAGGGCTCTACAATCTCTACCCTGAGTGCCTCCACAAGGCTGCAGGAAGCATCAAGTTGTTGGGTGCCCTTAGGGGCCTCTCGGTCCCAGCGCCAAAGTATGCAAATGGCGGGCGTCAGCTCTCAATGCAGAACTCACCACTTCAGCTCCAGCTAGAAACGTCACTAGCAGCAAGGTGGACTCATGCAGTGTGATAGTGTGGGCTGCACTCTACATGCGGTGATCTATCACGATCCGGCGCCCGTAAGAAGGCTTGGGCGTCAGCCGGAACGTCTCAGCAACGTTTTTCCCCTGCTGTGAGCTGACGGGCTGGGGAACAGTCCTCCTCTCGCGCCCGTACCGTGCAGCGTTTCTCCCGAGATGTGCCCGGGCCTACCTGCAGGATCCAACTCCGAGGGCTCTCCGGCACCTGCCGGGTCTTCAGTACATCGGCGGTCGTCACGAGAGAACATATTGCATGTAACGTATCCCCATACTTTTAATTTGATGGTACTTCATTTTTAATCTTTGCTGCTGTAACTTGATTGATTAATAGTTTTAGAATGATTTTTATAATAATACAATTTTACACACTTGAAATGTGCGGGAATCAGAGTACAGATGCAATTATGATTGCTTGCATAACGTCACTCTCAGCTGTTTGTGTAGATGAAGTTCACTTATTTTATGTAGGGGGGTATTGTAATGATTTTAATTAATCAAACAATAAACATTAAACTTAAAACTTGGGTGGACTGTGAAAGTACAAAAAATCTCCACCACCACCCGTCAAACAGACCCCCCACACATACTGTACCAATCACTGGCTAATGGCCCAAGCAACCAAGCTACCTTGTTTGCTCCAAAACAATCTGTGTGAAACCCCCTTCCAAGAGGCACAGTAGAAACCCTAGAGCAACTCCTAAAATCATTAATACTTCCATTACTCGAGAGAGTCAAACTTCTTAGTGAGAGTGTAGGGAGGCTGGAAAACATCGTAATAGCAAACTCCGCTGTCTTGGAAAGGGCTGTGGGGCCTGTGATTGGACTTAGGCCCTTACCACTTCCCGACTCGGCCGTTGCTTGAACAAATGGTCCAAACAGTACTTTCCACTCTTTACCACATAATCACAGTGGGAACAAGCATCCCACTCCTGTTGTTAAAGGCGCTAATAAACCACAAGATCTAGTTCAATCTAGGGTACAGCAAACCAAATTGTTGTTGAGGATAGGAAGAGGGTTGCTACTAATGACCCAAAAATTGAATCCACTAGAAGAGGCCAAAACCACCCTCGGAATGAAGCCATTCCACAAAAAGCGCCCTGTATAAATTTACCCCCAGAGGCAGTACCCTACACATTAATCTTGGCAGGTGTTCCAGGGCTCTACCAAGACAAGCTAGAGTCACACAGAGAGCTCAAAAACAAGGTCACCCACTGGCTCAATGGGAACAGGACACTCCCCCCAACATGAGAGCAGAAATGTTATCTGTTAGAAGGGTAAGTTGGTTGGGCACTAGAAGAAAGGACATGGAGGGGGATTGTATTATCATAAACTTCAGGGACCCAAACGTGGTTAGTGCTCATTGGTGATTACTATAGCAATCAGGGTGAAAAGGGAATCTTCACCCTAGACCTGGGCTACTTTTTCCCCCACTATTGTAAAAAAGAGACATTTGATCAGTTCAATGCGTGTGATATGTTCTCCAGGTGCCCCTATGGCCCATTTGGTCAGAAGTACCGTCTCCCTCTGCTTAACCGCTTTGAGGCATTGAGCAGTTTGGAGTGTGTGGACTGACTGACCCATGGTAACAGGGGAAACAGTATAGCTATGCATAGTGGTAAAGCCTGTAAAATTGATGAGAGATGGTACCTAGTAGTGCCTTAAATGGGGAGCCATTGGCTGTTGGAAATGCAGCAATGGACACAGAAACCTCCTCCCTTTTAGTATCTCAAGACAGCTCAATTCTCACAATCTACACTCCCCCCAAGGAGAGCGCCCTTGACACTAATTCATCTTATACTAGACCTTTAAATCCTGAGGTGGCCCTATCTGTTGGTGGATCCCAGTTGGGTAATGATGAGTCCAGACCCTGGGACCGCTGTCCACGTATGACAGGGTATAAAAACATGGGTAGCATTGGCCTCCGGGATTCCCAGCAGGCTTCCCCTTTTCAAGCAATACCCACGGCTTTTGACACCAAACAAATTACTTTGGTTTCGTGGAATATAGCTGGTCTGAGGAGTAAAATCTCTATAGGAGAGTGGTCTGTCTGGGCGGAAAAATTTGATATAGGAGACCTTCCTGTTGTCTTTTTGAAACCGGACTGCTGGGCATCTCGATTGAAGGAGTTCCACGGCCCGTTTTGACCTTTTCTGCCTGCCTGCTTTCAGCGCCCGCCTGCACAGACTCCTATCGCGTTTCCCGCTTCGCGGGAAACGCTCGAAGGTGGGGTGCCGCGGATAGTGAGGGGGCATAGAACTTCAACGCCCACAACGCACCTGGGCCTGAAGCCGCCTCCCCGTCACGCCCCCCACAGGTGGGATAAAGCCAAGACCTGCACCGCGCATCGCGGTACGCGCGCGGTCGGCGCCGGGAGAAGCCCGGGACAAGGGCGGGACAGTCTTAGACAGTCCTAGACTGGACGGGACTGGACTGGGCCGGCCACTCTGTCCGTGCTACCACCAAAGCAAGCTGTTTGAACGCTTATTTACACCTGGAAATATGCCAAAGAAAAATGCCAATGGAGCATCAGAGACACTTAATACCATGGACAACTACATGGTTCAGGTAGTAAATAAAATAAATAACGAAAGAAGGCAATCGTTGGGCCTGAGCCAATACCCTGTCCTTCATCCAGCGAGCCCCTCCATTAGCGCCCAAACGTCGGATATACCACTGCAAGACCTTAGCACGAATACTCCAGATACCAACCTCCTTGACATTGGAAATCATGACCAAAGTGTAGATTTGTTCGTAGACGTAGAGACAAATGTAGAATCTGACCCCGAGCCTCAGGTGGAATTTATAGCAGAGGAGTCCCCACCCACAGCGCCAGTGACCAGGGCGATGAGAAACTGCAGAAAAACTCAGCCTAAACGGGGGGAGCCACGGTCAAGGAGGAAAAGGACTGTTTCCACACCAAAACCTAAGGGAAAAAATCCGGACCATGAGGAAGATAACCTCAGACAAATTATAGACGATGACCTATTCAACAGGATAGCAGACATGCTAGATCAAAAGATTAAGACCATCATCAAGCCATTGATTGGGAAAATTGACAAGCTTACTGCTGAGGTGAAAAGGATGGGAGGGTTGCAAAGTAAGGTTGCAGAAGAAATAGAGCATGTAGTAACCATTGTTTCTAAACCAGTAGACACTATGAAGGGAAACATTGGGGGTGATATAGTTGTAGAGGAAGGATTGTTAGAGACCCTACCGCCCGGTCAGGTACCACCAGTTGTACTTAGCCAGGAAGTAGTGAATGAGGCCCCCATACTTCCACCTACCGTACCTACACCGCCACCCCTAGGGGATGACCCTTCACAATTTATAATGGAAGCCTCACCACTGGTATTGGTACTAGCTAATGTACCCACTTTACCCCCTGGCCAGACAGAATCTATTTCATCCCTGACAAGTAAGGCGTTTCACTGGTTGACAAGTAATATGAAGATGACACACCATGGGGAAGAGCAGTTGGCAGGGGAAATTGTAATGGCGAGGAGGATGACATGGATAGGAAACAGGCATAAAAAGTTCAAGGGGGACTGCGTAGTGTTACATTTTTCAAATGCAGCCGTGCTCCCAAATATCCTGTCAAATATATTTCCCCCCCAACGAAGGAGTGGTTCTATAATTCCTCTTACCCTAAAATTCTTCTACAGTGAACAGCAAAACGCGATTCAGCCAACTATCCCAAGATCAGGGTGGCCCACAAGAAGTAACAGATGGGGTGGGGGCCTCAGACCTATACATAATGATTACAGTATTGGCCCAGTAAATTGATTTGGTACAGGGCCAGGTGACCAACAGAATGTGTTATTTGCCAGGACCCCTAGATCACACTGGAACACAATAAATAGATGGGGGTTGGGTGCCCAGATAAATGACCGTGGGAGCTGTGGAAATGGGCCTTGAGCCTGATTGGTTGATGAGCAGTTCCCAATGTGTCCCAATACACCACTACCTGTGTGGAATGCAGTAACAAATGGCTGGGGATTGGGGCCCCAACCTATGATTGGGGGTTTGGCACAGCGAACAGGTTTGGGGTCTTGGCAAACTTAAATGATTGCGACTGACGCAAGGGGGTCCAAGTACGATCACAAATGGAACAAGGGTCCCATGCACAATAAGTAACCCCAAAGATAGGGGCAGAGGATTTAGAAATGGAGTAAAAGTGAATGAGGATACAAATTTGGGAGGCTGTAAAGCGCAAGTTGCCCTAGATAGGGAATTCGCTCCTGACCAAACACTGGCCAAGTATGTTGGCGGCCCCCTTAACAAGAAAGTTAGTAATAATGAGAACGATATTCCTCACGATCAGTTAAATGTAGAAGAGATAGTGGACAATGTATCGGCTAATGGAACCTCTGATCTAAATGCAGTAGAGGGGGCACCCTTGACCGATTCTGTGCCGGAGAAAATTGTAGAAACTTGTAAAATACTAAGTTGGAATGTAGCGGGTCTCAATTCCAAACGTAACGATAAGGAGTGGTCAAGTTTTGTTGTAAAACACAATATCATCGCCCTCCAGGAAACCTGGGACACAGCTACTAATCTGTGGTGGGATGGGTTCTCTAGCTTCACTAAGGCAGCTATTCCTAGCCCCACTGGCAGAGCCAAGGGTGGCCTGCTAATGTTATTCTCCCTAGAACTGAAGGGCTCCCTAAAAGAGATTAGCACAGACTCGAACAACATCCTCATAGTGGAGAGAGAGATCAACCCCACTAGGAGGTCTTTTTACATACATTTTTATAATTCAGGGAATAGGGACAATAATGGTAGCAATATTGCCACCTTAGACGTTACACTAAGGTCAGGCAGCCAAAACACACAGCTGGACACAGAGTATATTTTATTAGGAGATTTTAACATTCATCCCTGCATGGTAGCATGCAGTTCTAATTACAAGGAAAGTGGCGAAGGCCTCGAGGGACCTCACTTCGAACACACCACAGAAGGAGAGGAGTTAGATGATCTTCTGGCAAATTTTAATTTGTATGAACCAGAGGGTGGACTAAGAATAGCTACATTTACTGGCACCAATCCAGGAACCATAATAGATTACATCTTCACCACGCAAGGTATCCTAAATCAGGTGATTTCCTAGTGTACCGTCCAATCTCACTATAGCGATCACAACCCTGTCCTACTTGAAGTGGCTTGGGGAGATTATATGGGGCCAATCCCGGGGAAAGTGAGATTGGAGCATACTCTGCGTACTACTGATCAGGGCAGGAGAGTTAAGTGGGCCAAGGTGGTTCCAGAAAACTTCTATGCGGAGGTTTTCCCAAAATTTAAGGAGCAGGTTGAGGTGTGCCAGAACCCTTGTGCCCCGGGCTGCGAAACCATAGGGGCCTTTGAGTCGATCTTTGGCCAGGTGGTGTCGGATCTCTTGGCGAAGCCATTTAAAGGAGTACCGAATAAGAAGCGCTGGTTTGACACCGCATGTTCCAACGCTCATAGTTCTCTGATGGTAGCCTTGAAAAAAGTACCAAGGGTAAAGGGTGAGATTGCCAGACTGAGGAAAATCTACAAGTCAGCTATTAAAACAAGAAAAGATAGCATCAAACGGGAAGCTTGAGAAAATCTCCTTTCTACGGCAGTCCTGAAGGACAGTCAGAAATTCTGGGAGATAATTAAACAACCATTCTTTTCCGATCAAAATAATGAGGCCATGGACTGTGTCATCTCAGACGACAAGTGGTTGTCCCATTTTAAAAATGTATATGGGGATAATGATCAGGCAACCCAAGATACCTCGCTGACCATCTTAGACGCCACTCCAATACATTTCCCGAGCACAGAAGTGGAAAAAGCTATCTTGGCCACAACCAAGCATAAGGCCCCGGGCCCCGATGGGGTGCCAGCCGACTTTTTCTTACATTCCCCAAAGCTGTGGGCAGAGGTATTGGCCAATGTTTTTACTGCCGTTAATAGCAACCCCACACCACCCTCATGGGATATCTCAACCATCGTCCCCATTTTTAAAAAAGGGCCAGTGGGACGATCCTGGGTGTTATAGGCCCATATCCCTCATGGACTCGTCAGTGAAGATCTTAGGGAGAGTCCTTCTGTCCAGGTTAAGGGACAATGTGGAGAGTTGTGGAGGGTTGTCAGAGATCCAGTATGGGTTTAGAGAAAGGAAAGGCACAATCGAACAATGCTCTAACCTGCACCTGCTCATATCAAAGTATACGGTGGCCAAGGAGGGGTCCTTATTTCTAGCATTTATGGACCTCTCCTCGGCCTTCGACTTGGTGAACAGGGCCAAGTTATGGACGGCCTTGCTGAGGATGGGGATCGACGAGGCATTGGTAAGGTTCATGGCTTCCCTACACCAGGAGCTTTTTGCGGCTGTAAGGGTCACAAACGAGGGTAAGTGCACAGCCCTTTTCAAATCCCTGAAGGGGGTAAGGCAGGGCTGTATCTTGGCCCCCTTGCTCTTTACCATTTACATTAACGGCTTGGGTGCATACTTGGAGGAGGAGGAAGTAGACGTTCCGCGTGCAGGAGCAGTTAAGATTCCAGCGCTCCTGTACGCGGACGATGCCGTGCTAATCGCGCGCACGGGCATCAGCCTTCAACACCTCTTGAATGCCTTCGGCAAATTCATGGAACAGCTTGACCAAAAAATAAACGCTAGCAAGTCACATACCATGGTGGTGGGACGAGAAAGCCTCAAAAGGAGATCAAAAACCTTCACGTGTAGAGGAGATATGGTGTCTAGAGTCCCCACGTTCCCCTACTTGGGAGTCCTCTTCGACCAGAGAGGAACCTGGGGTCCTCAAGTAAGGGCGAAGAGGTTGGCGGTTATTGGATCATCGTCTGCCCTTATGGGCTTTGCGGGCAGGTTGGGGGCTAGACTAATGGAAGCGCTGTTAAAAATCTACAAGAGCAAATCGGTCGCCCTTGCCTCATATGGTTCTCCTCTCTGGGGCTATGTAAATGTGGAATCGATCCAGAGAGCGGAGAATAGATTTATACGAACACTTCTCTCTGTGCCGCAGTCAACACCAACCTATTCTATACACATGGAGGTGGGCCTAGATTTTCTAACTGATGGGCTGAACATGGCTCCCCTAATCTTTTGGTTAAAGACGTGGCTCAACGAAGACCTTCCACTGAATCATAAGATCATGTCCGACGTCCTGTCCCTAGATCATTTCAAAAAGGTTCCCTGGCTGGCCTATCTGTTGAAGGTATTCTCTGATTTGGGGCGGCCAGAGCTTTTTACCTCCCCCCAAGACATTAAGGCCCAAGATTTCGACCAGGTTAAAAAGCACTTTATGGGGAGGGCACGAGCATCCCGTGAGGAAAGGGAGTTAGTGAAACCATCAGTTAGGGGCCATTATCTACTTGTTAATTCATTTTTGCTAGCTCCTTATCTTGGTTTTGTCACAATCCCATTTCATAGGTTTCTTTTAATTAAGTTTAGGTTTAATTTGTTACATTTTTATTTAGGCACTTTTAAAACATGGGAAAAACAGGACCTAGCTCCACCCTGCAGCTGTGATCATTTCTCACCCCAAGATACTATGCATTTTGTTATGTTCTGCGGGTTTTATTTAGAGCCAAGGAAAAAATATTTGATACCAGTTTTGAAGGAGGCGGGCTTCACACAAGTGAGACCGGCCTTGCTCTTTTTACAATCATTGGCTAACCCACGCATTACCTTTTGTATAGCTAACTTCTTGGTAGCTGCAGCTAGGATGAAAAAACATACCCATTAGAACCATTGTTATTCCCTTTTCTTTTAACTATCGTACGCCTACATTTGCTTTAATTTAATCAATTTTATTGTTTTATCTTAATATGTATGAAATGTAACTGTTTTTATCGTCATATTTTAATATGTATGAAATGTTCCTAAAAATTCCCCCATGAAATGTATTTTAATTTCTTTGTATGACTTTTAATTAAGTCGAATGGAGATAATTTTACTGACTGATATACTAGTCTTCCAGGAGACATGGGCAGTTGACCCGGTTTATCTACCAGGTTTTCTAAATTTTCACAAAGCAGCAGCCAAGGGGGCAAAGGGTAGACCAATGGGAGGCCTGATTATTTGGGTTAGGCAAACCATCAAATGTAGTCCCACAGAATTAGCCATTGACAACCGGGATCTTTTGGCTGTAAAGTTGCATATTTCCGGTGGCCCAGAAATACTCATTATCAATGTTTATAATAGAGGCCTGCCTGGTGGGCGTGGCACGGTTACATTTCAAAACCTTGATAGGTTTTTGGATTCAGTTAGCCTGGGTAAAAACATAATAATAGCAGGGGACCTAAATTGTTCTTTTGAGCCACTGCATGTTGATGGGGATATACTTTTGACAGAATCAGACGCCCAATGGAATATCCCCCCTCTTGAACTTACTCCCATCAAGAAATGGACAGAATCGGCCCTACAATGGATGGGTCTCTGTTTAGAACGTGGTTTTAGGGCAGCAAATGGGTGGACCATCTCTGACAAAATGGGCAGGGATACATATGTAAATGGTTCGCACAAAAATAGAATAGATTATGTCCTCATCAAAGTTGAGTGTTGGTCAACCTTAAGGAATATGGAGGTTGTAGATCGCCCTGAGAGTGACTACAATCCCCTTGTAGCTACCTTTCAGCTCAGCGGTGACCTGCATTGTAAAGAGCACGCGGAGATAGTTGCGCCTGATGCCCTTTTACCAAATGATCAAAGTAGGGTACGCTGGGCGAAGGTTGCTATTGACCCGGGGGTATTAGATGCGATAAATATCAAAGTAACTAGGGCCCTTAAAATCCTGCCCTCTCTCCCAACACAGGCAGACATAAACAGGAAAATAACGCAACTTCATGTGGGCCTATTTGCTGGCCTAAAAATGCACTTTACCAAATTTCGGAACCGCAAGGAAAAAACGGGCCAACCCAAGTGCAAAAACTGGTATAACAAACAGTGTAGGGAGAAATATGGTCTATTAGCCGCAGCCATTAAAACAAAAAATATTGATGCTATCAGATCTGCCAGGCGGAACTATTGCAAAGCTAAAACCCAGGCCAAGCAAGAGTGGGAAACTAACCACTGGCATGACCTCCTTATTGCCAGTCAAGACAAAAACTTGACCAAGTTCTGGCACATCGTGAAATGGGGCAACTCCCAAAACTCGCAGGTACCCGCAAATCATGTCCCTATTGATAAATGGGTCGAGCACTTTGAGTCCCAATTCTCATGGTTAAATCTGAATGAGGCTGTCATTCCCCTTGTCTCCCAGGATATGTCCAGTATGCATGACCTAGTCTTCGAAAGTAGAGAAGTTGAGGAGGCCCTGAGTAAGATCCCTAGTGGAAAGGCTCCGGGTATTGATTGTATCCCGGCAGACCTCTTCAAACATGACCAGGACAACTGGGTTCCCTATATTACATTTCTGGCCAATGCCATATCTAAGGGGGCAGATGTACCGGAGTCGTGGAGAGGCGCTGAGATATTACCAATATATAAGAAAGGGGACCGCTCAAACCCAGGGAACTATCGCCCAATTAGTTTGATAGACACCATCCAAAAAATAATTGCAAGGATGGTCCTGGCTCGAATACGGAGCTGGATGGATCAGGAGGAAATTCTATCACCACTCCAGGTCGGGTTTAGATCAAGCACCAGTACCATTAAACAGGTCCTCAGGTTCAAACTTATCTACTGAAAAATAGTCAGCCTTGGCGGTGGTACCCTGTTCGCCGCCTTCATTGACCTTAGGTCTGCATTCGACCTAGTCCCTAGGGCCAAACTGTGGGGGGTCCTAGATAGCATGGGGATGACCCCAGAACTTCTGAATATTGTTATAAGACTCCATGAGTCAAATTTTGCTCAAGTGCGATGGGGCAAGCAAGGGCAGGTCACAAGCAGATTTCCAGTGTCAAGGGGTGTTAGGCAAGGGTTCGTCCTTGCGCCAACCCTGTTTCTGTTATACATTAATAGGGTTGTGCAGCATTTTTTAAACTTTTCAACGGACGCCCCTTACCTGGGTGGGAGCAAATATCCGCTATTAATGTTTGCGGATGATACGCTTCTATTGTCACAGATGCAGACGGGCCTGCAGGCCGCCCTAAACAAATTTGATGATTTCTGTAAAGACCACAATTTACAGGTTAATGTCTCAAAAACTAAGCTCATGGTATTAAACAGGGGTAGACCTGTAGTGGGCCACGTTACAATGAACAATACAAAATTAGATCCTGCTAACGTAATGACTTATTTGGGCATTGTGCTTTAGAGTAAAATGAGTTGGCAGCCGCAAATTGACACCTTGACCCTCAAGTTTGCCCAACTCTCAGGATGTCTAATAAAAGAACAGCGAACGTCTCAGACCAAAAGGACAGGCCCAGCTCTGAGAATATATAACTTCAGGATAGGTTCAGCAATCCTGTACAGAGCGGACCTATGGGGCTTTGCGGACCTCTCCTCTTTGGTCAATGCCCAACACAAATTTCTAAAAATGTAATAGGTCTCCCAGGTTCTAGCCCCACAAAACCAGTATTATTGGACCTTGGGTGCCATGTCATAGACGAAATTGTCCGTTTTAAACCTTTAGCTCTATGGAGGAGGCTATGGTCCACCCCAGCACTGGCAATGTACGCAAAGGCAGTATTGGATGTCCATTCCATCATGGGTTCGGGAAATCTCCCATGGTTTAGGTAGATCAGATTGCTCTTGGAGGCTATGGGATGGGGAAACTTATGGTCTGACCCTGTTAACAGCCTCTTCCCACCTAAAAAGCAGTTTAAACAGCAGTACTGGACTATGATAGGCCAGAAACACTTCAGTCTGACTCTGGCCACCTCACTGACTGGGATGTTTCTGGAATTAAAAAGTGAACCAGTACTAGAAGAATATTGGGACACTATTAGTAGGTCCAGTGACAGGAAATTATACCATCAGCTTAGGGTTGGTTGTCTTTCCATCCCTTCATTTACCAAAAACTGGTGGGGACAGGCTGGTGAATCCTGTAGATGGTGTAAGGATCGCAGGGAATCTATTGGCCACATATTTTTTGAGTATCCGGCCCATGTGGCCCCTCGGGTTATATGGTTAAAACCGATTTGTAGAAACCTGGGTACAAGGGTGGGATCTGTAGCCTTAAGGATCCTAAGGTATGATACAAGCGAACCAATTGTAATCGCCGTAGCAAAGTTTTTAGGATGGGCATGGATTATTAGGTCCAGGCCGGAATCAGTGTAGTATCTATTTTTACTGAACTTTTTATCTTGTACATTGTGTGTATTTGAATTTTAACAATTGTTACATTCATGCTTATTGTTAACGCCAAGTGTCCGGTTTTTAGCCTATGGAAACTGTGTTTTAACTAAATTTATGACTTACTGTTTGTTTACTTGCGGCTGCTCCTATTGTATAATCTGTCTTTGATGATGAATCAAATTGAAATAAAGACATTTGAAATTGAAATTGAAATTACACTGACCGAATAGGAGCCAGCAAATAAGAGTGTTGATGATGTCGACCAATGGAAATTAGTGGCCAGGCACTAAGGGGCATATTATCAAGAAAGGCGATAACAGTATCACCGCTTTAGTGGCAGGAAACTGCAGCTAAAGCAGCGATAATGGCCTTGATAATATGCCCTTGTGAATTCCAATAGCAGCCCAGGTTAACACCAGAACCTGGGCCGCTATGGGAATTCATAAGGACATATTATCAAGGCCATTATCGCCGCTTTAGCGGCAGTTTCCTGCCGCTAATGCGGCGATAATTTTATCACCTTTCTTGATAATATGGCCCCAGGTTCCCTCTAAGTTAACAAAATGTCTCACAAGCAACAGCACATGCAGTCTTGCAGGTGGGACCTAAAAATTGTGAAGGTTGTGTATCAGCCAATAATGGTCACCACAGAGTATAGATTACTTGAAGTGTGCTTTGATATAATCTCTAATTACCTATTTCTTGGAGAAAACAGGATCTCAAATCAGGCACCGAATTGTCTAGACTAAAGTGGCAAAATTAATTTGCCAAGTCTGCCAGACTTTTGGAGCAAGCCCCTCCTAACTTGTTTACATACTGAACCATTGTCTCCTTCTCCCTCCTTAAAAAAGCACAAAGGTTTGCCATTTCTTGAACACAACTTCTAGGTAAAAAGGGCTAACAAGTGCATCTATCTAATATATATTGCACTGTGGTTTGTCTCTAGCCCATACACCTTTTTACACTACTTCCTCACACTGTGTCTCTCAACCTAGTCTGCTAGTATCAGATTTAAACATGATATGAGGCATATGGTCAAAAATGGGTCTTCTTTGCCCAGCCTCCATCTGGGAGAGCCACAAACCCAACTCATTCTGAGTTTGGGAGCAAAGAGAGTTTTTACCTTTGTATAACCCTGTGGTGAACAGTAGCAGGTACAATTGCTTGAATGGGTCTGGACACAGACCTGCAATTCTGACAAATATTCACAAGAAATCTGTCTACCTTCAATTTATTAAAAATATATATATATATTTTATTAATTTTCCTAGCAGGCTAGCATTAGTTCCCTGTATGACAATCGTTTCTGATCACAGCTATATTTAACTTACATATTCATAAATAATAGGTGTATGCAGCAATCCCTAGGGAGAGCATCATATGATAGGCAAATAAAGTAGAAATAAACTGTGCAATATTAATCAATGAGCAGTAAGAGGCATAAGTACATTTCCATAGCCATCAAGCAGAAGAAAACAAAACAAAACTAAACCGCCTGATCCCTGTGCACCAAATGCACCATATGCAGGAGCAATCGAGTCACCAGTATCCGACTCAATATTTTATAATCAGTTGTAAGCATAGACAGTGGGTGATAATCAGTCCTCTCAGAAACAGATTTTCCTGGCTTCAATAACGGAATAATGATGGCCTTGTGGGTAGAGACAGGTAGAACTTCCGCACCTTTCGCCTCATTATGAAAAGTCATTAATTTGGGAACTAAGAGATCAATATAGGCCAAATAAAACTCGATTGGCCTTCCATCAGCCCCAGGCGTCTTTTTTCGTGCCATATGTTTTATCGCTCCCCTAATTTCTCCCAATATTATATCCTGACCCAGGAGGTCAGCCTGTCGTTTATCAAGGTGCGGTAGTTTGGCCACAGCTAAAAACTCCCCAAGGGCATATTCACTCAGCTCCAATTTACTCTGATAAAGATCTTTATAAAAGGCAAGAAACTGATCATTAATCCCCTATTGGGTATAAATAGGTTCCCGCATCAGACTGCACAATTCTAAAATAATCGCCCCCCTTCGGGCAGGGTTGGCCAACCAAGCCAGCAACATGCCTGCTTTATCGCGTTCTGTGTGCGTGCGCTAAGCACTTTTTATAATCAAAATAGCGCAGCCTTTCAACCTGCACGGCGACCGCATCTCTAGCTTCAAATAAATCCTGCTGCCCGCTAGGCTGTTCAGGCCAGGCCCGTTCCGCTGCGCGGAAGCGCTGATCCGCAGCCTCTGTATCTTGTAGTAGTGTCTTTCGCACCCCCACCATATTAGCAATAGAGTGACCCCTCAGCAAGACTTTCAAGGCATCCCACTTCACTGCAGTAAAGGATGCCGTGCCCGCATTCTCAAGGAAATACTTCATAATACCAGCCCTCACCACCTCTCGAAAGACCTGATCTTCCAGGAGCTCTGGATGTAAGTGCCAAGTTGGGATCCGGGGCGCGCTTGGGACCAATGAGATCGTAAAAGTAGTGGATTATGATCTGACAATGGTCTAGTGAGATATTCACTAAGCCTAACTACAGCATGTATGTCGGAGTAACATAATATTGCATCTGATCTAACATGAAGCTTGTGTAGCACTGAGAAGAAAGAATAATCGCGCTCTCCAGGGTGAAGTGCCCACCAGGTATCAACTAATCCCCCCCGAAGCTTCCAATCCCTTCTGACCTTAGAGATTTTATGGATAGGTGCATCGGGGAGAGGTGGATGGGACCTATCCAAGGAAATATCAGGAACATAGTTAAAATCCCCACCCATAATCACTGAGACAGTCAAATAAGACACCAGCTTTCCAGACAATTGATTGAAAAAGGCTGGCTGTTCCATGTTGGGTGCACACATGCTACTCAGCACCATATCTCTACCAATGAGGTGGCCCGCAACCTTACATATCTCCCCTTTGTGTCTGTTAGTTGCTGCACTGGCTGGAAAGGTACCCCCGCTCTGATCCAGATCAACACTCCCAGCGCGAAAGCAGAATACGTTGTGTAGAGCTAACCCCTCCATCTACGCTGCAAGGCGAGACCTTCATGGCGTGTGATGAGCGTTTCTTGGGGGAAAGCGATTTGAACCCCTCTGCGCACTAAGTAAGCATGTACCTTGTGGCGTCGCACCATTGTATGTATGCCCCTGACATTCCATGATAAACATTTCAGTTCAAGTTATGACCCCATGATTTAATCAAATACAATCTCCAAATACGACTCTCAAAAGAGACACGCTGAGGCCCCTAAGCACCCCAAAACAAATACCAGAAGACCCACAACCCCCCCACCCCAGAACAGGCACTAAAACACTAGTCCCCATCCAAACTAGCTAAACACACAATATCCTCTAGTAGCTACGGAGGATCAAGGGGGGAGGCGGCCGTGAACCAACGTTACCTCGCTAAGATTCTATTAGCAGATGAGCGCCATGCCCCAAATAGAAACAATGCCACATATCCAAGGGCAACCATACCTGGACAAATCGCCCCACCCCTCCAACAGCCCATTAGTGCAATAAATAGCAATGCAGCATCAGCAAATCAAGGTAGCAGGCAATCAGCAGATGGAGAGGGAGAAAATAAGTGAACGAGAATTATATCGAGGCAATAAAGCAATCAGACAATCTCATCAGCTGTCCCCGGGTTACATGTGGCAGAGTACCCTCTAGTAGCTACAGAGGATCAAGAGGGGAGGCGGCCGAGAACCTATGTTACCTCGCTAAGATTCTATTAGCAGATGAGCGCCTTGCCCCAAATAGAAACAATGCCCTGTATCCGAGGGCAACCATACCTGAGACAAATCGCCGCAGCCCATTAGTGCAATAAATAGCAATGCAGCATCAGCAAATCAAGGTAGCAGGCAATCAGCATAGAGATAGGGAGAAAAGAAGTGAACCAGAATTATATCAAGGCAATAAAGCAATCAGACAATCTCATCAGCTGTCCCCGGGGTAACATGTGGCAGAGTAACACTGTCAGCATTGAATTCATCGTATGTGGAACCATCTGACCCCTTCTCTGACCCAGTGTCTGCTGCAGATGACAAACAGTGATCCTAGAGGAGTTCCGATACCGTCTGCAGTGCGGCCGACCTCTCCTTCTCTGTCTGGGAGGCAGTGGGTGCCTGTATGACAGTGCATTGATGCCTCGTGCACCTCAATCTTCGCAGACACTGTTCCTCCATGGCTGGTTCATTGCGTCACTCCACTGATCCGCAGACAGTTTTGTAGGATTGTAGTCCCATGCTTCCTTTGGGTTCACGCAAAAATGAGTCTTGTCATCCAAAACTATCCGCAAGCATGCCGGAAACATCAGAGAATTGCATCACTTCATCGTGTGATACCCTCTTGACCGTCAGGAAAGAGGTGTGGCGGCGCTGAACTTCCAATGTATAGTCAGGGAACAGTGATACTTTACAACTGGCCACTATATAGAGTACTGAAGAGTGTGCCTTTTGCAGCAGGAAGTCCCTGTTTTTATAGTGAAGCAGGTGGGTGACCACCGGCCGAGGAGGCCTCCCTGGCGCAAGAGGTCGGGGAGGCCTCTAGCGAACAGAACTGAGTCAATCCAGCAGGCGCCAATACATCACGAAGCCAGCCCTCCAGGTAGTCAATCATGCTAGTACCTTCCACTCCCTCAGGTATGCCTAGCACGTGTATCTTATTCCGGTGATTGCGGCCTTTGGCATCCTCAGCTCTCTTCTCCAGTGCCTGAACCCTGTGAGGCATGTGTGAAACACCCATTAGAATGATGGTAATTTCACGCGGTGCCATCGCAAAGCAACTTTGACATTGCAGGAGTCTTTGCATCGCATGCACTTACAACGCATGCTATGACTGCGCATTGACATTTACATCACTAGCAATTAGAACGCATGTCACCCATGATTACTACAACGCAAACATCAATGCAATTAGAACGCAATATTTGGTCATATTTACATAATAGCCATAGCCACAAGCCACTATGTTTTTAATATATGAATACCGTAATTATAGGACAACATAATAGCCACGGAAAGTGACATGAAGCTACTATGAAGGTTATTTATTTATATCAATATATGAATGAAGCCTCATGCCACTATTTTTTAATTATATGATTACCCTAATCATATGATGACATAATAGACACGGAAGGTGACATGATATGAATACCCTAATTATATGATGAAATAATAGCCATGGAAGGTGACATGAATCCACTATGAAGATTATTTAATTATATCAATATATGAATGAAGGTGACATGAAGCACTATTTTTTGTAATTTTATTATATCAATATTTCCTCACTACTAATTATATGAATGGAGGTGACATGAAGCACTATTTTAGCCCTGATTATATGACTACCCAAATTATATGAATATTGCATAGCCGGAAAAAGACATAATAGCCACGGAAGGTAACATGAAATAAAGCATATAGCCATGGAAGGTGACATGAAGCACTATTTTTAGTAAATTAATTATATCAATATGGCCTCACTACTATGAATATAGCATATAGCCACAGAAGGTGACATGAAGCACTATTTTAAGTAATTTTATTATGTCAATATTGCCTCACTACTAATTATATGAATATCGAATAGCCGGAAGATGACATAATAGCCACGGAAGGTGACATGAAATATAGCATATAGCCACAGAAGGTGACATTAAGCACTATTTTTAGTAATTTAATTACATATCAATATTGCCTCACTACTAATTATATGAATGTAGCATATAGCCACAGAAGGTGACATGAAGCCACTATAAAGGTTATTTAATTACATCAATACTGCCTCAATACTAATTATATGAATGAAGGTGACATGAAGCACTATTTCTAGCCCTAATTATATGAATACCCTAATTATATGAATATCGCATAGCTGGAACATTACATAATAGCCACAGAAGGTGACTAATTATATGAATGAAGGTGTTATGAAGCACAATTTTTAGCCCTAATTATATGATTACCCTAATTATATGAATATCGGAAGGTGACATGAAATATAGCATGTAGCCACGGACAGTGAAATGAAGCACTATTTTTAGCCATAATTTAACAACGGATTTTATCATAACCATTGTCCTTTTTATAAACATTGTCCTTTTTCCATGTTCACAATAGGCGGTTTACGCAGTTACGTAGCCACGCATACGTTACTGCCCTTGTTCAGGGACTCGCAGCGAGACAGAGAGCAGGTGGAAGGCAGAGCTCCGTCAAGGTAAGTGACTTCTAATTAACTATATACTTGTTTTTAATAATGTGTTTATTCACATTTACTTCTTGAATATGACCCACTAGTCCTCTTATGTGTGGCGCCATGTTTGTTGTCCCTCAGTATATCAGCACTAGGTAAGCATACTGCTCCAGTGTTTTGTGGTCATTCCCACAGTGATGGAAATAGTGTTTGATGTCCTTATGTTATCTCTAAATTGGCTGTTCTACTCCTTGCAGCTTTTTTTAATCCTTGTTACCTATATACTTACATATATAGTTAGTCCATGTTGCTAAGCTGAGTAGGTCTTGTTAATAAACGGACACAATGTAGGGGTGTCACATAACAAATGCCAGTGTTTTCGGAATGTTTAGAAAATCTTATCACTGTGAAAGGTATCTTGGTGTAAAATGACAATTTCTTCTTGAATATGCCCCGCTAGTCCCCTTATGTGTGGCGCCATATTTGTTGTCCCTCAGTGTATCAGCTCTAGGTAAGCACACTGCTCCAGTGTTTTTGGGTCATTCCCACAGTGATGTTGTGTCACATCTGGAGTCCTGTAAGGTTCAGCCTTAAAGAAAACTTTACTTTTTATTTCTGGGAAAGACTATATGAAATTATTGTGAATAAAAAACACTAGTCTAGGGTTATAAATTGGGGGTAATTAAGGACAATGTATCCAGAAAAAATACTAATTTGTGACCCTTTTTCCTTACAAACAGACGGCATGTACAATGGCGCCTCCAGTAGAAACTGAAACTCCAAATTGGGGATCCAATTTATGTCCGTACCTCTGGTGGATTTTAGGCCGTTTTGGAAACAGTGACTTACCTTCTAACAAGGAATACAACATTTTGGCAAGAAACATAACTATTGGAGGCGTTTTGGTACTATTGTTCCCGGATTGCCACCTAAACACAAGAAGTTTAGGGGAAACAATACTTTTTGAGGTTCAAAGTAGGCCAGTCGAGGCGTGCTTTGTATACCAGGTAAGGAATTAAAGGACAATTTCTAGAAAAGCTTTGCAATTTTGAGCCCTACTCGCAATACATAGGGGAAAAAACACACTGAGCACGGGAAGGTAATTGGTGATTTAAGGGTGTTGCATCCGATGGAAAAAGGCCTCTTGGTGAACATATAGATAGAAGACAAGGGCAATTGTTGATGAAAGAAAACTTAATATGGTAATTATGTCCCATACTTTCATTTCACTAATTCTTTCAGTTTTGTTGTAACAAATAAAAACACAAGGGGATAGGTAATGTAACTGAAAAAAACACAATGGGCAATGTTTTGCATTTTTATTAAATTGGGCTGAAATTTTTGGTGGTACGTTTGCATATTACATTTATAGTATTTTAAACTTGGAAACGTACATTTTCAGATTATTGCATTAATATAGCACAAATGTCACCTTTACATTAGTCGTTACATTGGAATTATATCCCATGAATACATACTTTCGATGTATTTAATGACAGAAATTATTCACATTTTATTTCCACTGAAAGCGATGACGCAATGCTTTACATTTTGCATTATTGTTTTATTTAACCAAAAAATTGTCAGTGGTAAATTTGCATGTAACATTTACAGTATTGTTTATTATAGAAATTGAATAATTATTATGCATTATTGCTTTATTTTCACAAATATTGTCAGTGGAACATTTGAATATTACATTTCTGGATGGTTTATTATACCGTTTTAAGACTTGGAAATTGATTATTTCTTATTTTTTTGGTTTATTCTAGACATATTTCACATGTTTCACATCAGATTTTGTTCTGCTTCTTGCTTTGATGGTATTGTGTGGGTTAATAGGACAGCATATTTATTAAAGGTCTGGGTGTTATGTATACGGTGCAAAAAATGTGTGGTTTACCCTAATCACAGTCTGTCACAGTCTGCAGTTTAATACATTGATTAATTTATGGACACATTTGGGTAGACTACAGGAATATTTTGGCTTACAATTGGTGTGATAAATAGTAAAGTACGAACATACTTAAGCAAAGAAATTCAGTATATGTGCAATGGAAGCTAGGTAGTCAGAAGCCACAGACAAGGTAAAGAGTTTTAGTGCTGGCAATAGTCTAGACAACATTTCCTTTGTTCAATGGGAAATACATGGATTTAGAGTACCTGCTAACGATTGTGACATGCGCATTTCCTGGTAACTTTGCTCCTTTCACAAAATCTCTAAAAAAATTGTAGCAATTAGGGTGAAGTTTGCCAATAATGTTGTTTACAAGAGTTTTTCCAACCCTCTATGGCATTGTTTGTCTTTGCTCCTCCCTCTAAGCAGGTTGAGTAGCAGTTCCACCAGTCCACAAGGAAACGTGGTTTAGTCCAGCGACCCGACCTGCTTAGATGGCCAATCCATGCATCTTTGAAATAATTTAAAATTGGTGCCAATTTTTCTTCGTTTGCCATAAAGTACTCTGACTCTGTAATAGATGTGTAGTACTCGTCTACACTGTCAGGAGGAACAAAGCAAAGTGCAGTTAGTTTTTTAAGCTCAAACTGTAAATTGCTGTCAGACGCATAATCCTCAATTAGGGATTTTTTTTTAATTTTACGCCAAAATGCCTGAGAAAAGTGGAAAAACATCCTTGGATTTGGGTATCCATGTTCAATTTGGTTATAGTATTCATCATTGGAAATTCAAAGTCCATGATTACTTTTCTCTGACTTTTGTTTGGAATTTTTACTTTTAGGACTGACAAACAATCAGTATAGGTTGAGGATTGTTTGTCTGGTAGTAAACTGTACACTAAAGGAACTACTGTGTTGTTAAAATAGCCATGAATAGTGTATATTTGGGTGAAAGGGGTGGGCGTACTTTTAAACGTACCATCCATCATCCAAACATCACTGTTCTCCAACCTATTTAGATTACAGGGGTTGCCAAAAAAATAAAATCTGCTTTAGAGCGTTTTCATTGTCATACAATATGAAAGGTTAGTTTGAAGCAGTAAGAGAGAGTTCATGAGGAATAGGTATATCCGAAATGGTTTGTGGTGTAACACGTTTTGGGTTATTTGCCTGTTTCATACGTTAGATTATTCTACACAAGTTTGGAATAGTGCATACTACTGCCAACATATTCAGGAATATGTTGGGATACCTCCCTTAAAATAGCACCACTTGAGTCTTTGGAGTTGCCTGCAATCACTTTCATTTCATTTATAGATTCTTTCACTTCAATAGCTGTTGCAAAGGCATAGTGGTTAAGGTCTGTGCTTCTTAAAACAGAGTCACCCAGAGTGACCGCTCGGCCTCTGCAGGGGCTGGAGTAGTATTGCACACACCTCCAATGACCCAGTGGCTCTGAATGTCTCTCCTTACAATATACATAACCACTATGTTTTAGTAGACGGTTTCCTCTGCTGGAGGTGATGTATTTGGCCATATTTGGAAAGGACATTAGCTCTACAAAAAAAAGAGAAACAAAAGCAAAATCATTTACAAGATTCAAAAATGTAAATAAATTGCTGTTCTAAGTCGTAAAAGGTGTTGACGGTTATAGGTACATTATTGCAAAAAAAAGTAGACAATGATGATTTCAATAGCACCAATAACCATACACATTTTTGGGTACATTAAAAATGGCGTCAATGTTTTTTGCAATAGCACCTACAAATTTGGATACGTCTGTTGTAATTTATTAGCTGTGTGTAAAATAGAATATGTTCAATCACAAACTATCTTTGCAATCTATTTTACCTTTTGTGCTACTGTACTCTGGAACTTAGCGACGACACCCAAAAATGTTGCTTGCCTTGAAACTTCGTTCGCTTTGAGACTCTGAAACAACAAAATAAAAAAAATTGTTTGCAGAGGGAATATTAGTTTGGTGTTTAAACTACGGGTGTTCTACGCAAGACAACAATGACATTAAATGCCATGGTACTATGCAACACATTAGTTTCAGAGATAATTATCTGGCCTAATAGCCCTTAGCAAATGCTATTCATGTATCTGTATAGTTGTTGTGAAATTGGGATTAGTTTATGGTTGTGTTACTAGCTTTAGATATCCCAAAAAAGCTTGTTGATGGTGATGGCCTATTTTGGGAGAAAAAATTGGTATTATTCAGTCGTAGGGTATATCCCTAAAAAAACTTAAAAAACACCAGTTTCAGACTACCTTACCCCAAAAACAATTTCTGACACAGAGTTTAGCATGCACTTTAGTCACGTATGTCGGCCTGTGCACTCAATTGGAGCAGTTGCTTTGATCTGATACATGTCATGGATTGTTCTAATGTGGACATTTCGTGTGTTACGCCACATTATAAAAAGTTAAAGCTAGTTTGTTTCTGTAAGTGTATGGGGTATTTGTGCTTGGATCGGACTTTGCAGTGAAAGGCCCAAGTAACAAAACCACTCCCCTCCCACCCCCTTTCCAGCCTTCCAGGGAAACATACAATGCCCGGGCTGGCTAGTCCGGCCTTACTACCACCCTCCAATAGTGCCCCTCAACTTCACATAGACCACTATCCATCTGTACAGTGATTCATCACTCATCCATCCACTCTTTCACCCATCCACCATTCATCCATCCACCTTTTTGCACCATCCATCTGTACAGTGATCCATCCACTCTTCCAGTCATTAATCTATTCACTCATGCATCCAGACATTTTCACTTTCGACCCATCCAACCATCCTTTCACTTACTCATCCATCCACCCCGTCACTTATCCTTCCACCCATTCATACTTTCAGTCATTCATCCTCCCTTTTTCTCTCCATCCCCTTTCACTTATTCATCCATCCTTCCAGCCACCCACCTATCTACTCATCCATTCATTAGTCCATCCATCGACCCTATTACTCATCCATCCTTTCACTCATTCATCCACCTTTTCACCCATCCTTCCATCATTCATCCATCCACCCTTTCGCACCCTCCATCCATACAGTGATCCATCCACTCTTCCAGTCATCAATCTATTCACTCATGCATCCAGCCATTTACCCTTTCGACCCATCCAACTATCCTTTCGCGTACACATCAATCCACCCAGTCACTTATCCTTCTACCCATTCACACTTTCAGTCATTCATCCTCCCTTTTTCTCTCCATCCCCTTTCACTTATCCATCCATTTTTACAATCATCTACTCATCCCTTCATTAGTTCATCCATAAACCCTATTTCTTATCCATAATTTCCATCAACCATCCATCCGCTCTCCCATCCATTTACCCTTTCACTTATTAATTCATCCAAACATCCTTTTACACACTCATCCACCCTTTTACCCATTCATCTACCCTTCCGCACATACATACATTTACCTTTCCTCTCATCCATACTTCCACCCATTCACTTATCCTTCCTATCATTATGTATCCATTCACCCTTTCATTCATCCATGCTTCCTTTGACTAATCCATCCAGCCATTCACACATCCCTTACATTATTTACTCACCCACCTGTTCACATTATGAGCTGGCCCTTTATCTGCAAGGTTGCAGACACAAGAGGCCCAATAACAACTTCACCCCTGCTGTAGTTCCTAAAGCAAGGGGTAGGGTTGGGGGAGGGTTCACTATGCCCCTGCACAAAGGCAAACTTAAAATTTAGAAGTTATGAGTCATGCATAATTCAAAGTGCCAGGAAGTGAGGTGATTGTGACATGGTGTTGTTTTCCTGGGCTTTAAGTGGTGTAAAAAAAATGGGGGGGTCTCTTTAAAGGGGGTGTTTAATGTAATTAACCGCATGGTTTAAAACACCTAGGCAAAAAAACAGTGCTTATCAATGTGTTCCGTGCAACTGGTATTATGTTGTTTCTGTCATTGCATCGAGATATATAATACAGCAAGCAGGATTATACCAACAACAAGATGGACTATTGGCTTTGTGGCTTAAAATACAAAAGCAGCAACTATGGCTTTGTTGTTCCGTGCAAAAATGGTGAGACAGTGAAAGAACGATTTCCGCTCCCAGCCTGCAACCAGCCTCCCTCCCCCTGTCTCCATCTCACACCTCTCCTACTGCACATCAGTAGGAATACTTTTCAGGTTAGCAAAATACACTTTTGGGCATGCTATAAATTGCACAACAGACAGTACAGGGAATGTACACTTGTTAAACTGAGAAACAATTTATTGAAAATCAAAAAATTGTTATAATGCAGGCACAATTAAACTAGTTTTATTAAACACTATTACTACCTATGTTATATTTATCTGTTAATTACTTACAAGCTTTACTGAGGAAGCGATTGCTCATGATTTTGGCGCCTTTAAAAAACGCAGACTTTGGAGTTCACAGCCTGTAAAAATGTACAAATAAGTACTTTAAGTTCATTTTCTGCTACAGGACAGTTAGTTGGATAACACTACTGGGATTTAAGTCACTTACTTGTTTGGGTGAATGCCTCTTCTTAAGGTAGTAGTCCAAACGTAAGCACAACGCGTCTAGTGTTCCATGGGAACTGGTCAGAACAGGCTTGCAAATGGAGTGTGCCTCCTTTTATACCCTACTTCATGTGTTACTTTGTGGTACAATCAGTGAAACTGTGGTAGGACTTTTGTTGTAGTGCTTGTTAAAATAGTGTCTCTCTAATTCAAGTTTTATTGATAGTTTAAAAGTGTACAGAATGCCGTGTTCCTACTCCAAAAAAAGAGCTTAACCTTCAAACAACAATACACAGGTAGGAATTCTAATACCGGAGACATTTTTTGAAATACCTAATTGGTGATCTATGTTGGCATTTTTTCTTACACTAAGCCACCCTAAAACCCCTGGATTACAGACATCATGGCCCAAGGAGTTAATAGACTCAGAAAAAAAACGTTGTTGTAGAAGGCGATTTGGTAACTGTGTTGTAATGGCCCAAAACAGCAGAGACACTACAATCGCGTGGCAACAGCATGTGCAGAAAATGTGTGCGAAGTAATGGCTTTTACGATGTCACAACAGCGTGGTAATTGCTTGCATTGTTCTGGTTTGGGTTGTATCATCATACATCCGGGGGATGTCCCCCATCTGAGCAGTAAGGGACGGCTCTATGCTCTCCAGGTTCACCTCCGTTTGCTTCACCCAGTCAGCCAGTTTAGTGTGCTCTACGCGGAGGAGCCCTAGCCCCACAGCCACATTCGCAATGTCCTGGTGAAGATTATCCTAGTGTCTGCTATTGCCTGCAAAATCTGGGCAAACTGCTGCTAAACCAGAGTCTCCGTCAGGGGCATGGTGGAATCCTGCCTCCTGCGGTCCGATGCCATGTCGTCGAGGTATGGGAGAGTCCCTGCCTGCTTTCATAGTTACGGGGTGCAGCATCACTAGCCGTACACTGGAGGGTGGCAGCGCCTATACCAGCAGCCCCGGGATCAAACGCGAGTGGACAAATCAGTCTCCGAGGTGAGAGCAGCATTCAATCTTTAGCCCTGTTGATTGTCCATGCAGCGCTGCAGGTTCTAACCCACACGTTCCACCAACCTCTACAAAATCAATAGCAGAGTCTCCAAGCCCTGCAAAGGCATGCATCCCAGCTCTCCCTCAACAAGCAATGAAGTGTCCCAGCACCAAGAATTTTGAGGCCAATGTCTAGTGGAGCTCTCCCCTAACCGGTCCAGCTGCCCTGCAGTAGCACTCAAGGCTCAGCCGCTTTCCCGCAGGCTATGGGGGTCAAAGTCCAGAGGTCCACACAGACAAGGTCCCCAGTCACAGGGCAAGGCGCAGGGTCCCAAGGGAAGCAGTCCCAGGCACAAGTCTCACACCTCCAATAGGTGCAGCAGCACTCTCACAGGCCAGGGCACCCAGCCGGACCACACCTCCAGATTGTGCTTGGTACCAGCAGGTCCCACGCAACACCCAGGGTGGAGGCCAGGAAGTCTAGCAACGCCCCAGTAGATGAACGTTGCTCGTTGCAGCTGCTGGGAAAATGGCAGCGATCCCAGCCCCAGTCGATCGAACCGGCAACAGATGTCCTGTAGGTTGTAAATCCGAGGGGGGCTCCCTCCAATACCCCTCAAACCAGCACGGCCCGGCGGCAATGCTGGCCTCCGTTCTCACCGCCTGAACCACCGGTCAGCGGCAGCAGATCTCGCCATAGCACACAACCTCCCACGTCGGTAGAAGTCAAAGCCAGCGGGGATCTTATTGTGCAGCCCCCTTAATCAGCATTGGGTCCACGGCTGGCCGCTTATCACCCCCAAGGGCAAGCCCTCCAGCAGTAAGAACAGCCGAGCCCACCTCGCGGCTTCCGCTATGATCTCTTCGGAGTAGACATCAGCCCCTTCTTGGGGGACTTCGGGCCGGTGCCTCCACGTCTGCCCCACTCGGTCGGAACGGCTCTCCAGTCGTTCAAGACAGCCAAGAAATAGGGCCAGTCACCCCCAGTCTTGGTGGGCCATGCACATGCCCCCGGATCCGAGGCAACAGCGATTTCAAGCAGGATAATGAGCTGGGCCGGTGCGGGGCTCTGAGCTCACGCGTCCGTCGCCATCGGCTCATTAGCCACAACCCCCTGTCCACCTTCAAGACTACATGATCCTCTTTCTGTATCAGTTTGACCTTTGAACTGGAGGAAAAAGAGATGCCTTCACAGACTCTATCCTAACCTGCGAAACTGAGTTGGAATAAATAGCAACTTTTTGCAATTAAGAAGAAAACCCAACTCAGTTTCTGAATTTGACATCCCAAAATATTCTTGCTGTGGATATCAATAGAATGTCCAAATATACAATCACTCTGAGCCCAGAAGCCTCCACATGGCCACAATAGGCTTAAGGTGTTTTGTGAAGCATGATGGAGATAAAGAAACACCAAAGAGACCTCAACTGAAATTTCCAGAGTCCCCAACACAACAGAAGGAATCACCAACGCAAAGGCCAATCCAGCAATAAAAAGTTAAGCATTCCTGATGTCTATGTTCATCCTTCCTGATGGGTATCCCTTATGCAATGAATTGTTTCTATGTGTAAGAATTTAACCCATGCTAAACCTTCTTCCCCCTTTTTCACCAAAACAAGGTTTCTTAGAGACATAAGAATCTGATCTGGCAGAAGTTATATCACCTGCTCTGGCAATAGTTGTATTGTTTCTATTTTAACAAAATGCCCATCCTCTTCTGAAAAAGACTAATTGATGTGCACAAACCAAAACTTCTGTCTTACAGCCTAGTGATGCTTGAAGCTCCCAGGCAACCATGTGATCAATTTCCACTGATCAATGAAGAGAGGGAGGCTTCCATCCAAACTTGTTGGGAAAAAAGATTCAACTGAAGTTAAATACCATTGTTGGGATGAGAAAATTCTTATCCCCAACCTTTATGATATCTTACCCTTTACTTCCACCACTTTGAGAGTTAGTATGTGTCATTGTACTTGGATGAATGTCAAAGTAGAAAGTTGGCATTAAGAAGCTCTGATTGAAAAGGCTGTCCATCCTCAATTGGTGTACGGAGTACCCCATGTATTCATTAACCTGTCCTGACAAAGCTTATGAGTTCTGCAAATTCCTTTCTTGGGATCCCATCCTTTTTCTCAAAAAGGCTAATAACTGATGGATTAATACCAGGAGTGACTGATGACTTGAGAAAGATAGGTCTGGGACACCCAAACTTAACATTTCTTTTGGATTTGTCTAAAGAGAAACATATCCAACGTTTCGTAAAGCCTAAGGTAGAAAGAGGGAGTGCATGTTCTCCAGAACAGGGGTGCTGAATTTCAATATGATCAAAATATGTATCTCATGGAGACTTTATAAATCACATTATCCAAACCTATCAAGGTGTGATCAGTATTGAATAGAACATGACCTCAGAAGGGGGTGCCGCAGCGCTGGTGCAGACTGTGGCGTTGTCCTGCGGTGTGCTTCGTGCCTTACTCTCCCTGCTTCTGGAAACCCTCTTTGATGCCTGGGGGAGAGAATCCTTTGAATTCATAGCGCCCTGACTAAGAGTGGCGATCCTTGGACTATCAACGTGTGGATACCGGGGGACTGCAAGTCCCAAGACTCCTTCTGCCTAACACACCTGGTCCGGACCATCAGCACGCCCCCTGCCCCAGGCGCGCTGAAAACACCTCGCCGCACCCGCTATCGCGGGTGCCACAGCCCTGGTGCATACTGTGGCATTGTCCTGCGGTGTGCTTCATACCTTACTCTCCCTGCTTTTGGAAACCCTCTTTGATGCCTGGGGGAGAGAATCCTTCGAATTCATAGCGCCCTGACTAAGAGCTGCGATCCTTGGACTATCAACGTGTGGATACTGGGGGACTGCAAGTCCCAAGACTCCTTCTGCTAACACACCTGGCCCGGACCATCAGCACGCCCCCTGCCCCAGGTGCACTGAAAACAACTCGCCACACCCGCAATCGCGGGTGCCGCAGCACTGGTGCAGATTGTGGCGTTGTCCTGCGGTGTTCTTTGTGCTTTATTCTCCCTGCTTTTGGAAACCCTCTTTGATGCCTGGGGGAGAGAATCCTTCGAATTCATAGCGCCCTAAATAAGAGCAGTGATCCTTGGACTATCAACGCGTGGATACCGGGGGACTGCGAGTCCCAAGACTCCTTCTGCCTAACACACCTGGCCCAGACCATCAGCACGCCCCCTGCCCCAGGCGTGTTTTAATCAGCCCACCTTCTGCTTATGCGGGAGTGTCCCAGGAGAAGCCCGGGACAAGGGCGGGCCCTCTGGGGCCCTCAGAGGCACAAGGAGGCTGGGCTGGGCCATACCACTTACATCTAGCCCATCTTAAACCTGACTCTCAAGAAAATAGGTACTGTGGACATATCACCCTGCACTATATGTATATAGTTTTTTACTACATACTGCTGTATTGTTAGGTTGTACCCTTATTTACTCATCTGCTAATAGTACATGTATCATCCCATTACATAGCTGAATATGACTACAAGGGGGAGGAAATCACTAGTGGGGGACTACAGGAGGGGTACACTCAATCATTTATTAAAAAAGCAGCAGCCAGGCTCAAGCGTGAGATCACTATTACTGAGCGCCGTATCTCAACCGAGCTTCAAAACAAACGCTCTTCTTTAGGTCCCCTGCAGCTAGCCACTACCCCCGTACGTGACTCAGACAAAAAGAGCTCTCTGCTTAGTAACATTAGCACTCCCCCGCAGTTAAAAGATCTTACGTATGTAACTGAATCAAACAGCCTAAATAGCAGCAAAGATTCTAGTTTAGAGCATCCCCTAGTAATAATATCTGATGAACCTCCCACCCAGGAACCTTTAAACCCAATAGTTTCCAAAAAACCCCATGCCCAAAGCCCAACTAAAGATAACTCATTAAAAAGAAAAAGGGGTAACAAAAGACATGGGGGTAGACAGGTGAAAGCAGCTAAGACCAATATATATTCCTCCAAACACCACATCCCTGGACCGGAGCTTCCCATAACAGATTTAAATTCAAGTCAGCCATCAACATCTCCTCCCTCATTACAACAGATTACTGGAAGCATAGAAGCCCTGGTAACACCCTTAATTCTGCCAATTGTTGAAAGAATGAGAAAGTTGGCTGCGCAACTGGATTCTATTGAGGCAGCCGTTAATCTAAACTCAGGCCTATTAAGGGATGCATCAAAAAATGCCGCCATTAAAGCTAGTAACACTGAAAAAGGGAGATCGAACAACAGCACAACTAAGGGGAAAAATAATTCCGACCACATACAATCATTAGTGGAGATCACTCAGTCTCCAACTCCTACCATAACAGCGACAAGAACAGTGGGTGCTGAGATAAAGGAGACCAGGACTGTAGTATCAAAGTCTGATGTTAACAGAACGAATCTACAAAGAACAGGGGGAAGAGCGGGCGGTGAAAATGGCATACTGTCAGCACACAGTAATAATCTAAGACCCCACCCTGAGGGTGGTAAAAGTACCCGCCCAAATATTCAAATTGACCTTCCCCCAGATTCAGCCCCTTATGTTGCTGTCTTGACTGGGGTCCCTGAATTACCAACAGGACAGTTTGAAGGGTATAGGGGACTCAAAAATAAGGTCATTTACTGGTTTAAAACTAACAGACCGCTCCCCCCAAACATAAATGGAGATGTTCTCTTCGTGAGAAGAGTGAAATGGGTGGGACAGAGGCCTAAGGATATTAAAGGTGATGCCGTAATATTCAACTTCAAAGACCCTAGAGTCATCAAGTATTTTAATGATTGGTATCATGAGAGCGGAACCCCTGGGATACAAATCCGTAACCTAAGCTATTTTTATCCCAGGTCCCTACTACTTCCCCAACGTGTTGCGAATCACCCCTTTCAGAGAACTCTCAAGAGGCCATTAACTTCCAAATCCCGGTTGTAAACAGATTTCATGCCTTTACAGCTTTAGATGCAGTGGACTGACTTTCCAATGACATTTGCCGGGAGTTACCCTCACAAGATCGTAGGGATGGGTCACCTGCTCAATTACAGTCCAACTGTCCAATTGTAATCGACTCCATGGTGTCCACCCCCCCTGTACTACAAACAGAGAGTGTCAAACCTTTTTTGGGATCAAATTAATCAAACACTTCACCCCAACCCGTAACCCCTGGAAGTGTCATACCCTGGAATGTGGCGGGTCTCTCCTCAAAAATTAACAATGCAACCTGGCAATCATTGACCTTGACCCACGCTATTATATGTCTTCAGAAACATGGGCCATTGAAGAACTGCATATCCTGGGTTACAAAACTTTTTCTACTCCGGCATTACCTAGTATAATAGGCAGACACAAGGGCGGTCTTTGTACGTACCTGTCAATTACCACTGGTCTCTCCATCGTTAAATGCTTCACTGACAATAATTATTACCAAATTCTTATTTTATCGTGGGGTCTTCTAAAAAACTTTGTCCTATTAAATTTCTATAACAATATTCCTGTGTTGCAAAGAGAGAAAGTTATTAATAATCTCCTAAAAGCCCTGTCCAAGATCGAAGAAAGCCTGCCAGGAAATATGGTCCTGATGTGGGTAGGGGACTTTAATTGTTCTCTCTGCCTGAGGAGTGCACAGGGAGTGTGTGGTATGGAGGAACACAACCAGGGGCCACCGACTCACTTTTCCCCACACTAAGTTAGGGGATTTGCTTAACAACATACCAGCTGAGTTTTCACTTTCCTTTATAAATGAGCTATGTAACCCCCCCCCCAAATATTTAGACTTACTTATAATGGGAGGGGGGTAAATACAGTCATCAACTTTATTCTATTCCCGACACGATATGCGAACATGGTGACAAAATGGGAAACTATTGTTACTGGATTGAGTGATCACTTTCCTATCTCTGTAAGACTCAACCTTAAGCATGGTGACTCATGCCGTAAAAGCATTGTCAAATATGACCTAAATCCCATACTTTCTGCAAAAAATGGGTTTTGCATTAAATGGGAAAAGGTGATACCTGCAAATTTCCTACAAAAACTGGTTACTAATGTACACACGGAAATTAATATCTGTCTTTCTCCTGATGAGGACCCCCATGTCATTCTTGGTTCATTCAGTAAAATCTGTGTGTCTATAAAACAACTCCCGACTAGAACTACCCGTAATACTCCCAAGGGGTCTCAGGGATGGTTCGATGGTACCTGCACTAAGGCACTTGCTGCCCTTAAAAAAGCCCTGCATTCCTCTCCACAATCTAGATCTAATGTTCAGCTAGCGAGGCGTACATATCGTACCGCTCTTTCTAATAGGAAGAAAGAGCTTAAATTACAGGCGTGGTCAGCTCTGCATGCAGCCTCTGAGTTAAAGACAATACGTCCTTTTGGAAGGCCGCCAATGCCCCATTTCTGCAAGCATCCCAGGGCCCCAAGATAGACAATGCTATCACAGCACAGGACTGGGTGAATCACTTTCAGGGTCTTTATAGAGAAATAGCTCCCCCAGGAAGATCCTTAACTAGGCTCGTAATAACGACCACGGAGGAACCATGTACTCCTTTTCCACTGGGCATCCAGTTTCAACTGGAAAAAGTTATCAAGCTCATGCAGAAAGCCCTGTGGGTAAGGCCCCAGGGCCGGACTGTGTCCCTATTGATATCTTAAAAAAGCTTACCTGACCTCTGGGCACCCCTACTTACTGAAGTATTGAATTCCTCAAATAAAATAGGCTTTATTGCCACCTGGTCAGAGGCAGTGGTTGTCCCGATTTATAAAAAGGAGGACGAGAATGATCCTGTCTGCTATCGGCCAATCTCTTTTCTTGACGGCCTCATGAAGATCGCAGGCAGAATCATTCTTGCCCGAATGCAGGACTGGTTGGGCGAACAGGAGATACTTTCCAACCTCCAATACGGGTTCAGGACAGGAAGAGTGACAGTCGAGCAGGGCCTTAACCTAGCATTAATAACATCGAAATACATACATGCCAAAAAAAGAAATCTTTACATAACATTCGTAGACCTCAGTTCTGCATTTGACTGTGTTGACCACAATGTACTTTGGCAAACTCTAAGGGACATAGGCCTTGACAATCAGATCCTTTCTTTTATCAAAGAATTGTATAACGGGGCGGGAGCTCGTGTGAGATACGGCAGGATGGGGGAGTGCTCAGACGTTTTCCGTATCCACAGAGGAGTAAGGCAGGGGTGCATACTTGCACCCCTGCTCTTTACTCTATATATAAACACTGTTGGACTCGCCCTCACTGAACATTATCATGATTACCCCACAATAAAAGGGAAGCCTATCCCCATACTCCTTTATGCCGATGATGCGGCAATTCTCTCACAGACAAAAGAGGGCCTACAAAAAGCGGTCCAACAATTTTCGGAATTTATGCAATCAAGGGGTCTCCGCGTAATTGTTTCACAGACTTTCACCATGTCCTGCGGCCCAAAGAAATGCCTGTTTGATTACGCTGGATGACAGGCGGGTGGAGCTTGCAGACATCTTTGCTATCTGGGGGTTCATTTTGAGAGAAAGGGCTCATGGAAACCAGCGGTAAACGCCAGGGCTCTGGCATTTACCAGAGCCACTGGCGCCCTGGCAAACTTTGCCAAAAAACTGGGGGGAGACCAACAAGGGAGCTGACGCAGATCTTTAAGGCTAAATGTGTCTCGACCGGTACCTATGGCGCGGGTATTTGGGGGAATGAGCCTGTGGAACCAATACAACGATTTAATAATGTCCGAAACATACTGGAGGGCCACTCGGAAGTGGCCCTCCAGTATGTTTCGGACATTATTAAATCGTCCCCGGTTCTACTATGGCATAACGTTTGGACTAACCCATGTACGACTCTCAACAGAGAGATAATAGAAGACTGTCTTGCATGTGATGGAGCCCCTAATAATAAATGGTTTTCCTATGTCAAAAATCTGTTGTATGAAATTGGACACCCAGAATTTTTCTCCAAGCCAGATAGCATGGAAACCATCTCAAGAACTGTCCTAAAAAAGTCCCTTCGAGAACACTTTGAAAACAAAAGATGGCGGGAGGAAAGGCTTAAGAAAACTGTTATGGATCATGATTTGATAACAGTTCACTAGGGTATCCAGTTATATCTTGTGATTGAGCAACCTTTATACCATTGCATGCTTTTGCCCTATTTCCGTATGGAAAAGTTTTTTAGACTTGTAACTTTACCACAGTGCAATGACTGGTCAAGGGAAAAAAGAACTTGTCCCTGCTACAATGTGTCTATACAATCAAATATACATTGTATCCTTTTTTGCTCTTGTTATACCCACCCAAGGAGGAACTTGCTGAAACCTCTCCTTGTCTCCTGGGGTCTAAGGGCATGTAGAGGGGCATACGACAAATTAAGAACTTTAGACGATGAGTGCACCATTATTACTGTATCCTCTTTCCTGAAAGCAATTGTGAGGTACAGAAATACAATCTAAATTGAAATTTGTTGAAATGTATGCAAACACAAAAACGATTTTTAATAGTACCAATTTTATTTTTAAATTTTTAATAACAGTTTTACTCACCTTCTTTTAATTGTGTATGTAAAATGATCTGAATTCATACTGATTTTAACTGTTGCTTCTTAAATGTGATTGAATTTGTACGCTTTTATGAATTTGTTTAAACAATTCAAATAAAGCTTTTGAAATGAATGACCCCAGAAGAAATATTACCACTGTCCCTTTGACTAAGGAGAAACCTATAAACCTCATGGAGCAAGTTTACAATACTTGAGAGGGTTGGTGGACAATTCTTTAAATGGTACTTTTTTCTTCTGTGTAGATGAGATAAATATACCCGCTTCAAATTAGTACCAAGAAGTTGAAACCCCAATACTTCAAGTGCGGCAAAAGCATGGTTTCTTTTCACTCTACAGTTTTCCCAACCAGGACCCTTAGGTAAATATATGACAGGACAGGTGAAAAGCCTTCTGTGGACATGGGGGTAGATAGCTATTAGCCTTTTAAAGGGAGTTGCAATAGAACATCCTATGCTCTTTTGAATAGAATCCATAATTGCACAAAAGGCTTTAGCAAAATAGGGTATAAGAACCTTTAGATAGAATCATTGCATTTTGGAGATTTAAAGCTTTGCATGTAAGACATGGAGGGTTTTGTGTGTAGCCCACCTTGAACTGATAAAGGCCTCAGAGGATTGAAATTAATCCTGTCTGCAAAGCAGACACTCTAGGTTGTACTAGGCAGCAGTTGATGCAGCTATGTAGGCAGTGAGCAGGAATGTGCCATATCTTGATAGATATGGTGAAATTTCTCCCTCTCCGTTTCACACAGCGCAGCAAGGTGTGTTGCTGTGTTGCCTTGCTTGAAATAATGATAATTAATGACACTATCAGAGAGTTAAGTGAAAGCCCCCAGAAACATCTCAAGAGGAAATTAGTCCACAAACAGCTAGAGTTGACACATGTGTTGTGAAAGGAGGTAGTAAGGAGCTCAACAGCGGTGAACTTCGAAATAAGGCACGTAATTCCGGACTGATTTCATGGAATATTGCCGGGTTGAAGAATAAACTACCGTCATCCGATTGGCTATCTTTTATTGAAACTAATGATATTGTGGTATTAAAGAGACTTGGTTAGTGGATCCGTAGTGTGACAGGTATACAGTTCAGCAGTTGGATACGGATAGTAATGATATATTATTAATTAAGATAAGAACAGAGGGCGCAGAGGATCTTATATTAATTAATGTATATGCTAGAGGGCTGCCCGGAGGAAAAGCCTCAGGCACCATTGCCCTTCTAGATTCCTATCTTAATCTGTACAAAGGAGAGAAAACTATAGTGGTTGCTGGGGATTTTAATTGCACTTTTGAGCCATTAGACTCAAATGATATAAAATTAGGCCAAGAGGAAGATCTGATATGGGATTTCCTCCAATTAACCCTGGACCCGATCAAGAAATGGTCGGAGGCGGCTATACTGCTTAAAGTTTTATGCCTGGAGCAGGGACTTAGGGTGGTTAATGGGAGGGCTAAATCTGACAAGCACAGCTCCCCTACTTATAGTTGTGGGTCAAGAAGTAGTCGTATAGACTACACTTCCGTTAATAAGGAATACTGGCCAGATTTAATTGATATGATCATTGAGTAGAGGGTGGAGAGTGATCATAACCCCCTGGTGTTAGCATTTGTACCAGTAGGTAAAAGCCTAGATGATGGGCTCCCAGTGGGAGTAGAACTTCACTTAAGCAATGACACCAGGAGAGTAAAATGGTTGAATATAATACTTAAAGAAGATCAGTTGGGGGCTATTAATATTCTCGTGACAAGGTAACCTCAGATCTCCTAAATTGTCAAGATGAACAAGGAAATGAGTCCAAAGTTACAATGGTACATAATGAATTTTTTAATAAGCTCAAGGGCTTTTTTATTTCCAATATATCAAAATTGAAATCCTCTGCAAAGGTACCTGCAGATTCATGGTATGGGAATACCTGAGAGTGGCTTACAAATCACTAGCTTTGGCAATAAGATCAAAGAACAGGGATAGCATCCACAAAGCACGAGTTGAGTACAAGTTAGCACAATATAAAGCAAAAAAAGAATGGGATGAAGAACACTGGCAAGAGTTATATGGTGCTAGTCTAGATAGGAACATGGTTGGATTTTGGCACCTGGTAAAGTGGGGTAAGGGAAGAACAAGCCAACCGCCGATCAACCACGTAGCGCCCGAACATTGGGTTTTTCATTTTAAAAAACTGTTTGCTATTGAGGCCGGTGATTGTGAACTATCCCAGGGTCCTCAGAACAAACAAGTCGGTACTCCTGTACTCTATTTTACTAAACAGGAAGTAGAATCTGCTCTTAATACTGTACAAAGTGGCAGAGCATACAGGCTTGATTGTGTTCCTGCAGACCTGTTCTTGTATAATAAGGCCCTATGGGTAACATATATACAGACCCTAGTGAATGCTATTGCAAAGGGTTCCCCAATCCCTGAGTCATGGAAGGGGGCAGAGATTTTACTAATTTTTTAAAAAGGGGATAGATCAGATCCTGGTAATTACAGGCCAATTAGTTTAATTGACTGCTTACAGAAGGTGGCAGCCAGGCTTGTGTTAAGTAGAATCCAGGATTGGATTGAGGAGCTTAATATCCTCTCACCTCTACAGGCGGGGGTCCGTTCACACCAGAGTACAATAGACCAGGTTTTTAGATTTGTTAAATTATTGGCATGTGGCGATCCTTAATAGAGGCAGCTTATATGCCGCTTTTGTAGACTTAACGTCGGCTTTCGACTGGGTCCCGAGAGCTAAGTTGTGGGATGTTTTAGCAGAACAGGGTATGCCCTTGGACTTGTTGGCTTTTCTGATTAAACTTTATGAAGCAAACTTTGCCCAAGTTCGTTGGGGACAGCAAGGCCAAGTGACTGATAGATTTCAGATTACACGAGGAGTTTGGCAGGGGTGTGTATTGGCACCGACTTTATTTTCTCTTTACATTAACAGGGTGATTAAGTATTATGAGAATCACCCCACTGATGCTCCGAACTTAAATGGAAGGAAAATACCCCTGTTAATGTTTGCCGATGATACCTTGCTACTTTCGAAAACCCAGCAAGGCCTGCAGACGGCTATAGCAAGGTTCGATTTATTCTGCAAGGACTTTGGTCTCATAATCAACGTAGACAAGACCAAGTTCATGGTTCTACACAAACAAAAAGCAGTAAAAGGGAAAGTTAACATGAACAAAGTTATACTTGAGCAGACAAATGTTTTTACTTACCTTGGTATTACATTAAGCTCTAAACGTAATTGGAACCCACACTTGGACCAGTTGCTGCTTAAACACGCTCAATTGTCTGGTGCTCTGTTAAAAGAGCACTGGTTATCCCATACAAAGCCGATTGCCCCCATTTTGAAAATCTATAGTGTAAAAATTGCAGCTTCAATTTTGTATGAGGCAAAATTATGAGGTTTCAGTAATTGATCGGCACTCTCGACCTCGCGAAATAAATTTGTGAGGGCTATTACGGGATTGCCTCAATCTACTCCTCTAATACCGCTTTATTAAGACCTGGGAAACCAGTATTTAGAGGATGTGGCTCGCTTTAGACCTGTGGCCTACTGGATGAGGCTCTGGGTTACCCCCGAGCTAACCCAATATGCGCATGCCCTACTGGAGGTTAGGGATGCAGACAGTGCGGGAACATTTTTATGGCTGAGGCAGGTAAAGTCAACACTGAGTGATTTGGGGCTTAATTTGTTGTGGCAAAATCCAACAAATGGTACATTTCCATCTCGAAAAGAATTAAAGTGGCTATACTGGAACATGGTCACTATGAAACGTTTTTTGTCTCTGATGAGTTCTTCACTGTCAAGAGACTTTTTAGAGACCAAACATGTACCCGTTTATGAAACGTACTGGGACCCTATAACGGTTCCCAGTGATAGAAAATGGTACCACCAATTTAGGATAGGCACCCTTCCTATTAAATCATTCACTGGTAAATGGGGTATAGGCTCCTGTATGGAATGTCCGTTTTGCCCAACACAATCAGAAACTATTGCCCATATTTTCTTCATTTGCCCAGTCTATAAGAACCTGAGGTATAAATGGCTAAAGCCCACTTGGTAGATGATGGGGGTTACTTCTGGCTCTGAAGCGCTAAGGATTTTAAAAACAGATGGAAATGATTTAACTATTATTGCGATCGCCAAATTTTTACATGGCATGTGGATGATCCGTGCTCACAGATTGAGCTGTTAATACTGTGAGATTTGTGATAGTTCTACTATAACAAGATTGTGCTAATTGGTTTTATTTAAAATCTGGTACATAGTATTGCGGCCGTCTTTTATTAATACTAATTGTTTATTTTAAATGGATTTTATACTAAATTATTGTATTTTTGTATGTACCGAAGGAGTAACTTTGGATTATTTTCAGGGGATTTTTGTAATTTGCACTCAATAAAGAATGAATTGTAAGGATATTACTGTTATTGTTTTAAATGTAAATGTCTTTTATGATTATGTAATCAAATAGAGACTTTTTGAACTGAACTGATAATTAAAGCCCCTGGTGTCTCCCATTGACTCTTGGACTTTACCATTTTATCAAAACCAAGGGGCTGATTACAATGGCGGTTGTAAACCCCTCCGAGGTGCTGGCCGAAAATGTCAATTTAGATACTCTTGCGGCGGTCTTTGCGACCATCATATTATAATGGGCAAAGATAGCCCATTTCCCGTCCATCGCGGATTTTCCGGATCAGCCAAGTTTTGGTTCTGCAACCGTGCCAGTATGAGCAAATAGAGAAAGACTGCCATGCGGAATGACATTACGACCACCGGACAAATTACGATGCGTCAAGCAGCCCATCAGAATAGAGCGGAAAAACCAGCCATTTAGAGATGGCGGAAGCACAACTGCAGGGATAGAAACTCGAGTCCAAGACAACTTCACACGTTCCTGGCTGCCATGGATCCTGCTCTACAAGCCCTTCCGCTGCTGTACCTGATCCACTACCAGCAGATATGATGCCGTCGGTCAACATCGCAGGTATGTCAATAACACATACCCACATACAACAACAACACACAACTGTTGCGCTGAATTAGTGTCCTGGCTACGTCAGACACCCTGGTGGAGACAGGAACATATACCCTAGTCTAAGTACACATGTCTTGAAAGTCACAAATTGTCACCTCAGCATCAGGGTCACCCATCCCCATAGAAATGATTGCAACTAGCTCAGTCATGACGGTCATGTCACTGCAGCTGTGAAGCAGTGGTAAAACCTGCCCAAAATTGAGTAGGAGGCCATTGTCCCATCGAAGCATGACCAACATCACAACACCCACACCACATGTATCATAAAAGAAGCACCACTCAGCACAACATATCTGCGGCAAGAAGACATGTGCAGGGACACTGTCTATAGTGAAATCTCACAAGGATCATCAGCAATTGTATAGGAACATGAGTGTGGGATGAGACAAAAGTCCCTCCAAAATGACAATAGTCATCATTGCATACAAATGAGGGTCAGTCAAAATACAATTTGGAACAGTGGAGGACAGAGCAAGCCGGGTGTGTATGTATATTTAACAGTAGTCCAACAAGGAGTTGGAATGAGTCAGTGAGCCAAGGTGGATGACACATCATATTAGACACCGCTGCACATAATCACAGATCACTACAGCCCTCAAGCAGATATTGATAGGCTCATCACAACCAATGGCAGACCATATCACACAATGACAGCCCATACCATGCAACACAGTAAATAAAGAATTCCTGACTCAAACAGCAAACTCAAAGTAAGCACCAATGTGCATTTCACTCACAAGTGTACAGCTGCAATAAATGGCACCTTATGAGCAAGTCAATTACATCAACAACACTGACTACACTGCCAACTCACAGAACACCTACATACCATTACTCCACCTCAACAAAGGTAGCAACAACTACAAAGTAGTGAATGAATGCCAAAGTGTCAGGAAGAGTCCATCTTGACAGCAGGAAACTCTGGCATGAGACTCACGACAACCCTCCTCCTCCTCACACCTGCTGTCCACTCATGTGAATGAAAGTGACTAATTGAAGAAATGAAGAGTCACTGTGCAGTTTAACAGCCTTGGAACTGTTCACACTGCATGTTAAGCCCTTCAGACAGCTCACAAACTTAAACTCAGACTCATACACATACTATAAGTCAGCAGCACAGTATCATAAGATGTAAACTATCCTAAAGTGGAGTGCACAGTGCAGGAAAACCATGTAGAAATGACTGTTACCATTTGTACATGGCATTCAAGAGGTACCACATATCACACATCATCAAATCATACATGAATGGCACAGAGATTAAAATTGAATGAAAGTAACATCTTTGTAATATCCTTGTGAAACAGCACTGCAAGCAATGCATTGGCCCAGCATGATATGAACTGTCATAAACCATACAGTGATCAGCCCCTCATCTGTGTCAACTATCTGGACATGTGTATGCCACCAGCACAACACTCATGGCTTACGATGACACTCCCTGACTGTCAAACCCAAGTAAGACCGTAACACATACCCCTCATCTACCCAACTCCCACCCTCACTACTCAACACCTGTGAGAAGCACAGATAAAGGTGTAAAGAAGGTCCTGATAACCAAATGCCACATGCTGTTGTGTATCTACAAATGTCAGAATCCAACTCAGGGATGTGTGAACCAATGCTGATCCCAAACCAATTGCCAAACACATGCATCACAAACCACATCCAAAGAAGTTGAACAAGCTCAGCCATGTGGATAGGCAATGTGATTCTAGACAGCAAAGTGATAGATAACGCTTCTAGCCTGGCCAACTGCACAACCACCATCATCCAAAATGTTAATCATAAACACCAACTGTGTGTAACCAGACAAATGTGCAAACACAGACACAGAAACTCCACCAGTTACAAAGTGAACATGGTGTCAATGTGTAGCACAAGCATGCACATGCACAACCCTGACAAGTGACTGTTCAAATATAGGAGACCATAAAACAATTGTGCACTCAAAACAAACTAATGAACAAGACTCCACATTGCTGTATGTGACATACACACAAGAAATGCAAACTACAAATTCAACACTCATCTGAATGTATTTAAATACACAAACTCCTCACACACAATGTCATGCTAAAAACATTACACACGCATGGACCTCAGTAGAAAGAACCAACACAGGATAAAGACTGCATTCCTCAACAACAAATACATAACATATGCACATACAAAAACATTACATAGCAAACTCTGCTGGACATCAGGGGGACTCACACCTGGCAAAGACAATGAACATCTTTAACGAGGTCCAATCAATACTATCCACAGAAAGTATGCTGTTCCTCAGGGCAGACAATGTGTTAAGGATGCAAGAGGAGGGGAGTCCTCCTTGTTGGAACTAAAGTCCTCATACTCCCAGCAAGCTAGGTGTCATGACTAAGCATGGGCGGAAAATCCGTTACGCTCGCGGATTTTGCGGATTTTCGGTAAATTCGCAATCGGCGAACACTCGCGAATTTACCGAAAATCTGCAAATTCGCACGCAGCGGATTTTTTTTTACTTTGCGGTGTAAGTTCGCAATTGCGAACATGTAGGTGCGGCGGGCAGCAACAATCTTGCACTCGCGAAATTACAAAAATTGCAATTCTGCACAAGAAATCTACTAGCAAGCAGCATAGTCCTTCTGAAAATGATGATTTTTATCAGAATAACTCCTCAGGTTGACATTTGCCTGCACTTTTTTGGATTTGAGGCCTTTTGATTTTCTTTGGATAACTTTTGGATTAGAAATCAACTTTCTCATATAAGCTTGGTGGGGCATTACAGGTGCTGTAATGCTGTTCTGCAGTAAAACGAGTTTTGCAAAAGTGAAAGCAGGTTCAAAAGTTCAAACTCATCATTAGTAACCGTTCCTTGTGGTGCTTCCTGACAAGGGCCCCTCCAGAGTTCAGCTGCTATTTGCAACAATTGTATGACCCTGCTCTGACCCTCACAGCAGGCTCATAGAATAGCTACAAGTAGGCCACAAAGGTCCTGGAAAAATTGCACTGCAACAGAAAGCAAATTACAGATAAGGAAGCAGGTGCCAGACTGGAATTTTAAAACAGTGACACATTAATAAATCAACCCCAAATTAATTCATGTCAGTTGAAGCAGGCAGGTGTGCTTGCTTTCCCCCCCCATAATCTACAGTGATGATGAACTAGAGGGTGGCATTGATGTACCAGAGGGTGGCATGGGTGAAACAGAGGGTGGCAGGGGTGAAACAGAGGGTGCTGGGAACCTGTGATGATGAACCAGACGTAGAAACAACATAATCGTGACCGTTGCGAGACGACATGTAAGTACGCAATTGTGAACTGTTACAAAACCCTCGCGAACTGGCAGAAATCCTTGCGAACTGGCAGAAATCCTTGCGAACAAAAAAAAAAATCCTCAAATTCGCGAGAATTCGCAGATTTTGCGGATTGCGAGTTCGCAAATTCGCAAAATTCGCCAACACCAGATTCGCAAAATTCGCCCATGCTTAGTCATGACTTTCAAACCTGCTCTTTCCTTTTTAGCCTCCTTCTCCTCCTTTTAGCTGTTTTTAGTCCAGTCTTCTTCCTTTTTAATTTCACCTAATGTTGACCAAGGGTGAGATTACCCACTCCCTGACACTCATCAGACGGACAACTGTTATGAGTATGTCGGGTTGCTGTGACCTACTCATTTAATGTTTTTGGCAGGATCGGTGTATCTTGTGACAACATGATGTTTTTGTTACCTTCTCTTATAGGTCACCAGTAGGATTGGTTGGACGTTTAGCTCGCAATGGAGTGTGGTAGGTAGGAAAAATATTCTCACCCACCACTAGTGTAGATAGTGCACACACTAGGTCCTGATGAAATGCCACGATCAGTATTGACCACAGTGCATGATACATGTTGACCAGATCATGAGAGTTGAGCCTAGCTCCACTGACCATAGAGCCAGAGAGCAGCCTCTCTTTTTGTGTTTAGGAAGGTGGATAACCAGCATAATAAAAGCTTTTTGGATTATCCAACCTTTTGTTAACGTCACACACTTTTACCACATCTACACTGCTTTTAGAGCCCTCACACCCACAGCACCATACGGCAAGAAACAAAAGATCTCCGCTAATGAGACCCTTTACGGGTGCCCATCGGGTATTGCAGCGCCGACCCGATGAGGATGATATGGACTTGCTCCTCGTCGGTCAACATTAAGTGAAATTAAAAAGGAAGAAGACTGAACTAAAAACATCTAAAAGGAGGAGAAGGAGGCTAAAAAGGAAAGCGCAGGTATGAAAGTCATTGCATTTCTGGACCAAGTAGTCACACAAGCCCGCTCAGGCAGACCCAGCATCTCCAAATGAGCTCTTTGCTCCACCTTAGCCCATGGAGAGCTTTTCATATCATTGCTTAGCAGACAGTTAACAGGCATGGCTGGCCTCACAGTTACTAGAAAGGTACATGAGCCCCCCCCCACTCAAAGGGAACCTGGGCCACCTTGCTGTAGCTCTCAGAGTTGTCAGCGGCAACCACAGGGTAAAATGCATGGGGGATCACCTGCTCTTCCGACACCAGCCGACAACTGACAGCTGTTATACTGGCTCTGGTATCTCTCAGAGCCTCCACCCTTTGGCCATTGATGGTCACCCCCTGCCTGTATTTCTTAGTGTTAGCTGGCAGCTGGGTCCTTGGGACCATCTCACTGTCTCCTAAAGAGACTAGGGACATCTCTGTGGGACCCCACCCACCTTGGGAACCCAACTCCTCCCCAAGGGCTACACTAGCCATCTGCCGGGGGGGTGCACCAGTGGGTGCTGTTTTACCTTTGTTGGGACACTAAGGCTCCCAGAAGAAGTGGCCCACCTGACCACAACCAAAACATCTCTTGGGACATCCTCTGAACAAGCTTTTCTGTTGGGCCCCTGACTTCCTCTCAGGGGGAGTCTGGGAACCGATCCATTGGCTCCCTTGGGGATGGTTTGGGGCCCTTTCTGGAGCTCCCTCTGTTTACCCTTGTCCCCTCCACTCTTCTGCTGGGGACCCTGCCCACCTTTGGCGAAGTCTCCCACATTACCCTTGTGGACCAGGGTACTAACCCAGTGGTCCACCTCCTCAGCAAGCTTCTTAGGGTTAGTCAGCTAACTATCAATCAGGTGCTGAGGTAGCTTTGGAAAATCAACTACTAGACAAGTTCCCCCAGGGAATCAAAGAGTGTTTCAAAATCATTCACTTTGCTCCCCTTCACCCAACCATCCAATGCTCTGCAAAAAAAAGACACATATTCCACCCAAGCACTTGACTCCAGCTTCTTACAATTTCTAAACCTTTATCTATAAAGCTCTGGGGTCAACCCATACCTGGTCATTAAAGGCTTCCTTCATGTGGACATAGGAATTCTGGTCCTCAGAGGGCAAGTGTAACAAGGTGTCTTGCCCATCACTGAGAAACCGCCCCCACAACCCCACTCCCCAATCCTTCTCAGGGACCCTGTGGGAGGTCATAGCTACTTCAACGGCCTTAAACCATTGCCCAATATCTTCAGGCTTGTGGAACGCCTTAATTACATCTTTGGGGATGAATACTCTTGGTTCTACAGGCAGGGATGGTGTGCTGCCACTAGAGGGAGTAATTTCTGAACTTGTGGCTTTCAATTCCAACTCCTTCAACATCCTCCCATGCTCCAAATGCATTCTACTTTCTTCCAAGGATAACTTCTTGCTTTCTAATTCCAACTGACGACCCAGTTTGAGCTTGGCTAGCTCTAGCCTATGCATTCTATCCTTCTCCCTGTTCTTCAGCTATTCTGGGGACAGGCCCTTTGAAGAAACACTGCTGCCTCCCCTGGAATGTACTTTTTCCCCAGTCAGGCACAATGGCTCATCTAGCTGCCCATCTGTATTCTCTGCCTTATCCCTAGGCTCTTCAGGATGCTCAGTAGCATTTCTAGATTCCAACCAGACCCTCAGTGCCTTTTTCAACTCTTCCTTCTGGGTGATGTCCTTCACAGGGATTTTAAATCTTTTATAGAAGGTTTTAAGCTGTGGCACAGTGTAGGTATCAACCCTATCTTCTTCGAGTTTTAGATTCATAGATGCTTTGGATGCTGCTTTGCTCATTGTAACAAGTATTGACAGTTTTTAGCAAAAATAGATGTCCCAAAAAAAACAATTCTACCAGAAATGTATATGGTTGCAGTATGGTCTGCACTGTCTAGTAGTGTACACCAATCACTGTATATGAGTCACAAATGCAAGTCCGAATCCTCACCGCTGACCATCAGTGTTATAAATGGGGGTCTCTAGTTGGCAGAGATAGGTACCTTTGTCGAACTAGGGACCCTTGCTTCTAGTCAGGGTAAGGGGGATACTCTTCTAAAATAACCACTGCTCACCCCCTTGGTAGCAGCTTGGCATGAGCAGACAGGCTTATCTCAGAGGCAGTGTGTAAAGCATTTGTGAACATATACAGTAATACAGTGAAAACACTACAAATGGACACCCCACCAGTTTAGAAAAATAAGAAATCCTTATCTAGACTTAACACAAGAACAAACAACACAAATCCACAATCCAGTAATAAAAATATGATTTTAAGATGGTAGAAATAGCTTAGTTCAATGTAGATAGTAAATGTAGCGCTTTACTCTTAAAGTACCTTGGATGCATCATGCAATACAAACAAAAGGGTTGCAGGGAAGGCAGTACGTCAGTTCATTGCTCCAGGGGAGGTGGCACACCTGTTCCTTACTGCAGCGCAGGGGAGGCAATGCGTCTGTTCCTTTCGGAAGAGGAGGCGAAGTGTCCATTTTTACGGTGATCTGCTGGGATGCAAAAAGATGTTGCCTCGATGCGATGCGACGATCCTGCGCAATGGGACAAAATTCTGTCTTTGATGAGATGCGACAACGTGGATCCGATGCATGCATGCCCAACGACCATTCGGCGAAATCAATGAACTTTGGAGCAGCGACAGGCCCTGCCACATGCTTCTCTGGTGATGCGACAGCAGCCTATGCGGCAGCAGCAAGCTTCTCTGGTGATGCAACACGCTTCCTCCGTGAAGCGATGGCAACTGCTGCCGCGGCGAAAGACACACAATTGATGGACGGAATGCAGAACAAATCAAAACATTCACCACCAGTCAAGAGATCTGGGTTAAATACATCATTCGTTTGCTCACCCTGCCACCCCAGTTTAGACCTGGCCATATGTAAATCAGTCTTGACCCTGTGCCTCATGGGAACAGTCCAACCCGAACTGCCAAGCCAGATCCTCCCTGGACCGGAAACAAGCATCCTAGAACCGGTTTCGGGGTTTCACCCCTCTTCAGCCAGGATAGCTTGATTCCAGCGGCACAGTGAGCCCAGGACCCATATCTGGGCATACCTGGCGCACTTAGGGCGAGAAAGCAAAAGACACACAATTGATGGACAGAATACAGAACAAATCAAAACATTCACCCCAGTCAATATATCTGGGTTAAATCCATCATTCTTTTGCTCACTATGCCACCCCAGTTTAGACCTGTCCATATGCAAATCAGTCTTGACCCTGTGCCTCATGGGAACAGTCCAACCCAAACTGCCAAGCCAGGTCCTCCCTGGACCTGAAATAAGCATCCTAGGACTGATTTCAGGGTTTCACCCCTCTTCAGCCGGGATAGCTTGATTCCAGTGGCACAGTAAGCCCAGGATCCACGTCTGGGCATACCTGGTGCACTTAGCGCGAGACTGTTGCAGCAGTGACACAATTCTTTCTTGTTGCATCACGCTTCCAGCTCCCAGCGACAAGCAGTCTCCAAAGGGCCCAAAACAACAGCAGGCACCTCTCTGCAGATAGAATTCCCTGCAGGGAATTCACTGGAGCTGGAAGAGATGTTTTTGTGTCCCTGAGACTTCAGAACAGGAGGCAAGTTCAACTTCAAACCCTTTTTTGATCTTCTTCAAGATAGTTAAACTACACACAAAGTTCCTTTTCTCCTTTCCTTGGCAATGGGTAAGCACTGCAGACCAGCCCCAAAAAGCAAACAACAAACAGGACCTCTTTCAGCTTCCTTGGTTTCTCTCCTTGGCAAAGGTTTGTCTTGATTCCCAGAAATGATCTAATGTTCTGGGGTCTGGACCCATTGTTTATATTTCAAAATCCTCTGTTCATCGAAGACAGAGGGAGTCTGTGTCCTGCCAAAACCATTTCTGTCCTCCCTGGTGCAGCTTCCTGACAGGAGGTAGAGACAGCATTGTTGAAAGCAGACCTGGCCCAGGAAGCTGACAGGAAATCTCCTCCCCCTATTCTCTATTCTATCAAGGCTCAGGCATGTGAAAATAAATCTCTTCCCCCTACTCTATATTCAATGCAGGTCTTATTCAGCCCAGCCTTTACCCATCAGTCTGCTGGAGCCAAAGCTCTCTCCAGCCCCCTGTCACTAAAAAACCAGACATGGAATACACAAACCTAGCAGAGGCGTACTGGACGGTTAGACAAGAAAATACCTTCTTTCTAAAAGTTATATTTTCAAACACAGAATGTAAAAATCACCCACAATAAAATATGTATTTTAACATTCCGAGTTCAGGCATACTAAACTTTATTTTCCTATCTTGTTCCTAGGGTCAGTTAGGATTATAAGATATTATAATCAAACTCCCCATTCTGGCCTATGGGTACAGATAGCCTTGCAATAGTGAAAAGTGACATTGGGTGTAATTCACTATCAGGACATGCCACACACATCAGGCCATGTCCTACCTTCCACATACAATGCACCCTGCCCTTGGGCCTACCTTAGAGGTGACTAACATGTACAAAAGGGAATGTTTATGGACTGGCAAGTGGGTGCATTTGCCAAGTTGACATGGCAGTCCCAGACTGCACACAGACTCTGCAATGGCAGGCCTGAGCCACACTTTACAAGCTACTTCTGTGGGTGGCACAACCAGTGCTGCAAGCCCACCAGCAGCATTTGATTTACAAATGGTGCACTGTAGGAGGGTCTGACAAGTAAATCAAATAAGCCAATCATGGGTCACTAATCCAATACAAGAATTCACAATAGGGAGCACTTGCACTTTGCCACCGAATAGTAGTGGCAAAGTGCCCAAAGCATCTAGACCAGCAATAAAATAGTGAAAACGTAGGAGGCAACATCAAAAATGGAAGGAGACCCACGCCAATGGTGCCAGGTCTAACAGTTTCATGTCCAATGGCACATGCACTTCAACACTTCAGCTAATGACAGGACAATCACGCTGTATGACTACTCAAGTGCACACATACTAATTTACCCATGTGGCTATGAAGCCAGGCCTACACAAGATGACTAAATAGCTATACTGCTGTGTACACATCAAGATAGATTCCACAGATATGAGGGACCCTGTCCAAACCGCAAGGTATCATGTGAATAGAATTCTGTGCTGTTGTGGTACAGCATCTAAATATGGCATGTCAACAAAACTAGAGACCCTACAAAGAAAAGATTAGGACAAGAGTAGGCCATCACAGACAAACATCATTGCACCCTCAAGTCTCTGAGTCAAGAAGAGCAAAAGGGTCTGGAACCCCTGGCAACCTCTGCAAAAGAAAATCAAGCCAATGCCAATGTGCATGTGGCATACAGAATGTGTGACAGATGAACATATACAAATACATTGCACTGCATCATTAGCAAGAGCAGCAACAAAGCTCAGAGCATGAGTAACAGCCTTTACTACATAAACTCTGTATAGTCATCAAAAGTACAAAACATCAAGGCCATTAGCCAGCCCAAATTTCAAGTCTGCACATGCGTGCATGAAAACTTGCACAACAAATATGTGACTTAGCCCACTGCCATGTGAATCACCACAGGATAAGGGCCTCGAATGGGCAGTGCAGGCACCACTCAGGAAGAAATGGTGTGGCCTCAAATTTGTATTGAATTGGGAGGGGGCTGATTGTCTGGGACAGCTGGAGGACTGGAACTGGGAGGGAGAGAACTGACTGAGGTAGAGGGATCTGTGGATGTTGGAGCCTGAGTGCTGCTTGGACCTGTTGGAGTGGTGGCACGGGGAGGTGGAGACATGCTGTGTGAAGGCTCAGTGTCTGATGGTGAATGTTGAGGGCTGGGTCTCAATTGTTTTAGGATCCGATATCCTGCAAGTGTCTTGCCAGAAGTGAGAAGTGAGGTGGCATAACAGCCTACCTCTTCCCCAAAGATGTAGCAGGTGGTGTTGGTTCTTCCTGTGGGGAGTTACTGGACCTGGTGGTACGCTGGTGGTGGCGTTGCCTTTTCCCTTGCATCCCCTGTTGTGGAGGTACACGCCCCACTTTGCTCTCATGTCCATGCTTCACAGGGGTGTGGTGGGAGTCAAAAGTTTAGGTGAAATTACCTTCTGACTGTGTTTGTGCTTAGTTGTGGCATGCAGCAGGGTCACTGCAGACAGGGCAAGTGTCTGTGTGTCTTTGGGATCAGGTTAGAGGATGGGAATGCCCTTGGATGGTGATGATTCAGAGGAATGTAATGCGGATACAGGTTTTTAGCCCTATGTCCCTGAGTGTCCTGTGATGGGCTTTTTGTCTTGCAGTCATGTGTGCTCTTTAGGTGCTGTGGTGATGGTGTATGGGGTCCGGTTCGCTTATAGTGCTGGTGTTGTGTGCTGCATGTGGATGAATGGGTGCTTGAGCCTCTGGTTTTTGTGTGCTCTCGTCAGGTGAGGGCACTGGGAGTGTGGTTGCGGAAGCGAATGGAGCTGGACTGGTAGGTTGGAACTGCTGAATGGCTGCTGTTACTGTGGAGGACAAAGACTTGGCCACCCATGTTGGAATGAATGCCCTCCATGAACGCAGCAATCAGTGACAACTTGTTGCCTTGATCCTGGAGGGCATTCAGGAGAGCAGTCTGACCCACACACATAACTGCCGCAAAATGTCAATGGCCTCCACACTGAGAGTAGCAGGGGCAACAGTACCGGGGGGAGGAGACTCCACCCTTCCTAGGGCTGCGGGCACGGGTAGCACTTGGGGGAGCATCAGGAAGGGGGGACACAGGACGAGGTGTGGTGGAAGAAGATACAGATCGGAAACTCCCTCTGCCCGCCAACATCGAGGAGTATTGGAAAGATGTGGAGGTTGGTGTTTCTGGGCGAGAATCCTCGGGCACTCCTGTCCCCCTCCGAGCCGCTGGTACCCACAGTGTCACTGAACTCCTTTGTACGAGTCGTGCAAGTAGCTTCCTCCATGGTGTGGGGCCCCTGTTCTTCCGTGCCCTTGCTAGATTCTGCAAGAGACAGAGACATAGGTTCAGTACAGTGCCATATTCACAAACATTATATGCAATACAAACTCACATCCTTTGACTGAAACTTCCATGTTTAACTACTCCATGTACTTTCAGCATATGCCAAATTATTCAATCATCAGCTGATGCATGGAAACATGCGTAGTTGATAGTCATGCTCCAAGTTGCGTTGACACAGTCAAATAGCTGTTCAAGTACCTACATTTACACATCACATACATTTGTATGCACACCTACATGCCTACAGGTAAGATATCTGCACATCCAAACATATATCAATTTGCAAGTGATAGTACCTCCTTAAATCCACTATGTTGGGCACTGAACCACAACTGCAGTTGTACATTGGTGTCAGCTGTGTAGATGTAACAGTGTATTTGATGTGCACAGCACACATTTCTAAATGCACACTAAAATGATGCCTACTGTTTTTCAGTGCCAGTTGATGCCTTTGACACTCACACTGCAGCATATGTCACAAGGACACATCTTTTTGGGTAATGAAATGAAAATAAGCCCCATGTAACAATGTAGTCACATAGGCAATGCACACTAGCATGAGAATGGGAATTTAATGCAAGACCTTCATGGGTTGTGACATGTCACATACCAACATCTTTACAAGTGCCTGACAGGCCTTCATTGATCCAAGGCATGATAGTGCCTTCTGTAGATGAAGTTGTGATTGATCTCCATTAGGTCAGCTAATATATGACAATACCTAGGGTCTGGCATATAACATCCCTACGTTGTGCTGACTGATTACATTGATGACACATTGATGTGCCAAAAACACAATCACTGGTCAAAAGGAGTAGCCACAACTTCACCATGCACATGGGCACCCCTCCACTATGCTCACATACTGAGGACTGACACTATGGGTAACATTTGCTTCTGTTCAACTATCAAATTACAGTACAACACCTCAGTCACATCTCAATTTGGCTTGCCCACCGATCACATCCAACCATGTTAAGCCCTAGTGCCCAAACAATCTCACAATAGCCTGGTTCTGCAACATTACATTTAAATTCCAGAGTCTAACCATCCCAGTCATGTTGTCATGTGCACAGTTGGCAAATGCTAATCAGCCAATGCATCACTGCAATCATCACCACCTACCCTTTCAACACCTGCATACACTTGCTGTCACTGTGGCATGGAATCACATCTTGTGATGCCATGCTGCTGATATTTGGCTAATCTTATTTCCAATGATGCTGTCATCTCAATCATGTGAGAAACACAACCCATGGGACAGGTGTGACCTCTACCAACTCACTGGTCCATCTGCCCACATTTGTGTATTGATGTAGCCACTTACACATTATCACATGAGCACACTATTGTGGTAGACACACAGCACACACAAGCCTGACAAGTGTACTGAGCTACACACTTCACACAAAGATTTTTCATGTGTACGAAGGTATCATTGCAGACAACATTCACAAAATGTGAGATGAAAAACATGTCAAGCTGACTTGCTATGACAAAGTTCATATAATTACCACATGAGCAACTAAATATCGGACACATATAGACCCTCTGCACTCAACATTGAGATTACTCAATAGCCATTGCATCGCACCAGAGACATCACAGAGCAACGCACTTGCTCTGGGTTGGGAGTCAGGCAGTCACTCATGTGCAAAGTCACACTAAGCACTATACTCACCCCCAACTTGCAGCTGGTGGGCCCTTAAACATCCATCCAGCGCTGGCTGTGTTACTGCCAGTATGCCGGCCATTAGTGGTGTAATGCTCCTGTTTTACAACCTGACACTTCGAGGGACCAGCCCCAGCATCATTTCTACCTATTTTTCTGCTGAGCCGGCAGATGTCATCCCACCTCTTGTGGCAGTGTGCATGACATTGGTTTGAGACACCCAGGGAGCTCACTTTGTGAGCAATGGCCTTCCATATGCCCTCACATTGATGGACTTGAGCTGTTTACCTTGGAGACAAGAAGAGGAATATTTGTAACACTGTGTTGTGTACCACTGTGTGACAGTACAGGAGCATATGAAAACATAACACACAGATCCATCATTGCACACCAGAACCCATAAACCATGTCACATAGTACACTTTGATCAAGCCACATCATTGCAGTGTAAACATATATGATGATGGACACACTACATGCCCATCTCATACACATGCAGAGTTCCAGCACAGAAAGCAATTTTAAAATGTGCCTCATCTGTGATGCACTATGCAAGTAAGCATGACATGCGATACACTGTGAAGGATGGGTAGTGGTCAGACACACTGTGTCTTATACTACACACCCCTTAACGTCCTTCACCATTGCATATCTACATGTGTCATGGAGGTCACAATTAAGTAACTGATCTTACATTCACACCCTATTGTCACAAGGTGTAGGTCTGTCTTGTGTCTTGTGTACTCATAAGTCCGATGATATCTCCTCCAAAAATAGGATGGTGGCCAACACTTATGTTTATCAAAGTCGTTTTAGTGATGGGGCCCTGAAACATTGTGCATTAACTGGGCAGGCCTCAGGGCTTATCACTGTGGAAACACGTGGGCCAGCACAGAAATCACATGCATGTACAATCATAACGGTGGCACAGTACATACACATGTAAGACTGTCCACATATTGAAATCATAAGAAGGATGACATGTCCATCATACATTTGGAAGATGTGCCCGAGGTGATTTTGCACAAACAGTGATAGCTCCAGGACTTGTATTTCTGTGCAAAATAACCACTTCTCCATAGGATGAATTTGAAAGCAGTAAACACATTATTCACCACCCTCTGGCCAATCTACATTAGACATGTCACTAATGAGCATATTTCCCTGGCTTCTGTACAAAATGCTGAAAATTCTGATGGTTATCTACCATCATTTTAAGATGAAATGGGTTCCGCTTTTGAGAGATGGGCTCAGAGGAAAAATTGGTTGGCATGCCTAGACCCAAAATATTGTATATCTGGTGCTTACCAAATGAGCAGCAGTAACTAAAAAAGAAAGTTGGCACCTCATCTGTTGTTTTCATAGTTCTTCAATTGTTGAAAAGTTGCAAATTCTTTCATTTGTTGATGCTGTGCCTTAGGCAATAAAAGAGGTCTGCATAGTGTTAGTCTCCATTCCTTGTCATAAAATCAGGATATATACATTATCTCAATGGCTAGCACAGTACTAAGGATCACTATTTCACCCCAGCAACAAGCCATGTGTGCTACCTCAACAGGTTTGCTTTCATGATTGGTTGGGTATAAAGCAATTTTGCAAATACACCTCCCCCAACCTACAGGACGAATTCCAAGTGTCCCTTATAGACACCTCAGCTCTGGATTCACCAATTGAGCTACTAGTGTACAATAGGAACATGTCACAGTAGGGGTAGGACTGGGCTCAGGGCAATCTGGTAGTGACAGACGGGCTGATATGACAGGTCAGTGTAAGGGCCTTTTCTTAACTGTTTGTGAGTTCTATGGTCTGGATGGATAGATTTCACTATTGGTATTCCTGATACTGCCCCAAAAACTGCATGCAGAAAGCACACATGTCCGTAGTCTCCCATATCTTGCAAAAATCTGTATATCTTTTCGTTAAAAGCTCAAAACGACTCCAATTTGCAAATGCAGGCCACCTTTTGATTTGTTAATGTCCACTTTCATTTTGGCAGCTGGAGTTGTTTTCTGTACCAGTTGGAGCCTGGTCACAGCACAGCAATATTGTGTGGGAGAGCTCCATTCATGGTTACAGCAAAATGTGTCCATTCTGTACAGTAACAATAGTGGTTTATTCTCAGTGTAAGTTGGCAGCTTGGTCACGTTACACAACTGCCAGGAATAAATAAGAACAAAGAGTGTGGCAGACACATAAATCTTTCCCAATTTTAGTGGGTATTAACTCACGTCCAGGGAGCTCAGAAACATTCAGAACCACCTACTGATGGTCGCCTTAGCAACTAAAGACATGTCTTTTCTTTCTCTTCCTTTAAAGTACTTGGCGTGTAACTCCTCTCTTTGCTTTGGAGAAGCACATTCTTCTGAACCTGCAATTGCCTTCAATAGGCAATTAGACATACCTGATGAAAAGCAATCTAATCTACAGGTTCAAATAGTGCTTCATACATGCACAGTGTACTTAAATACCCAACATTTTTTCATGAGAGACCATGACTAATATGACTAGCTTACTGATTACATCATTAACTTCTGACATGTGCCCTCCTTTTTAAAAATGACACTTTCCTTGGCAGGAGATGCAAAAAGGAAAAATATGATAGTGCTGTGAAGTGGATTGATCATTAAACAAAACTGGGCACAACAAGGGTAGGTTTAAAAGGAAAAGTACATGTTTACTAAGATGCGAAAACATTGATTTACATAAAATATTAATGGCCAATTACACAAGGCCTTCTCCACTACTACATTAACATTATGGGCTTTATTCACAAACTGCACTTTGTTATACGTTTGGTAGTACCACAAAATGTAATGCAAAATGTAACTTTTACCTATACTTTTGTGCATGAAGTTTTCCATGCCAACTGAAAGTCTTCACACATGTAAGTATAGGTTTTAGTAGTAATGGTGGGAATCCCTGTCAAAATTTTGAATACAACAATATTGCGAAACAAAAATATTGAGTCAAAAATATAGTTTACAAAAATATTGCATCCTTATATCTATATTGGAAAACACAAAAATATACGAAAAAATATATAGTTTAGCACTAACATCATTAAAAGAATATACTAAAATATTTTGTTTTAAAATAGAAAATAATAAATATGTTCATAATAATATAATGTCATTTAAATACATTTCAATATTGTTTAATACAATGGATAAAAACATCCTTATATATACACACACATATATGCATCTGTGTGTATGTTTATATATACACATTTATATCTATATACAATAGAACACTTATTAAAGAGAATGATTTTACAATATATAAAAAATTTAATTTTTTAATGTACTATGAAAAGCATATATATATATATATATATATATATATGTATATGTATATATATATTCATTCCAAAGGCTCTGCAGCAAAAGGATCACTCGGAAGCAGACAGGTAAAAATAAACTGTTTGTGGGCAACTCGTGTTTGGAATCTACAACGGCAAGCCCGGCCGTGGTGAGGCCCCACTGCGTACATGCAGGTCCGTAGTGCAGGATACTAAGAGGCACTACAAGGAACAGTATGTTCGTTCTGAGGAGGATGTAAATAATATCAAGCCTTGCCTCAACACATACCCACTGGGGTAAGACTGTTTTTGTTTATTTTGCAGGGGACCCACATCGCCCACTGGGGTTGTATTGAAGAACAGACCACATTTACCAGAAACCTTCACAGCACACGCCCACATGGGCTGGACATTCAATTGTGCTCAGGTGGCCTGCTCGAGCTGTGGGGTCTCCAATGCCAGTGATCAAGGGCGCTGTGACGCCCGAAACGCGTTTGGCAATATTTGTGTGCTGAAACCAGGCTGATGTGCTCCTTGGATTAAATGAATTAACACGCTGTGGTGTGGCTTCACCGTTTGTGGGCAACTCGTGTTTGGAATCTACAACGGCAAGCCCGGCCGTGGTGAGGCCCCACTGCGTACATGCAGGTCCATAGTGCAGGATACTAAGAGGCACTACAAGGAACAGTGTGTTCGTTCTGAGGAGGATGTAAATAATATCAAGCCTTGCCTCAACACATACCCACTGGGGTAAGACTGTTTTTGTTTATTTTGCAGGGGACCCACATCGCCCACTGGGGTTGTATTGAAGAACAGACCACATTTACCAGAAACCTTCACAGCACACGCCCACATGGGCGGGACATTCAATTGTGCTCAGGTGGCCTGCTCGAGCTGTGGGGTCTCCTATGCCAGTGATCAAGGGCGCTGTGACGCCCGAAACGCGTTTGGCAATATTTGTGTGCTGAAACCAGGCTGATGTACTCCTTGGATTAAATGAATTAACATGCTGTGGTGTGGCTTCACCGTTTGTGGGCAACTCGTGTTTGGAATATATATATATATATATATATATATATATATATATATATATATATATATATATATATATATATATATATATATATATATATATATATATATATATATATATATATATATATATATATATATTCACTGAAAAAACCATAGGCTATAAACCATATAGAGTTAGAATTAGCATTTACAAAACCTTATTTTACTCACACAAAACCATTGAAATTCGCATACATAGTTAGTTGCACTAACTATATATCGCGCACCCGCAATCCACTGCTGATCATGTCACATATTACATCATTCATGACATGGTCAGTGACATCACTGATGACATCACTGATGACATCTCAAATGACATCACGGATGACATCACTGATGACATATCAAATGACATCACTAATGACATCACTGATGACATCTCATTTGACATTACTGATCACATCACTGATGACATCATTCATGTGATAATACAATGAACCTCTTCAGACTCTAAAATAACCTTAGATACACTCAGTGTAAACAAACACTCACAGACTGTCACTCATCCATGGAGTTACTCACACACCTAGTCAGTCATGCAAAGAATCAATCACACCTCCATTTCCTCAACTATACAGTTATACACACCTTACTTATTCAAACATATACTAACACATATTTACTCTATTATACAATCCCTGATACAAGTTCACAATGATCCATACAGCCACTCACACATTCACTGGCTCTTATGCACAGTTATTTATATATGTCAACTCTCACATGTACTGTGTTTTACATATGTACTTACTTTGAAATGTAGCACTGAGATATCCATTCACTCACCAATACACTCATGCACACAGTCAACCACCCATACAGCTGTTTCCACATGCACTTTAGAACCCATACATCTAGTGAATCAACTGCTCACACATCTATGCACAGAGTCATACACCTCCCAGCCACCCACACACACACTCAGTCTCCCATACAAATACTTGGGCAACCCATCAATAACCCATATAGTTACTCATATAGCTACTGATCAACATATGCAGCAGTTTACAGAACAACAGACATAATGATGCACAAATTAAGACAGTTTAGTCACTAACCCATGCACTCAGTGAGACACATTTAATCACTCACTCATACAGTCAGTCATGCACCTACTAAATCCTTCATCCAGACACTTATACATCCACTCATTCTTCAATATGTAAGACATATTTGAACTTTACAGAAACATACAGTCACTGGATGTTGTCATCAGTGATGCCATCAGTGATGTCATTTGAGATGTCATCAGTGATGTCATCAGTGATGTCACTGACCATGTCATGAATGATGTAATATGTGACATGATCAGCAGTGTATTGCGGGGGCGCGATATTTAGTTAGTGCAACTAACTATATATGCGAATTTCAATGGTTTTGTGTGAGTAAAATAAGGTTTTGTAAATGCTAATTCCTAACTATATATGGTCTATAACCTATGTTTTTTTCCGTGAATTTCAATGTTTTTTTAATAGCAAATATCAAAAGCTGTAAAATGTATTCTTCTTTTAAAGGAAAAATATATTTTATATGTATTTAATATAATTTTTTTATGTATGTACATTTTTTGAGGGAACGAATTTATCAACTATCATGCTGAAGAAGAGTGTGGGGAAAAAAAAAAAAGAGGAGGACTAAGAGGAAAGAACAATCAGTTCAAAAATACAATTGCTTTAAAGCATGAAGTGCTTTTCCACACATTTACATTTAAATAACCCATATTAGAACATACAAAATATCTACAGAGGAGACGGTGTACATTGAATTTTAGACTCTTCATTGGTACCTACATGTTGGTACTTACATCACCCACACAACACAACAGCTCTATTCAGAGCTACCCTAACTCAAAGCACTCTAAAATATTATTTTACTATTTCCCTTGGTTTTCCCCTTGTTACGCTTTCCGGAACACTACCCGGTGCACGGACCGGGCGCTAACCGTGCGAAAATTTGGAAAAAAAAGGGTTTTTTTTTTACATATATGGGCCTCCTCAGCCACCCTCAGAAAACCTAGGGGGTCAGGATATGTCTCCCGTGCCCCCTTATACCCATTCCCAACATTGTTTATCCTCCATCTTGGGATTAAATTGGTCCGAAACACAAGATGGCGGACTCCCGTTACGCTACCGATGAGCTACCCGGTTCGCGTACCGGGTAGCGCTTCCACGGCGAAAAATCGAAAAAAAATGTATTTTATTTTTTTGCCCCACGCGGCCCTTTAATAGCCCCCACATCAATCCTAGGGGGTCAGGAGGGGTCTACCTTGCCCCTTTCATTCATTTCCCCCTTTGTTTAATTCCACCTCTTGTCTCTCGATCCTACCGAGAGACAAGATGGCGGCTGCTCCGGACTGTTTAGAATGTTGAGAGTCACCGGAGAGCCAATCCGCTTCTCCTTGCGAAGTTCCGTTACGCGTCTGGTACGCGAACCGGGGCGCTAACCGGGACGCTGTCACAGATATATATATATTTTTTGGAACGTTAATTTCTCAAAATCCACTGGAGCACATATCTTGAGACCTAGCAAAGGCACATCGGGCAAACAGTCTCTACAATTTTGCCAAGTTTCATAGAAATCCATTCAGCCTTTCGAGCTAAAAGTGAGACAAACCGCCTTATGGAAAACTCAATGTTAAAAACACATTTTGGGACCCCCCTTTTTTCTCAGCCCCCGCTTGACGAAACCCCCCCAAACTTTCAGGGGATGCTCAAAAACAAAATGTGCCATTTTCCTGAAAATTTCGGGCAATTCCGTCCATCAACGCCAAAGTTATTCAACATAGAATTTTCAGAAATCCCTATTCAAAAAAATCCTAACTATATATACCTACTGGCGACCGCCAGTAGGTAATATATATATATATATATATATATATATATATATATATATATATATATATATATATATATATATATATATATATATATATATATATATATATATATATATATATTACCTACTGGCGATCGCCAGTAGGTATATATAGTTGGGATTATTTCTCTATGGAACTTTTGAAAATTCTATGTCTAATAACTTTGGCGTTTGTGGACGGAATCGGCTGAAATTTTCAGGAAAATGGCACATTTTGTTTCTGAGCAGCCCCAGAAAATTTGGGGGGGTTTGTCAAGGGGGGGGCCGAGAAAAAATTGGGGTCCCAAAACGCGTTTTTCCCATGTTAATTTCCAAAGGGCGTTTGGCCTCACTTTTAGCTCGAACGGCTGAATGGATTTGTACGAAACTTGGCAAAATTGTAGGGACTGTTAGCCCGATGTGCCTTTGCTGGGTCTCAATATATGTGCTCCAGTGGATTTTGAGAAATTAACGTTTTAAAAAATGTATATATCTGTGACAGCGTCCCAGATAGCGCTCCAGATCGCGTACTTTTCGCGTCACGGAGCTTTGCGAAGCGATGCTGATTGGCTCTCCGGTGTCTGTCAACATTCTAAACAGTCCGGTGCGGCCGCCATCTTGTCTGTCGGTAGGATCGAGAGACAAGAGGAGGAGAAAAATGAAGGGGGAATTTAATGAAAGGGGGCTAGGTAGACCCCTCTTGACCCCCTAGGAATTATGTAGGGGTTATTAAAGGGTCCCATGGGGCAAATAAAAAAAAATAGATTTTTCGCGGTAGAAGCGCTTCTCGGTTCGCAAACTGGTAGCGAAACGTGAATTCGCCATTTTGTGTTTCGATTTAATTAAATTACTAGGTATAAGGGGGTACGGGAGACGTATCCTGACCCCTTTTGTTTTCTGAGGGTGGCTGAGGAGGCTCATATATGTTGATACATGTCTTCCAGCGGCTGTGCGTGAGCGTTTTTTTTTTTTTGCTGCGTGACGTCTGTTAACGTTCGATTCGATGGAAATCAGGAAGTGTTGACCGCCATTTTGTCACTGCGAGTAAATATTTTATTTGTTATAAATAAATCATTATTGATAAACATTGTCTGCGCCATCTTGCTTTTTTTGCAATGCCACACTTTTGTCGAGCACAGCAGCCATTTAAGATGCCTTGACCAGACCCACTGTCTGCACCCTCGCAAACATCTCCCCCACGCACTGGTCACTCCCGCTCTCTTTCTCATGTATGGGCTAGAAACCTCCTCCCATCTGCGCTGTTCTTCTCTGAGAATCACACCCTGTGCCCGCCCGACACCTGCCTTTCACCCTATTCACTACCGCACCCTCTGACACTCCTCTTCCTCTGTGTCCGATTGTCCAGGCCCGTCCCAGGCTATCACCTAGCCCTGCAGATGTAGTTTATGGCCTCAACTGTAAAGAATCACCCCTCTTCAAAGAAGTTACAGTAGATCAAGGCCCCCACCCGATGAGATCCGTCACACTACACGCGTTCCTGCAATCTGATAACCATCCTGTATTGTGATTGGAGAGGGGATTCTCACTGTTAGGGTGTGTGGGACCGAGCCTGAAGCGGAAGATTCCAGGGATGCCTTTTTGTACATCAAAGTCTTCACAATTATGTGTCACATTAAAAATATATAGCACTCACAAAAAAGTAGAAGGAAAATAACACTTTAATAACTTATAAATATATACATCGCAACAAAAACAGTAAACACCTTAAAACATTTTTTAATAAAACAGAAGCAACAATGGTCAGTAGCGGTCTGTTGTGCGAATAGTCCCAAGGCAGCATATTTACCTAGAGTGGTGCTTTGTAGGACATTCTGAATGGAAATTAACCAGAACTATAACCATCTACTTCCAATAATATAACTTTTATGCCCAAATTACGCAAAGATTTAGCTAATCTGCTAAAAGGGGGAGTCGCCATTTCTTCACAATAATCAATAATGAAAAATCACCATCAATAGGGCTGTCCGTATTCCCGATGCAGCACTATAGTGCAACATACACAGCACCTGGGGTGTCAAGAGTGAACAGGTCCTAGCTGCTTAACCAATGACTGACAAATGCTATATTAAACACTTACTATGTATAATACTTGCGTTCACAATAGTTTTACTTTACAAAACAGAACAAAAGATGGCCCCTGTAAGTAAACCCATATTAGCTGTTTCAGTTATTGAACATCCTAAGGTTTTATGACATGGGGAACAGTAGTGATATCCTGGGCGGGTGATGGAACTGGGTTTGTTAATGGAAAAACATCTACAGAGAAAACTATTGGTAAATTATACTTCTCCGGAAATTTAAAACTCACAAATGTTTCATTTGTGTAATCGTTTTATGAACATGTACATTAAAAAACTAAAAGAAATGCCAAGAACGTCCCATGTGAAAGTGAATTTTATCTGGCAATTTTTTTCTTTTCCTTCTCATGAAAAGAAAGTTAAAGCCAGGTTCGTTACCTGCCTCATCTGCAAAAAAAAAACTCTTGAGAGAGACCGAAAAAAAATTTGCTATGGTAATCATACCATGCATCGGCACATGGAGAGGTGGCACCCTTTTAATTATTCTAAAGCACAACTTCGAGATTTGGGGGATAACTCCCGACCGGCAAAAACATCCACCAATGACTTAGCAATAAGTGAGTCAGAGGCAAGGGAAACGGTCCCAAATCTGCAAAAGAACTTTGGGCAGATGAGATTGAATTGTGTAGCATGTGGAAAATTAATTTCATGCGGAGAGATCAGTATTACTTCAATAAATACAGTAATCAATGATGCATTAGAACTTAATATCAATTCATTTTCCGAACGTGTGATCAGTACCTGTCCCATGTCAATTCATTGTTCGAACGTATAATCAATACCCATCCCGGATCAATTCATTGTCCGAACATATAATCAGTAAAAAGTACAACAAGTGCGACAAAATCATATCGATAATTCATTGTGAGCAAGTACCAAAAGTGTCGACAATTCTAACCTTTAATAAATACAGTAATCAATGATGCATTAGAACTTAATATCAATTCATTGTCCGAATGTGTAATCAGTACAAGTCCCATGTCAATTTATTGTTCGAACGTATAATCAATACCCATCCCGAATCAATTCATTGTCTGAACATATAATCAGTCTTATCCCATATCAATTTATGTGCTAAAAACTGCATACATATCTCATGATATCAAGGCTGAGCAATCGGGGCACAATAGTTTCATTTGTACCGGCGCCATTTTGGGTGAGGTCAGGAAGGTCCAAGTATAGTCAAAATGTCTTCACCCACTCGTGGTTGGACCGGGACCTCTTTCGGCAGTCTAAAAGTTTTCGTTGAAGGGTAGTAGAGGGGACTGGCGACATGAACCATCAGTCAAAGAGGGGTGGGAGGCAAAAATCTCTCCTACCGGGTCATACTGGTGTCCCACCGGAACTGATCAAGTTGGTAGTCTTGCAGGATTTTGGTGATTTCAAGACTGAGGCCGGCGCCGGCATGAGCGCGCCGATGTCCCGCGGCTACGTCGTGGTCGTTCCGTGGGTGATCATGGCAGACATTCCCCATCGGGGGTCGGGGGCCCCCGTGGATCTTATAGAATCTTCAAAGTTGAGGAGAACGTTTCTGGATGCAGGACTCATTTTCTAGTTGAACTCAGAAGCGCCGTTGCACCGCAACAGTGGACGAGACCCCCGCTGGGTGAGCGGAGCATCATTGCCTCGCAATAGTGGACGAGACCTTTTGTCGGGTGAGTGCAGCGTCGCTGCATCGCAAGAGTGGAGGAACCCTTTTGTTGGGTGAGTGGAGCGTCGCTGCATCGCAAGAGTGGACGAACCCTTTTGTTGGGCGAGTGGAGCGTCGCTGTATCGCAAGAGTGGACGAACCCTTTTGTTGGGTGAGTGGAGCGTTGGGGGTGCAGCTGAGGGGCCCCCACCTGGGGGGGGGGAGAGGCTTGTTCGCGCCGCCTCTCCCTCCCAGCGCACCCCACGCCGACACCTGGCGTTGATATCCGTGATGTCCGGACCAGGCGATAAGAGGGGGGGGTCGGAGGCAGAGGCAAGACATCCCCCCCCCGTGGCCTGCAGGGCACCGCTTCAGGCCCGAACGGGGAGCTCATATCAAGCCGGGGCCAGACCAGGAGATACGAGGGGGGGGGCGGTGGCATATGCAAGACATCCCCCCCGTTGTCGCAGTCATTATCTAAGAAAGAAGAAGCCAGCAGGACTCGCCCTACACGTGCCGAAGGCCTCGTCTTCCGGATGGGCGTAGCCGCGAACCTGTTGCACTTCGGGAGTTTCCGGAATGGGGGTAGGTATCTGCTGATTTGTATTTATTTCATGTTACCGTTATTGGGCGTGGCGGGCGGTGGGACAGACATGCTTGGAGCAGTGGAGGGGTGGCGGAGCCTAGCTACCTTGTGGCTGCCGTAACGTCAAGCTTGGCTTCTTTCACCATTTTCATGTTTCTTATTTCTAGCGAAGTCAAAAACTCATAAGAGGCCTACTGATTTTGTTCGATTTCTTTCCTTTCCTTTTCAAGTGTGTTTCATGCTAAAGTTTCTGTTTAACAGGATACAGGGATTACTTCGTATTTTACATATGTCTTCTTTATTAGGGGTTCTCTCCGGTTGAGTCAGATGATGTACCTCTAATAAATGGTCCGGGTGGAAGTAGTTTCTCAATCAGTGGGGAGTGACAGATTACAACGGGGGACAAAGGTCCGCATTACCCACCCTTCACTACTTGCAAAGACTAGACAGAATATTTCTATTCCACGTTATTTGCACACAGAGAGTACCTCGAAAGAACTATTCCTTGAACAATAAATTTCCAGCCAATCAACCAATCAGGCATGACGGATTACAACGAGGGACAAAAGTCCGCATTACCTATCCTTCACTATCTGCAAAGGGAGACAGAATATTTCTATTCTTCTCTGTTTGTAGACAGGGAATATCTCAAACAGCAATAATCGATAAAAAAATAGTAGGATTATAACACTTTAATAACTTATAAATATATACATCGCAACAAAAACAGTAAACACCTTAAAACATTTTTTATTAAAACGGAAGCAACAATGACAACTAACAGTAGTGATATCCTGGGCGGGTGATGGAACTGGGATTGTTAATGGAAAAAGATTTACAGAGAAAACTATTGGTGAATTATACTTCTCCGGAAATTTAAAACTCACAAATGTTTTATTTGTGTAATCGTTTCAGGTCAAACGGATTGTGGGACAATGTTCACAATGGAAGAGTCACCAAAAGGCATTTGGATCGATGTTGCAGCAGGCTGCCATGTATATAGTTATTTAATAAAACGTTTTACCCTGTTACTTTGCTGGTGTGTTGTATATATTTATAATATTTGCATAGGGTTTGTCGTTATTTTGGGTGGGGTGGGGTGGCGGAGTCGAGCTGTCTTGCAGCCATCATGGTGTGGAGCTAAGTTCATCTTACTAGTTTCGTATTTCTCATGAGGGGTTGTTCTTAATGTTTCTATTTTAGCGAGGTCAAAAACAGATCCCATTACTGGCCTATTAATTTTGCTCGATTCCTTTTGTTTTTTTAAACTATTTTTCACTATCTGCAAAGACTAAACAGAGTATTGCGACTCTGTGCTTGTTTGTAAATACAGAATGAACGAAAGAGAACAAATTCTAAAACAGTAAGTCCTTCATCCAGACACTTATACATCCACTCATTCTTCAATATGTAAGATATATTTTAACTTTACAGAAACAGACAGCCACTGGATGATGTCATCAGTGATGTAATCAGTGATGTCACTGACCATGTCATGAATGATTTAATATGTGACATCATCAGCAGTGGATTGCGGGTGCGCGATATATAGTTAGCGCATCTAACTATATATGGAATTTCAATGGTTTTATGCGAGTAAAATAAGGTTTTGTAAATGCTAATCCCTAACTATATATGGTGTATAACCTATGGTTTTTTCTGTGAATATATATATATATATATATATATATATATATATATATATATATTACTCAGCACAGCGCATGCACATACCGGACCAGACGCCTCTCGACAGCCTCAGTCCCTGGGTCGCCAACGCTGTGGGTCTCGCCGCCATCAACATCCAGGAGCGGCTGGAGACTACAGCTCCCAGTGGGCTTTGCGCTGACTTCCTGTGCCCCGCTGTCTTCGCGCCCGGCGGCGCTACAAAGCAGAGCCTTCCCCTCCGCGTCGCGGGACGCGCGCGGGCGACGCCGGGCTGAGCCCGGGCAGAGGGCGGGCCGTCTGTGGCCGTCAGTGGACTGCAGTGGACGGGCGGGCCACCCCACTAACATCTGCATCAAAGGTGAGCACGTACTGTGGAATATAAAATGGGTGACAGCAATAACACTGACGTCGATAACAAGGCCGCTGACACTTCTATCTCCCTTATTACTTCCTTTGAGTCAATGATAGACTCCGCTTTTAATGAAATAGTGGAGACTGAGAGAAGGTTTTCTATGGGTTCCTTTTCCACTAACAATAAAATGAGCTTTACAAGTAGTACAAACTGTGCCAACGGAGACGCACACATAAACCCGGAAATAATTGTGGTAAAACCATCACATCCCTTTGTTGACGTGCCCACTATTTTGGATGATGAAAATACAGTCACCTATATAGCACAAGATTCCGCCTCTACAACATCAGTGGTAGTAACGCCAAAGCCAACATTGACAGTGACATCTCCTGTATCCCTACAGACAGAGAATGTTCCTACAATTATAACTGCTTCGCAGGATGATGTCATTAATCTCGACATCACTGATTCTAGTAGTAACAAACCGGGAAGGGAAAAACGTAAAAGAGGCACGACTAGGCAAAGCGCAAACAAAAGGAAACAGCCCTTATTCCACAAAAACCAACCCACACCTCAAAGTCTGTGGAATAAAAATAAATCTTCGGGGGCACAAATTGTCCTTACAGAGGATAAAGAGGACAAAGACTCCGCCGATATGGACAGCATTTTTGATGTATCTACTACTCACCCATGTGGGAATTCTAAAACTATATGGACCCAAACAGCACTAATGGGTGATAATTACAATCTGTCCAGACAGAATGGGAACATAATAGAAACCATAGTCGATACTATTTTTAACCGGATTGAAAAACAAATGATCAGTCAGTTTAATAATGTTTTTAAAAGACTGGATAGACTGGATAACCTGGTTAAAACTGGAGAAATAAAAAGGAAGGGGTCAATTATTTTGGACCAAGTCAGAGCAGATCGCCTTTTGAAGGAGTTGGAAACTGCAAACAATATACTGTCATCAAAGAAACAGGACATCACCAGCACTTTGGGTGGGGTATTGAGCAGTTCTGTATCCTCATCTCCAGCCACTGTACCAACAATAACCCAACCCTCAACTACTAAAAGAGGGTCAACTATGAATAAGGCTAATTTAACCACAAAACCCACTCCCATACCTGCTCCTAGGAAAGTTGTTATTCCAGCCACTTCTAACATTCCTGTTCCAAACAGCAATAATGGCCCAACTAAACCTACTGCAGCTCCAAAACAGACTGCCGCAAACAACAACGTGGGCACTGGCTCTCAAGGGACTATTAAATCTTTTAAACATCAAGGACCAGCCCTACATTTGCCACCGGACGCTTGTCCTTTTGTTTTGGTTCTAGCAGGTGTCCCGCCGTTGAGGGAGGATCAGGGGGAATCATGGGTGCAATTACGAAATAAGAGCATAGACTGGCTAACCAAACACAAAGGTGTTGGTTTTGACATCTCTAGAGAGATTATATCTGCACGTAGGGTATCGTGGGTTGGCCCATTACTCAAGGACAAGGAAGGTGACTGCATAGTTCTTAACTTTAAAAACCCTGAGACAGTAAGAAACCTCCTTAACAGAAATTGCAACTATTCAACTATTTCTACTGTTGCAACTATGTTACCCTTGAGTTATTTCTATAGACAAATGGCCACACAACCTCGCCCACCTTTCATGCAATTCCCAGTGCCATCAATGCATTTTCAACCACCACCTATGCATTTTCAACTACCACCTATGCATTTTCGTCCACCACCTATGCAATTTCATCAACCTTATTTCCCATTTCAAACGTATAATAGTTTTGCACCTCTTTCGGACCTGGACATGCAAGACTGACCACCTTCGACTACCTTTGTCGAACCATCTCTGGCATCCGAACCCCTGACTGTTTCAGAACCCTTGCCTCAAAGCACCCTGAGCGAACCACCTCAGTCCCTCACTCATTTGCCTTTGGACTCAGAACTATCTCTTGTTAGCTGGAATATAGCAGGTTTAAATTCTAAAATGAAAATCATAGAGTGGCTAAATTGGGTCGATAATAATTGTGATATATTGTTGCTACAAGAAACGTGGAGTATAACGTCACCAACAATTGAGGGTTTCTGCTGTTATAATCTCAAGGCCTCACCGTCTCCCATGGGTCGACCGAGTGGAGGGTTATCTATTTAGTCCAAAATAAAATGTGGGGTGCAAACTAAGTTGATCCCTACACCGGGTATGTGCTGTTTTATGGCTATGAAGTACATTAACAGATTGAAATTATGTATTATTAATTTTTATAATAATGATTTTGTTAGCCGTACAAATGGTAATTTTACATTATTGTTTAATTTTATAGATGAAATTATGGGGGGGCAAAAGTATGGACCCTTTGATGGCATTTGCATCGGAGGAGATTTTAATGCACACATGCATCGCCATAGCCCAATATGTAAAAATGGGGAAGAATTGAAAAATTATATAGCTTCCCGTGACCTAGTTAATGCTATGGAAATCGTAGGCACATGTGAAAACAATATAACAACCCCCACTTTCATAGGTCAGGGCTGTGCTTCTACGATAGACTATATCTTCACATGCCCTGAATTAGGTGAAATAATTTTAAAAGCAGAAGTTGTCTGTTCCGCGTATAGCGACCACTATCAGCTTAGAATTAATTTACACAATCCCCAGGCCTCAAGGGTTGCAGTGAAGCAAGAGGTTGGGCCTCAAAATCTAGCATTATCAACGGACAGATTGAGACTAGTATGGAAGGGAGCTGACAATAAAGGAATTCTCTCCAGAGTAATTAAAAAACATCCCGAGACAGTCGAGATTTGCCTGTCTTATATAAGTCCTAGCAATGAGGTGGTTGCCGCTTTTGGTGACTTATGCAGGGCAATCAAAATTGAATCTTCTAAACCTGTCAGGCAGAACATCTCCCAGGGACCCCGCTGGTTTGATTCTTCTTGCTCCAGGGCCAATAGGGATTTGAGAGCCACACTTAATACCAACCCAAGGGACCCTCAACTCGTAAGAGTATTAAGATCACAATATAAAAGTGTCTTACGAATTAGATCTGAAGCCCTAGTAATCAATCACTGGGAATCTCTTACGCGCACCGCCAAACTAAAGGACACAATGGGTTTCTGGAAAGAAGTTAAGTCCTTAAGATCTTTTGGTTCTAACATCAATCCAATTAATAGTAATATAACAGGCAAGGCTTGGGTAGAGCACTTCTCCCAAATCTACGCCGCACCAGCCCCTTCTAGACACTGTCTCTCTACCCTATAGCGCTGAACCCTTGACTTTCTCACTACTTGAGGTCGAGGATGCTATCATTGACAGTGCTAGTAATAAAGCCCCAGGCCCTGATGGTCTTTCTATTGACCAGATAAAATCAGAAATTAATTTCTGGGCACCTCTTTTATGCAACCTTTTTAATAACCTAAACGACAGCTCAATTCCCGAATCCTGGTCGAACAGTGTCATCGTCCCTATATTTAAGAAAGATGACAGGTCGGATCCCGCCTGTTACCGCCCGATCTCACTGATCGATAACACGTTAAAAGTCCTGGGAAGAGTAATCTTCAGACGGATAAGGGATTGGGCTGAAGATAACAATGTTCTCCACTGTAGTCAACTGGGATTCAGAAGTAAGGTGGGCACTATTGAACAATGTTTACATTTAAACCTGATTATGGCTAAATATATCATTGTCAAAAAATCCCCTCTTTATTTAGGTTTTATGGATTTGAGTTCTGCGTTTGATTTTGTTAACCGTTCTAGGTTGTGGTCACTTTTGCTCGATTATGGTTTAGACGACTCACTGGTGTATTTCCTTTCTTATTTGCATAGGGATTTAAAAGCGCGAGTACGTATTAATAATGATGGCGATTTATCTGATGATATCCCTATCAGCAAAGGAGTTAGACAGGGCTGCGTACTCGCCCCACTGCTTTTTATTCTATATATTAATAGGTTAAGTAATTCCCTGAGTGAGATCATTAAGGATGTTCCAATAATAAACGGTTCCCCCATTACTACCCTACTTTATGCGGATGACGTTGTATTAATGGGGCGTATACCGAATGCTTTACGCATTTTAATTTCTGGGTTTGTTACCTTCATGTCCGACCTTGGTCTAAATACTAATTTAAAAAAATCTTTTATAATGAATTGTGGACCAAAGAAGTATAACATCACATCCATTAAATCCGGTAATAACATTTTAAAATGCACTAGCACTTTTCCTTACCTAGGGTTGTTATTTTCTAACTCAGGCTCATGGCAGCAACATGCTGCCCTTGCGAGTAACAAAATTGGCAAGTCAATTAACTCTATCCTATCCCTTCGTCAACCAAAATTGGCTGACGTTGTCACCCCCCTTCTTACCATCTACCGTACCCAATGTCGACCAACTGGGACTTATGGTGCAGAAGTATGGGGCTATTGCAACAGCTCGGCCCTCCAGGTGGAGGAAAACAGATTTTGTAGGAGGGTGCTAGGGGGAGTTCCTTGTGCTCCCACTTTGATTTGTCACAATGAACTAAGGCTGCCATATATTGTTGATTTTATTAAGTCGAGGCCTGCCCTTTTTTGGATTAAAATATGGCTAAATCCAGCAGCAACATTAACGCGCAGTATTATATCTGACTGTTTGTCTAGTGATAGATCTCACCATATACCTTGGCTAAATGCAGTCAAAAATAGTTTGCAGCATGGGGGACAGGGATCTTTATTTAGCTCCCCTGATTCTATTGTACCCGCTCACAAGAACAGCAATAAACGGGCATTTATGGACCTATATGCTGAGGAAAGGATGAGATCTGAATCTACTAAACCAGTGGTCAGTAGATACCTGCACACTATTGATTAGGTGCTGATAATCCAAATAACCCTATAAGATACTTGACAATGTCTATAGGTAGATGGAATCGGAGTCTCTTATTCAGGTTCCGGGAGGGAAGCATAATTTATTTGCTTAGCTTTCCTATTGGCTACAATAAAAAATTAGAAGAGCTGGATTGCCCCTGTTCTCAAGGTGGACGACAAAATTTATTACATTATCTCTTCTTTTGTGGCCATTATAAATTGTATACCTGTCAATATTTAAGACCAATCCTACGTAAATATAACTTACGAGACTCCATTCTCGCTCAGCAATTCCTGCAAATGTTGCATACTGATGATGTTGTTTATTCTGTTAGTTGTTTCATAAAGGCCTGTGTGAAATCGAGGGCAAGCATGGAACACGGATAATGGACAATGGCACTATGCCATCCTACATACTTGTGTACTCTACCATTGTACCGGCTACTAATAGTGATTCCATTGTACATGTGTAGGAGAATACAACTATATTTGGTAACTGTGGACATCAACGGACTAATACTCCTTTTGTATTATGTATTATGCATTTTGCACTTTATATATTATGCACTTTAAGCCATATATGCTGCTTAACCTAATTGGACTATTTGTTTTTAACTTTTTAAAATGCATGGTTTTTAAAATGTTTTTTAAATGTATTTTCACTCTGTATGTACTTTTATGGATGTACTAAATCCGAATAAAGATCATTTGAATTGAATTGAATTGAATATATATTACCTACTGGCGGTCGCCAGTAGGTAGTTATAGTTAGGATTTTTTTCAATGTTAAATCTCAAAATTCTATTTGGAATAACTTTGGCACCGGTTGACGAATTCCTCAAAATGGCCTCGTCGAGTTCCGGTCCTTCCCTGAAAGTTTGGGGGGGATTTGTCAAGCGGGGGCCGAGATAAAAGGGGGGTCCCAAAACGCGTTTTCCCATGTTAATTTACATAGGGCGGTCAATTTCACTTTTAGCTCGAACGGCTGAATGGATTTACACCAAACTTGGCAAAATTGTAGGGACTAGTAGCCTGATGTGCCTTTGCTATGTCTCAAGATATGTGCTTCAGTGGATTTTGAGTAATTTAGGTTCAAAAAAATATATATATCTATAGGCGCGCCCCGGTACGCGCACCGAGGAGCGCACCAGGCGCCGCCACGCGACTTGCGCGCAAAAAGCTGATTGGCTCTTGGGTGTCTGTAAACATTCTAAACAGTCTGGAGTGGCCGCCATCTTGTGTCTCGGTAAAATCGAGACACAAGAGGTGGCAAAAAAAAGGGGGGAATTGACCATAAGGGGGCAGGTTAGACCCCTTCCTGACCCCCTAGGTTTAATGTGGGGGCTAAAATAGGGTCCCGCGAGGCATTTTTTTTGATTTGCGCAGGGGGAGCGCCCGGTACGCGCACCGGGAAGCGCACCGGGGAGCGAAGTAAGGGGAAAATCCAGGACCATATTTATGAAGGCCTTGCGCTGCCAGTTTTGCGCCGCCTGTTCGTCACTTTTTGTGACGCACCAGCGGTGTAAAAAAATGCGCCTTGTTACGCTATATTTAAAAAGTGACGCATCTAGGTAGATGGGTCACTTTTTAAAACCCTGCGCCACATTATAGCTGCGTCAGGTATAATGTATGCAGAGGGGGCTTTCCCCCGCAAAAAGCTTGTTAATAGCGACGCAGTGAAATCTATGAGATTTCACTGCGTCACTTTTGGGATGCTGTTGCGTCAAAATCTTGCGCCTGCCTCACAGCAGGTGTAAGACTGACGCAAGACCTTTCACATGGTGCTTTCCCCATGTGAAAGGACGCATTACTGGAGTTGCGTCACTTTTGTGACGCACTCCAGTAATGCGTCACTTTTGTGTTTACAGATACATCAGAAATACTGATGTATCTGTAACTCCCTGCGACATGATTCCTCATACATTAAATATGACACATCTGGAATGTCGTAAGGAGTGCGCACAGAAAAGTGACGCATCGCACCAGCGGTGTAAAAAAATGCGCCTCGTTGCACAATATTTAAAAAGTGACGCATCTAGGTAGATGGGTCACTTTTTAAAACCCTGCGCCACATTATACCTGCGTCAGGTATAATGTATGCAGAGTGGGCGTTCCCCCGCAAAAACCTTGGTAATAGCGACGCAGTGAAATCTATGAGATTTCACTGCGTCACTTTTAGGATGCTGTTGCATCAAAATCTTGCGTGTGCCTCACAGCAGGTGTAAGACTGACGCAAGACCTTTCACATGGTGCTTTCCCCATGAAAGGAAGCATTACTGGAGTTGCGTCACTTTTGTGACGCACTCCAGCAATGTGTCACTTTTGTGTTTACAGATACGTCAGAAATACTGACGTATCTGTAACTCCTTGCGACATGATTCGTCATACATTAAATATGACACATCTGGAATGTCGTAAGGAGTGCGCACAGAAAAGTGACGCATCGCACCAGCGGTGTAAAAAAATGCGCCTCGTTGCACCATATTTCAAAAGTGACGCATCTAGGTAGATGGGTCACTTTTTAAAACCCTGCGCCACATTATACCTGCGTCAGGTATAATGTATGCAGAGTGGGCATTCCCCCGCAAAAACCTTGGTAATAGCGACGCAGTGAAATCTATGAGATTTCACTGCGTCACTTTTAGGATGCTGTTGCATCAAAATCTTGCGTCTGCTTCACAGCAGGTGTAAGACTGACGCAAGACCTTTCACATGGTGCTTTCCCCATGAAAGGAAGCATTAATGGAGTTGCGTCACTTTTGTGACGCACTCCAGCAATGCGTCACTTTTGTGTTTACAGATACGTCAGAAATACTGACGTATCTGTAACTCCTTGCGACATGATTCGTCATACATTAAATATGACACATCTGGAATGTCGTAAGGAGTGCGCACAGAAAAGTGACGCATCGCTGTTTTCACGTAGCGATGCGTCACTTTTCAGAAATGAGGCCTCCAGTTTATTCACTGTGTCACCTCTACGACCCTTTCTTGCGTCAATACGTCCCTTTTGCATACATTACACCTGACGTAGGAATAATGTGGCACAGGGGTTTACAAAGTGATGTATTTACCTAGAAACGCCACTTTGTAAATATGAATAAATAAGGTGCATTTTTTATTGGACTGTTGTGTCACAAAAAGTGATGCTTTGGTGGCGTTAAAGTGACGCATGGCTTCATAAATGAGGCCTTCTACCTTCAACTCCAGCAATGCATCTTTTCTTATCCTTCAACACTCCTGTTCCTTTTCAACATTTTCATTGAATATCAACATTCCCCATATTCACTCTTCTTCTCATAACTTTCTTTCCTAACACTCACCTTCTTTCAGTCCTCCTACTTCACTTCCTTTTTTCTCTCATACCTTTCTGTTCTTTCTTACTCATTCTCCTTCCCATTATCAATGCACTCTATTTCACTTACTCTTTTTCATTTTTTTAAGAATATAGCTCTTTGATGAGAATTGGAGGTAGTTCTGAAAAGAACTTTTTGGTTTCTTCTTTTTTCTAAACAGGAACAAAAACAGGGAATGGAAACTGCTCAACAAAGCAAAAAAACAAAAAAAATTAGGGGTGGGAAGGGCAGCGATGGTTCTCCAATGCTCGAACCATGAGCTGGACACTTTGCTCCCCATAGGTGAGGAGTTGATTGCAGTATCTGCATCTGAGGACACCATGGTTAAATGCAGGTTGAATGTTTGGCATCTGCTCCTGTGATTGCCCCCTCCCAGAAGAAGTTGCTCCTCCGGTGGATGTAGAGGCCCCATCACTGGGAACCTCTTGTGCCAGAGCCCTGACAATTTCCCGGGCAAAATTTTGGGGGTGCTTCCTCTCCACATGCCGGATCATTGTGAAGTTCCCAAAAGAGTACTTTTTCAAAGGGTTACCTCGTGACAGCTCTTCTTTGCAGATCCTGCACTGCACTTTGGAGCATTTACCTTTTTTTGTCCAGGTGGGATTTCAAAAAATGTCCAAATGAAATGTTCCTTAACTTTTCGTTGAGGAGGCTCTTCATTGATGAATTCTGGGTCATCCTCACTGCTGGATTGTCTGGCAGCCATTGTAAAACCAAGAAATATCCAGGAGCAAAAAGGCAGGTCTTGCAGTCACAAAAGTGAAAGAAGAAGTGAAGGAAATGGGTGGGGATTTCATTCTTTGTAAAAAAAAACTGTTAGCAACCAATGAAAAGTGTTATTTTAAGGTCACATGACCCGACGCACTTACGCTACGTGCTCCGGAGTGTTCCGGGTGCGCACACGCAGCGTGAACGTAGTCGCTTCCGGGGCGCATACGTGGCGGACAGACAGACCTCCTTTCGGTGTAATATAAGCCTTGAAACACATATTCAAAAATAGTATTTAACATTTTCAAAAAAGTGAAGATATCCATACCAGTTACAACAAACAATTCAGTAATTCCACCATCTATATACACATCCACTCATTCACAAACAGTTCTATATAGTCACTCATACATATACTCACTCATCATATGTAGTGATACACCTATACATCCTGTTACACACCGACAGTCATCCAAAAGTTACTCACACACATACTCACACATGCAAATAAACTATTGAACATCCATTTATTTGCATATAGAACTATACACACACTACCACCTTACTTCTAAGGAAACTTACACATACTTACTCTCTTAAACAATCACTTATAGAAACACATACTTATTTAAACAGGAACTCCTACAATCTCTCACTATATATACTATACTCACTTATATACATCAATACTCACATATACTAGATTAAAACATATGTCGTTACTAATGAAGACACTAGTGAGACAGTCATTCACTCACTAACACACACATATACACACTCGTCCACCCATACAGTCCTGCACATATGCTGTCTTCAAAACACATACAAACAGTGAGTCAGTCACCAACCCCTGCAGCCACTTATACACAAAGAGAAACACTGATACAAACATTTAAATATTTAAACAATACTCGCTAATATATGTATTCACTAAGATACACTTAATAAGCCAGTTAACCAACCAATTTTTTTTAAAAAAAACATCCATTTACACACTTATTTAAACATTTATTCTTCCATCGACCTTTACAAATACATATATAAAACAAATTTATTTTTCAGAAAGACACACATTCACTGGATGGTGTCATCAGTGATGTCATGAGTGATGTCACTGACCATGTCATGAGTGATGTAATATGTGACGTCATCAGCAGTGCATTGCAGGCGCGCAAGTTATAGTGAGTCCAACTAACTATAACGTGGGAATTTCAATGGTTTTATGTCAGTAAAATTTCCAGCTAACTATAACTGGTTTTGTCAGTGAATTTAATAGGTTTTTTAAATGCTAATTCCTAACTATAACTGGTGTGAAACCTATGGTTTTTTCAGTGAATTTCAAAGGTTTTTTAAATGCTAATTCCTAACTATAACTGGTGTGAAACCTATGGTTTTTTCAGTGAATATATATATATATATATATAACATTTCTATGGCAAAATGAAACCCCTAATTTTGTTCCTTTGCAAATTAAATGTTTTAAGTGTTAACACTTTATTCCAATCAAGATGACTTCAGGTGTGCCATACTTTTGTCATAAGTAAGACTGTTAGCGCTCTAGTTGTTCTTTAGAACACTCTGGAACATTCTGTCACTGAGCTATAGTTGGGCTACATCTGGCTGATATTTGGGCTACATTTGTTTTTTTTTGTCTCTGGTGGCCATCTTTGGGCTACATTGGGCTACATTGGGCTACATTTGGGCTCTAACATATATATAGCCCAATCTAGCCCAATTTATATTTTTCAAAGTTAATTTTCGTAAAAACCACTGGAGCATATATCTTGAGACATAGCAAAGGCACATCGGGCTACCAGTCCCTACAATCTTGCCAAGTTTTGTGGAAATCCATTCAGCCGTTCGAGCTAAAAGTGAGTCCAACCGCCCTATGGAAAACTCAATGTTAAAAACACGTTTTGGGACCCCCCTTTTTTCTCGGCCCCCACTTGACGAAACCCCCCCCCCAAACTTTCAGGGGACGCTCAGAAACAAAATGTGCCATTTTCCTGAAAATTTCAGCCAATTCTGTCCATCAACGCCAAAGTTATTCAACATAGAATTTTCAGAAATCCCTATTCAAAAAAATCCTAACTATATATACCCACTGGCGACCGCCAGTAGGTAATATATATATATATATATATTCAATGAAAAAACCATTGGTTATAGAACATATATAGTTAGGATTTTGAATTTACAAAACCTTATTTTACTCGCATAAAACCATTGAAATTCCATATATAGTTAGATGCGCTAACTATATATCGCGCACCCGCAATCCACTGCTGATGATGTCACATATTACATCATTCATGACATGGTCAGTGACATCACTATAAGGTTTTGTAAATTCAAATTCCTAACTATATATGTTCTATAACCAATGGTTTTTTCATTGAATTTTCAAGGTTTTGTAAATGCAAATTCCTAACTATATATGGACTATAACCTATGGTTTTTTCATTGAATTTCAATGGTTTTTTGAAAGCTAATATCTGTAGCTGTAAAATCTATTCTTTTTTAAATCTTTAAATATATTTTACATGTTTTTAATACATGTTTTTAAAAAATATTTTTTTGTTCCGCTCCCAGTTCGCGAACCGGTCAGCTTTCCGTTAGCTCATTTTAAAGCCGCTCCTAGTCCGCGAACCGGTAAACGCTCTTTCAGCGTAACTGTTACGTTAGAATGACGTTTTGCGTTGTCGCGTAATACGTCATCGGACGCGCCAAGTTAGCGGACCCGGAAGCGGACTGAAAGCGGCGCAAAGCGCAAAACGTAAACACAGCAGGTCATGTGACTCGGTAATAACACTTTTCATTGGTTCATTTCACTTTTGGTTTCCTAATGATGTAATACTAGGTCATGTGATCTAAAATTAACACTTTTCATTGGTTTAGAACTTTGGCTTTTCCCAAATGATGAAAACCCCTCCTTCTTTCCTCACTCTGACTTTCATCTTGGTGAGAGAAAGACCTTTGTACAATCCAGAGAAATGGCTTCTGTTGTTGCTTCTGGTAGTGTTCCCCCACCACCACCTCCACCTCCTCATGGAAAGAAAGGACCACCAACTCAACCAATCTTTCAAGAAGAGGAAGATGAGGAAGAGGAGGAAGTACCTGAATATTTGCCAGAGGAGCCCAGGAGGTACAACAGGAAAGAAAATTTCATTTGGCAATTTTTTAAATTTCCACCAGGGCAAAAGAAAGTGAACGCCAGGTATGTCTTTTGCCGTATCTGTGATGATCGTCTTTCTAGAGGCACGGACAAAAAATATAGTTATGGGAATTTCACTATGCACAGGCACATGAGCAGGTGGCACCCAAATAACTATAGTGCTGCTCAGCTTCGGGACGAACAACAGAATTCCCCAGCAATAGCCAGAAGATCGGTCGTGCCAGAAGTTTCGGGACCTGAAGCAAGGGAGTTGATCCCAAATATTACAATGGACATGGGGGAAGTGAAACAAGTTTGTGTGAGGTGCAATCAAATATTATGCTACCGCGAGAGTAGCATAACTCTTATAATAAGAGCCATCAAAAATCATGTATGTCCAAAACGCCCCCAAAAATAAATTCTTCTTTTTTTGTTGCTCCTGTTGAGCCCTCTTCGATGAATCATTTTTGTTTCCCCCCTCCCCCCCAAAAATAAAAAAAATACAAAATGTTCAGAAAAAAACAAAAAAATATAAAAAATGTTCAGAAAACTAATAAAAAAAATTTAAAACAACAAAAACAAAAAAAAAGTTCTTTTCAGAACTACCTCCCCATTATTAAAAAAAATTGGTAGAATTCTTTGAACTCTGCCAAGCTCTATTTCTATTAGTTCGCTCCCAGTTCGCACTCCGGTACGCGAACTTTGAGCGAACCAAAAAATTTTTTAAAAAAAAAGAACAGTAAGTATAAGGAAAGGAAACAGACAGTTATGTTACAAAAAAGACAGCTATAGGGAGTAAAGAAAAGATCCTGTTACCCGCAATTCACTTCTGATCATGTCATATATTACATAATTTTTAACATGGTCAGTGACATCATCAGCAGTGGATTGCGAGTAACAGTTTTTTTTGTTTACTTCCTATAGCTGTCTTTCTTGTAACATAAATGTATTTTCCTATCCTTATACTTACTGTTCTTGTTTTAAAAAATTTTGGAGATCATTCAGAAACAGTAACATTAATAGAGACAGAATTAGTGAATAATAATGACGAAGTATGAGAAGAGAGGGAGTGAGAAAAATACTGGAAGGAGTAGAAAAATTAAGTAATAGAGAAAGGAATGAGAGAAGTAGCAAACACAGGAAAGTAAAGATTAAAGAAATGAAGCAGTAGAACTAATAGATGTTAAATGTGATAGATTAAATGATTGATTGAGGGTGACGATAAGGTGTGTCCTCTCTAAAAGTTTGTTTAAGGTGAACCGTACTCTGGGTTGCATATCAAATTTATGCTTGTTGAAGAATACAGAGGAGATAATAGAGGTGAAGACCTACCATTGTAGTAAAACATGCCCACTTATTACATCATTCATAACATAATCAGTGACATTATCAGCAGTGGAATGCGGATTATAAAAGTAGAAAACATTTACCTTATAATTCTTGATAACTTTTAAAGAAAATTTTTCATATATTCAATCTGTAAATGAGAGAACAAACATTTCCAAAAATATTAAAACATGTATTTAAAAATTAGAAAAAAGAAGGGAAAAGGTTCAAGAAGAAACAGTTTTTAAACAACTTTGTCACTTACAGAAACCTCTACTTCTCTACGACCCGTACACAATCCTAAAGATATTTATTTTAAACAAACAGTATCTTCATGCTGATGAAATGAGGCCTATTTTGAAACATGATGCTTCTTTTGCATTGCTTATGTCTCACAATAGTGATGCAATAACAGCGCAAAAGAGATGTAAAACCATCATAAAATTGTGTCTAACATTTTAAATGATTGTTTCAGGATGCCAATAAGATGTGTGCTTTCAAGAGCTTTCTTAGAGGTGAGGCCTATTTCTTTTTTTTCAAAAAAAACAGTACCCAGAAGTACAGCACTGTAAGCATTAGAATTGACACTTACAGAAGACTCACTTTTTCCATATCTACCTCACATTTCTAAATGTATATCATAAGTACAAAAAGCAGAACATTAATTATACATGTTAAATGGTTTATTTTTGCTGTTCTCAGAATGTATCAAATTTCACTTAAATCAGTGATTTGAAGGTATTCATCATGTAACAGCGGGGAAAAAAAAACACAATCAAAATGATTGTGTTTAAAAAACCCATACAACATAAGAATTCTGAATTCAAAACTCCTTAAAATTAACTTACTTTCAATAACGTCAAAGGATCTCCTATGAACAGCATCCACTCTGTTGTGCTATAAATATTTTCAGCCCGGCACTTTCTGAAAGAAAACCTCCATCATTTCGAAAAATATGTCACATACAAAAAAAGACTTCTCACATTCTATCACATGTTTCCACTAGGCCAAATCATGTTGCAGTGATTCGCAAATCTTGTAATTCTTCAAATCAAATCCCGTCATTTTCTATTTTCGCATCTTTCAAAAAGAAAACATTTGAGAATATTTTCACAATCCTGGACTACTAATATCTTACTCTTCTTTGTCACTCATGTTCTCCTTTTCCTATGACATTGATACTGCTTACTATGAAGCAGACTTACATGCATCAGGTTTATATAGTTGGATTTTAAAATTGACATTATAATTAAAAGTTTTGGACCAATAATCTAGACAGCATTGCAGACTTACATTCCCTCTACTTGATGAACAATTTCCAATTCCTCACAGGAAATCCCAAAAAACTTTCTTTAAAATTTTGGTTTTAAAAACACCAGGTAAGAATTTTTAAGGTCAAACTGCAATTTTTTTTTGAAAGTTACAACAGAATCATTGCAGAATGACCAGCCGTTTCGAGACTTTAAGTAAGCTGTATAATGTCCTGATGTTGTTGAAGGACCATCGTGATAGATAATTGCTACAGTTACAAAAGTCCTCCCTGATATTGACAGCTGAGAAGCCACAAAATTTTTTATTAAAGTTGACAATTTTGATCCATCAGGCTTACATCGTTGGATCATTAAAATGACATACTGGCCATATCTACGTATAAATAATGTTGACATCATATCACATTTACATTGGCTACACTCCATGTTGTGATCCGCTGCATTTACTAGCTTATTAAAGGACACTGATTTACTGTCTGGCAAAGTTAAATATATAAATCTTTCTGAGTCTACACTAGTAGTACTTGATACCATACAGTTCTCGCAGTCATGCTGCCATTGATAAGAAAGCCCAAACAGGTGATCTACATCTACACCCTCATCTTGCAATATATCAAGCATATACATTAAAAACTCCTGACAATCTTGCTGATTATTTTCAGAGAAGTCTGTTTGACCTGAACATTCATCTAACAGATAACGAACTTCAGACACACTTTCTACTTTTGTTCGATCAGTGCTACATTTCTCGAAAACAGAATTCAACAAACAGCATAAAATTTGTTCTGAATTCAACAGAATCTGTTCTTTTAAACTCTCTAGTGAAAAGAGAACATTAACCACTACATTTGCATAGCAGTTGACACCAGAACTGTTTTCAAATTGAAAACCGACAACATCTTCAACAGAATCCACTTTCTTTCTGCTAACAATTTTCGGTTCATTGACTTTTGGTCTTTTTGCTACAACCTCCCTACTATTACTGATATTTCTACGTTTCCGGCCTACCACACGTTTCTCAAACAAAGGATATTGAGGCAAATGTGGCGCATACTCTCTTCTTAACCTATTGTATTCCTTAACACAATCTAGATCCGCACAAATGTTTGTGACATCACAGTCAATCAAGTACAATCCCGATAAAGTTCTAACTCGTGACAATGCCACATATGCCATACCCTCCTTGAACACAGAACTGCCAATATTCACCAATGCACTGTCTACACTTAGACCTTGCGATTTATGGATTGTCACCGCATATGCCAAGCAAACAGGAAACTGTTTACGGCGAACATATAAGTCTTTAACAAGCAAAAACCTAGCAGAACAACGACCAATTTGCTGTACTTCCTCAATGCCATCAAATTTAATTCTTAAAAATTCTATTCCATCTCTATTTCTGTATTTCTCAAAATCAACAACATTACCCATTGATCCATTTACCAGACCTCTTTCTACATGTAAATTCCTTCTCAAAATGATTCGGCAATTTAAACACACATTCAAAGTCTTTTCAAAACCCGCTGTTTTAGATATAGTCTTCTCTAATGAATCCAATTTTGATTTCAAATTCTCTGACAAAATAATTGTTGATCCCATATGCTCTAATTTGTCGATAGCTTCAAGTTTCACAATCTCTTGCTTTTCTAAATTCAACATTTTGTTGTTGAAGATGGCACATTCTGCAAGAGTTGGCATCAAACATATCCCGGATTTCTTCTCAGTAATTTTCTTAAAAATATTCTCAGGCACAATCTCTTGTTCAGGATATAAATTGGACAGTAATCGTGCATTTAAAGCTTCTTTCCCATGCTCGGTCACTTTTCCAATTCTAATATCTTGTAGAATATTCTTGTAATCTTCATCCTTTGCTTGACGCATATTTTCATGCAGTTCAGCATAATTGAAGTTTAACCATATATTGACGTTGCCAATGCTCCCTAGGCACTTCCTGGTATCTTCATGCGTGAGTATTTTGAACACAGGTTGACCTTTTACTGGTGTCAGCTGCAGAAGATCTCCGAAAACAATGATGTGTTTGCCACCAAATAACACATCATATTCAGTTTTAAGTACTTCTTGCATTCTCAAATGCACAAAGGCAAGCATGACATTGGAAACCATGCTTACTTCGTCAATGATAAGTAGTTTCATTTTCCTCAAGACTCTTGAAACTTCACAGCAAGCATCCCCAGATAACTTGTTGTATTGTAATTTGTTGTCATGCTCCACCGGCAGCATCAGTAGACGATGCAAAGTAATACCTTTAATGTTATGTGCTGCCAGTCCAGTAGGAGCGGTGACAACACAAAACAGCAATGACTCAGTCCTTTCCTGCAAATAACAAGAGATTGCTTTAATGAGGAAACTTTTTCCAGTTCCCGCTTCTCCACTCACGTACAGTCGGACAGGCTTCAACGATGTACATGAGCACTCGTTCTTCTCATGACTTAATCCGTGCTCAATTTCCTTGGTAACTTCATCATATATTTTCCTCTGCTCAACGTTGAGTTGTTTTTCCAAGTCTTCTAAGTTAACTGAATCCTCCTGAGCATGTGCCATGGCTCTTTCTACTTCATTCATAGCAGTGGCAGCTTCATTTTCGATAATAGGTCCTCCAAGTGGATCTTGACTCAATGAAACAGAACTCTGACTGTCCTGAGAACTGTCTCTGGCAATCTCGGCTGCAATCGTTGCTTCCTGCTCAATTTCCAAAGTTAGCATTTCTTGATATTTAGAAAAAGCAAGACATTCTATGGACTCCTTGGCTGCATTGAAAGAGTCTTCGTAACAGAGGAAATCTCCAAGCAGTTCCTCTTCTGCACGCCAAGGCTTGAAAAGTTGCAAAAGTGCTAAATAGAAAAACTCCTTTTTTTCTGGAGATTCACCACTCAATTTTCGATGGTTTACTAATTGGCATTTTCTTTGCTTGACCAGGCATCCCTCACTTCCAATTACAGCATACACTCCTTTCTCAATATCTTCTTTGATGTTCCTCTTGAATATATAATTTTGGAGAACCTCATATAGACAAACATTCTCAAGGTGACTGCTTCGATTTGGATAATATGTATCCAACATGTTGGTCTTCAAAATGTCGGTACTGTTTGGTTCCTTTTCTGCCAAATACTCAATTTCCCGGACAGGTTTTAGAACTCGATTTCGCGTTGCAGCAAGACCAAGACTCGCCCAAACGAGACTCCTGGATTTGGCATAGAGACTTGCTGAAGACAATCGATCAGAACATTCGTAAGCTCCGATTTCTCGATGCGACAACATCTTCAGACTGAAACTGTACAACTTCTTGCTGAGGCTCTTTTCATGGGAAATGTCCTCCCACATATCCTTCAGTTCGGTCTTTTCTTTTTTGGTGATGTAAGATGTCACATACCGAGCCACAGCCATACAGTTGTCAGCCACAAACTGTATATCCATGTTAGCATTCCACATGGACAAAATCACTGGGTTGTAGTCATTGATGTACTTGGACTCTTCGTTCCTTTTCAAATTGTATGTATTCTTGGGTGATTTCCTCGTCACATTATGTCGCAGCGAAGACATCAAACTGTTCACTCTTCCTTTAGAAATCACCGGTCGTGGAAAGTTGAAACGACATTTGGTGTAGAACTTGTCCTTGTTTCTGAATTTACGACGACAGTACTTTCCACAACAATGGCTTTGGAAACGTAGAACTTGTTCTCTTAGGCTTTTCTTCTCCGTTGCGTTTGGAACAGCACACGTAGAATACTGTTCTATGAAATTCATCACTAAGTCATCCGGATCTGTTCCAAATTTAGGTGCATCCTTGATCCACAACAACATATGTATATGAGGGGCACCTCTTGCTTGGTACTCCTTTCTCCAGAAGAAATCCAACACCTCTCCAAGAGGTGGATTCTTTTTATTTGTGATGAAAGACATCATAGCTTCAAATCTATGATTGAAGTACCTGCATACATTCACTGGATCCAAAGAACACAGTTCTCCAGGTGTCTTGAATTCAATGTTTTCAATATTTCCATTTGCCTCTCGTAGAAATTCAAGTAAGTCTTCCCAGCCATACTCGGCACAGCTCAGAGTGAGGAACCATGTTGGAGTTCCTAAGTTCCTCAGCATACATTTTAAATCACCATGACGACGGTACCAGTACTCATTAGTACCACGCTGACACGCCATGAGATTAATTAAGTGAGAATCCAAAATACTGTCTTGGACATTGACTTTATGCATAAAGTCACTTGCCGAGATGTTTCGCATCTGTATACCACTTTTTAAAATGTGGTTCACTGCATATGACAGTCCTGACAGATCGCTTTCAAACAAGAGATGAAACAAATAGGGAATGCATTGACGAAACCTAGGATCTTCTGCATACAATCGTAAAGTCCGGTATTCAGACGCAGGAATTTGATGAGGTCGCTCATCATATCTTCCTCCTTGACCTGTGGGAAATAGCTGTGGGAAACACCGAGCTTCCAAACTTTCCTCCCAAACACTAATGGGACTCCCTTTGGCTTGTTTCATTTGAAACAACTCAATTGCATTCCCCATGACTTCCTTGGAATGCAAAGGATGAACACTATAATGTTCATATATTTCTTCACTATTAAACACCTCTACTTTCTCAATTTGGCTAGCACACAAAACGCTATCCTCTTCATCACTTACTTCCTCTTCTGCAACATATACATTCTTATAGTACTTATTATTTTTCTTCAAATACAAAGTTGCATTTTTCACTTTCCTAACATCCACTAAATCTTGCCATATTTTCTTATTCTTTGTCGGAACCCCATTAACCAAGATAACCAGAGGTTCCTCTTCCACTTTCTCAACTCCAATTGTGTTAATGTTTTTGTTCAAATCTAGAGGCAAATAAACAACTCTTCCCTTTAATCCTCTCTGTAAATCTGCTGGAGGCAACTTCCCTGTCTTTGGCTCCATTCTTACAATAGCCTGAAAGGGATGGATACTTTGAATCAAAATAGATTCATAAGTATTTAAATCCTTCAATTCTGAAGGAATCTCAACCAATTCCAGATTATTATGAACCGCCCTAGCAGGCATCTGGTTTTGATTTAATTTATTACAACAATAAGTACACACACGTTGGTCCACTCCCAAATCAAAACAATTTTCTACCATCAAGTATGTGGCAAAATCCTTCCATTCACTATTATTTTCCCTTTCACTTTTTGCATATAAATCCACTAACTTAGTCTGATTCTTATAATAAGTGCGTCGACAACATACACAAGTGAAATTAGGCCTCTCACTTGATTTCATCTGAAACGTGGCAATTTCCTTCTGAAAATAATCTGTACTGGAAACCTGTACATTATCTTCAACATTACCCTCTACTTCAGGGTCAATTTGAACATTCTCATCTTTACTACCAAAGTAACAAAACTCAATTTCTTCACAAATATTCTTCACATCTATTTCAGAACCATGCAAAAGAGCAGCACATAATTGTTTAAGCATAATTGCTGGACTCTTAGCATAATACAACATTCTCACTAATTTTCTCACTTTATTATGATGCACTGCTAGCATCCTGAAATGATGAAAAACACTCTGGCATACTCTCCTGGAAAGACAAGCCAGTGAATGACCACGCAAACCTGTCATTTGTCTCACTCTGCAAGGATCTAAATCTTGCAACAACTTCATTTTCTGCTTCAAACTTTTCTTATTAAATGTCCGTATAAAATCACAAAGCAAATTGATGGAAACCTGTCGCACACTGCAAATAGAACTACACTTCCAAATGTACACAGGACCCTTAGGACGTCTTCCTAAAACCTCATCACTTAGCGCCTCTTCTGTCTCTGTTGTCACAAGTTGTTCTTTTTCAACTGGACAACCATCCTTCACTTCATAAGCTCGACCACTGGTGTCAACTGCAAACACCAAATCATTATCCTGAAAATAACTCTCCTCATTAAAAAATGCCTCACAACTTGAACTATGCATCCATTCTCCGGAAAAAACTTCACAAAAGTTAGTACGATTTACAACCCCTTCCATCTACTTTTTGTTTTGAAATCAGAAATTACCTTGCTTAGTTTCCTAATTCTATTGATTACCAAAATAAACAACTTTCGCTTAATTTCAAAAGCATGATCAATAATTTTCTCTACATTTTTCTTCTTCTTATAAAATGCCGCTTTCTGTTGCCCTTTTTTTTAAATATTTTTCAATAAATTAACTATTATCCTGTTACGGAACATTCGATTTCGAATGTCCCTAAACTGTTGTTTCCTTCTACTATCATGCACAGAGTTATCTCTTCCTCTACCAGTAACATTTTTGATGGGTCTCTCCTTTCCATTTAAATTGCTTTTCTTTTTGTGGACTGAAACATTTTTTGGAGAAAAACTTTTTTTAGTACAAATATTTCTTAAGAATGATTTCGTGCTCTTACCCGGACCTTTCTTGGTGTTTTGACAAGTATTTGGGGAAGAGGACTGCTGCAATAAAAGATCATCCTGCTGTCTTTGACGTTTTCTAGCCTTTCTAAGTCTATTTTTTGTAGGCATTTTCCAAACTGTGAAAGAATCTGCAGTTGAATCTGTGGAAAAATATAATAAAAAATGTTATTAACCACTATTACCAAACAGTAAATGAATAACAGTCATCTAAAACTTAATGCCCTACTAATTATTTAACATAGCAAATGTTTTCCACCAGCACTGCATCACAAAAATGACACTCAATGGTACAAAACAGGCATAGTACAATCATAAATCACTCCCTAATATTTTTAATGATTAATTCAGGATGACGATAAGATGTAGCCTATCTAAAGATTTGTTTAGGCCCAGATCTTTAGACTGGGGTGAATGTGTGTCAATGATCCACATTCGGTCCATCACCTGTTTTGTTTATTTGAGGTGAGGCCAACACATGGTTGCAGATAAGATTTTCACTGAAAAAAACCAAGGTAAAAAAACATGTGAAGGCCTACCAATGAAGTAAATCATTAAATGAAAACCAATACATTTCTGGAAATATGCACTGCTAGTGCTTCATAAGTTGTTTTGGGTCATATTTATAAGGCATTTGAGTGTCTATTATGCTATTTTACGTTCTTCATGGTGCAAATTTCTTGTAAATACGCTCCCACCTGCGGTTGGCAAATTTAGATTTTAATTATGGGAGTTTCATAGGCATGTTAATAATTTCCCAAAAATGGTGTATGACCCCAAACAACCTATGAAGCTCTAGTAGTACATATTCAGAAATGTAATTGATTTCAAAATTCGTTTTTAAACACAGCATATAAATCAATTGTATACCTGCATTCAAGAGGAAATGACTGAAAATGTCCTTGAGACACATGAAAGCGTTTTTTTGAATGCCCTTGCACCATTTTTGGTTCATTTTTAACATGGCTATGTAACTCCCATAATCAAAATCTAAATTTGCCAAGCACAGGTGGGAGCGTATTTTCAAGACACTTGCCCCATGAGGAACGCTTTCCATTTAAAAAGGGAAAAATAACATCAAAAACACACAAATGCCTTATAAATATGACCCTAAACAACCTATGAAGCTCTAGCAGTACATATCCAGAAATGTAATTAATTTCAAAAATGGTTTTTAAAAACAACATATCTGTTTCAGCTTACATAAGAGACCATGGAATGGGCTTCATATACAACAATAACTTGTGTTACTGCATGCCAGAATGGTACACCAAATATGCAATTACAATTTCTCAAAGAAACAAAATCTATTTCTATATCACTACAGACAAAGCCACAGTTTAAAAACACAGCTTTCTTCATCATTTTCTCCTTAGCAAGATTTATTGCAAATGCGATTAAAAACGGCCGCAATGCATGAATATCGCTGAAAAGTCAACGATATTCATGCATTATCCAGCAAATGCTCTTAGCCATGTTATCCACCTCCCATTGGATAACATGGCTAAGAACTGCTCGCAAATGCAAAAAAAAACGGCCGCAATGCATGAATATCGCTGAAAAGTCAGCGATATTCATGCATTTTCCAGCAAATGCTCTTAGCCATGTTATCCACTTCCCATTAAATAACATGGCTAAGAACTGCTCAGGGCCCCATGAGGAACGCTTTCCATTTAAAAAGGTAAACATAACATCAAAGACACTAAAATGCCTTCTAAATATGACCCCAAACAACCTATGAAGCTCTAACAGTACATATCCAGAAATTTAATTGATTTCAAAATTCGTTTTTAAACACAGCATATAAATCAATTGTATACCTGCATTCATGAAGAAATGACTAAAAATGTCCTTGAGACACATCAAAGTGTTTTCTGGAATGCCCTACCACCATTTTTGGGACACTATTAACATGGCTAGGTAACTTCCATAATCAAAATCTAAATTTGCCAAGCGCAAGTGGGAGCGTATTTACAAGACACTTGCCCCATGAGGAACGCTTTCCATTTGAAAAGGAAAACATAACATCGAAGACAATCAAATGCCTTATAAATATGGCCCAAAACAACCTATGAAGCTCTAGCAGTACATATCAAGAAATGTAATTGTTTATCGCAAATGCGATTAAAAACGGCCGCAATGCATGAATATCGCTGAAAAGTCAACGATATTCATGCATTATCCAGCAAATGCTCTTAGCCATGTTATCCACCTCCCATTGGATAACATGGCTAAGAACTGCTCGCAAATGCGAAAAAAAACAGCCGCAATGCATGAATATCGCTGAAAAGTCAGCGTTATTCATGCATTTTCCAGCAAATGCTCTTAGCCATGTTATCCACTTCCCATTAAATATCATGGCTAAGAACTGCTCAGGGCCCCATGAGGAATGCTTTCCATTTAAAAAGGTAAACATAACATTAAAGACACTAAAATGCCTTCTAAATATGACCCCAAACAACCTATGAAGCTCTAACAGTACATATCCAGAAATTTAATTGATTTCAAAATTCGTTTTTAAACACAGCATATAAATCAATTGTATACCTGCATTCATGAAGAAATGACTAAAAATGTCCTTGAGATACATGAAAGTGTTTTCTGAAATGCCCTAGCACCATTTTTGGGACACTATTAACATGGCTAGGTAACTCCCATAATCAAAATCTAAATTTGCCAAGCGCAAGTGGGAGCGTATTTACAAGACACTTGCCCCATGAGGAACGCTTTCCATTTGAAAAGGAAAACATAACATCAAAGACACTCAAATGCCTTATAAATATGGCCCAAAACAACCTATGAAGCTCTAGCAGTACATATCCAGAAATGTAATTGATTTCTAAAATCGTTTTTAAAAACAACATATCTGTTTCAGCTTACATAACAGACCATGGAATGGGCTCCATGTACCACAATAACTTGTGTTACTGCATGCCAGAATGCTACACCGAATATGCAATTACAATTTCTCAAAGAAACTAATTCTATTAGTATATCACTAGAGACAAAACCACATTTTAAAAACACAGCTTTCTTCATCATTTTCTCCTTAAATCATACTATTCTCTATCTAAATTAAATAAATCTTTTCTTACCTTAGCAAATATTTTTTGAGTTTTGAAAACAGTCTCAGAAATACACCAAATTGTCTTCAGCAGAAGAAAAAGGATGCACTCCAAAGGCTGCAGCTATTGAAAGCACAGAAATACAGATATTCATTTCACATATCTCTCATATTAGCCAATCATAACTCTTCCCTCACTTTTTTCAAATCAAAACCCTTCCCCCCTCTGCCCTCTCTCCCTTTTTTCCATAGCAACCACCTCCTGGAAGACCTCTCATGTTTGCAAATTCACACAACAATGTTTCAATTGAACTCTGAACTCTCAGTGCACCTGCGTATCCAGTGCAATCTTTCATTAACTGTTTCTTCCTTGACCATTCAAATTATATCTTTCAAAGAACACATCCATGCACCCTAACTTTCTGCTTTCAGAAATGGAAATGCACCAATCACTGCTAATGATTCATTAGCATTGGAAATCCACACTTTTTTTTCTTTAGAAACTCCTACTGTTTCAACTGCCCTTTCATTACCACACTTCATCTGACTGCAGAACAACCTTCTCCCACCATGTTTAAGGTCTGGATTGTTGGACATAGTTACATCCACTGGGCTCAAAGGTATGCTGAGAACAGAAATTTACCTAACCTCAATTTACAAGATGTGGAAATTAAGTGGTTGGGCCAAAGAGGATTAAAATGTCACCAATTGATACCATTGGTGAAAACCTTTATGCATTTGCCAAAACCTGACCTGTTAATTGTGCACTGTGGAGATAATGATTTGGGCACTTTGACTGGGGTAGGTCTGGAAATGCTTTTAAAGGACACCTTTGAGCAATTAATGGCACTTTTTCCTCAAACTGCCTTGGTATATTCCAATATATGCCAAAGACAGAAATGGAGGTGGTCCAACCAATTTTCTCCACAAATTGAGAAAGCGAGGAAGCATGTAAACAAATCTGTTTCAGCTTTCATGAGAGACCATGGAATGGGCTCTCTGTACAACAATAACTTGCGTTACTACATGCAAGATATCTACAGAGGAGATGGAGTTCACTTCTCAGATGAGGGCAACAGAATTTTCATTCTGAATTTAAGACTGTGCATTGGTACCTACTTATAAGTACCTAAATGTACCATAAACCCAAAAGCTCTTCTCAGAGCTACCCTTAATCTGATCACACACTTTTATTATTTTTTTTCTAACTTTTTTCCTGTAATTTTCAACAAAATACGCTCAAAGAGCGCTATCCGGTACGCGAACTGGAAGCTAACCGCGCAAAATTTCAAAAAAAAAGTTTTTTCTTCGCACATATAGTCCTCCTCAGCCACCCTCAGAAAACGTAGGGGGGCAAAATACTTGTACCATGCCCCCTTCTACCCATTCAGAACATTATTTACCCTCCATTTTATACCTTGATTCGACCGAAACACAAAATGGTGGACTCCCGTTACGCTCCTAGTTCGCGGACCGGACAGCTTCCCGGGAAGCGGTCCAAAAAAAAGGTGGGAAAGTAATTTACAGAAAAACGACTAGAGACACTCTCACCAAATATAAATTAGCTCATACTACATAACAATCCCTTTCATTCTCACAAATTTAATTGAAATTTCATTTAGCCATTTAGCCTGTAGACCTCTCCAAGTACCGTGAGGTAAATTACTTCACAAAATACATCTGAACTGTTGGAATTGACAACCAATGAAAATGTTACTTTCATTTTCTACTTTTATTACCTGACATTTGATTGGTTATATACCTGTATATATATAAAGGAAGAGAAGGAAACACAGCCAATTTGACTACTACTTCTTGTTGTACCTCACATTTCAATAGCTTCCAAAAACTTCAACTTCTTTGTGAAGGTAAGTTATAATTTTTAAAAATGAAATATATTGTGCACTATAACTTAATATAGTAGACTTTTTCTGCTAGATATACACTATCCCTCTGTAGTAGTAATGTATTTAGATAGACTTCTCTGTTATAGTTATGAATGGAGTTAGGCTTGTCTTGGTTACATCACATACACTTTTTTATAGTCCTATTTCCACTCTGATACTATACACTGCCAAAAGATAAATTCACTGATAAAAACTGACTATCTAAAATTAATCCCAACAGTGCCCTATCTCTACTAATATATATTTTTTTAATCTAAATTTCAGGCAAAATGGAAGGCGAGCAGCAAGTTTCTTTTGAGATGGACCTGCAAGAGAGCAGCCAGGAATTGATTGAACAAATTGACATGGAATTTATGGATGAAAGCTTGGATAATGAACTGCTGCAATGTGTCCAAGCAGTAGATGCCCTCCTTGCAAATGAGGACATTTTACAACCTCACAGATTGCAAAGAATATTTCAAGAAAATAATGACATTTCAGACACTGAAATGTTAGAAAGTTTAATAAATTATGAAAAACAATCAAAATAAAAAAAAACTTAAAAAAAAAGAAAACAAAAAAAAACAACAAAAACAACAAACAATTAACATACAGTATTTGAAAAGTGTATCATTCTATTATCCTTATAGTACGCTGCCTAGAACGCTTTCCGGTTCGCGTACTAGGCGCTAACCACGCAAAAAAAAAAAAAAAAAATTTTTTTGACCCTCCTGGGCCCTTTTAAAACCTCCACATAAAACCTAGGGGGTCAATGAGGATCTACTATGCCCCCTTATGGTAATTTCCCCCTTTGTTTTGGCCTCCTCTTGTCTCTCGATCCTACCGAGAGACAAGATGGCGGCTGCACCGGACTGTTTAGAATGTTGACAGACACCGAAAAGCCAATCAGCTTTCCGTGCGCAAAGTTCCGTAACGCGAAAAGTACGCGAACCGGATCGCTGCCCGGAGCGCTGTCACAGATATATATCTTGATTTAAACGTTAATTTCTCAAAATCCACTGAAGCACATATATTGAGACCTAGCAAAGGCACATTGGGCTAACAGTCCCTACAATTTTGCCAAGTTTCGTGGAAATCCATTCAGCCGCTTGGGCTAAAAGTGAGTCCAACCGCCCTATGGAAATTAACATGGGAAAAACGCGTTTTGGGACCCCCCTTTTTTCTCGGCCCCCCCTTGACGACCCCCCCCAAATTTTCAGGGGCTGCTCAGAAACAAAATGTGCCATTTTCCTGAAAATTTCAGCCAATTCCGTCCACAAACACCAAAGTTATTAGACATAGAATTTTCAGAAATCCCATAGGGAAAAAATCCTAACTATATATACCTACTGGCGACCGCCAGTAGGTAATATATATATATATATACATATATATATCCACAACGTAGATAGCTCTAAGCTTCAGCCCCATGGCGCTTCTCCTTCCGGTGCGTGATTCGCGGCAGAGCTATGCCGAATTAGTATCCACAAACACTCTCTCCAAGGAAAGAGTAATGAATCTCGCACTCGCTGGATTTGAACTTTGTCCACAAATCTTCTTTATTTCTTGTTACATCAGAAACAAAGCAACATGCAGGTCATAACAAAGAAACCGACGCGTTTCGTTATCCCCTGATAACTTGGTCACGGTTGTGAATTGTCAATTCAAAATCAACCATTAAAAACACTTCACATTACATCACGTGATTTGTGATGTCATATGGACCAAAGGATTGTGGTACTTGTAGTTTACAATATTTACAAGAATTTACAATGTCTTTATATCGGTGTGCACAAAACAAGGTGGTTATTTTGTTATCATTGTTTGTTGCATCGTGACCCGTGTGTGATTATAATACGGGTTCTCATGGCTCTTGGCTCATAAGGTTAAGTCGAAATCGGTATTAATGAGTAATTTACAGTTTATGAAAAACCACTGGAAAAAATGGTAAAAACATTTACCTAAGCGTCATATTGGATGGAGGATTTAGTTGCAGTGTGATTGACTGTTTACTTGACTAATTTATAGTTTCCCACTAAATATATTGGATAGTGACTAAACTGTGTGAATATCTGTATCACTTTGTTAGTTGTTGTGTAAACTGCTGCACCAGTTGGTTACTAGCTATGTGAAAGTCTATATTAGTTATTGATTAGTTACCTGAGTATTTGTATGGGAGAGTGAATGTGTGTGTGGCTCGGTGGGGGGTGTGTGACTGCCAAAAGATGTTTGAATAGTTGATTCAGTAGGTAGACTACATGTTATAACAGTTGTTTGAGTGAGTGAATATATTTATGGGTGTGGTGATGAGCAAATATATCTCTCAATGGTACATGTCCAACAAACTAGAAAAATAAAAGGCAGTGTATGTGACAGTTGTTGTATATAAATAAGTATACATAAGACTCAGTGATTGTATGAGTGACTGTATGGATAACTGTATACTTCTAATATTGATTTTATAACACACCAAGTATGAGTTACTATCTATATGAATACATTAAGTGGTGTTTGTATGAGTGTGTAGCTGAGTAAATGTAAGTATGACTCATTGTTTGCATAAATGAGTAGGATGACTGCATAAGTGAATAGGATGTGTGCTGTGTGTAATGTCTATATAGGTGTATAAGCATATTTGATAGTGTTCATTGATCATTGACAGCATGTATGAGTGAATCTATAGGTAAGTGATTAGATGTGTGTGTTGATCTAGGAATCACTGAGTGGGTTTTTAGAAACTTGTATTGGTGTGTCATGGGATTCAAATATGGTACTCTGTATTTTACAGTGATTGATGAAAGGTTATACTAGTGTATGATAAGGTGTATCTGATTGTCACGTGGAAGATGTCATCAGTGATGTCATTTGAGATGTCATCAGTGATGTCATCAGTGATGTCACTGACCATCTCATGAATGATGTAATATGTGACATCAACAGCAGTGGATTTCGGGTACGCGAGTTATAGTGAGTACAACTAACTATAACGAAGGAATTTCAATGGTTTTGTACGAGTGAAATGTCCAGCAAATTATAACAGCCCTGAAACCTATGTTTTTTTTCAGTGAATTTCTAAGGTTTTTTAAATGCTAATTCCTAACTATAACATGTCTGAAACCTATGTTTTTTTCAGCGAATTTCGAAAGTTTTTTAAATGATCATTTTTAAATGTAATATGAGTTATATGCATTTTTTATACTGATTTTCTACAATTTTTTAGTTGTTTGTTATTACATATTTTATTTTTTAAATTACATTACATATTTTTAATATACATGGAAATAAACATGTTTTTTAAAATATTGACACTGAAATATTGTTTTTTTGTTGAATGGATAAGTGCAGAATTGAAGTGTGTTGTTAGTTAGGGGACTGCATGCATAGTGGATAGGGGTTTGAGGCAGTCCATGTGCTAATGACTGGCTCGCTGCATGAGTACTTGGATACTGACTGAATGATTAGAGTACTGCAACGAGAGTGCCTGGGTGAATTTTAAGTGTTAGAATTTCTTTTCAGCATCAGTACTGGGCTCAAAGATGCAGCACTGAGGTCTCTCCTGATAACAGGTGAGTAAATCAGAATTCGTAGTACGGCTGATTTTAGAGGAATATTTTAAAGTTCCAAAACTCCACACTTAGAAGAATTTCCAAGTGAAAACAGTCAATATTAGCCTATGGCAGGAAATTCAAGTTACTGGTAAGTACGGCTAGAATTACTTTTCAGGATCAGTACTGGGCTCAAAGATGCAGCACTGAGGTCTCTCAGGATAACAGGTGAGTAAATCGGAATTTGTAGTTCGGCTGATTTTAGATGAATATTTGAAAGTTCCAAAACGCCACACGTAAAAGAATTTCCAAGTGAAACCAGTCAATGTTAGCCTATGGAAGGAAATTAAAGTTACTGGTATGTAAGGTTAAAATTACTTTTCAGGATCAGTACTGGGTTCAAAGATGCAGCACTGAGGTCTCTCCTGATAAAAGGTGAGTAAATCGGAATGTGTAGTGCGGCTGATTTTAGATGAATATTTTAAAGTTCGAAAACTCCACACTTGGAAGAATTTCCAAGTGAAACCAGTCAATGTTAGCCTATGGAAGGAAATTCAAGTTACTTATAAGTACAGTTAGAATTACTATCCAGGATCAGTACTGTGCTCAAAGATGCAGCACTGAGGTCTCCTAAATTTTCACAGGAGTACTATTAAACAGTAACAGGGGTGGGAGCACACCGGTTCACCTCCCAGCAAGGTTTGCCCCTGGCATTGTGGTAAATGCAGTTTCAGTTCCTTGCTTGCTTCAACAGTGTTCGAGTGTTTCACCACAGTTGGCGCAGATAGGGCTGATCTCTAGAAACGTGTTTCTGGTTCTTTAACCGTCATCAGTAGAGATTGCAGTCTTTTAAATGTGGGGTTTGCTAAGTAGGCTGCCAAAATCTTTCTCAGCTCAGGTACCTCTCACTGGCATGCGGGTGCTTCATCCACGAGCTTGTCAGCTCAATGACTCACGGAGTACTATTAAACAGGAACAGGGTGGGAGCCCACCGCTTCACCTCCCAGCAAGTTCGCCCCTGGCATTGTAGTAAATGCATTTTCAGTTACTTGCTCAAAGAGTGTTTGAGTGTTTCGCCACAGTTGGCGCAGATAGTGGTGATCTCTAGACACATGTTTCTGGTTCTTTAACCATCATCAGTGGTGATTACAGTCTTTCAAATTTGGAGTTTGCTGAGTAGGCTGCCAACATCTTTCTCAGGTCAGGTCAGGTACCTCTCACAGGCATGCAGGTGCTTCATCCACGAGCTTGTCAGCTCAATGACTCATGGGAGTACTATTAAACGGGAACAGGGGTGGGAGCACACTGCTTCACCTCCCAGCAAGGTTCGCCCTCGGCATTGTGGTAAATGCAGTTTCAGTTACTTGCTTGCTTCAAGAGTGTTCGAGTGTTTCGCCACAGTTGGTGCAGACAGTTCTGATCTCTAGACACATTTTTCTGGTTCTTTAACGTCATCAGAAGAGATTACAGTCTTTCAAATGTGGGGTTTGCTGAGTAGGCTGCCAACATCTTTCTCAGGTCAGGTAACTCTCCTAGGCATGCAGGTGCTTCATCCACAAGCTCGTCAGCTCAATGACTCACGGGAGAACTATTAAACAAGAACAGGAGTGGGACAGGTCATTCCATCTCCAAACTGAAGCCTCTCTCTTTAATGGAATTGCCAATAAATCCTTTGTCCAAGGCGGAGAACCTGGTGAGTCCCATATTGGAGCCATGCAACTCAAATATGGTATCTTTAAGAATTTCCTAATCTTGTACCACATCTCCGCCAAATCATATAGAAATTTCAACCTAACCTTTTAAAAAAACTTAGGATCTGAGAACTTATACAAAAAACCAAAGTCTGTATAACCACCATTCTTTAACATCACACCAAATAAATCTCCTATTGGTGACTGAAAGCGGGTACCCAATAGCATCCTACAATTTTTCAATCCAAAAGCCCATGCATAAATTTGCAAGTCCGGGGCAGCCAATCCTCCTTTACAAAGCCTCCTTCCGAAAGTCGTGACCCCTTTGATGCCCAAATAAAAGAAGCTATCGCGCTCTGGAGCTTGGCTAACCACTCCTTTCGAAATCCAAGCGGAATAACCTCAAACAGAAAAGTTACCTTTGGCAGGATCATCATCTTCACTAAATTGGATCTGCCACATAACGACAAAGGTAAATTCATCCATCCTTTAAGCATGGCCGAAACTTCTAGTTTAACTCTAAAGAAATTTGTTTTTGCCAAATCCGCAATATTATGAGTAACCCTCACCCCCTGGTATCTCATATCCGCCTTAGTAATTAACCCCTCTGTGGGCAAGTTCCAAGCCATAATCTCAGTTTTTTTCTTGGTTGATCTTATAACCAGAGACAGCTCCAAAGTCCTTAGTAATGCCTGTCAGGGCATCTAAAGAGCCATGCAAATTTGAGGAGAAAATAACAATATCATCTGCATAGAGGCCTATTTTTTTTTACCAATTTGCCACCCCAAAAGGCGGAATCCTATTTGAGCTCCTTATTCTGCAGGCCAGTGGTTCTATATATAAATTAAACAATAGTGGTGACAGAGGACACCCTTGTCTCGTACCGCGCATAACTTGCACGGGAGGAGTTAATAATCCATTAACCAGAACCCTGGATGTCGGAGAGTCATAGAGAGAAAAGATAGAGTCAGTAAATCTCTTTCCCAAATTAAGATGTTGTAAAAGAGTTTTTAAGAAAACAAAATTAACTCGATCAAAAGCCTTGGCGGCATCTAAAATGATTACCGCCAAGGGAAGATCGTTTGTAACTGCCATATCTATAATGCCAATAAGAGCAAAAGTTAGTTCTTTTAGATAACGACCCCTGATAAAGCCTTTTTGATCTTGATCTATCAACTTAGGAATCACTAAACTTAACCTATCAGCAAGAATCTTTGTGAAGAACTTATAATCACAGTTAAGAAGTGATATAGGTCTATACGAATCTAGCGATCTAGGGGATTTGCAAGGTTTAAGTAACAAAGAAATAATAGCCTCATTCCATGTACTCGGTATAGCTGCTCCACCCATAAAGATTTATTGGCAATTCCATTAAAGAGAGAGGGTTCAGTTCGGAGAAGGAATGACCTGTTTCAGGAGGGGAATTTGTTGGCATGGAGTAAATGCCAACAAAGGTGGGGGCAAGTCTTCTCAAGATATAAATACTTACAAATTCAGAGCTGGGCGAAGGGCCTCGAAATTCGAATTGGAATACAGAATGACTTTGAGGCAAAACTGGCGATGGAGGGGCCTTTCAACAAGGAGGTGGCCTTGTGGTATTGGTCAATGTTGGAGATGGAAGATGGCCCCTTCTTACTTCCGGAGGTCCTGTGGAAGCAAAGCTTGCCAAAGATTGCAACAGAAAACCAATGCCAAGTATCTATGGCTATACTATACAGAGTGGTTAAACCTGCGAATTTAAGGAGGAACCCTCTGTTCACAATTCACAGGGCCTACTGGACTCCGCGCAGGTTGACGAAATTTAAATCAAGTGGAGTGGTGGAGTGCGCAAAATGTAAGACCCCCAACGCCGATGACCTCCATATGTTTGTCTTTTGCTCGAAGATAAGAGGCTTTTGGCAAGATGTGAGTAACTGTCTATCTCAAGCTCTGAACCTACAAATAGAGGTAAGCCCCGAACTCATTATTACCGGGAGGAATGACCTAGAGGAAGATAGAATTAATGACAATGTGAAATTGATTTTTTATGCTATATTATTGGCACATAGAGAACTTTGTAAGTTGTGGGTCTCTCCCCTCTCTCTAAATGTTTTGGACTGGATAAAGTCAATGAGATATACAGCTAAACTAGATATGTTGAATCACACCAGCAAAAAACTAGCATTTTGGGTACCGTTGCTTCTACGTTTTGGGTGATTGGTATGTGGGAAATTTTGAATGGTTTATTGAACTAAGCAACATCAATCCTATGATTAAGCCCCACGCCTATCTCGCTAGTGTTTGGGTTGACACACAGGCTCCTGGAATGAGGATCAGATGGGCACACTGGATGGGTCAAATGGCATCAAGGGCTTGGATAATATTCTGGCCGGACTCTGTGGAGGTGAGCCCGATGTCTCTTCCTCGATACACTAGCATATGAGATACAAAAAACCCAGCAGGTGGAACAGTTAGTAAACTGGGTGGCGAGTTGGCAAATGAGGATTAAAAAAAAAAAAGAACAGGAGTGGGAGCACACCTCTTCACCTCCCAGCAAGGTTTGTCCCTGGCATTGTGCTAAATGCAGTTTCGGGTACTTTCTTGCTTCAAGAGTGTTCGAGTGTTTCGCCACAGTTGGCGCAGATATTTCTGATCTCTAGAAATGTGTTTCTGGTTCCTTAACCGTCAACAGTAGAGATTAGTCTTTCAAATTTGGGGTTTGCTGAGTAGGCTGACAACATCTTTCTCAGGTCAGTTCACAGGCATGCGGGTGCTTAATCCACCAGCTCATCATCTCAATGACTCACAGGAGTACAATTAAACAGGAACAGGGGTGCGAGCACACCGCTTCACCTCCCAGCAAAGCTAGCCCCTGGCATTGTGGTAAATTCAGTTTCAGTTACTTGCTTGCTTCAAGAGTGTTCGAGTGTTTCGCCACCATTGGCGCAGATAGTGCTGATCTCTAGACACGTGTTTCTGGTTCTTTAACCGTCATCAGTAGAGATTACAGTCTTTCAAATGTGGGGTTTGCTGAGTAGGCTGCCAACATCTTTCTCAGGTCAGGTACCTCTCACAGGCATGCAATTGCTTCATCCACAAGCTCATCAGCTCAATGACTCACAGGAGTACTATTAAGCAGGAGCAGGGGTGGGAGCACACCGCTTCACCTCCCAGCAAGGTTCGCCCCTGGCACTGTGGTAAATGCAGTTTCAGTTACTTGCTTGCTTCAACAGTGTTCGAGTGTTTGGCCACAGTTGGCACAGATAGTGCTGAGCTCTAGACATGTGTTTCTGGTACTTCAACCGTCATCAGTAGAGATTACAGTCTTTGAAATTTGGGGTTTGCTGAGTGGGCTGCCAACATCTTTCTCAGGTCAGGTACCTCTCACAGGCATATGGGTACTTCATCCAGGAGCTCATCAGCACAATGACTCACTGGAGTAGTGTTAAACAGGAGTAAGCATGGGCGAATTTAGCGAATCTGGCGTTTGCGAATTTGCGTATTTGCGAACTCGCAATCCACAAAATCTGTGTTCGCAAGGCTTTCTGCCAGTTCGCGAGGGTTTTGTACCAGTTCGCAATTGCGAACTTACTTGTCGGCTCGCGACTATGTTGTTTCTACGTCTGGTTCATCATCACAGGTTCACAGCACCCTCTGTTTCACCACTGCCACCCTGTTTCACCCATGCCACCCTCTGGTACATCAATGCCACCCTCTGGTTCATCACTGTAGATTATGGGGGGGAGAGCAAGCACACCTGCCCTGCTTCAACTGACATGAATTAATTTGGCGTTGATTTAATAATGTGTCACTGTTTTAAAATTCCAGTCTGGCACCTGCTTCCTTATCTGTAATTTGCTTTCTGTTGCAGTGCGATTTTTTTTCCAGGACCTTTGTGGCCTACTTGTAGCTATTCTATGAGCCTGCTGTGAGGGTCAGAGCAGGGTCATAGAATTGTTGCAACTAGCACCTGAACTCTGGAGGGGCCCCAGTCAGGAAGCACTACAGGGAATGGTTACTAATGATGAGTTTGAACTTTTGCACCTGCTGAGTGCTTTCAGTTTTGCAAAACTCGTTTTTCTGCAGAACAGCAACTGTAATGCCCCAAACAAACATAGGCAACTGAACTCTGGAGAGGCCCCTCAGGAAGTACTACAGGGAATGGTTACTAATGATGAGTGAACTTTTGCACCTGCTGAGTGCTTTCAGTTTTGCAAAACTCGTTTTTCTGCAGAACAGCAACTGTAATGCCCCAAACAAACTTACTTGTGAAAGTTGATTTCTAATCCAAAAGTGATCCAAAGAAAGTCAAAAGGCCTCAAATCCAAAAAAGTGCAGGCAAATGTCAACCTGAGGAGTTATTCTTATAAAAATCATCATTTTCAGAAGGTCTATGCTGCTTGCTAGTGGATGTCTTGTGCAGAATTGCAAATTTTGTAATTTCACGAGTGCAAGATTATTGCTGCCCGCCGCACCTACATGTTCGCAATTGCGAACTCTCGCGATGCGCCGCCAAACTCCAGCGGGATCCCGCAGCAAGATCCAAAATGGCTCAGCACTCGAAAATATCGAGAAAAACAACTCGGCAAACGCTGAATGACGGTAAGTGAACGCCTCGCCGCAATATTGTATCACCAAGAAAAAAAATCCGCTATGTGCGAATTTGTGGATTTTCAGTAAATTCGCGAGAGTTCCCGGATTACGAATTTACCGAAAATCCGCAAAATCCGCGAGCGGAACGGATTTTCCGCCCATGCTTACTGAGGTCTCTTCTGATAACAGGTGAGTACATCGGAATTCGTAGTTCGGCTGATTTTAGAGGAATTTTTTAAAGTTCCAAAACTCTACACTTAGAAGAATTTCCAAGTGAGACCAGTCAATGTTAGCCTATGGAAGGAAATTCAAGTTACTGTAAGTATGGTTAGAATTACTTTTCAGAATCAGTAGTAGCAGGTGTCCGAGTTGAAGCTCAAATTCAGTAACGTTTTAATCAGCCCAAAACATTCGTGAGCTCGGTCGAGGTTGGGCAAGTGTGCTTTAACCCCATATCTGCCCTCGAAAATTAGCTGTAATACCCGAGGGAGGTCTTTGCATCCCTGAGTTTCTCGAGCGCAATCCCCGTTCCTGTGACCAGGAGGCTGCTTTCTCCTCACCTGCTGCCCTGCTCGCTCTCTGACCCTTTATACACAAGAGGCATGTGAACACGCATAGAAGCCCCGCACCACACACTAGCTGTATCAAACGTCTTCCCACCCTTTCCCAACTATGAGGGACAGCTCACTCAAGGGACCTTGGCGCCTTTTGGCGCGGTGGCAAAGTTACAGGCACACATGGTCAGTGGAGACAAATCTTCTGGCCCTACTCAGCTGCAGTGTAGGAAAAGCACTATACATTTACCCAACGAGGTAGCACTTACTGATTAGGCAGTAGAAAGTACTCCAGTTGAGTAGATGTAAATCGCAAAAGATTCTGCGATTTCATGGGAAAATCCGCAAATTCGCAGACTTTTTTGAGATTTCACGCAAATTTGCGGACCGCAGATCCGCAAAATTCACCCATACTTACTTTTCTTGTGCCTCGGTTCTACCGAGACACAAGATGGCTGCCAACAATTCCTGGTTTGGAGTGTTGACAGACAGTTTTCAGCCAATTTGCATGCAGCTCATGCTCGTAATGGTACGTGTACTGTCCTCGTATGGTACGCGTACTGTACAACTTCGCAAATATATATATAATTTTAATTTTGATTTTCTAAGGATCTACTAAATGGATTTACACCATTTAACAAAAAGCGTAATCTGCAAAACAAACTCGACCTTTTTGACTGTTTTGATTACCAACATTTTGTGGTGAACTTCTAACCTCTGTGCTCACCTAACTATTCCATGAACTGTTACTATGGTAACAGGCAGTGAGCAGTTTTGGGGTAGGGTTGAAAAGTACTGGCTGTACAGAAACCATTATATTTACCCAGGATCTTCTACATAACAGAAAGGAAAGCCAAGTAAGACAGAACAATGTGTAGCAGATTCACAAGCCCCTTGCGCCTCTTTCGCGTCACTTTTCAATCTTAAAAATGATGCAACAGTAACACAATGAACTTGTAAATCTTCCCCTATGCACCCTACGAGCAAAAGAAGTACACAACTCTTTCAAATCTTTATTGATCACAATTAGACAGTGTTGCTTCAGGATTCTCAATGAACTTCAATAAATAGTTTGTGACTATTTAAATGGGAGACGGGATTGTCGACATTACAAAATTTAGGGGCATATTCACAAACACTGCATTAAAATTGTCATCGCTTTAACAGCAGCAAATTACAACAAAAACTGCAAAAATGGACTTCAAAATCCTTTGTTATATTACCGGAAGATTGCTGTTTGCTATGCAAGAGTGAGAGCCACCCCCGGGGCTATAAAATAAATGGTGCCTATCCCCGGGACACTGCTGTTTGCTATGAGAGGGCGGGAGTCCGGCGGCTCCCACCCTCCCATAGCAAACTTGGCTTGTATTTTGAAAGAGCGAGGGCGGCCTTAGGCATGTGCAAGTTGTGCACCCGCACAGGGCCGCCAAACCCCAGGGGCCGCCATGCCAATATATATCCTTAATATAATATTCCTCTGAGGAAGGATACATATTCGCGTGGAGGCCCCTGGCAGGGATTTGGTGGCTCTGTTCCACTTTCAAACATCCTGACCCTCCCCTCTTCACTGGCCTCCGTGCCTGCATTTCTCCTGGTTCCTGAGCGGCTTCTTTTTTTCCCTACCCACTGCTGGCCCGCTGGCATATATAAGCCACGGCCACCGCAATCTTTTCATTACCTGTTACTCTTGCGCGAAAGCAACAATAACCTTTTCCTCTCCCGGCGGGTGAGTCGTCTTACAAGTTTATCTATAGTTTTTTATAAAGTACTGGTGTTAGCGCAATAGTCATAGTTAATATCTGGTGGAATAGAGGGCACACGAGATTCGCATACCCATTGCAAGCAAAATGAAGAGAATTCGAGTACACAAATCTGGTTATTCGAAACGAAAGAGAAAGGTGGCTCAGCAGGCTTTCGTAGCGTCACAGGAAGGAGCAATCCCAAACTTTATCACCCAAGGGAAACCTAAAGATGGAGAATCCTCCGGCCAGAGTACTGCTGATGCACTAGGTAAAACAGGCGCTGACAACCATAAACACGAACAAAAAAATTATGATATCCATGAGCAGAATGATACTCACAAGCAGACCAATGAAAATGAACATGGTGACTCTGAGATGAATTGGGAAGGGTAGGAGCAGCTGCAGGTACTGGTAAACTAACGCCTTTTCGGGATGTTTTATTAAAACACCTTCCTGAGCTCCGGCGGCTTTGCCCCGCCCGGACCCCCTCTTCCCGGGCCCCCTACTTACGCTCCCTACCCAGGGCCACCATGAGCCTAGAGCCACCCCTGGAAAGAGAGAGCAGGAAAATCTGTTCTCTCTTTCAAAATCCAAACAAGATTGCTTTTCCACATGCATGTTAGCATCTCCCTATGTGGAAAAGCAATGCCGGCTCCGGAAGGACACGGAGAGCCGATGAAACTGTGGGGGCATTGTCCTCCCTACACGGTCCTCAACATTTTTTAGAAGACCCAAGGGATAGGGTTCCCGGGGCTATTTTTTTACGGTACAATTAGAAGTCACGCACCCTGCGCGGTGCTCAGTGCGGCCCCCTGGTGTGCACATGCTGGATGCACAACTCATAATCTGAAGGGTGCACGACTCCAGTGCCTTTGGTGCACAACTTCTATGTGTTTGGGAGCCGGCATTGCTTTTCCACATGGGGAGCTACTAACAAGCAGTTCCCCATGTGGAAAAGCAATCTGGTTTAGATTTTGAAAGAGAGAACAAATTTCCTTGCTATGGGAGGGCGAGATAGGCACCCCGGGGCACTGCAGGAGCCGGCCCTCCCACAATACATAAACCCCTCGGGAGTGGTGGTACCCAGGGCTTTGGGGACCTTGGAGGCCCCCAACCATTTTTTTTTGTAGCCATGGGAGGTGATGGGCCCTCGAGTGCTCCAGGAGGGGGGCCACACAGCCCCCCTCCCACAATACATAAAGATCCATGGGTGGTGGTCCCTGGGGCTTTGGGTACCTTGGAGCCCCCCGCAACCATTTTATTTTGGTAGCCCCAGGGGGTGACGATCCCCGGGGCTGGGGGGCCCCTCTGACCCCAATAAAATGTAATCATTTTGCCCCGGGATTTGGCCCTCCGAGGGCTAATTATAAAAAAAGCTCCATTTTATGTATTTATTTATTTTACGGCAGACTCCGCGCACTCTATGCCACAGTTTAAAAAAAATAAAAATTGTGGGCCCTGGAGGTCCTTTTGGGAGCCCCTAAGAAGGTCTAGAGGGTCAAAGTATTTCAACCCTGCTCCCTTTCTACGTTTTGCACACTTGTTCCACTGACATCTTCAACCTCGCTTCTACAGAAGCACAAAATATTATGCATTCTGTGAATGAAAAAAAAAAATTTAAATAAAAAAATAGCTGCCAACAGTTCCTGTTTACGAATGTTCACAACCTCTTGACAGCCAATTAGCATTCAGCATGTGATTGGAAGGGTGCGCTAACGATACACTCACAGTGCGTTCATGGTCCGCGGATCCACCACGCCCATAGATATATATATATGCTTTTACCTGTAATTTTCCCAGGAACTACTGAACAGATTGACACCATTTAAGCAAAAGGCACTAGTCTGAACTGAGGACTACATCTTTGCCAAATTTGGCGTAATTCGGTTCAGCAGTTCGGGCTGTAGCTGTGGCTAAAGATCCTATGGAAAACTGCATGGGGAAAACACGTTTTGAGACTCCCCTTTTGTCTCTTGCCCCGCTTTACGAATCACCCAGAGACTTTCAGGATAGGAGCAGACCGGAGCACCCCATTAGTTTTGAAAATTCTGCAAATATTCATCAACCAGCGCCAAAGTTATTCCAAATAGAATGTTGCGGATTTGCTATGGAAAATAGGTCCTAACTATAACTACCTACTGGCAACCGCCAGTTGAATATATATATATATATATATATATATATATATATATATATATATATATATATATATATATATATATATATATATATATATATATATATATAAAACAATTTTCCAGCCACCATCGGCGCATAAATCAAGCCCTCCAGTCGAATTTGTAGGGACACATATTTATTTCAGCAGGCATAGCGTTACCGGTTTCGACCTTTCCAGTCTTAATCATACGCCCCCTTGAGAGAGCAGGTGAGCAAGATCCATTGATCATTATTTTGCCAAAAAGTGAGGAAGGACTTACGGGTGATTCACGACGTTCTTTTTTGATAAAGCTGTCTTAGTCTTCCGCTTTATTTCTTATTTGCCTTAGCCTCCGGATATTTTTGCAACATTTCTTTATCGTTTCACAGCAGATTTGCTTGTAATTAGACTGTGTTTGAATGTCTCTCCTTAGGCTTAGTAGTCAATAATTACCGAACTTCAAGTCCCATCATTCCTCATGTTTGTTCATCCGTCCACCCGAGAAGTCACTGCTTTCCATATCTTTAATTTTCACAGTTGATAACTTGGCTTTGTTTTGCTTGCGCACATCACTCTCCCAAGTGCCCACAGTTAAACTAAACAGTGGGCGTCCTACTGATTCCTAGTCCCCCGCTGTCCGATCGTGCAGAACCACATGTCCTGCAAACCTTGGCTGCACAAATGAACGATAAAGTGTTCTAGGCCAGTATACCTCCTCAGGGTCAGTGGCAGCGCCTCCCGCATACCTCAGTGGTAGTTCAAGCTCTAATCCATTCTCTCGCTTGACATGTGCAGCCGGCGGGTATTCCCTGTTAAATGCAACCATAACTTTCACCAGAGTTCGACGAAGGGAAACCCAGCCTGTCAGGTTGGGGCTTGTTGACGAAGTCACCACCTTCACATGAAACAATTTTCCAGCCACCATCGGCGCAGAAATCAAGCCCTCCAGTCGGATTTGTAGGGACACATATTTATTTCAGCAGGCACAGCGTTACCGGTTTCGACCTTTCCAGTCTTAATCATACGCCCCCTTGAGAGAGCAGGTGAGCAAGATCCAGTTATTCATTATTTTGCCAAAAAGTGAGTAAGGACTTTCGGGTGATTCACGACGTTCTTTTTTGATAAAGCTGTCTTAGTCTTCCGCTTTATTTCTTATTTGCCTTAGCCTCCGGATATTTTTGCAACTATTCTTTTTCGTTTCACAGCAGATTTGCTTGTAATTAGACTGTGTTTGAATGTCTCTCCTTAGGCTTAGTAGTCAATAATTACCGGACTTCAAGTCCCATCATTCCTCATGTTTGTTATATATATATATATATGACCAAAATTTACTGACCTGTAAACTGTGGTTCTCTAGCATTGGTGCCTTTTATAGATTCACATGCTTGAATATTCCCTGTCGTCGAAGTGGGAGTCCCACGGTACATAATATAGCAATAATATATGCATGTATACATGAAAAATATCATAAATAAAAATATACATACATATACTGTAATAAAATTGTAAATTCTAAAAGTACCATAGAACATAATAGGCCCATTGAAAAGCCTAAGGGAGAATTTACTTTAGTAGCATATTAGAGTCATTATGTGTATGTTCACATTCCAGCCAATCAGGCTGTAGCCTCCTCTAGAACCTTCTCCTCAGAAGCCCAAGTCCTCAGATTTTCGCAGCACAAAGTAAGTAAAAGTGCCTGAGGAGAAGAGAGCCTCTGAGGGGAGGATGGGAGGGTCGCATGTGAATCTATGAAAGACACCAATACTGGAGAACCACAGTTTACAGGTAAGTAACTTTTGTTCTTCTCCAGTATTAGGGGTGTCTTTCATAGATTCACATGTTTGAATAAGAGTAGAAAGCAGTAAATCATCACATAAGTCATAAAGGTGATATACCAAAGCAAGTAAGGTAAACATATCAGTCAAACTGCAATGAACATTAAATATTATTAGAAAAAACCTTTATGACTGGAGGGGGGTAGCAACAGAGGCTCACCTTTATTGGAAAAGATTCTGCAGCACCGCTTGACCTACTGCCGCATCCGCGGCGTCTGTTGATTGCAGGCAGTAGTGTTTTGTAAAATTATGGCTGCTCGACCAAGTAGCAGCTCTGCAGATCTGCCTCAGGGGTACCCCCGCAAAAAGGGTAGCAGAAGTAGACACCGCTCTAGTTGAGTGAGCACGAACTGGAGCAGGAAGGGGCTTCCCAGCCCGTTGGTGGCAAAAGGATATGGTAGAAGATATCCTTCTTGTTATGGTCTGTTTGGTAACAGGTTGTCCTTTGCAAATTGGGCCATACGCCACAAACAATTGATCTGACTTTCTGACAGTTGCAGTTCGCTGAATGTAAACTTTGAGACAACGTTTCACATCCAATGAGTGTAATGACCGCTCAGCTGAAGTTTGTGGAGCAGGAAAGAAAGTCTTCAGGATTACGGGTTCGTTGAGATGAAAGTCACTGGGAACCTTCGGGATGAATTTAGGATTAGTTCGCAATGTCACAGCCTCATTGGAGAATTGTAGAAAAGGAGGCTGTATGGTAAATGCCTGGATGTCACTGACACGCCTCGAGGATGTCAAGGCGAGCAAAAGAGCAACTTTCCATGTGAGAAATTTTAGACTTGCAGAGTGGATAGGCTCAAATGGAGGTAGAAGCATTTGAGACAAGACCAAATTTAAGCGCCAAGCTGGAGGGGGGCGGCGGATAGGTGGAAACATTCGAAAAAGGTCCTTGTAAAATTGCTTAATGATTCTCGAGGAACATAGAGATGTAGAACCATCATGACGGAAGCGGGAAATCGCCGCCAGAAACACTTTTAGAGCTGAGTGTGAAAGTCCTGATCTCGCCAGAGATATAAAGAAAGGCAAGATCTGTTCAGGTTTTGCAGTCATGGGGTCCAAATCTTTAGTGCGGCACCAGACACAGAAACGTTTCCACTTTAATTGATAGGTCTTAATGGGGGATGGAGCGCGCGCTATCACCTCTCTGCAGTCCTCGTCGATATTTAGACGTGCAAATTCATTGTATTCAGGTTCCAGGCTTGGAGTTGGAGGTATGCCGGATCCGGGTGACAGATTTGTCCCTGCTTCATCGTGAGGAGGTGAGGTAGAGGATGAAGCGATATCGGGTTGGACTGTGAAAATAGGAGCAGGTCCGTGAACCATGGACGCCTCGGCCATTTGGGTGCAATCAGGATGATGCGGCAAGGTTGAAACCTCATCCTGTGTAACCAGCAATGAATTAGAGGAAGTGGAGGGAAAGCGTAGATGAAGTCGTTCGACCAATTGATCGAAAATGCATTTCCGCTCGACTCTTTGTGGGGTTGCCGACTTGCAAAGCGTTGGCATTTCCTGTTGGTAGCAGGCGCAAAAAGATCCATCTGCGGCTGGCCCCACCGCCGGAAGATGAAATCGATGGTTGGTTGGTTGAGTTCTCACTCGTGATTGTCTGACGACGCCCGGCTGAGTGAGTCCGCCAGAACATTGGCCACACCCGGCACATGGATGGCTGTGAGATGGATTTGATGTTGAATCGCCCAATCCCATATTTCTTGTGCCAGTTGTGAAAGCAGGAGAGACCTTGTGCGGCCCTGCTTGTTGAGGTAGTGCATGCTGGTGGTGTTGTCTGTCCTCACTAACAGAGTGTGTCCCTGCACTTACCTCTGGAAGGACTTCAGGGCCAAGAAAATCGCCAAGAGTTCCAGGCGATTGATATGCCAAGTACGTTGAGTCCACTTTCATTTTACAGACATGCCGTCGAGATGCGCTCCCCATCCCTCGAGAGACGCGTCTGTTGTAAGCGTCAGAGTCAAAGGGTTGTCTTGGAATAAACGGCCCGTAGATATGTTTGGAGGGTGAGCCCACCACACCAGCGCTTTCTGGATGCGAGGTGTTAGAAGGACCTTGTCCTCGAATGACCCTTACACCTGATTCCACTGTTTGTCTAATTCCTCCTGTAGAGTCCTCATGTGCAATCTGCAATTGGGGATAATTTGGATGCACGAGGAAGTCATGCCAAGGAATGATTTGAACATTCGAACAGAAATGTACAGTTTTGACTGTAGGAATTGTACCATCTTTACCATGTGGTCCTGTCTTTCTTTGGAAACGAACACTTTCCCCCGCCGAGAATCTAGCGAGGCTCCGAGAAAATCTCGCCTTTCTGACGGATGAAAGTGTGACTTCTGGCAATTGATTGAAAACCCTAAGGTTTGGAAAAGGGAGACGCAGAGCTGAGTGTGCTGCTCCGTCAGTTGAAAAGTCTTGGCCTTGATAAGGCAGTCGTCCAGGTATGGATAAAATTGGACGCCTTGCAGACGCAGGAAGGCAGCTACCGGGGCCAAGATCTCGGTAAAGACCCTCGGCGCTGATCGAAGGCCGAATGGTAGGACTTTGAATTGGAAGTGCAGTTGTCCGACCGTGAAGCGTAGATACTTCCTGTGTCTGGGGTGAATTGGCACATGGAAATATGCGTCTTGGAGGTTGATCGTTGAAAAGAATTCCCCTAGATTGAGATAATTCAGAATTTGAAGCAGAGTTAACATCTGAAAAGTTTTCGAAATGATAAATTTGTTCAGGGCCCGTAAATCCAAAATTGGATGCCATTTTCCAGACTTTTTCTTGACTAAGAAGAACCGGGAATAAAACCCCTTGCCGCGTTGACCTTGCGGCACTACCTCAATGGCTCCTTTTTTGATCATCAATTTTACCTGGGCCAAAAGTTCTTTGAGATGAGGAGAGGGTGGCCCCGAAGGTGGACGAGTGGGAGGGAATTTTGTAAACTCCAGGGTATGTCCTTTGGAGATAACGTCCAGGACCCATTGGTCTGAGGTGATTTCGGACCATTTGTAAAAGTACTTTGAGATGCGACCTCCAAGATTTACAGTTGGCAGAAGAGAGGAACTGAGACTGTCACTGCTTTTTATTGTTTGAGCCACCTCTATATGTTGTTTTCCGTTGGTATGGTCTGGTGGAGGACTGACGATTCTGGGATTGGTAGGAACCCCTCTGCCGGTTATCATTGTAGGTGTTGTACGAACGATATTGACCTGATCCTCGAAAAGTAAAGGAAACTCCGCCTCTACCTCGTGCCCCCCGCAAGGGCCGTTTCTTGTACTGGAGGGTGGCTAAGGACTTTGCAGTGTCGGTGTCCTTTTTTATCGCCTCAAGTGCATCATCTACATGCTGGCAAACAACGACTCCCCGTCGTACGGCAAGTCCAGGACTTTTGCTTGTACCTCTGGACGAAAGGTGGTAGACTTCAACCAGCCTTGATGCCTCAAGACTGCAGCACCAGCCAATTGATGAAAGCCTGTGGAGGAAATGTCGAGCGCGCATTCAATAATTTCGGATGAAATTATCTCTCCCTCCTGAATAATGGCCTGCGCTTCTGTACAGATGGCCTCGGGTATCAGTGCAGCAATCTTGGACCACATCTGGCGGTCGTAATAGCCCAAAATAGCCAAGGTATTAGCCGCCCTCACAGTAGTAGCCGCCATTATTGTAAATATTTTGCCTATAGAATCCAACTTGCGGCCTTCCTGATCAGGAGGAGACGTGAGCGGTGTAGCAGGATTGCGGGATCTTTTCTGTGCTGCTTGAGTTATAACCACATTTTCACAAGAACAAGGGAACCCAAAAGGTATATCATAGGGACCTTGAGCAGTATCAATTTACAAAAGACAATGGTCCCTATATGTGGACAGGATAGCAAAAAATAATAATCATACACCTAATAAGTAGTATGGTTCTTTGTCCAGCCGGACAATAATTTTATTTTAAATGATCAAGTTCATAGAGAGAGTTTCAAGACCAAGATAACAAGTGGGCACAGTCGTGACCCACAACATTTAAGACAAAACAACAAAGAAATGGCCAAAAAGGCAAAGCGAAAATCTGTCTGTATACTATTGTTCAGTGCTACAGACTCAATCTCTTAAACATAACCATACCATTGCGTCAAACAATATAGCATTCATCATATTGCATATGGGGTTTTTTGTCAACGACGTTTTGATGCCTTTTTAAATTATGACATCATCATCAGGACAAGAATTATCAGCATTATTGTTTTGTTCAACAATTAATAACACAATGCCTATTATCGCATTACTTTACATGAAGGAAATGGGAGGCAAGGGGGAAGGAAAAACAGAAATTGTACATAAGTATCAGCATGTAAGGAACAATTTTAAAAAACATGAGTGACATGAGAATTGAGGCGAGTGAAAAAACATGCATCTAGCTGAGTGGAGTCGATAATCGGCGAGTGAAGGGGAGTTCCAGGTCTCTATTAAGATCAATAGCAAGTGAGGGTGGAAAATACTAGTCACGATTACCCGATTGTTCCGGTGATGAAAAGGCTAAGTCGTGAATGGCGTGAAAAATTACTGTGGCTAAGTTCATGGAAGTGTCAATAATCACGGGCGATGGTACGTCGTGAATGGCGTGAAACATTTATTGGCTAAGTCATTGCTATGGCAATAATCGCGAGCGGTGGCAGGAGAAGAAACCTACATGTCGGTTTACTTGCTGGTTGTCTCGTTCTGGGTTATTGAGGAGAAACCGCGGGGCTAATGGCATTCTGAGGAAAGAAAAATGTGACGTTAACGGTACCGGTCTATGAATGAGGTGGGTTGCCGGATCGAGGGTGGAGGACACAGTTACCTTTCAAAACAATTCCGGGGCTTCCATCAAGGTTGTGTGGAAACGCCAGGAGTGGAGCGCGATGGCTCAATCTGAAAGGGAGCGGGCGGTTAGATACTTGCATGTAAAAGTATCAGGGTGCTCCAAACAGAGTTACCGGCTGGCGAGATTCACTTACTTGTATTGGCAGGAGCACTGTGGCTAATACGGGAGTCCGATGGAAGTGAGCTTCCGAGCAACCATGGGAGCTAGCTAATCAACCCTCATGGTCTCTAGAAATCGATGATGGACTTACTGTGACTAGGTAGAGCAGTGCGGTGGCCATATTGGAGTGGTGATAGCCACATGGTCTCTAAAAATCGATGATGGACTTACTGTGACTAGTGCGGCGGCCATATTGGAGTGGTGAAAGTGATCAGTGTGACTGTGTATAACTAATAATGCAGCATGCATTACCCGCAATATGTAAAAAAACAGTTTAAATGATGGAAATGACATATAACTGAGATTACAATAAGGAGGTCCAGTCCTCAAGACGATTAAGGCCTTTTCTGATACTGTCAGTTTTTAGAATCCAATGCAGTTCCTCTTTATTCAGCAATTGGGATAGATTCGCTCCTCTTGGAGGTGGTTTGATGATAGAAACAACTGTCCAAAGTAATTCATCTTCGTGTGGCCTTTTTCGTGGAAATGTTCAACTAGTGGTGCATTGACCGTGTTACACTGGAACCTGCTTCGGTGTTGGCCAATTCTTAGTTTTACTTTCTGACTTGTCTGCCCTATATAAATAAGCATGCAGGGACAGAAAATTGCATATACCAAATTTACAGAGTTACAGTTGGAAAAGTATCTTCTGTCAAATTTGATAGTACCATATTCAAAAGATTTTCCTTCAATAGTAGAGTCACAATAAATGCAATTCCCACATTTAGAATGGCCAGTTAAAGGTGGGAGACCCCATGCAGCATTTATAGTCGTTTTTAGGGGTTGTGTAGGCAGAGATGCTCTTACTAGGTGGTCTTTGATGCTTCTGGCCCGTTTGAAAGCGAACATTGGACGTTCTAGTTTCAGTTGACCAGCATTGAGGACTGGCCAGTGCTTGAGCACACTCTTTCTGATAGCATTGGAGGCTGGGGAAAATGTGGTGACACAAATGAGTCTATTCTGATCTTTTTTCTCCTTCGGTTCCAGGAGGGTTTGCCTTGGGCAATACCAGGCTCTTTTTAAAGAGCGGCGCACTAGCTTACGAGGGTAACCTCTGTTCCTAAGTTTGCGGCTGAGGGTTTTAGCTTCAGTAAAATAATCCTCCTTGAAATAGCAGTTGCGCCTAATGCGTAGGAACTGGGAGAAAGGCAGAGAATCACGCAAAGCTCTTGGGTGATGGCTACTGTACTCAAGAAGAGTGTTGCGTTCAGTAGGTTTTCGGTGTAGAGTGGTGGTGAGGCGACCTTCTGTGTTTTTTATTTCTAGATCTAAGAATGGGATGCTCTCTTTACTGGTGGATAAGGTATATTTGAGGCCTCCACTGTTGTTGTTGAGCCAGTGTTGAAAAAGTGTGAGGTTATCAAGTGATTCAGTCCAAAGTAGAAAAATTTTGTCAATGTTTCGTTTCCACAATGTGATACCATTGTGGAAAGGATTGGACACATTCAAAATACTGTTGGTCTCTAAATGATCCATGTACAGAATGGCCAGGTTAGGTGCAAAAATTGCTCCCATGGAGGCACCCCTAACCTGGCCATAAAACTGTCCTTCGAAAAGAAAAAAATTCTTAGTCAGGCAAATTTCCAGTAACTGGAGGATAAAGTTAGATGGGACACTGTGAGGACGTGTTCGTGTCTCTAACACCCCTTCAATCACACGAAGAGATTAGTATTGGGGGATGTTAGTATAAAGTGATTCCACATCCAGCGTGCACATGGTGCTGGTGGAGTTCTGGACTTTTTGGTTCCGTCCAGAGGTGTCAGGGACAACACCCGAAGACCCCGGAGTTCTACCTGTCTCGGTGCACAAATAAACAGAAACACGGGCTTCTCGATGGTGGCGTCAAAGACCAAAGGTTTATTACTGCAGGGACACAGAAGTCACAGAAACTACACACGGGCAGATTCTAGGAGCCTGTTCGATTTGTACAAAGTGGGTTGCTCCTTAAATACTAAATTTTCAGCTTGGGGCAACATTCTTTACATGCTAGTACATTTCTAAACCTTCATGTTCTAAACAATAAATATTTGGTGTTACACAAGAATCGTCAACAATATCTGATGTCAAAACATTACGAACGAGGGGTTCCCACTGTTCCATCATAATGTCATGTCAAGTTTTCATTCAAGAGCCGGACCACCTCATCGTAAATTTCATTACCGCCACCTAATAAAGGCCCAGAAGGAAAGGAGCAGAGCCAGGTGCAGAAGATAGAAAAGCAGGATAAGAGATGTTTGTGGGTCGTAAATGGGCAAGGCTACCAGCTTCGGCCGCCTAATCATGATCAGGCCAACGAACACGAGAACCAGTATAGCAAGACTGGCCTCGGGCTGGGGAGGCAGCTTTTGCAGAGTCATGCGGCCACAGCGTTTCTGTCCTAAGGTGTACGTGTCACTAGCAAGGTGAATCGCCGGCTAAGGCTTACGTGTCCTTAAACGAAATGGATTAATCAGAGGTCATTGTGTGTCCATTGACTATGTGAGGGCAAGAATACAAAATGGCTGCCATACTCTAAGATGGATGCCATGGGTGAATCAGAAATATGTTTATAACAGGAGTGCTCTTGCTCGTAGCATAGCGAAAACACCAGGGTATGCTAAATGGATCATTTGCGGTTCACTGATACCAAAATTATGCATTTACGACAATGTTGAAAACACGGGTTCAAATCGCCACGGAACCTCAGACCCTCCTTTTGCCCTTACATAGGCAATTACTCAGTCTATGTCAGAGTCTATCTCGATGTTCATTAGGTCAGTGACATGCTGTTGCATCATCATCCTTTCTCGTACCTTATCTCCAAACACAGGTGGTTTTCTAAAACAGGTTGCAGTACAGAGACTACACAAAGCGGGACCACATTGGATAATAAGGCAGCACGAGAACAGGCATACTAAGATAATACCAATGACCATCAGAACCTTCCATCCCCACGCTGATAGTAGAGTCCAAAGCCACTCCATTAAGGACCAGTTTCCCTTGTCTACATGAATAGAGTCGGAAATCTTGTGTAGCTTAGAGATCGCTTTGTATACAGTCGGAGCATTATTGGGTATGAAAACACAGCAGCTCGATTGGATCATTCTGCATACCCCACCTCGATCTGCAAGTATTACGTCAGGAACCATACGATTCTGCAACGTCATGAGACGATCCGCCTGGAGCTCAGCTGTTAAGTTACTAAGGGCACCAGCAGTTTCTGTAATGGTAGATTCAACTACCCGTGTTAGCTGACGTAGATTTCTACTATTGGCCATAGGCCTCCAGAACGGAAGGAAACCTTTGAAGAAGTCTCCGGCTTCCTGACCAGCGGTATCTTCTTTGCTGAAAACACCTCTTGCTACTCTGGTCTTGTGATAATCTGGAGAAGCAGTGTACGTTGGAGGCAATAGTCGAGCAATATAGCATGAACCTGAAAAGTCAGCAGGCAACCATGTATATGCCCTATCCTGACAGATGAAGTAGGTACCCCTAGCAGTAAGAAAGGCAGGGGAAGAGTTAGACGGATACACGTAAGTCTCAACGCACTCACTCTTCCCTAGCTGAGCTCTTGGATTTCTCCCATTACCTTGCAAACAGACTTGACCTCGGTGAGGCACGACCCAAACTGGAGTGGAGCTCTTGCGCTTGCTTTCACCCAAACAAATGCGATACTCTGTAGAATTCCAAATCAGGTATACTCGTAATTCATCCCTAGGATAAGATGGGGTGTTATTGACGTCTTTAATCATGTCAATGATTCCCTTGACTAAAGCTTTATTAGCGGAGTTATATTTAGCGGAACGTGGTGGGCGTGGAGGATAGGTCTCAAGGGCATAGACAAATATAGTCTGGAAGGCCTGAAATGATCCATTATAGCTAAAAGGCAAGACCAGATAGGGAATGCCTTTATCCATAGTGTGTGGTATCAATCCACATACCCAGCAGTCTGTCGTGTTAACTACCAGTTGGTGTTGATGCAAGAGTTGTACAAAAGTGTTATTTATGAATTCTGAGCGTTGAGCTTGCTCATGTTCAGGGAACGAATGAAAACAATGGTAAGAAGCAACAGTAGAAGAAACAAGATCAATGGGAGGTACGGTACTTGTTATCGGTGCAAAAATTAGATGTACTCCAAAGACGATTCCACCCACCAACGTTATTAAAACAATCAAAAACGTAATTGCACATTGCATCAGAAAACATTTGTTATGAAGAATCTTGTAGAGTTTATTTCTGCGGACAAAAATTACATTCTCTCGGTGCAGCTCAGGAAGCTCCATCTTCTACAACCGCTCGCGACCACTGATGGTATGTACGTAGTTGAAAATGCCTCTACCAGCCCTGGGAGTTCCCAGAACTGACAGAAAGACCGACCTTGTGTCTGGCCCCCGCAGATTCAACTAGGCAGAAGGCCACGACCCTACGGCTACCCAGATGGCAAGGCAATTAAAACAATAAAATATACATAGAGAAATGCAAAATATTAGCAAACTTCCTGGCTGGAGGCAATGTATCAAATTGGAATATGAAAAATAGGCAGTTTCCTGCTTTATTTGTCCATAAAATGAGAATGGAGGTTATATCTCAGTTTTCCTGGCGTTGTTTGATCTGGAAACAGACTGTTTTCAGCAGGAATTACAATGTTCGAGTCCGCAGATGGCAAGTGTTCGTTTGATGCAGGGGGCAAATGTTCAGAGTTCAGAGGAGCAGTTTCAGAAGTGGATTCAGGGTTCGGTGGATCAGTAATTAGTTCTGCATCACTGAAAGGAATGTATCTAGGAACTGGTTGGGTTTCAGAGGCACCAATTCCTTTTCTCACCCAGTTATCGTAAGGGAGTGGAAGAGGTACACGCTTAGCGTGCGTCGCATGGATCCAGTTCTTTCTGCCAGCCACACGTATAGCAGTCCTCGTCGCCAACAGGACTTGGAATGGTCCGACGAATTTGGGTTGGAGATTTCTGGTTCGTCCAAAGTTCCTGATGACTACTTGATCACCGGGCTTCAGCTGATGACCTGGACTTTCCGGTGGCTTTGGCAAAGCAATCGAAAACCTGTTGGTGAATGAGACTCAATTTAGCAGTCAAGTCAAAAAGGTAATCAATTAGCATTGGATATTCCAGCTGCTTAAATTCCTTCGGTCTAGGTACCCCCCAAATATTCGCAGGTCGACCGAACACAATCTCGTAAGGGCTAAGCCCTACTCGAGAATGTACAGTCGCTCTTGTGGATAACAGAGCCAAAGGTAGTGCGTCTGGCCAAGACAAGCCCGTGGAGGCCTGTATCTTGGCAAGTTTCAGTTTGAGGGTGCCATTGTAGCCCTCAACTAGACCAGCAGACTGGGGATGATTCGCACTGTGAAATTTTTGTTTTATGTTCAAAGCTGCACACACACTCTGCATAACTTTCCCTACGAATTCACTTCCATTATCTGACCATACAATCCGTGGCATGCCGTATCTCGGGAAATATTCCTTGAGAAGGATTTTGGCAGTGGACAAAGCAGTATTGTCCTTTAGTGGATATGCTTCGATCCACCTTGAAAAAGCACAGACTACCACTAGAACGTACTTAAGGTTGTTGCAACGTTCCATGTGAATAAAGTCTAATTGGATCACTTCGAAGGGGCAGGAAGGAGGAGCGAAGTGACCAGCGGGTGTGGGGATTCCCTTGCCAGGATTATGCATCAAGCATATCATGCAATTTCTCACCACTCTTTCTGCACACTTACTAATTCCATCATTCTTCCAGACTGGAGCCAACATTTTACAAATCCCTTTAGAACTGATGTGCGCTGCTCCATGCGCCATCGTTACTACAGCAAGCACATACGCATCAGGCAACATCCAACGCTGCTGTTACGACAAATCAATCCAACACCCATTCGAGTCCAATTTACCCGTATTCTCTTTCCATGCAAGCTTTTCCTCTTCAGTCGCTTCTTCTTGAATTGCTTTCACACTTTCCACTGTATCCTCACATATTCCCGATTCAGTAATCCATCTTGCAGACGTTGCAACATACATTCTACTCATCGTATTCCTAACTGTCTGTTTGGCTATCTCATCAGCAAAAGCATTTCCACGACCAACATCATCCGTGATTGCTCGATGAGCACTGCATTTCACAATCGCAACTTCAGTCGGCAAGGTTAGAGATTCCAACAAGTCATTGACTAGCTGACCATGTTGGATCTTAGTCCCATGGGACGTAATGAAACCCCTTTCCTTCCACAATCGTCCAAAACTATGGGCAACGCCGAATGCGTACTGACTATCTGTGAACACATTCACTCTCTTTCCCTTAGCTAAAACACACGCTCTTGTCAACGCGATTAATTCTGCAGCTTGGGCAGAATTCTGACTCACTCTTGCAGTCTCCACAATCGTACTCAAAGTCGTTACTGCGTAGGCAGCTGTCACATCACCATTCTCCAATTTAAAACAAGACCCGTCAACATACAACGTGCCATCTGGATCTGGTAACGGAGTATCCTTAAGGTCAATTCGTCCTTTTGTCTCTTCCTCGGTTCTGAAACAACAGTCATGTGGTTCGGAATCACTCGACTCCTGATTAGTCGGCAGCAATGTTGCTGGATTCAATACATTGCATCTTTTAATCTGAATATGACTCGCTAACAGTGTCAGCTCATAGCCTGATAATCTAGCACTGGTAAGGTGTTGTGTCTTGGTTCGGTTCATGAGTGTGTCCACAGCATGAGGAACCATGACCACTAGCATGTTGTTCATGACCAAACCAGCAGATTGTTGAATGGACGCTGCAGCTGCTGCTGTAGCTCTCAAGCAACTAGGCAACGCTCTGGCTACCGGATCTAATGTTGATGAGAAATACACACAAGGGCGTTGTTTATCACCAAATCGTTGCGTCAGAACACTCAACGCGCAACCTTCTCTCTCGTGGACATAGAGTGTAAATGGCTTACTGTAATCGGGTATACCCAATACAGGAGCTGAACACAATGTATTTCGTAATTCAGAAAAACTTTGCTGACATTCGGCAGACCATGGCACTGGACTCGGAACACCTTTCCCAGTCAAAGCCACCAATGGTTTTGCCAAAAGAGAAAAATTTGGGATCCATTGCCTGCAGTATGAGGTAATACCTAAAAAGGCACGTACTTCTCTCTGTGTGCTAGGAACATTCATCTGCGTAATTGCTTTTATTCTCTCTGGGGTCAACCTTCTTCCCTCCTTTGACAAGAGATGACCTAGGTAGGTCACTTCTTGGCAGCAGTATTGCAACTTGGAAGGAGATACTTTGTGGTTCAAATCAGACAAATGATGCAATAAGGAAATTGTAGCTGCTTTGCAAGTTTCCTTGTCATCGGCAGCCACTAGAAGATCATCGACATACTGCACTAAAGCAGAACCAGTAGGAAGTACAAAAGAATCTAACTGACTTTTTAATGCTTGACTGTAAATGGACGGGCTCTCACAATAGCCTTGTAGAGCACGTTTAAACCTGAAGCTTCGGCCTCCTAGAGAGAAGCAGAAAATATCTCTGCTTTCCTCGGCTATCGGAATGCTGAAAAAGGCATTCTTCAAGTCGATGACTGAAAACCATATGGCTGTAGCAGGAATCAACGTTAACAATGCAGTAATGTCTGGAACCACAGGAAACTGTGGAATCACAATTTTGTTAACCTCTCTAAGATCGATTACAAACCTATAGACTGGAGGCTTAGAAGGATCAGTGCGTTTCTGAATCGGCAGTACAGGACTGTTGCAGACATTTCCTCTAGTTTCTTCTACTACGCCTTTCTTGATCAAATCTTGCACGATCAATAAAAGCGCTCGTTCACCTTCACTAGATATCTTGTATTGAGGGATTCTTGGAAATTTGACATTTGCTTTCAAAGTGACTACATATGGTGGAATTTCTAAAAGACCAACATCGTTAGGACCAGTCGCCCAAAGAGTATCAGGGAGAGAACGCAGCTCTGGTGGGAGCGCATCCAGTGACAAGTACATCGGGGAGATGATTCTCTTACCTAATGTAAGCTGTACTCCTGCCGGAGAACAGTACAGAGTCGCATATAGGCGTTTTAACAAGTCTAAACCAAGCAGATTTTCATTACAACCAGTCGTCAAAATCAGGGGTGCTTTCAATTGACAGGGTCCAACAGAAATAGACAAAGGACCAGACACGGGGTTGTGAACAGGGGCGCCTGAAAAACCTACTGAAACATTTGTTAAGCCAGACAAAGGTGCGCCAGGGAGTTTCGCATGTATGATAGAACTTTTTGCTGCACCAGTATCCAACAGAAACGGTTCGACTACACCTGATGTTGCTACTGCGACATAAGGCCCACTCTGATCTACTGGAACTGATACTACTCCCTCTCTTTGTCCATGGCTGTCCTAGTACTCATTTTGCTGAAATTCCTCACTAACTTCACAGTAGTCTTCAACGTGATACTGTTGAGATCTATTTGGTTGTGTAGATTGTCCATTTCGCTGATCAAAATAATTAGAAGGGCGATCATTCGTTTGTGGAGGCATAGCACCTCGTCCTCGACCTCTAGAATTTTGCATAGAACCACCACGACCTCTCTGAGCTGCTGCAGCATTATTTTGTGCTAAAACTGGACACTCATTCTTATAATGACCATCCTTCTTGCAGTAAGCACAGTGATTCCATTGATATTGTGGTCTCTAAGAACCATAATCTGTCCTCTGATATGGCCCTTGCTGTGTGTTAGTCTGATTATTCTGATTCATGCGAGGCGGATATGCCTGCTGCAAAAGGACTTTAGTTTTTAAATCTTTCGTCTTCTTATCTGACTTTTCTTTTTCTTCCTTATCCCTATTTTCATAGTACTGAGCAGTTGTAAGTATTTGCGCAGTCGTAGAGACAGCCCACGCACTTTCAGAATCTTTTAATTTATTACTTAGCTCTGGTAACAGATTGTGCACAAATTTATCAACGAATAATCTCTGGCCTCCTTCTGTGCTCATATCCTGACCACTGTGATTTACGAAAGTTTCTTCAAACCTTGTGAAAAAGTCGGAGACACTTTCGTCCTTTTTCTGTCTGCATGCGGATAACTTGTCCCAGTTAACGCGCAATGCTGGCATCAAAGTTTTCATTAATTCGATTATCCTACCAGGTAAATCAGCAATTAGAGGTTCAGGTTTAGAACCACCTATTTGTTGTCCATCTGCCGCTATTATAGCTGCCCAATCACCACCTAGAGCAACTGGATGATTTTCTTTACGAATTTTAGCCCAAATTGGTTGCGGTACTACATTGCCAAATAACATGTCAATGTCCACTAAATTCATTACACAAGCTTCAACTGTTTGCGCCAACTCTTTGTAATATCCGGCTGGATTTTTACGCGGATCTGGCAAGGCCTGTTTCACTGCTAGCACTTCAGCTCGTTTCCACGGAATGTGTATCCACACTCTCTGGAATTGGGCCGGAGCGGCTGCAATACCACGATTCACATCAGCTTGAACGGCTTCGCGCCAAATTGGAGGAACCTCTCTCATAGGATATTGTCGACCTTGTTTCGTGCTACATTTCTCCAAGTCTCTTGGTGAACGAAGGGATGGATCGAATCTAAAATCTAAAATTAATTCCATTGCTTCCTTTATCTCTTGACCAACTATCATACCCGCAGCAAATTTTTGTTGAATTTGGATTAATTCATCCGGTACTTGTTCAGATTCGCTCTCCTCCCATTCTTCACGTAAAAGGGAACACATGACATCAAACACATAGCGCTGTGTCGGTTCCTTCCATTGCATAAATGTATCTAATACATCTCGCACACTATATCTTCCCATCTTCGAAATCCATCTAAGGGCAGTGGAGTCTAATATTCCACGTTCTTCACTACTAGGAAGCTGACTACGTCTCTGAACAGAATCAGAGACAGGACTCCTAATCAAAGTTTTGTAAAAGGGAGATATAATATTAGCGACAGAATCAGTGATTCTCCGACGAACAGAAAGCGGAGTCATATAGCTTGCAGAAGTTTGAAGAAGAGTAGTAGTCGGGACAGAAGAAACAGCAACAGGAGGGGTAGCAGGCAAGGTAGCTTGTGAAACAACAGGATTCAGCGGTACAGGTATAGGTAGAGGAGCTGGAGCTGGCAACCCTAGAAGAGGGGGTGCCGGAGGAACATTGATAACCACAGGGACGACAGGAGCTTGATTCAGGGGAGCAGGAATACCAGGCTGGCCAGCAACCGGTAATTGAACATTAAGCAAAGGTGGAGCTGTAGCACCTTGTACATATGGTGGGGGTGACCTCAACAAGTAAGACAACAGAGGATCCTTTTCAGGGTCCTCTAATATCTTAGTTGTACTCGATGGCAAGGCAGGATAGCACTTGTCTATCGCTAGATTACGCTCTCTATTGGCCACCTCCATCTCTTTCTCAGATTTATTGAGTTGCAGCTGCTTGGCAGACTATTCTAAAGTCAACTCTTGTTCTTTCTGTTCTTTCTTCAGCTTTTTAGTTTCTCTCTGTTTGGATTCTTTTCGCCAATAACGGAAAGAATCAAACATTGCCGGCCGGGCTTTCTTCTTAAACAATTTCACTTCTAAATTGTCAAGAATTTCAGGTTCAAAACTACCATGCAGTGGCCAACTGAGGACACCGTCTTTTTCCGTGTAGCGGATCCATACCTCGTTATAAGAGATAGGGCCCACACCGAACTTGCAATAAAGATCATAAAGAGGAGTTCCAATCGGAGGAACCAGACATGAGTCCTCTAACCGGGAATCCCTGTTGCAACCAAAACAAGACAACATACAACTTTTCCGACTTACCATTTTATAATCCGGAACACAAACAGACCCAAACAAAAAGGTGCACACTTGAACCAAGAACTTAGGCCTACCAAAGCGAACAAATGTATCGATACCCAAACTAAACCAAATGATTATCGTAACCAGAACAACCAGTGATAATCTTATGAATCCAAACCAAACCAAGAACTAAAAGGATTATCCAAACAGGAGCAAACTCTTACGAAGTAACCAAACAACTAGCAACCACTTAATACTTAACTGAGGCACTGAAGACGTCACCAAGGAGAAACCCGTCTTGTCTCGCCGTACTAAGGTCTGCACCTCGGGTCCAAGACAGGGCGACAGTCAAGGCAGCGGACCACTGCAGCCGTCCGAACGGGAACCCTCGTGGAAGAGAACGTCGGGCCACTTTTGCGATATGCCGGGATCGATGAAGTGGGGCGCCTCCCTCTGGAATCTTCACACGAAGCTTCTCGAACTCTTCAGGCTTTTGGACCGGTACCGAATGACGTCGCCCCACGTTGGGCGCCAATTGGAGTTCTGGACTTTTTGGTTCCGTCCAGAGGTGTCAGGGACAACACCCGAAGACCCCGGAGTTCTACCTGTCTCGGTGCACAAATAAACAGAAACACAGGCTTCTCGATGGTGGCGTCAAAGACCAAAGGTTTATTACTGCAGGGACACAGAAGTCACAGAAACTACACACGGGCAGATTCTAGGAGCCTGTTCGATTTGTACAAAGTGGGTTGCTCCTTAAATACTAAATTTTCAGCTTGGGGCAACATTCTTTACATGCTAGTACATTTCTAAACCTTCATGTCCTAAACAATAAATATTTGGTGTTACACAAGAATCGTCAACAATATCTGATGTCAAAACATTACGAACGAGGGGTTCCCACTGTTCCATCATAATCTCATGTCAACTTTTCATTCAAGAGCCGGACCGCCTCATCGTAAATTTCGTTACCTCCCCCTAATAAAGGCCCAGAAGGAAAGAAGCAGAGCCAGGTGCAGAAGATAGAAAAGCAGGATAAGAAATGTTTGTGGGTCGTAAATGGGCAAGGCTACCAGCTTCGGCCGCCTAATCATGATCAGGCCAACGAACACGAGAACCAGTATAGCAAGACTGGCCTCAGGCTGGGGAGGCAGCTTTTGCCGAGTCATGCGGCCACAGCGTTTCTGTCCTAAGGTGTACGTGTCACTAGCAAGGTGAATCGCCGGCTAAGGCTTACGTGTCCTTAAACAAAATGGATTAATCAGAGGTCATTGTGTGTCCATTGACTATGTGAGGGCAAGAATACAAAATGGCTGCCATACTCTAAGATGGATGCCATGGGTGAATCAGAAATATGTTTATAACAGGAGTGCTCTTGCTCGTAGCATAGCGAAAACACCAGGGTATGCTAAATGGATCATTTGCGGTTCACTGATACCAAAATTATGCGTTTACGACAATGTTGAAAACACGGGTTCAAATCGTCACGGAACCTCACTGGATGTGGGATCAAACGGATAGTCTTCGATCATATTAATCATAGCCATACTGTCTTTGATATAGCATGTGGTATCTGGTACAAATGGCTTGATAAAGAAGTCTACTTAGTGGCCCAATGGTTCGAGGACTGAACCACACCCAGATATTATGGGGCGCCCTGGTGGAGATTGTGGGTTTTTATGCACTTTCGGGAGGCAGTAGATCACAGGGATGCGGGGAGATTTAGTATTAAGGAAATCAAATTCCTTTTTAGATAGGAAGCCTAGGTCAAGTGCCTCTGAAGTGACTTTAGCAATCATGTCCTGAATCTCTGCAGTGGGGTTGCGAGGAAGATTACAATAGTGCTCATGGTTGCTCAGTTGACGCATTATTTCATCTTTATACAGGTTGATATCTTGGATCACGATGCCTTCGCCTTTGTCGGCAGATTTTATTATTAATGACTGGTTGTTTTTCAAGGAGGCAATGGCATTTTTCTCTTCTATCGTGCTGTTATAAGGTATAAAGGACCTCTTGTTTTCCAGATCAGTAAGGTCATTTAGGATTAGTTTTTCAAAAGTTGGTATCTCTGGCGGGATCATGCCAGTGGTAGGGGAAAAATTAGATGGTGGTTTGAATGGAGTGTTACCAGGTTTAGAAGGAGAGGGATTCAAAAGGAAATAGCTATGGAGGCGAATTTTCCTAAGGAACCGTAATAATTCCACCTGTATATCTTGAAAATTGGGGCGTACTGTGGGAACAAATGACAAGCCTCTGCTCAATAACGAGACTTCAGTACTGGACAGGATATGTTCAGTGAGGTTAAAGATGGGCAGGAGACCGGTCTCTAAATCAGTGCTGATATCATTGGGAGTATGATCTGATGATGTTACCATCGGTAATGCTGTCTGCATGTGAAACGTTCGCCTGGGGGGTTTACTGGTTTTTTCCATGTCAAGGGTTGCTTTCCTCTGCCCCTTGGTTGACCCCGACCCCCTTCTAAAAAAGGACAGTTAGAAGGGCCTGGGCTGTCGCTTTGGTCTGACTGTCCAGAGGAATCAGCTGAGCTATCAGTGAAGCCAACAAACTGTTGCCTCCTGTTGAATCGTCCCCAGGGTCTTTGATTTTGTGGACCGTTATAAGGGCGAGTGGTGTAGTAATCTTTGGCAAGATAGGGGTACGTTCTCTCTTGATTAAAGTTTTTGATATCTTTGTGTACATTGTTTTGTTTTTGTTTAGTTCAATTTTATGGAAATCTTCGATAGTTTTATTGATTTTTTCAAGAAGTTTACTTGTTTCAGAGCTGGTGTTGTTATCCTTGATCTGTTTCTCGAGGTCTGTTATTTCTGTATTTAATTTTTGGAGCTCTTCAGTAGCAATGTCAATCCCAAGCACCATCCAGTGCCGGGAACATGTAGTGCTTATATAGCTGAAACCATTCAAATATTTAGGATTATTGGTAAAAACTCCCGGTACGTTCCGTACTTGTAAACCTAATGGGATTGTATTGGATTTGAGGTAGTCAGTTAGAAGTCTGATCATTAACAGTAGACGTACCTCCTTTTTCTTCAGTTTCTCTAGGTCATCTGCTAGGGAAGTGCTGGACCCAGATGGTGTTTCTGCTGTATCAGAGAGGAGAGAGGGACCTCCTAGAATCTTATTGATATATTCTAAGTTATATAATGGAGGATGAGGGTCAGACATGCTTTTTAGAAAAAATCCAGGAGGGAAAAATAGTGGGGAGAGAAGACTTTACAGTGACGGGTGAACAATACAGGGGTGGACAAGGTGGACCCACTTGCGAGGAAGGGGCTAGGATTACCTGAATCCCTTGCAATCCAGCGATTACGCTAACTATATTTTCACAAGAACAAGGGAACCCAAAAGGTATATCATAGGGACCTTGGGCAGTATCAATTTACAAAAGACAATGGTCTCTATATGTGGACAGGATAGCAAAAAATAATAATCATACACCTAATAAGTAGTATGGTTCTTTGTCCAGCCGGACAAGAATTTTATTTTAAATGGAGAGAGTTTTAAGACCAAGATAACAAGTGGGCACAGCTGTGACCCACAACATTTAAGACAAAACAACAAAGAAATGGCCAAAAAGGCAAAGCGAAAATCTGTCTGTATACTATTGTTCAGTGCTACAAAGTTAATCTCTTAAACATAACCATACCATTGCGTCAAACAATATAGCATTCATCATATTGCATATGGGGTTTTTTGTCGACGACGTTTTGATGCCTTTTTAAATTATGACATCATCATCAGGACAAGAATTATCAGCATTATTGTTTTGTTCAACAATTATAAACACAATGCCTATTATCGCATTACTTTACATGAAGGAAATGGGAGGCAAGGGGGAAGGAAAAACAGAAATTGTATATAAGTATCAGCATGTAAGGAACAATTTTAAAAAACATGAGTGACATGAGAATTGCGGCGAGTGAAAAACCATGCATATAGCTGAGTGGAGTCGATAATTGGCGAGTGAAGGGGAGTTCCAGGTCTCTATTAAGATCAATAGCAAGTGAGGGTGGAAAATACTAGTCACTATTACCCGATCGTTCCGGTGTTGAAAAGGCTAAGTCGTGAATGGCGTGAAAAATGACTGTGGCTAAGTTCATGGAAGTGTCAATAATCACGGGCGATGGTACGTCGTGAATGGCGTGAAATATTTATTGGCTAAGTCATTGCTATGGCAATAATCGTGGGCGGTGGCAGGAGAAGAAATCGTCGGTTTCTTCTCCTGCCACCGCCCGCGATTATTGCCATAGCAATGACTTAGCCAATAAATGTTTCACGCCATTCACGACGTACCATCGCCCGTGATTATTAACACTTCCATGAACTTAGCCACAGTAATTTTTCACACCATTCACGACTTAGCCTTTTCATCACCGGAACGATCGGGTAATCGTGACTAGTATTTTCCACCCTCACTTGCTATTGATCTTAATAGAGAGCTGGAACTCCCCTTCACTCACCGATTAGCGACTCCACTCAGCTATATGCATGGTTTTTCACTCGCCGCAATTCTCATGTCACTCATGTTTTTTAAAATTGTTCCTTACATGCTGATACTTATATACAATTTCTGTTTTTCCTTCCCCCTTGCCTCCCATTTCCTTCATGTAAAGAAATGCGATAATAGGCATTGTGTTAATAATTGTTGAACAAAACAATAATGCTGATAATTCTTGTCCTGATGATGATGTCATAATTTAAAAAGGCATCGAAACGTCGCCGACAAAAAACCCCATATGCAATATGATGAATGCTATATTGTTTGACGCAATGGTATGGTTATGTTTAAGAGATTGAGTCTGTAGCACTGAACAATAGTATACAGACAGACTTTCGCTTTGCCTTTTTAGCCATTTCTTTGTTGTTTTGTCTTAAATGTTGTGGGTCACGGCTGTGCCCACTTGTTATCTTGGTCTTAAAACTCTCTCTATGAACTTGATCATTTAAAATAAGATTCTTGTCCGGCTGGACAAAGAAACATACTACTTATTAGGTGTATGATTATTATTTTTTGCTATCCTGTCCACATATAGGGACCATTGTCTTTTGTAAAATGAGTTATAACCAAATCTGCTTTCGGTTTTGACACCAAACAGGCAGGGCAGACGCCGGAGCCTTATATTTCTTGTCTAATCTGGGCAAGACTGCATGTACCGAATTTGGATGTTCCATTAACTTAAGGCCCTCCTGCCAAATAAAGTCAATGATTGGTATTGTGTGGGATTGCCTTTGGGAAAGGTCCTGAAAAACATACAAGAAGCATTCACTTTCATGTTGTTGTTTTTCTACAGTGAGAGGAAAACGTTTTGCAGCACGGACCATCAAATTATGGAAATTTGCAATGTCCACTGGAGGCGATGCAAGAGGTGAGGTGGGCGGAGTGGAAGGTGTTTGAGCCCTGTTTTTGTCCCATTCATTCATATCGACGTCATTGTCGTCGTCATCAGTGTTGTGAGGATCAGGATCCTCATTGTCGGTGTCAGGACGAGTACCCCCCGGTGATGTGGGTGGAACAAGTGCAGGTGCTTGAGGAAGTTGAGGTTGAGGCTGTGGAGGAAGTTGTGATGCTGGAGAGGCAGGTGTAGATGGAGGGAACCTGCGGTTATAGTCATCTAGCATGTGCTGCAGATTCGTGACCAAAGATAATGGTATTTGCGTAACCGGCTCCGAAGTAATTGGGTCTGATTCCTCAACAGGAAATAATTTGTTCCCATCTTCGACTTTTTCCTCTTCTTCACCCTCATCACTATACTCCTGGCACTTAATGTGCAAATCAGATGGACTAGATGCCTGTCCGAATAGTTGTTCCACCTCTGAATCGTTTCCGGATTCTTCCCCACCAGACTGAAACAATTGGTCTGGAAGACGAGTTCCACTTCTCACTGGACTCATTTGAATGAGAGGTACTGTCCTCAAAGAAGAAGCAGTAACCACTGTAAAAGTGGCAGCTGTGGCCAAAGGTTGATGAGACGTCAACAAGCCCGTTGACGTAACTGCGGCAGTCTTAGAACCAACCTGAGGCGTCTGCGTCGTCGCCATAGATGTAGTCAATGCTGAAATTGAAGGCTTTTTCTTCGTCGACGAAGATTTCTTGTCCGTCGACGGAGCCGTCGACCAGATTGGAGCCTTACTCGTCGACGATGATGTAGACGTCAACGGGATGACAGCCGTCGACGAAGCCGTCGACGATGATATGATGGCCGTCGAAGGAGGCACCGACGACGAGACGGCCGTCGACGATGATGGGCCCGTCGACGAGCTGCTTTTAGAAGATGACTTGATCTTCGTCGACGGTGTTCGCGTCGACGAGGGAAGCGTTGACGATGACTTCTTCATCGACGGTATTGATCTGACACTCGTTGACGAGATCTTAACAATAGATGCAATGGGTCTCACCTCCTGGGCTGTCGTCGACGAGGGGATCGTCGTTGACGCAGTACTGGTCGACATAGTACATGTCGTCGTCGACATAGAGGCTACAGACACTGATTTCGTCGTCGCTGGACACGTCGACGAGCCCGTCGACGAGCCAATGCCAGTTTTAAAAGTGGAAGCAAGGCTTTGGGCGCAGACGTCAGAGAACCAGGTCCCGTAGACGTGCCCTGTGGGGAAACAATCCTGGAGGATTCCAACTAACTACTCTTCTTCAGAAAAGGAGATGGAACCTCAGTTTTAGACCCACGCTTCTGAGAGGATTTTGAAACACCAGATGACAAACTTTCTACCTCAGAAACCACAGACTCTGAAGTCTTCAACTTCTGTAGCCACAGAAGGAGACGGGCCTCTCTATCCCTCAGAGTCGTGGGAGGAAAAGTGCGACAGTACTTACAGTTTTTCACCTCATGGTCTGGGTAGAGACAGTAAATGCATTTACTGTGTGGATCCTCATGGAAAAGGCGCAGTTTACCACAAGAAGGGCAAGCTTTAAATAAAGATTTCTTATTTGAAGACATTTCTGAAGAAATAAACAGCTAGAGTTGAAGAAATCTGAGCAGAGCTCAGGGAGACTCCCTTCACACGACGTGCGGTAGTAAATCTGAGGACTTGGGCTTCTGAGGAGAAGGTTTTAGAGGAGGCTACAGCCGGATTGGCTGGAATGTGAACCTACACATAATGACTCTAATATGCTACTAAAGTGAGTTCTCCCTTAGGCCTATTATGTTCTATGGTACTTTTAGAATTTACAATTTTATTACAGTATATGTATGTATATTTTTATTTATGATATTTTTCATGTATACATGCATATGTTATTGCTATTTTATGTACCGTGGGACTCCCACTTCGACGAAGGGGAATATTCAAGCATGTGAATCTATGAAAGACACCCCTAATACTGGAGAAATATATATATATATATATATATATATATATATATATATATATATATATATATATATATATATATACCATCCATTTGATCTTTATTTTGACATTTTTCAGTCATAAAAGATTGCAGTTAAAATATGTATAAAACCAATTGGCAAAAAATAAACATTTCATAGAATCAGATTACCAATCAGAATGTAGATCATAGGATAATCAATTCATAAGATCGCATTTCATTCAGTGTATACTGTCATCATTTCATAATATACAATCACCCCTGGGTGCCGCTGTGATGAGGGAACATCTCTTGGACCACATGGCTAAGAGGAACTTGGAGAGTGCAAAGACTATGTGCGGTGAGGTGTCAGTCTTAAGGACTCTCATTGCAACAAAACATTTATCAAATCCCATGTTCTTACATAAGGCCACCAACCAGTACTTTCTGGCTTTACTGTAGGCGAGGCAAAAAAAGAGCATGTGCACTTCATCCTCCTTGATCGCACCACATCCAGGGCAGAAGTTACTTGTGGGATTAGACCACATGCTTGTGTGTGCCCTTAGTGGTAGTGTTCCATGCCTCCATTGGATGTATAGCTTCTTCGCTCCTACAGGATATATGACATTCATAAACTCCTCAAAACCAAATGAGTGTTTGAGAGGTAGAAAGGTGATGGTCAAGGAGCCAGCTTTGGAGTCATGCAACCATATGTTTTGTTTTTGATCCATAAAGGACTTCGCAAGCGTTTTGCCTGAAACCCCCCTGCATGCCCATTCTGGATCATACCAGAGGTCAGGTAGTCCCATTTTCCCGAGTTCATTTTTCACAAATACAAGCCAGGGAATTTTTGCTGCACTACCGTGGCTCAGCACACCCTTCAATTCGAGCCTATAATTGGACAGTTCTGGAGTTATCCATAGCCTGCGCCAAAACCTCAGAGGTTTCAGGGCTAACTCGTCCTGGATAAAACTCAGCCCTAAGTCCAATCTCAACGGCAAGAGAGGTGTGCTTTGGGGGAGTGCAAGTAACTGCCTCATAAATTTATTCTCCTCCCTGGGGATTTCGGGCCTACAGGAGTACCCCCAGAGTTCCCCACCGTAAAGAGCAGATGCCCTCGCCTTTAATTTGTAAATCTCCAATGCGGGGCTCACTGGGTTGAATGTCGATGAATTTGACATTTTAAGGATACCACCCACTAGTTGGGAGCGTTTCAATTGGGATTTCGCCTGTTGGGGGCCCCAGGAAAGATTTTTGTTAATCGTTACCCCTAGATACTGAAAGGTCTGTGCCCTTTCCAGTCTAACCGAGCCCAGAATCGGAGTTGGACAGGTCCGTGCTGGTGGACTGAAAATCATAAATTTGGTCTTATCATCATTGATTTCCAGTCCTCGGCAGCAGCAAAAGTCTGTGAAGCCGTCCAGGACTCGTTGAATACCCATAGGGGACTTGGACAGCAGGAGGGTGTCATCGACAAACATTATCGCTGGCACCCTCCTGCCTGCCAATCTGGGTGCGTCATTGTTGGGGACCGCATCCAGGTGCGAAATAACACCATTCACGTAGAGGCAGCACAGGGTTGGTGCCAGGACGCACCCCTGCCTGACCCCCCTGCAAACTGGAAACCGGGACGACAGCGCCCTATCCCTCCCGCATCTGACCTGTGCATAGTTTTGTGCATGCAGCCTCATCAGCATCGCCAGTAAAGCATTTGGGACTCCCAATCCCAAAAGCACCACCCACATTTTTGCCCCTGGGTACTAGGTCGAACGCGGACCGAAGGTCCACGAAGACCATATAGAGGCTGCCACCCTATAATGTCACCGTCTTCCAGAATAGCATTATTAGACGGAATATCTGGTCCACAGTTGACGTGTTCTTCCTAAAAGTAGCCTGATAAGGGCTGAGGATGTCACGCTCCACAATCCACTCCTTTAAGCGGTCCAGGATTAAGCGGGAGAAGATTTTTTGAGGGACGTCAATGAGGCTAATAGGCCTGTAGTTGGTTGGGAGCAGAGGAGAGCCCTTCTTGAAGATCGGGATGATCTCTGCTCTCAACCAAGTACCCGGTACCTCCATGCCTCCCAAAATAGCTTTGAAAAGGGCACATAGGTAAGGGGCCCAGATCGCCGGTTGATCCTTGAATAGGTCACCGGGAAGTCTATCTAGGCCAGGAGCCTTGCCCATGGCCAACTTCCCTATGGCAGTATAAACCTCCTCCACTGTAAACTCCTGGTCGTCTTGGTCTTCCCCCAGACTAGGTATATATGCCAGTAGGCTTTCCAGACCTGTGTCGGCATATAAGGTCTTAAAGTATAGCTCCCAGACCCCTGCCTCAATGTTAGGTTCAGTTGGGGATCTAGGCTCTCCTGAACCAGTGCTGACAATTTCCCAAAATCTACGTGCGTCCCTCATATCCAGTGCGGAGGAGAGGTTAGACCATTTCTCCATGTCCCACTCCTTCCTGGCATGGTTCAATGTTCCTTTATATTGTGATTTTAGGGAGCGAATTTTAGGTTTGTCTCTCCCGTCTTTTAAAGCCCCAATAAGCTCTGATTTTGCCTTCCTACACAGTACCATGTGGATACAGGTGCCTTACGCATCCTATTAGAGCCAGGGGGGGTTGAAAAAATCCGCTAAGCAGGCTACTAGGTCCTGATGCGCACCCTGCATATTATCTTTAAAATCTAGTGCCAGAGGCTGGGAGATTAAAGAGCCCACCTCCGTGAGAGAGGGTAGAATTGCACTATATAATTTGGGCATGGCGTCTCTTGATACCACCAGTTTCTCCCATTTAACTCTGCGCCTGTTGTTGGTTATGGTTAGCCCTTCATCCATTTCCAGGCCAGTTTCCTTCCCGCTTTCCCTAGGCCCTGGACCCTCTATCTTCAGGCTGAGTGCATTGTGGTTACTATCCACCCTAGGCACTACCTCAAAGTCAATCACCTTCGACCACAAACACGACTCCACCATTATATAGTCAAGTCGTGATTCATGGCCCTTCTTGTTGAAGGTGCACTTTGACGGAGTGTCAGATGGAGTCCGACCATTACAGGCCCTGATGGAATTATTCAAGGTCAACGTCGTAATCTGTATGGCCAGGGGGGACCAAGACTTCGGATGTGGGGACTGGCATGGCGGGATTCCCCAATGTTCGTCCTCGCCCATCAGAACTCCGTCAATTAGACCACGAAGTGGCTCGTAATGGCAGTTTTGGTCCCCAGCAACCAAGAAATGTGTATCCCTACTAACGGAACCAAGGAAACTAGACAACTCTTCGATAGTTTTGGACTCGTTTGCCACACTTGTAGGCCATTAATAAACATTCACGATGGCAAGTTTATAGGGGGTTGGCCAGGACAGGAGGACACACTGAATATCATCAGAGTAGGTCCGGATGATCTCGCCCGAACAAACCAGATGTAACCCGACCCAGATTGTAAGGCCCCCCGATGAACGTCCCTTTCCACCCCACCGTGCAACAATGTTAAATGCTGCAAAGCTAACTCTATGTTGGTCCTCCCTAGCCCATGTTTCTTGGAATATACATATATCACTGTCATCCACAAAGGTACCCCACTCCGGACAGGCTAATTTGTTTGGTAAGCCTGCCACGTTCCATGACAGAATGGACATGAGTTTGTGTTCCCTTCCCTAGGACATGTACTATCGGGTTGAATTTTAACACTCCCCGATGGTTTATACGGACTGGTAGTAGCTAAGGATAATACTGGTAGGGGGTCTTCTACTGCCCTGTCCGAACCAGTGCAATCAACACTCCTGTTTCTCAATGTTGGGGACTTCTGGGCTTCTGGCAGCTCAGATACCTGGTCACTCTCTATCACAGCAAGGCCATCCCCGGCAACCACGTCACAAGGCAGGGCCTCCCCCCACATGTCCTGCCTGGCCAAAGTCAGTCAGTCGACCTGATCCAGGCCACTGAACCTATTATAGCATGGGATCTGGTAGTGGGCGGATGGGTGGTGGCCGAGCCGGTTCATCCATACCCTCCCGGCTCGACTATGTGATACAAGAGACCAACCCTCATCTGGGTCTCTCAGTTGTTTACTGGGGTAAAAATAAGAGAGAGGCCTAACTTCAATTTTTGTGCCTGCGCTGGCTGTACTCCATTTACATATGTGGTCTACAATGTGTGGGTCCCTAAAGTTGACCAATACACAGTCGCCCTTTATAGTTTTAGGTGTACGGCCTTCCCAAGCCACCCTTCGGACCATAGTTATTTCAGTAGTCATATGTGGGGGAAGGGGTCTATGCACATTAAGCCAGTGAGTGGCTTTATTTTTCAAAGTTGTATACGATTCAACGTTTGGCATACTAAATTCTGGGACCCCTGTTTAGTTTAAACAATTAAATAGGGACTCACTTCTGGTGGCAATTCAACTTTGGGCCCTGTTCGGAGTCTATTACTAGAACCTGTATCTGCGGTGACCCGTCCATCGTGTGAAGTAATACCAGACACTACCCCACCTACACTGCTAGGCACTGTATCCTTGACAGCCTTGGGTCCCCCTCCCATTGTACTAAGCAATGCATTTGTTCCCCCTGTGGATGCTGCAGAGTTACCAACAGCTTGTTGTGTCACAGAGGCGGCAGGATTATCGTGTATCACAACTCCCCCTGCTATAATCGGCAAGTTCGGGTTGCCTTGAGCTAAAGCATTGTTTACCAAACTATTTAAAGTGCCCACTGTTACTTGTTCAAAGTTAAATAATTGGCTTTCAATACTGGCAAGTCTCTCTTCAAATGGGCGTAGTAGGGCACTCAATAGCACAGTGATTTTCGTACATGATGAGTCCTCCCATGTTGATGATTCTTCCCTGGGTGGGCCTGCACCAGTCACAGTAACTCCCCCTGACTTCCCAGTGGCAGCGGTGAATCAGGTGCAACAACTATCATTTGCGCCTCAGCGTCCTTTGGGCTTGTCGGGATTGCATTTTTGTTGCGACCTTTTGCTGGTTTGGGTGCCCTGGCTCCTGCCTTATTTTCAGTTGGCTGTTTCTTCTTGGGAATTGCACCCGTGCAGTTACCCTGGATCTGGCGGGTATTGGGTCTTTCGGGCGTTTTTATAGGGGAAGGAGCATCCATTTGCACTGAGAGGTCCTGCGGGGTCAGATGAGTGGGAGGGGAGGTACCGACCAGGTCCTGAGTAGGTGTTTGATAATGGTTAGTCAATTGGGTGTTATCAATGTCAATGTTCACAACCCTACCAACCTCAGGTGTTCGAGCATTCGCAAAGTGCCCCAGTGAGGATCTTTTGGCCATGGCAAGATCCTGGGATACCCTGCGTTCCATAAGCACGCTGCCCTGCTCTATCACTGAATTGGCTTTAACGATGAAATTGTCCAATGTTCCTGTGAGTTTATTAGTCTGGGCTTTACTCCTGGACTCTCGTACGGCTATGTTACAGATATATGCTATAGATAAATATATTAAAAAATAAAAATAAAAAAAATCTGTTTCCTTCACTGGGGTACTTACAAGTAGCTTACTCCAACTGGTTCCACAGATGGCGAAAGGGGGGTGGCCTGGTCCGGTCTCCACCGGCTCAAACGGGCTATATTGGTCCCGTGGAGCGTGAGTGTGCCGTAGATAAACACCACAGGTAGGCGGGGAGAGAACGGGAAGAGACACCAGCTGCTGGTGATTAGGGAATGCTGCTCCTCGCCGTCCCGAACTCCTGCTCAGTAGGACACCACAAATCCAGGCACCAAAGTTCCTCAGTGACACAGGTAGTCCGAGGGCAGAAACTGCTGCGAGCGGCTCCCGCGAAGCGGGGGCCATGAGCAGTTAAGAGCAGACAGGCACTGGTAATATATATATATTACCTACTGGTGGTCGCCAGTAGGTAGTTATATTTAGGACCTACTTTCCATGGGAAATCCGCAACATTCTATTTAGAATAACTTTGGCGTCGATTGAGGAATTTGCGTGCAATTTTCCAAAATTTTGGTCAGCTCAGTTCTGCTCCTTCCCTGAAAGTTTTGGGGGGATTCGTCAAGCGGGGGCCGAGTAAAAAGGGCGGTCCCAAAACGTGTTTTCCCCATGTTAATTTCCAAAGGACGTTTAGACACGGCTACAGCCCGAACCGCTGAACGGAATTAGAGCAAACTTGGCAAAATTGTAGGGATTGGTACGCAGAAGTGCCTTTTCTATATTTGGTGAAAATCGCTCCAGTGGTTTTTATGAATAGTTACTTCTAAAAAATGTATATCTCTATGTGCGCGCTGCAAGCGCTTTGGGTATGCATACCCATAAGCCACGCGGGAGCGGAAAGCTGATTAGCTTTCGGGTGTCTGTCAACATTCCAAACAGTCCGGAGAGTCCGCCATCTTGTGTCTCGGGTGAATCGAGACACAAGAGGTGAAAAAACAAAAAGGGAATACTATAAAAGGGGGCAGGGTAGAGACCCCCCAACCCCCTAGGTATTCTTAGGGGAGTCTAGGAGGACCCTGAAGAGCAAAAACACTTTTATTTTTGGGGGACAATTTTGTGGAGTGCGCTCCGGGTGCGCGTACAGGTACGCGTAACATGGGGAAAACCAGAGAAAAAATTAGAGTAAAAAAAGAATTCAGAGTGTTTAGAGGTAGGGTAGCTCTGAAAAGAGCTGTTGTGTTATCTGGGTGCATTAAGTACCTACAAGTAGTATTTTTTAACAAATAAACATTATATTTAACCTTTGGAGTCCTTCAGGGACCCCCTGAGAAGGCCTAGAGGGTCAAGAACACTTAACCCTGCCCCCTTTCCATGTTTTCAACTTTTATTGTTCACTCTCTTCTGAAACCACAAAATGGCAGCGATAGGGTTCGCTCTCCGAGCACTCACCGCACACTCTCCGAGCACTTCCTGTGCGCGGACTTATCAAATTGTATTTTATTTTTAAAAAATAAACATTTTTTTAACCTTTGAAGTCCTTCAGAGAAGAGCAGTGAGGGGATGGAGAGAGTTAGAAAACTAGATTGAAAAAAGGGAACTCAGCAGTAAGTGAGGTATAGTGATGGAAAAAATACATAAAAGAGAAGAGATGTCAGATACACAGGAGAAAGTATAGTGTGAGAAGGGGAGTAACTATGAGTAAATGTACTATGTAACTCAAAAATGTTGCACTCTATACTACAAGTCTCACTTCATACCACAATCACTTGGCCACTACCTCATAAATTACATTGAAAAGAGTATAATTTCTAAAACAATTTTTAATTACTAAATATAAATGTATTGTTCTGAATTTTCGTAATTTGAAAGAACTTCTAACATTGAATCGTCAGAAATTTCGTCATCAGTAGTCTTCCAAGAAGAATCCTGGAACTCAATGAACTCCAAATATTCAATTAATTCAGAATCCAAAGATTCATCATAAAAATCCCCCATGCCATCTCCTTCTTCAATAAGGTCTTCATCATGTGTATTCACATCAACTGGATCATTCACATTGTCTATAATAGTCGCAGACATTTCAAAAACAATGTCAACTGGCTCCTCATTAAGATCCATCATTGTTGTTAGGGTAGTATAAAAAGAGAGAGAGAGAAAGACAGTGAGAGTAAGAAACTTCAACTTTAAAAAACATTATTCTTATTAACTTAATATGTACAACATAGTTCCCCTTTCAAATAAACAACTAACCTTTTAGAATGCTGTTGAAAATTCTCACACCAGAAACTGAAAACCAAAAACTCCTCACAAATCTACCTCAGACACTGCAATCACAAAATGGCCGTCATTCCCTCTCATTCTTCACACTTATACCAGTCCCTAACCAATCAAATTTCTCCACACACAAATACTAAACCAAACTAACATTTTAATTGGTATACAGAGGAACACTTTCAAACTCACATAATCTTCAACCTACCCAAAAAGGGCAGGGTAGAAACCCCCTGACTCCCTAGGTATTCTTAAGGGGGCCTAGGAGGACCCTGAAGGGCAAAAACACTATTATATATATATTTTTTAATTTCACGGAGTAAGCTCAGGGTGCGCTTACACGGGCGTTTACAGGTACACGTACCCTGAACGCACCACAGAGAAAAACAGTGAAAAAAATTAGAGTAAAATGATAATTTAGAGTGCTTAGAGGTAGGGTAGCTCTGAAAAGAGCTGTTGTATTATGTGGGTGATTTAAGTACCTAGTAGGTACCGATGCAGAGTCTAACATTCAAGAGGAAGACTCTGTTCCCCTCATCTGAGAAATGTACACCATCTCTCCTATAGATGCCTTGCATGTTGTAACGCCAGTTATTGTGGTATATGGAACCCATATCGTAGTCTCTCAGGAAAGCAGAACCCGATTTATTTACATGTTTCCTTGCTTTCTCAATCTGTGGACAAACTTGGTTGGACCAGTTCCATTTTTGCCTTTGGCATATATTAGAATATACCAAGGCAGTTTTTGGAAAAAGTGACATCAATTGCCCAAAGGTGTCCTTTAAAAGCATTTCCAGACATACCCCAGTCAAAGTGCCCAGGTCATTGCCACCACAGTGCACAATTATGAGGTCAGGGTGTGGTAGATGCAAAAGGATTTTACCAATGGTATCAATTGGTGACATCTCAATCCTCTCTGGCCAATCCACATAACATCCACATTTGGTAAATCAAGGTTGGGAATACCTCTGTTTGCTGCATACTTTTCACTCCAGTGAACATAGCTATGTCCCTCAATCAAGACTTTAGGCATTTTAAAGGTAGATGTGGTTGTACTCAGATGAGTTGTAGAAATGAAATGGCAGTTTGAAGGTAGGAGTTCTGAAAAAAAGTGGTTGAGATTCAGTGCACTTGAAAAAGAAGGATTGATTGGTGGTTTCTCAAAAATTCAACACTGAAAATTAGGGTGCATGCTTCTGTTTTTTGAAAGAAGTAATTCTAATGGTTGAGAGAAAGTCATTTAAAGAAGCATTGCACAGGATAAGCTGGTATATTGAGAGGTCAAACACCCTTGCTGGGTTGATTTGCAACATAGTATGATGAACTTTTCACCTGTGAGCTTAGTTAGGTGGGAGTTACAATGGTAACAGGCTGAATGAGCACTGGGAGGAGGGGTGAACATTATGTGAGTTTGAAAGTGTTGAAATATAGAACCAATTAAAATGTTAATTTGGTTTTGAAATAGTGTGGGAAGAATTTTGATTGGTTTAGTCCAGGGATATGTGTGAATAATTACAGGAAATCAGGGCCATTTGTGGTTGCAGTGTCTGAGGTGCATTTCAGAGATTCTGCTTAAGAAAATCTGGTGTGTGTGACTGACACTGTTCTAAATCTTCAAAAGCATTTTTAAAGGTGAGTAATGATTCATTTAATATAGAAAGAGTGCTGTATGCACTATGGGAAAGATTAAGAAGCATATTGGACTTCTTTATTCTTGCATTGTGTGTCATGTTTTTTTCTAATGCTGGTAAAAAATATAATGGTGCATATTGGAAATGTATTTTGGAAATGAGTGGAGTTTGTGCACTGTAATGTAGTGATCATTTAAATGGGCTGTGCTCTGTGTCTAAAACGATTTACTATGCTAAATGTTTTTTGGTAAAATGTAAGGCTTTAACATTTTTGTCAAGGATCACACTGAGTGTCTGTGTGAAATAAGGAATTATATTTTCATATTTTTCTATAATGTCACCTGTGTCTCCTCAAAGTTTGCATCTCTTAGCTTATAGGGTACTGTTCAGTCAAAATACTCTTTATTCGATTTTTGTTAAAATCATAAAAGGACAAAATACAATACAAATACAATTTTTAAAAAATCAATAGATCTGGTTACTGAGTTATAACATGTTAATTTCATTTTTTCACAAAATTACAATGATTAAAATTATTACAATAATTAAAATTTGCAGTTAAAACCAGGTTTGGATTAAAATAAGGCTTTCTTAGGTATTCTTTTCTTCCTTGATCTGAATGCAGCTGTTAGATAACATGCAACGCTAAAGATGGTATGCGTATCTGCTAACAATTGAAGGAAAATTAAAGCTGGCCTTACTTGGATGAAACCAGCAGCCCTTAAAACAGGAAGCAAGTATTTTGCCCTCTCCCTGGAGTACAGACCACAGAAAAATGTAAAATGGAGGGTATCCTGAACTTAAAACTGATCACAATCACAGGGTGGTCCATCTTCAGGTTTTGACCACACAGGGAAATTACCAAGTGAGTAGTGAATTAAGTTCAGCCTGAATTTTGTGAGTAGGAATCTATGGAGTGGGTTAGTCACAATTTTTAAGTATGGTTCCAGGGAGGGAGTGGTCGTTAAAACTATATGTGCTCTTACCGAGGGTTTCCTCAATTCCAGCTCCTCTCTCGCCAAACAAGCCCTCTCCAGGAACGCCTGCTTAATCCATCTAATATCTTCCCTCCTGATGTTAATTGGCTCATTAAAGAGTTCCTTTCTCCAGAGCGTGGCGAAAGCAGATCTAATATATTTCAGCCAAGGTATTCTCATGGCATTATCCCTCGAGATAACATCTTTGAGGATAGCATGATTTAGCGTTAGCTCAGAATTCAGCCATGTTTTAGACCAGAAAAGAAGTGGGACTAGTTTTAATTTGTCGACAATATAAGGCAAGCCCATTTCTTCATGGATCGTGAAGGTGGGAGTGGAATTTGGGACAGATAAAATTTTTCTAATGAGCCCATTTCCCACCCTCTGTATTTTTTCCAGGTTTGCATATCCCCACATAGCGGACCCATACATAGCAATTGGGACGGATGTATGACGTTACAACGCATACTTTTACCACGCATACCATTACAACGCGGTATTTACAACGCATACCGTTACAACGCATAGCGCTTAGAGGTGCTGGATAGTGGTAAGTATAATTTTATATTCCAACTCCAGTCCCCGTGGACACTAGGGAAGGTGTTGGATATAAAATTATACTTATTCCCTATCCTAGAGCGCCCCCCAGCGCAATGCGTTGTAATGGTATGCGTGGTAATGCCTGCGTTGTAGTGGTAGTGCGTGGTAAAAACTTTGTTGTAAACGTTGTATACCAATTGGGACACACTTGCTGTTATATACTTTTATCACTGCCTCCATCGGTTTCGCCCCTAGTCTTTTTGTAAAGGCTAGCAAGGCTGATGTTGAGCGTGCTAGACTAAGGCTCTTTGCTTTAATCTGGGGGACCCAGGAACCTCTCTGGTCAAAAAGGACCCCCAGATACGGAAAGACTGGTACCCTAGAAAGAACCTCACCCTTGCAAGTGAAGGATTTTTTGTGCAACATGTTTCCTTTACGGCCTATAATCATAGTATGAGACTTAGTTACGTTAATTTTTAAGTCGAGGTTCTCCATGAAGGAGCCAAAGCGGTCCGGAGGGCATGTAGACCAATGCCAGTTTGTGCTATTAAAATGGCATTGTCCGAGTATAGGAGGGCTGGTATCTGTTCTCCTCCTATACGTGGTACATCAGCCAATCCTGCTTCTAAATGTTTCCCTAGCCCATTTATATAGATGGTAAAGAGAAGGGGGCCAGGATACAGCCCTGGCGCACCCCTTTCTCAGACTTAAAGCTGTCCGTGCACCTTCCATCCCTAGTGACCCTTATTTTAGCATTGAGGTCCTGATGTAAACTAGCGATGAAGGCTACCAGGTGTTCTTCTATACCTATCTCGAGTAAGAGGGTCCATAACTTAGTCCTATTCACCAGGTCGAATGCCGCGGAGAGGTCCATAAAGGCCAGATATACTGACCCCTCCCCGGCCACCGTGTATTTGGAGACCAAAAGGTGAAGATTGGAACATTGTTCAAGGGTCCCTCTTTTTTCACGGAACCCGTATTGAATATTTGAGAGCCCCCACACAGTTCTAAGTTTTCCCTCAGTTTGACCAATAAGACTCTGCCCAAGATCTTAAAGGCAGAATCAATGAGGGAAATGGGGCGGTAACACCCTGGATCCTCCCGGTTTCCCCTTTTGAAAATGGGTACAATAATGGATGTTGCCCATGTTTCACGGAAGGTTCCTTCATTTGTTGCCCTGAACACTCTAGCTAATACTTTGGACCAGAGTGTCGGACAATATTTAAAAAAGTCCGCCGGCACTCCATCGGGGCCAGGTGCCTTGTTTTTTGTGGACTCCATTATAGCTTTATAAACCTCCTCTTCAGTAAACTCTACTTTAGCTAAGCAATGGTCCATCTCTGTTGTACCTGTGGTTTCATTTCGGTTACCTCCATATACATTGCTAAAATACTGTACCCATTTCTCATCAGGAATTACACAATCTGTAACCATATTATCATCCCCCGAAAAGAAAGAATGATTGATAATGTCCCAAAATTGTTTACTGTCTTTAAGGACATCTATGGTAAGAAGGTCATTCCATGCGTTATTTTTAATATCATTTTTCCTTGCCTTAATATTTGCTTTATAGGCCCGCCTCAGGTTTGAAATTACTACCTTATCTCTTTCCTTAGCCTTAAGGGCCTGTTTCAGAGCTCTATAGGACCGTGAGCATTTAGTATCAAATCATTTGTGAGGCTTTGTAGGGAACTGTGATAAAGGTTTTGTGAGGTCCCTGGCGGTTTGTGCACAGATGGAGTCGAAAGCTGTAATGATTTGGGGATTTAAAGTGGTGTGATCCATACAAATTTCCAATGAACCCTCAATTTTAGGCAGTAAAGTGTCAATAAACTTTTCCTCCACAACCTTACCCCATTTAAGCCGTCTGCCCTGATCACTGGGCACCGCCATGGTGCATACCCGGGATTGTCCCACTTGTTTGCGCCATAAGTCACTCCAGTTTATCTCAACCGACAGAGGGTTGTGGTCACTATGGGGTGAGGTATATGCCTTATAGTCTTTCACCTTTGAAATGAGGCCTGGGGAAATGAATATGTAATCAATTACCGACCCATTGGTCGAGCCTTTAAAAGTGGGTACCATCTTGTTTTTTCCTGTGTTGGATGGTTCGTACATATTAAAACTGGCGAGCATTAATTCAAGCGCCTCCCCTGTTTTGGTATGTTCAAAGTGAGGGATGCCGGCTCCATTTGGGGCCTCTGAATCACCTGAGTGGCACGGTAGTTTGCATTGATGACTGTTAAAATCTCCCATCAAAAGGATTTCAAAAGGAATATGTGTATTTTGACTGTAATTGTTAAGAAAATTCTCCAGATGATCCACATGATCAGTTTCTGTTTGTCCTCCCCAAGCGTTGTAAAAATTGATTACAAGTAGAGTACACCCTGGGGAAACTGTCCATTCTATTGTCATCATATTAGGCGAACCTGAATCCAGCTGATTAAAAGACTCTTCTAACTCTAAAGAGAAAAGTATAGTAAGCCCCCCTTTCGCTCTCCCAGCATTGCTAGAGCTTGCTGGTACTGTGAAACTTGAGAAACCGTCTAGTAAAAAGGTTGGTGAGGTGTCCCAAGTTTCTAGAATAGCTATCACCTGGTGTTTGGATATATAATTTACCCAAATTGGGTCTGTCCTTTTAGCTCTCGTCCCTGCGACATTCCAAGTCAGGAATGTACATAGGGATGGAGCCACCATCTCAGAGGTTACTTATGTTGGGGTCGCTATTGAGACTGATTATCAGTCATTTGTGTTTAAGTCGGCTAAGGGATTAAAACGATTTTCCAGGTCCAGGCTTAGGCCTTCACTGTAGGGTGTAGGTCTATTTTGTCTTGCTTTCCTAGATACTGTTTGCCACCCATTTCCCACTGACTCTGTATTGGGGGGTACATTCATGTGTGAATTAAATCGGCTTTGCGGGGGATAAAAGAACCCTAAGGGAACCGCCCTGAGACTATCATTTTCTCGTATGTCTGATCCATCCCAAAACAAACTATTCGGGCAATAAGCGTTATCAAAATTTATCACCACACAGTCACCTTTCACTGTTTTGGCTCGCTTCCCCACCCACCCCACCCTTCTCGCTAAAATAATGCTGGAGGAAGTGTTTGATTCACCACTACTAGAATCATCGCACCATTTTTTGCCTTTCTTATAAGGGTAGCAGTAGATTCAACCTCTCCTTTTCTTAGCGGAGGGACCCCTATGGAAACTGCCACAAAAGGTACTACTGCTGGGGGCAAGTTTAGATGGATCTTACTCTCTAAATGCATAGGCTCCCTTAGTATTGAGGGAACCCCCTGTGGGATAGTAGATATAAGTGGTTGGGGTTTTTCATTTGAACCTGGCCCTACACTGTGTACTGCCATATGTGCCATGTTCAAAAAATCTGAGATATAACCCATCCCTAGCTCAAGGTGTACAGCATAACTGGCGGTTGAGTGGGGAAGACCCAAAAGAGCTCGCAGGAATTTGTTTTCCTCCCTCTGTATGAGAGTTGTATCCTTATAGCCCCATATTGCAGCCCCGTACCTAGCAATGGCCACACTTTTTGCTTTATAGATGGACAGGATTGCTTTCCCCGGTTTGCCACCCAGTCTCTTTGCAAAGCCCAAAATAGCGGATGTTGATCTTCTTACGCCAGCTGCTTTATTTAGTAATTGGGGTGCCCAAGTGCCTAAATCATCAAACACAACTCCTAGATTGGCGAAGACTATAACCTTAGTTATTATAGAGTCATTACAGGAGACTGTTTTAAAGTACTTTCTTCTGTTCCCTAATGACATAACATGGGATTTTTCTGTATTGACCACCAGGTCCAACCTTTCCATAAACTCCCCAAACAAGTTCAAGCAGTCGTTGTAAGGCATTTGGTGTTCTCGCCAACAGTACTGTATCGTCTGCGTATAGGAGTACAGGGATGGGCGTTCCTCCTACACGCGGAATATCAGATGTTACAGTTACCAGGACATCTTCCAGGGAGTTTATGTAAAGTGTGAACAACATTGGGGCCAATATACATCCTTGACGCACCCCTCTGCCAGATTTAAACTCAGCAGTGCATTTTCCCTCTTGCGTCATTCTAATTGATGCAGAAAGGTCCCTATGCAGCTCAGCTAGAAAGTTCACCAAAGCCTGGTCTAAACCCATCTCCAGGAGCATCTTCCACAGCCTTGACCTGTTGACTAAATCAAAGGCTATGAATAGGTCGATAAATGCCAGGAAGATTGAACCTTTGGACGCTACTGTATATTTGTTGATTATAAGATGTAGGTTTAGGCATTGGTCTTCTGTGCCTCTTCTCCCTCTAAACCCATATTGGGCGTCACATAAAATAGCTTTGTCTGTGGCCCAAGCATTTATCCTGGCCAGAATTACTTTTCCCAGTATTTTGATTGACGAATCAATCAAAGAAATCAGCCGATAGCATCTTGGGTCCCCCCTTTGACCCTTTTTAAATACTGGTATTATAATAGAACGGGACCAGGTCTTAGGGAGAGTGGCCGGGGTAGAGCTTGCTGCTAGGTTCAAAACATTAGTGAGTATTATTGACCAAAGGTCAGGGTTGGCTTTATACATATCAGGCGGTACCTCATCAGGCCCGGTGCTTTCTGCCCCGATGTTTCAGCTATTGCTGTCTGTACTTCCTTAATAGTAAAACTCGGTACAGACCCCACTAGTTCTTTAGAATGTATCTCATAAGTATCAAGGGGCAGATTTATGTTGGGAATGCGCCACGTTTGCGTTACGCAACTGTGGCGTAAACGTGGCGCATCCCTATGACTCATTTAAAACGTGACGCATCTAGGCAGATGCGTCACATTGTAAAGCCCTGTGCCACTTGTGGGCGTTCCGGCGCAAGGTGGGTGTTCCGGGGCAGGTGTGCCTCGCAAAAGTGGCTGAGTGAAATCTATAAGATTTCACTCAGTCACTTTCAGGCCAATGCTGAGTCAAAACCCTGCGCCTGCTTGAAGCAGGCGTAGGTCTTGACGCAGCATTGTAAGGATGGGGCACCCCTGAGTCTTTCTGAAGCTGCGTCGTGCTTGCGATGCAATTCTAGCAATGCGCCACCTTTACGGCACAGATGCGTCACGCATCTGTGCCGTTTTTGCCCCATGGTGTGCCGCATTGTATAGAAACAAGGTAATCTTTTTCCCCCTTGTACATTACTATGTGAATCTCCCCACTAGGGACATTAACAAAGACAAAGCTCGAATACTGTTCAAGAGTACCCTCGGTCTGAGTAACAACGTCATTATAGAGGAAGACCGTACTAACATTATAGATCGGTCCTTCACACCTAAGAGGTAATATTACATGTTTACGCTTGTTTTTTGGCATATGAAAGTTATCCCTCTGCATCATTGTTAAACCAATATAAAATAATGGGTCATTGATACTCTAAACAATGAATTTAACCATTTAGATCCAGGCATAAATTAGCATCTGGGGCAATGGCCTATTTATCCAAGACGGGAAGAACAACTAGCTTTAACCATTAGATGGGCTAAGTTAAGAGACAGGGAATAAACAGCACTATAGATCAGATACTAGGAACAATCCCTGCCCCCTTGTTTCTGGGAAAAGCTGTCCTCAGATACTTATGGAACACCCGGCCAATATGAATTATTGGGTCATTGATACTCTAAACAATGAATTTAACCAATTAGATCCAGGCATAAATCAGCATCTGGGGTAATAGCCTACTTGCCTAAGACGGGAACAACAAACTCTAACCACTAGATGGGCTAAGTCAAGAGACAGGGAATAAACAGCATCATAGATCAGATACTAGGAACAAACCCTGCCCCCTTGTATCCTGGAAAAGGTGGCCTCAGATACTTATGGAATACCCCGGCCTTCCACCATGTTGGCAGGTCACCCCTAGGTGCCATTGCAGGACGCTTGGGAACCAATACAAAAGACAGACCCTTTATTAAAACCTTTGTTAGATCTGAATGGGCATCATGTGTTAAAACTACTTAGTCTCTTATGATGTTATGAAATTTTGCACCTAGAGACGTACTGTGAATATCAGTCAATCAATGTGAACAACAGAGTCTTTGTGTAAATGCAAACAGGCTTACTCTAATACCGTGTGCATTGCCATGTTACTAATTCCACTGTGTATCCATTTTTAGGAACATATGTACACTACGACAGAATTTGATTCTTTGTCTTGATAAAGGTGGATAGAATTTCAACAAACCACCGAAACGCGTCGACGCCCTAGTACAGTGTGATTCGTGGCTCAAACACCGTTGTTGACACAGTAATATCTCAATGTGCATAACATCGGTGCTTTAAAAGAATATTAGAACACACACCTTGTATTGCACAAATTGTATGTCTTACTGTTTTTCTGTCTGTTCTTAGCAATATTGCTGGTCAATATTCAATGTGTATTGTTATTTTATTGTTATTTTAACCTGTGTCAAGCAGCTTACTATGTTTTCTGCTTTTTTAACTTTACTGTATACAATAAATGTTGCCAGTTTTTTACTCTAGATTTACTTGTTATAGTTATTGCTTTTTTCTTATTCATGGTGTTTATGTACATGAACTTGCTCAAGGGAATTGCTCTTTCATATTGGCTAAGGGACTTTTGGCCAGGTTTTGGTGAGCATTCTTGTGTCAGTCAGTCAATATCACCCAAATGGGATAAAGGTGTAAATCTGTTTGACATCTCGATACCCCCATTAATCACAGTAGTATTGAGATTACGTACTTTGGGTAGTAGTCCGGATTTTTGGGTGGCCCAACTGTTTAAGAGTGCTGGCTGGTTTACTGGATTTCTTACTGTAGCTATTCGCTCATTCTCCTGTGTACTCCTCCTATGTAACTCTGGCTGAGGATAAAAGAACCCTAATGGTAGAGCTCGTATCTCTCCCTCTTGTATGAGCATGTCCGTTGCATCCCAGAATAACCAAGATGACTCGTAGGGTCTATTAAACTTCACAATGAGACAATCTCCCTTAAGGTTTTTTTTGGTGTTTCCCACCCAACTCACCCGTCTCCCTATATTTATACTGGCAGAGAGATTTTTGCCACCCGTGCAGTTTTCATCGCACCAAACCTTAATGTTTCTTAACAGGGTTTCCTGTGTCTCTACCTCTCCTGGTTTTAGGGGGGTACATTTGCTAAGATAGCCACATATGGTGTGGCCTCTGGAGGTAGATGAATAGTATGTTTGTGTTCCACATCCCTGTTCTTGATATGCTCTCTCTCAGCTATAAGGATCTCTTGGTTAGAGTGTAAACTATCGGGAACAATAGCCATCCCCTGGGCCTCAAGACCCTTGGCATGGCCTGCGAATGTTATCCCACTGTGTTACATAGGTGAGGGGGGTGGATTCAGATGAGTCGGTGGTATATAATCATCTGAAGTCCCCTTTGACAAGGTATGCTGGATTCTGGATTTTTTGGTCAGATTAGTGTTAACAGTAGTGGGAGAATGATCTTTTAAAGCCAAGAATGTGTTTATACATTTACATTTTTTCAGAATTTCTAATACACACTCTTTTAACGTTTCAGTAATGTCACTACAGATCTGGGTCAATATTGTTTCCAGTTTTTCAGTGAGTATACCCTCAACCATGTCTCTCATAGAGGTTTCAAAATGTCTAGATATAGAGTATCCTCGTTTCGGATTGGATGGTGTAGACATTTCAGACTTTTTAGTCAGCCTCTTTAAATGTTTCATACCTGCATTTGTGGCCTTCCCAGAAGGGCCTTTATCAGTGGAAATATTTACGACCGCTTCATCCTCACGACTAGATGTAGTTTGCGGAGGTAAGATGTCAATCATTTTGTTGATACAAATCACAGGCTCCAGAGGAATAGTCTGTTTTTCAATTAAAGGTGATCCAGATGGCTCAATGATCGAAGTTTCAAGTCCCAGCTCTCTTTCTGTGGTGGCAATTTCTTTGTTTAATTTGCCAGCAGCAGAGGTAAGGTAGGACAATATATTTGTGGGATTAGTGGAGTTGCGTGGGACTTTATATTTTACACCACCTGCATTTGCAGAAGTTTGTAGCTTGCGCTTACCCATCTTAGTCTGTGTTCCTCAGGGGGGGTGGCCCGACCCGTCACTTGTCGTCCCCTGACGGCCACAGACGGCCCGACCTTTGCCCGGGCTTCGCCCTGTGCTGCCCGCACGCTCCCGCGACGTGGGGAGAAGCACTGATATTTATGCACCTCCTGGCGCGCTGTTGTGCTGTGTGGCTTCCTGTCGCAAAGGGTGCTGGGTATTGTAGTCCCGCTCTCGGCTCGGCGGCAGCTCTCGGGATGGCAAAGAGAGTGGCGGTGGGAGGCAGGCTAGTGCAGTGACCCTGATGACCCCAGCTCCACAGGAATAGGTACGGCAGCTTCTGGTGTCTTTCTCTGGTTCCCCCGCTCTGCTGGGAGACGCGCTGATATTTATGCGCCTCCTGGCACGCTGTTGTGCTGTGTGGCTTCCTGTCGCAAAGGGTGCTGGGTATTGTAGTCCCGCTCTCCGCTCGGCGGCCGCTCTCGGGATGGCAAAGAGAGCAGCGGTGGGAGGCAGGCTAGTGCAGTGACCCTGATGACCCTGGCTCCACAGGAATAGATACGGCAGCTTCTAGTGTCTTTCTCTGGTTCCCCCGCTCTGCCGGGAGATGCGCTGATATTTATGCGCCTCCTGGCGCGCTGTTGTGCTGTGCGGCTTCCTGTCGCAAAGGGTGCTGGGTATTGTAGCCCTGCTCTCCGCTCGGCGGCTGCTCTCGGGATGGCAAAGAGAGCGGCGTCGGGAGGCAGGCTATTGCGGTGACCCTGATGACCCCGGCTTCACAGGAATAGGTACGGCAGCTTCTGGTGTCTTTCTCTGGTTCCCCCGCTCTGCCGGGAGACGCGATGATATTTATGCACCTCCTGGCGCGCTGTTGTGCTGTGCGGCTTCCTGTCGCAAAGGGTGCTGGGTATTGTAGTCCCGCTCTCCGCTCGGCGGCCGCTCTCGGGATGGCAAAGAGAGTGGCGGCGGGAGGCAGGCTAGTGCAGTGACCCTGATGACCCCGGCTTCACAGGAATAGGTACGGCAGCTTCTGGTGTCTTTCTCTGGTTCCCCCGCTCTGCCGGGAGACGCGATGATATTTATGCACCTCCTGGCGCGCTGTTGTGCTGTGCGGCTTCCTGTCGCAAAGGGTGCTGGGTATTGTAGTCCCGCTCTCCGCTCGGCGGCCGCTCTCGGGATGGCAAAGAGAGTGGCGGCGGGAGGCAGGCTAGTGTAGTGACCCTGATGACCCCGGCTCCACAGGAATAGGTACGGCAGCTTCTGGTGTCTTTCTCTGGTTCCCCCGCTCTGCCGGGAGACGCACTGATATTTGTGCGCCTCCTCATGCGCTGTTGTGCTGTGCGGCTTCCTGTCGCAAAGGCTGCTGGGTATTGTAGTCCCGCTCTCCGCTCGGCGGCCGCTCTCGGGATGGCAAAGAGAGCGGCGGCGGGAGGCAGGCTAGTGCAGTGACCCTGATGACCCTGGCTCCACAGGAATAGGTACGGCAGCTTCTGGTGTCTTTCTCTGGTTCGCCCGCTCTGCCGGGAGACGAGCTGATATTTATGCACCTCCTGGTGCGCTGTTGTGCAGTGCGGCTTCCCGTCGCAAAGGGTGCTGGGTATTGTAGTCCCGCTCTCCGCTCGGCGGCCGCTCTTGGGATGGTAAAAAGAGCGGCGGCGGGAGGCAGGCTAGTACAGTGACCCTGATGACCCCGGCTCCACAGGAATAGGTACGGCAGCTTCTGGTGTCTTTCTCTGGTACAATTGGTGTAGAAAAAGTGGAAGAGGAACCTCTGGTTATTCTAGTTAATGGTGTTCCAACAAAGAGTAAGAAAATCTGGCAAGAATTAGTTGATGTTAGGAAAGTCAAAAAGGCAATGTTGTATTTGGTAAAAAACAATCACTACTACAAAAATGTATATGTTGGAGAAGAAGAAACAACTGTAGAAGAGGACAGTGATTTCTCAGCTGGGCAAATTGATAAATTTGATGTCTCTAGAAGTGAAGAAATTCATGAACATTATAGTGTTTATCCTTTGCATTCCAAAGAAGTAATGGGGGATGCTATTGACTTGTTTCAAATGAAAGAAGCAAAAGGAAGTCCCATTAGTGTATGGGAAGAAAGTTTGGAAGCTCATTGTTTTCCTCAGTTATTTCCAACAGGGCAAGGTAGACGATATGACTACCTACCTGTTTAAATTCCTGCATCTGAATACCGGACTTTAAGATTATATGCAGAAGATCCAAGGTTTCATCAATGCATTCCATATTTGTTTCATCTACTGTTTGAGAGTGACTTGTCTGGACTTTCTTATGCAGTTAAAAATATACTGAAAAGTGGAGAACATCTGCAAAATGTTTCGGCAAGGGACTTTATGGATAAAGTCAAACTGCAAGACAGTATTTTGGAATCTCACCTAATTATTCTCATGGCATGTCAGCGTGATACTAACGAGTATTGGTACTGTCGTCATGGGGAATTGAAATGTATGCTAAGAAACTTAGGAACTCCTATATGGTTCCTTACTCTTAGCTGTGCTGAGTATGCTTGGGAAGACTTACTTCGATTTCTACGTGAGGCAAATGCAAACATTGTGAACTGTGTTCTTTGGATCCAGTTAATGTATGCAGGTATTTCAATCATAGGTTTGAAGCTATGATGTCTTTTATCACAAACAAAATAAAATCCTCCGCTTGGAGAGGTTTTGGATTTCTTTTGGAGAAAGGAGTATCAAGCAAGAGGTTCTCCTCACATACATATGCTGCTATGGATCAAAGATGCACTCAAATTTGGAAATGATTTGTATGACACAGTGATGAGTTTCATTGAACAGTATTCTACATGTGCTGTTCCGAAAAGTACAGAAGAAAACAATTTAAGACATCAAGTTTTACGCTTTCAAAGCCATCATTGTGGAAAATACTGTCGTCGAAAGTTCAGATCCAAGGACAAGTTCCATACAAAATGTTGTTTTGGATTTCCTCGACCTGTAATATCTAAAGGAAGAGTGAACAATTTTATGTCTTCTCTGCAACATACTGTGAGAAGAAAATCACCGAAAAATACATACAACTTAAGAAGAAATGAAGAGTCCAAATACATAAATGACTACAACCCTGTCATTTTGTCCATGTGGAATGCTAACATAGATATTCAATATGTTGCTGACAACTCTATTGCTGTGGCTCGATATGTGACGTCTTACATCACAAAATCAGAAAAGACGGAACTGAAGGAATTTTTGTGGGAGGAAATTTCACATGAAAAGAGTCTAAGTAAGAAATTGTACAGTTACAGTCTGAAGATGTCGCATCGAGAAATTGGAGCATATGAATGTTCTGATCGGTTATAATCAGCAGGTGTATATGCCAAATCTAAAACAATCATTTGGGTGAGTCTAGGTCTTGCTGCAACACGAAACCGAGTTTTGAAATCTGTACAAGAAATTGAGTATTTGGCGAGAAAGAACCAAACAATACAGATATTTTGAAGACAAACATGTTGGATACATACTATCCAAATAGAAGTAGTCATCTTGAGAACGTTTGTCTCTATGAAGTTCTGCAAAGCTATACTTTAAAGAGGAACACAGAAGATATCAATGAAGGAGTATATGCTGTAATTGGATATGAAGGATGTCTGGTGAAACAAAGAAAAGGCCATTTGATTAATAATCGAAAATTGAGTTGCGAATCTCCTGACAAAAGGGAATTTTACTATTTAGCTCTTTTGCAACTCTTTAAGCCATGGCATACAGAAGAGGAACTACTTGGAGATTTTCTCAGTTATGAAGATTCATTCAATGTCACCAAGGATACAATAGAATGTCCTGTTTTTGCAAATTATCTGCAAATGTTGAATGAGGAAATACAGCAAGAAGCTACAATTGCAGCAGAGATTGCTGGAGACAGTTCTAAAGACAGTCAGAGTTCTGCTTCATTGAGTCAGGATCCACTAGGAGGACCAATTATCCAAAATGAAACTGCCACTGCCATAGATGAAGTGGAAAGAGCCATGGAACAAGCTCAGGAGGATGTAGTTAACTTAGAAGATTTGGAAACAGAACTAAACATTGAGCAAAAACAAATATATGATGAAGTTACAGAGCAGATTGAGCATGGTTTATATCATGAGAAAAAAGAGTGCTCATGTACGTCATTTATGCCTGTCCGACTGTACGTGAGTGGAGAAGCAGGAACTGGAAAAAGTTTTCTGAATAAAGCAATTGCAACTTATCTGCAGAAAAGAACTGAGTCATCGGTCTCTTGTGTTGTTACCACTCCAACTGGGTTGGCAGCACATAACATTAAAGGGATTACTTTACATTGTTTATTGATGCTGCCAGTAGAGCATGATAATAAATTACAATACTACAAGCTATCTGGAGAAGCTTGTTGTGAAGTTGCCAGAGTCCTGAAGAAAATGAAACTTCTTATCATTGATGAGGTAAGCATGGTATCAAATGTAATGCTTGCTTTTGTGCATTTAAGAATGCAAGACATTCTTAAAACAGAGTATGATGTGTTATTTGGAGGCAAACACATCATTGTTTTTGGAGATCTACTGCAGCTAACTCTAGTGAAAAGACAACCAGTGTTTAAAATGCTTACGCATGAAGATACCAGGAAGTGCCTAGGAAGCATTGGAAATGTTAATATATGGTTACATTTCAAATATGCAGAACTGCTTCAAAATATGTGGCAGGCGAAGGATGACGATTATAAAAATATTCTGCAAGATGTAAGAATTGGAAAAGTAAATGAGCATGGCAAAGAAGCTTTACAGGCACGATTATTTTCAAATTTATTTCCAAACGAAAATATTCTCCCTGAGAATATTTTTAAGAAAATTGCTGAAAACAAATCTGTGATATGCTTGATGCCAACTCTGCAAGAATGTTCAATCTTCAACAACAAAATGTTAAAGTTAGAAAATCAAGAGATTGTGAAACTGGAAGCTATTGATAAAATAGAGCATGAAGGAGCAACTATTATTTTGTCATAAAAGTTGAAATCAAAATTGGATTCTTTAGAGAAGACAATATCTAAAACTGCTGCTTTGGAAAAGACTCTGTATGCATGTTTAAATTGTCGTATAATTTTATGACGGAATTTACATGTGGAAAGAGGTTTAGTAAATGGAGCAATGGGTCATGTTGTTGATTTTGTGAATTACCAAAATAGAGATGGAATTGAATTTTTAAAAATTAAATTTGATGGAATTGAAGAAGTACAAGAATTCAGTTGTCTTTCTGCTCGATTTTTACTTGTGAAAGATTTATATGTCAACCGAAAAGAGGTTCCTGTTTCTTTGGCATATGCGGTGACTATTCATAAATCTCAAGGTTTAAGTGTAGATAGTGCTTTGGTGAATATTGGAAGTTCGGTGTTCAAGGAGGGTATGGCATATGTTGATTTATCTCGAGTCAGAACTTTATCTGGATTGTACTTGATTGATTCTGATGAGACAAAGATTAGAGCAGATCTAAATTGTGTAAAAGAATATAATAGGTTAAGAAGAGAGTATGCTCCAAATTTACCTCAATATCCTCTATTTGAAAAGCTTTGGTAGGCCGAAAAAGAAGAAATAAGAAAAATTGTAGTGAAGTTGTAGCAAAAAGAAAAAAAGTAGATGAACCAGTAATTGTAAGAAGAAAGGAAAAGGATTCAGTTAAAGATGTTGTTGGATTTCAGTTTAAAAACAGTTCTGGTGTCAACTGCTATGCTAATGTAGTAGTTAATGTTGTTTTTTTTTCCGAACTTTACAAGAACAGATTGTTGAAAATCGGGATCAAAGATTTTGTTGTTTGTTGAATTCTGTGTTTGAGAAATGTAGTAGTGATAGAACAAAAATAGAAAGTGTTTCTGAAATTCGAAATGTTTTAGACATATGTTCTGGTCTAAATCAATTTTCACAGAATATTCAGCAAGATTGTCAGGAATTTCTAATATATATGCTTGTTGTATTGCAAGATGAAGGTATAGATGTAGAAAATCATTTTGGCCTTTCTTATAAATGGCAGCATGACTGCGACAATTGTTCCTTTTCAAGTACTACTACAATAGACACTGAAAGATTTATATATTTGACTTAACCAGATTGCAAATCAGTGTCTTTTAATAATCTAGTTAGAGAAGCAAATCAAAACATGGTCTGTACTCAATGTAAATCTGCAATTCCATCAACATTATTTATACAAAGCTATGGACAGTATATAATTTTAATGTTCCAACAATGTAGACCTGATGGAACTAAATTGACAACTTTAATGAAAAATTTTGTGGCTTCTCAATTATCAATTTGAGGAAGAACCTTTGTAAATGCAGCAATTATTTTCCATGATGGTCCTTCAACAACATCAGGACATTACACAGCTTATTTAAAATGTCAGAAAGGTTGGACTAATTGTAATGATACTCAATTGACTTTCAAACAACGTTTGCCTTTTGACTTACAAAATTCTTACCTTGTGTTTATACAACCGTAATTTTAGGAATGGTAATTGGCCTATGAAGTTTGGAGCAGTTAATAAAACTTAGTCTACTGTTCAAAATTACTTTGTGAGTAAGAGTGATCAAGATAATAAAAAACTTGTAGTTGTCATAGAGGCAGTGTAAGTGTATCACATAGTGAGTGATATCAGTATTATAAGAAATGTTGATCATGAGTGAGCCAGAGGTGGAAATATAACTATTGTTACATGATCAAAAAGATGTTGGAGCTTTTCTTTCAGAAAGTCGGGTAAATGGAAGTTTAAGAGTACTATTGAGTAATTTCCAAAGAAAAGGACTTTCCATATACTATTTGGCCTTGTGGAAAAGTAAGTCAATTAAAAATGTGTTAATATGTGTTTTTTCTAAGTTTTACATTATTTATTGAAACGTTGTATGGGTTTTTTAAACACAATCTTTTTGACTGTGTTTTTTTTTGCCCGCTGTCATATGATGTGCAGTATTGAACTCACTGTTTTGACTGAAATTCAATATATTCTGAGAACAGCAAAAATAAACCATATAACATGTTGTACAAGTTATTTTGAATTTTGTATTGTGAAATATATATTATACTCCCCTTGTCTCATGCTCACTCACATTTTTCCACCCTCTATCACCCTTCTTTACTCACCCTCACTGCCCTTCTCTCACTCTCCTTCACCCCCGTTCCATTATTCCACTTCCCTCACTACCCCTCATTCCCCATTCCTTCACTCCCCTTCCTGTCGCTCCCCTCCACCACTTTCCAGCTCTCAGTCCCTCTGCTTCACTCCCCTTCCCCTTCTTTTCTTCCTTTGCTCCCTCAGTAATTCCCCTTCCCTCACTCACCTTACTCCACTTCACTCACTCCTTCTCTCACTCCCTCTGTCCTCTTACATCCTCACTCCCCATCCCTCACTCCTCTCTCTTAACTTGACTCCCTCCATCCCCTCACTTTGTCACTCCCCCTTCCCTCACACTCACTCCCTTTAACTCACCAACACTCCCTCATTTACCTTTCTATGCTCCCTCACTTAGTCCCCTTCTCTCACTCCTTCCTTCACTACCTCTATGTCCTCACTCCCCTTATCTTACGCTCACTCGCCTTTATCCACCCTCTATCACTCCTCTTTCCTCAACCTCACTGCCCTTCCCTCACTCCGTTCCCTTACTCCACTTCCCTCACTTATCCTCATTCCCCATCCTTAACTCCTCTTCCCCTCACTCTCCTCCCGCACTCACCTTTTCCCATTCTCTCTGCTTCACTCCCCTTCCCCTTCTTTCCTTCATTTGCTCCGTCAGTAATTCCCCTGCCCTCACTCACCTTACTCCACTTTACTCACTCCTTCTCTCACTCCCTCTGTCCTCTCACTTCCTTACTCCCCTTCCCTCACTCCCTCTCTGTTACCCTCACTCCCTCTGTCCCCTCACTCTCTCACGCCTCTTCACTCACCTTCCATCCCTCATTGTCATGAATGCACCCTCACTTACTCCCCCTTCCTTCTCACTCACTCCCTTTTCCTTACTCTCCTTTCCTCATTTAGTTTTGCTAACTAACATTCGTTTAGTGTCTTACTCACCTTCAGTTCATTTCTCTCTCCCTCTCTTCCTCTCTGTCACTGAATCTATCCACCTCATTATCCTCTTAGTAATTGGCTCTCCCTCTATATCTTTTTCCTCTCTCTGTCCTTCACCGTTACTTTATTTCCCTTTCTGTGTCCTTCACTCCTACTTTATCTCTTAGTACCCTTTTATGACTTTTAATCTCCTGCTTTGTCTCTTGTATTTTGAAATATATATTATAAAAATTATAACTTTTTTTTTTCTTCTCTTCCACAGATAATAAATTTAGAAAAAATATGTAATTAAGTTTACATTACTTATAAGGTAAGTTTGACAAACAAAATTTAGTTTGTCATCACTCTTTTCCTTAACCTCACTACTGTCCTCTCACCCTCCCTCACCACCGTTCCCTTACTCCGCTTCCCTCACTTATTCTCATTCACCATGTTTACTCCCCTTTCCCTCACTCCCATCCCACACTCAACTTCTTTCAGCCACCTGCTTTACTTCCCTTCCCCTCTCTTCCCTTCCTTCGCTCCCTCACTCATTCCCCTTCCCTCACTCACCTTACTCCACTTCACTCACTCCTTCTCTCACTCCCTCTGTCCTCTCACTTCCTCTCTCTTAGCCTCACTCTCTCCGTCCCCTCACTCTCTCACTCCTCTTCCGTCACGCTCACTCCCTATAACTCACCAACACTCCCTCACTTACCTTTCTTTGCTCCCTCACTCAGCCCCTTTATGTCACTCCTTCCTTCACTCCCTCTGTCCCCTCTCTCCCTCACTCCCCTTGTCTTACCCTCACTGACTTTTATCCACCATCTTTCACGCCTCTTTACTCACGCTCACTGCCCTTCTCTCACCCCCGTTCTCTTACTCTGGTTCCCTCATTACCCCTCATTCCCCATTCTTCACTCCCCTTCCATTTACTTTCATCCCCTACTCACCTTCTCTCAGTACCTCTGCTTCAGTCCTCTTCCCCTCTATTCCCTTCCTTCACTCCCTCACTCATTCCCCTTCCCTCACTCACCTTACTCCACTTCACTCACTCCTTCTCTCACTCCCTTTGTCCTCCCACATCCTCACTCTCCTTCCCTCACTCCCTCTTAGACTCACTCTCTCGGTCCCCTCACTCTCTCACTCCTCTTCCATCACGCTCACTCCCTATAACTCACCCACACTCCCTCAGTTACCTTTATTTGGTCCCTCACTGAGTCCCCTTCTGTCACTCCTTCTTTCACTCCCTCTGTCCCCTCACTCCCTGACTCCCCTTGTCTTACCCTTACTTTCTTTTATCCACCCTCTTTCACTCCTCTTTACTCACGCTCACTGCCCTTCTGTCACCGTCCCTCACCCCTGTTCCCTTACTCCACTTCCCTCACTTATCCTCATTCCCCATGTTCACTCCCCTTCGTCTCACTCCACTCCCACACTCACCTTCTTTCAGTCCCCCTGCTTTGCTTCCCTTCCCCTCTCTTCCCTTCATTCGCTCCCTCAGTAAATCCCCTTCTCTCACACACCTTACTCTACTTCACTCACTCCTTTTCTCATTCCCTCTGTCCTCTCACTTCCTCACTCCTCTTCCCTCATTCCTTCTGTCTCACCCTCACTCCCTCCATCCTCTCACTCTGTCACTCCCCCTTCACTCACCCTCACTCACCTTGCATTCCTCACTGTCATCAACTCACCTTTACTCACTCCCCTTCTGTCATTTGTTCCATCAGTCACTTTCTCCCCTTCATTCAGTCATTTCATCCAAACGGTTATGCAGTACACATTCATTGAAAAAAAGAACAACACAATATGTAAGGAATATAGCTCTTTTTGGAGAATTGGAGGCAGTTCTAAAAAGATAGTTTTTAAATTTTTTTTTACTTTTCCGAAAGTTTTTAAATTCTTTTTGTATTTTTTTCAGAACAAAAACAAAACTAGGGAATGTAAAACTGCTCAACAGGAGCAAAAAACAGGGGAAAAATTAGGGCTGAGGGGAGCAGCGGTGTTCCTTCCTCTTTCTAACAATGAGGTGAGGTCAGTGCTCTGCTCCCCATAACATAGCAGTTGGTCACACAGCTTACAACGAATTGTAATATCTCCAAAAACACCTTTGGAGATATTACATTACAAATGCATTTAAAGGTGAAATACCTTTATTAAAAATGAAAATTAGCACTTTTATGAGTATGCCACTGAATGTCTTGCATTAATATTTACTTTAAATACATAATTATATTTTTTTTGCACGCGGGAATAGCGCTCTCGCTACATGTACAGGTGCGTTTACGGGTGCGCGTACCCTGAGCGCTCCGGGGTAAAAAGATTTTTTTTAAAAACACAGGAAAAATACATTGAAAAATTAATGTTAGAAAAATATACATTATTTAAATAATTTAAAAAATATATAATAATTAATAGCTATAAAAATAGCTATTTAAAAAATGTAATAATTCACTTAAAAAAACGTAGGTTTCAAACTTGTTATAGTTAGGAATTAGCTTTCGAAAAACCTTTGAAATTCACTGAAATAAACCACAGGTTTAACACTGGTTATAGTTGGGAATTAGCATTTCAAAAACCTTTGAAATTCACTGAAAAAACATAGGTTTGACACTCGTTATAGTTAGGAATTAGCATTTAAAAAACCTTTGAAATTCACAGAAAAAACCATTGCTTCCACACCAGTTATAGTTAGCAGAACATTTTACTCATACAAAACCATTGAAATTCCCACGTTATAGTTAGTTGGACTCACTATAACTCGCGCACCCGCAATCGACTGCTGATGATGTCACATATTACATCATTCATGACATGGTCAGTGACATCACTGATGATATCTAAAATGACATCACTGATGACATCACTGATGACATCTCAATTGACATCACTGATCATATCACTGATGACATCATTCATGTGATAATACGATGCACCTCCTCACACTCTAATCTAAACTTTCATACACCCAGTGTTAAATACAGACTACCATTCTTGAAACCATTGACACACCAATACCTGTAACTTCATACGCACTCACTGATTCCTAGGTCTACACACACATCCACTCATTCACCCATACAATCTCTCATACATACAGTCACTCATCAATACAACACTATCATATGCACTCATACACCTATACAGACACCCACACACTGCCATTCATCCATGGAGTTACTCACACACCTAGTCAGTCATGCAAAGAATCAATTACACTCCCATTTCATCATCTATACAGTTATTCACACAACACCTTACTTATTCAAACATATAGTAACACATACTTACTCTCTTATACAATCACTGATACAAGTACACATTGATCCATACAGCCACTTGCACAATCACTGGCTCTCATGTATAGTCATTTATATATGCCAACTCTCACATGCACTGTGTTTTACATATGTACTTACTTGGACATGTAGCACTAATATATCCATTCACTCACCAACACACCCATACACACAGTCAACTGCCCATACAGCTGTTTCCACATGCACTCTTGAACCCATACACCTAGCGAATCAACTGCTCACACATCTATGCACAGAGTCACACACCTCCCAGCCACCCACACACACACTCAGCCATACAAATACTTAGGCAGCCAATCAATAACCCATATAGCCACTCATATAGCTACAAATCAACACATGCAGCAGCTTACACAACAACAGACATACTGATGCACTCATTCAGACAGTTTAGTCACTAACCCATGCATTCAGTAAGAAACATTTAATCACTCACTCATACAGTCAGTCACGCACCTACTAAATCCTTCATTCAGACACTTATACATCCACTCAATCTTCAATATGTAAAACATATTTAAACTTTACAGAAAAAGTCAGTCACTGGATGATGTCATCAGTGATGTCACTGACCATGTCATGAATGATGTAATATGTGACATCATCAGCAGTAGATTGCGGGCGCGTGAGTTATAGTGAGTCCAACTAACTATAATGTGGGAATTTCAATGGTTTTGTATGAGTAAAATGTTCAGCTAACTATAACTGGTGTGAAACCTATGGTTTTTTCTGTGAATTTCAAAGGTTTTTTAAATGCTAATTCCTAACTATAACGAGTGTCAAACCTATGGTTTTTTCAGTGAATATATATATATATATTACCTACTAGCGGTCACCAGTAGGTAGTTATAGTTAGGATTATTTTCAATAGGAAAATCGCAACATTCTATTGGGAATAACTCTGGCGCCGGTTGAGGAATCTGCCTGAAAATTTCCTCAAATTTGCCTCGCGGCGCTCCGGTCCTTGCCTAAAAGTTTGGGGGGGATTCGCCAAGCGGGGCCGAGAAAAAAGGGGGGTCCCAAAATGTGTTTTCCCCATGTTAATTTCCATAGGGCGGTCAACGTCACTTTTAGCCCGAACGGCTGAATGGATTTCCACGAAACTTGGCAAAATTGTAGGGACTGGTAGCCCGATGTGCCTTTGCTATGTCTCAAGATATGTGCTCCAGTGGATTTTGAGTAATTTAGGTTCAAAAAAATATATATATCTATAAGCGCGCCCCGGTACGCGCACCGGGGGGTGAACCAGCGCGCTACGCGAGTTCGCGTGCGGAAAGCTGATTGGCTTTCGGTTGTCTGTAAACATTCTAAACAGTCTGGAGCGGCCGCCATCTTGTGTCTCAGTAGGATCGAGACACAAGAGGTGGAAAAAACACAGGAGCAAATTTCACCAAATATAGCAAAGGCACATCTGCTTACCAGTCCCTACAATTTTGCAAAGTTTGACGTAATTCTGTTCAGCGGTTCGGACTGTAGCCGTGTCAGAACGTCCTATGGAAAATTGCATGGGGAAAACACGTTTTGGGACCCCCCTTTTTTCTCAGCCCCCACTTCACAAATCCCCCCGAAACTTACAGGGAAGGAGCGGAGCTCAGCTGGCCAAAATTTTTGAAAATTACACGCAAATTCCTCAAACGGCGCCAAAGATATTCCCAATAGAATGTTACAGATTTCCTATGGTAGCTAGGTACTAACTATTACTACCTACTGGCAACCGCCAGTAGGTAATATATATATATATATATATATATATATATATATATAAAACCTACTGGCGATAGCCAGTAGGTATATATAGTCAGGACCTAGCTACCATAGGAAATCTGCAACATTCTATTGGGAATAATTTTGGCGCCGGTTGAGGAATTTGCGTGTAATTTTCCAAAATTTAGGCCAGTTCCGCTCCGCTCCTTCCCTGGAAGTTTCAGGGGGATTTGTCATGCAGGGGCCGAGAAAAAAGGGGGTCCCAAAACGTGTTTTCCCCATGTTAATTTCCATAGGACGAATAGACAAGGCTACAGCCCGAACCGCTGAACGGAATTACACCAAACTTTGCAAAATTGTAGGGACTGGTACGCAGAAGTGACTTTTCTATATTTGGTGAAAATTGCTCCAGTGGTTTTTACGAAAATTAGGTTCAAAAACACATATATATATATATAGGCGCGCTTCCAGCGATTACGGATACGCGTACCGGGGAGTGCACCCTGCGCGCCACGGAGGTGCGCGAGCGGAAAGCTGATTGGCTCTCGGGTGTCTGTCAACATTCTAAACAGTCCGGAGAGTCCGCCATCTTGTGTCTCGGTAGAATGGTGATGGATTAAACCCAGATCATTTGACTGGGGGTGAGTGTTTGATTTGCTCAAACGCTTCTTCCTTCATCCCCTTTTGTTTTGCTTTGTTCGCCCTCAGTTGGCAGGGTATGCTCAGACGTGAATTCTTGCTCACTTGGCCACTGGATTCAAGATAGCCTGACTGATGAGGATTATGAATCCAAAACCGGTCCCAGGATACTTGTTTCCGGTCCAGGGAAGACAAGGCTTGGCAGTTCGGGCTGGACTGTTCCCATGAGGCACAGGGTCAGACTGATTTGCATATGGACATGTCTGAGCTGGGGTGGCTGAGTGAGCTAAAGAATGGTGATGGATTAAACCCAGATCATTTGACTGGGGGTGAGTGGTTGATTTGCTAAAACGCTCCGTCCTTCAACCCCTTTTGTTTCGCTTTCACAGGAAAGCAGCATGCTCATTGGCTGTCAATACTTCTAACCAGGAAGTGTTGGCATTCATCTTGTGCTAGGTAGACCGAGGCACACAAGAAGCAGAAAAACAAACGTGTAGAATGCAAAAAGGGGGCAGGGTAGAAAGATAGGATATTAACATATTTAAATGTTATACGCTAATAGAACTTGCATTAAAAAGAAACCTTGCGAATTCACTGAAAAAAACATAGGTTTCAGGCCTTATATACTTAGGAATTAGCATATAAAAAAACCTTTGAAATTCACTGAAAAAACCATAGGTTTCAGGCATTATATAGTTCGGAAATAGTATTTAAAAAACCATTGAAATTGCTCCTATATAGTTAGCTTTACTAACTATATTTAGCACACCCGCAATCCACTGCTGATGATGTCACATATTACATCATTCATGACACGGTCAGTGACATCACTGATGACATCTCAAATGAACGGCTGAATGGATTTCCGCCAAACTTGGCAAAATTGTAGGGACTGGTAGCCCGATGTGCCTTTGCTATGTCTCAAGATATGTGCTTCAGTGGGTTTTGAGTAATTTAGGTAAAACAAAATATATATATCTATGGCCGCGCCCGGGTACGCGCACCGGGGAGCACAGCAGGCGTGACACGCGAGGTGCGCATAGAAATCTGATTGGCTGTCGGGTGTCTGTAAACATTCTAAACAGTCCAGAGCGGCCGCCATCTTGTGTCTTGGTAGGATCGAGACACAAGAGGTGGCAAAAACAAAGAGGGAAATGACCAAAAGGGGGCAGGATAGACCCCCCCTGACCCCCTAGGTTTGATGTGGGGGCCATAAAAGGGCCCAGCGGGGCAAAAAAAAAATAATTTTTGATTTGCGATGGGGAGCGCCCGGTACGCGCACCAGGAAGCGGACCGGAGAGCGAACCGGGGAGCGTACCATGGGGAAAAATGAATGACAGAGTTTTAAAAAAATGTAGCCTTTTTTTATAAATTGGAGGTAGTTCTAAAAAGCACTGTTTTTTTCTTCTTTTTGTTGTTTTTTTTTTCTGGAACATTTTATACTTTTTTTGGCTTTTATGAACATTTTTATATTTTTTTTGTATTTTTTATGGGGACAAACAAAAAACAGGGAATTGTAAACAGCTCAACTGGAGCAAAAAAACCTGGAAAAAATTAAGGCTTCTTTCAGCACCGGTGGTTGTCTCCAGCACGGTTTATAAGTTTGATGCTCTGCTCCCCATAAGAAATGGTAGTCCCACAAAATATTCAAGTAATCTTGTATTCTCCAAACTGGCGTTGGAAGCATGGGACCATCTCTCTAGTTTCAGGACCTGATGGAGTGGGTCGTTTAGAGGTGCTCGGAGAAGATTGGGGAGGGTTTCTGGTCAGTTCTCTGACCTCTGCTGCAGAATAGTTATTGGGGTGCTTTCGTTGCATGTGGCGTAGCATTGTGTGATTCCCAAATGAATATTTTTTTGCAGGGTTCCCCCTGCAAAGTTCAGCGCCACAGATGAGACAGGTCACCTTTGCAGCATTAACTTTTTTGAAACCCCTTGGGATTTAAAAAAACTCCCATATAAAGTGCTCCTTAGGTTTATATGGGGATTGTCTTCAGGCAGGAACTGCCTTCTCTCCTCCTCCTCCTCCTCCTCCTCCTCCTCCTCTTCTTCTTCACCACCAATGTGATTTTGTGGTGGTCCTTGTGGAGGTGGTGGTGGTGGTGGTGGTGCAGATGCTCCAGCTGCTGCTGCTTCTGTAGCCATTTCTCTATCAATAGAAGCAGGTCTTCCTCACTCAAAGAATAAAGTGAGAATGAGGAAAAAAGGTGGGGGCTTTCATCATTTGGAAAAAAAAACTGTTCTGAACCAATGAAAAGTGTTATTTTCAGGTCACATGAGCCGGGCTTTCATCATTTGGAAACCAAAACTGTTCTGAACCAATGAAAAGTGTTATTTTCAGGTCACATGACCCGACGCGCTTAAGCTACGAGCCCCGGTGCGCGCCCGGTGCGCCTACATAGTGCGTTCGTATGCGCGTGGATGCTTCCGGGTGCGCTTACGCCATGCGTATCACGGGGACGCGACTCCGCGATACGTCACAATGATGTTTTCATTCACAGCAATAGCGCTAACGGGACGCTCACCGGTATGCGCCCTGGGGCGCACCGCAAGACTGCGCTTACCGGTGCACTCACCGGGACGCGCACCGGGAGCGCTCCAGTGCAATTTTTTTTTTCAAATGAAGAATATACATATAAAAATAGTATTACATAAATTTACAATATAGGATTCATTAAAAAAAATATATTATATTTCATAGCTATAGAAATTTGCTATTAAAAAACCTATGACATTCACTAAAAAAAAATAGGTTTCGCATCAGTTATAGTTAGGAATTAGCATTTAAAAAACCTATGAAATTCACTGAAAAAACCATAGGTTTCACACCAGTTATAGTTAGGAATTAGCATTTAAAAAACCTTTGGAATTCACAGAAAAAACTACAGGTTTCACACCAGTTATAGTTAGGAATTAGCATTTAAAAAACCTATTAAATTCACTGAAAAAACCATAGGTTTCACACCAGTTATAGTTAGCTGGAAATGTTACTGACATAAAACCATTGAAATTCCCATGTTATAGTTAGTTGGACTCACTATAACTTGCGCGCCTGCAATGCACTGCTGATGACGTCACATATTACATCACTCATGACATGGTCAGTGACATCACTCATGACATCACTGATGACACCATCCTTGTGACAGAGTGACAGACCTCCTTTCAGTGTAATGTAACCCTTGAAACACATATTCAGAAATAGAAAATAACGTTTTCAAAAAAATGGAGATACCCATAACAGTTACAACAACCAATTCAGTAATACCACCATCTATATACACATCCACTCATTCACCAACAGTTCTATATAGTCACTCATACATATATTCACTCATCATATGTAGTGAAACACCTATACATCCTGTTACACACCGACAGTCATCCAAAAGTTACTCACACACATACTCACACATGCAAATAAACTTTTGAAGATCCATTTATTTGCATATACAGCTATACACACACTACCACCTTACTTCTAAGGAAACTTACATATGCTTACTTTCTTAAACAATCACTTATAGAAACACATACTTATTTAAACAGGAACTCTTACAATCTCTTACTCTCACATATACTCACTCATATACATCAATATTCACATATACTAGATTAAAACATGGAGTTACTGATAAAGACACTAGCGAGACAGTCATTCACTTAATAACACACACATATACACACTAATCCACCCATACAGTCCTGCACATATGTTGTGTTCAAAACACATACAAACAGAGAGTCAGTCATTGATGCATCTATGTGCTAAGTCATACCCCCACCAAACCATACAGACACTCATACTGATACTAAAAAAAACATCTAATAACCCATATACACACACATGTAGCTACTCACAAACCCATGCAGCCACTTATACACAAATTGAAACACTAATACATATATTTAAATATTTAAAAATTTCTCACTAATATATGTATTCACTAAGATACACTTAATAAGCCAGTTAACCAATCATTTTTTTTTTAAAACCACCCATTTAGACACCTATTTAAACATTTATTCTTCCATTGACTTTTACATATACATATATAAAACATTTTTTTTTTCAGAAAGACACACATTAACTGGATGGTGTCATCAGTGATGTCATGAGTGATGTCACTGACCATGTCATGAGTGATGTAATATGTGACGTCATCAGCAGTGCATTGCAGGCGCGCAAGTTATAGGGAGTCCAACTAACTATAACGTGGGAATTTCAATGGTTTTATGTCAGTAAAATTTCCAGCTAACTATAACTGGTGTGAAACCTATGGTTTTTTCAGTGAATATATATATACATATATGTATATACACACACACACACACGCATGCACATATTCTGGCTTCAAACAAAACAGACCAGCCCTTGCGGGAGAGGAAAATCCTTCTTTAGGATTTATTTGAACAAACAACATATGCTTTTCGCCGGTTTGCCTTTCTTAATTACGGCAGCTTCTGCATTCATGCCTCTTTTATTTCAACTGATTTGACAGGTGGCACAATCATAATATGAATCAGCATTTAGCATTCCATTGTCACACCTTCCTCCAACAGGCATTAATAACATGAAGTTCATTGGTTATTATCCTATTAAAATATTACCAGGGACACATGGGATGCTCAATGCTGATTTATATTATGATCGTGTCACCCGCCAAATTCTGTTATCTAGTACGTGCCATCAATGAAATCATGCTAGCAAGATAAATATTTACTGTTCCAAGATGGCACGGAATTAGACTTGCCCGTCAACAGTTTTTAATGAAATGAATTGAAATAAAAAAGGCGCAAACGCGGCGGCTGCCAACACTGAGAAAGACGAATGGCCGAAACGCCTTTGTTGTTTGTGTACAGTATGAATAAATCCTAAAGGAGCATTTAACTCTCCCGTGAGTGATGGTCTATTTTGTTTGAAGACAGAAGCTAGACCTGAGTCTGCCCTCAAGTGATAGTGCACCCGCTTGAGAGTGCGGAGACATTCGGAAGATCACGGAGCAAAGATATATATATATATATATATATATATATATATATATATATATTCACAGAAAAAACCATAGGTTATAGTCCATATATAGTTAGGAATTTGCATTTACAAAACCTTGAAAATTCACTGAAAAAAACATTGGTTATAGAACATATATAGTTAGGAATTTGCATTTACAAAACCTTATTTTACTCGCATAAAACCATTGAAATTCCATATATAGTTATATGCGCTAACTATATATCGCGCACCCGCAATCCACTGCTGATGATGTCACATATTACATCATTCATGACATGGTTAGTGACATCACTGATGACATCACTGATGACATCTCAAATGACATCACTGATGACAACATCCAGTGACTGTATGTTTCTGTAAAGTTAAAATGTGTCTTACATATTGAAGAATGAGTGGATGTATAAGTGTCTGGAAGAAGGATTTAGTAGGTGCATGACTGACTGTATGAGAGAATGATTAAATGTGTCTTAATGAGTGCATGGGTTAGTGACTAAACTATCTTAATTTGTGCATCATTATATCTGTTGTTCTACAAACTGCTGCATGTGTTGATCAGTAGCTATATGAATAACTGTATGGGTTATTGATTGGTTGTCCAAGTATTTGTATGGGACACTGAGTGTGTGTGTATGGGTAGCTGGGAGGTGTGTGACTCTGTACATAGATGTGTGAGTAGTTGATTCACTATATGTATGGGTTCAAAACTGCATGTGGAAACAGCTGTATGGGCGGATGACTGTGTGCATTAGTGTATTAGTGAGTGAATGGATATCTCAGTGCTACATGTCAAAGTAAGTACATATGTAAAACACAGTACATGTGAGAGTTGACATATATAAATAACTGTGCATAAGAGCCAGTGAATGTGTGAGTGGCTGTATGGATCATTGTGAACTTGTATCAGGGATTGTATAACAGAGTAAATATGTGTTAGTATATGTTTGAATAAGTAAGGTGTGTATAACTGTATAGTTGAGGAAATGGAAGTGTGATTGATTGTTTGCATGACTGACTAGGTGTGTGAGTAACTCCATGGATGAGTGACAGTCTGTGACTGTCTGTTTACACTGATTGTATCTAAGGTTATATTAGAGTCTGAAGAGGTTCATGGTATTATCACATGAATGATATCATCAGTGATGTGATCAGTAATGTCAAATGAGATGTTATCAGAAATTTTATCAGTGATGTCATTTGAGATGTCATCAGTGATGTCATCAGTGATGTCACTAACCATGTCATGAATGATGTAATATGTGACATCATCAGCAGTGGATTGCGGGTGCGCGATATATAGTTAGCGCATCTAACTATATATGGAATTTCAATGGTTTTATGCGAGTAAAATAAGGTTTTGTGAATGCAAATTCCTAACTATATATGTTCTATAACCAATGGTTTTTTCAGTGAATTTTCAAGGTTTTGTAAATGCAAATTCCTAACTATATATGGACTATAACCTATGGTTTTTTCTGTGAATTTCAATGGTTTTTTAATAGCAAATATCAAAAGCTGTCAAATGTCAAGTACGTGATAGGTAAAAACGTTTTCGTGTTTATGCACGCTGATGTGCTTTGAACGCTGCCCCCCCCTCCCCTCTTTTCTCTTAGTAGTACTCTCTCTTTGCAGATAGTGAAGGGTAGTTAACGCAGACCTTTACCCCCGTTGTAATCCGTCGTACCTGCTTGTCTCTCCATTTGATTGATTGTTATCCAAGCATTTACTGTTTTAGAATTGGTTCTCTTTGGATCATTCTCTATTTACAAACAAGCACAAAGTCGCAATACTCTGTTTAGTCTTTGCAGATAGTGAAAAATCGTGTAAAAAAATAAAAGTAATCGAGCAAAATCAGTAGACCACTAATTGGATCTCTTTTTGACCTCGCTAAAGTACAAACATTAGGAACAACCCTTCATGAGAAATACGAAAATAGTGAGATGAACTGAGCTCCACACCATGATGGCTGCAGGACAGCTCGACTCCGCCACCCACCCCGCCCAAAATAACAACAAACCCTATGCAAATATTATAAATATATACAACACACCAGCAAAGTAACAGGGTAAAACATTTTATTAAATAACTATTTACATAACTATTTTATACTTTTTGTTGCCCGATCCGGCTAGCTCAATCGATCGAGCATGAAACTCATGCACTGATAGCAAGCGTTGCTGCTGATGCTATGCAGACAAAAATTGGTTTTCAGTTTGTACATTCTTTAAGATTTTTCCATCCAAGGCTGGTTGAGAGTTTGTAGAACGATGGCTTCAGATTTTCTACATACGGTGTGGTGGCGCGAACTGGGAGGGGGCGTTTGGATCCTGCCCCTTCCCCAAATAAGATTTTCATACGTGAGTGTTCGTTCATGCTTTTGGTCCCTGAGTTGCTTCGATGTCACTGCCTTACACAAATGGCATAAGTCCTGGATGTTGAGTGCCATACTTCAGAGTTCTAAGCAGCGCTTGTAACACTGTCTAAACCTTATTTGCACCTGCTGCAGCTTCACTATTCAAAGTAAGTGGGGTCCGTTTGTGGACCTGACTGCATTGGAAAACAATGTGATACGGTGCCTCCCTAAACCGCTTGACGGAGGCCCCCGAGGGGCGGTGGGATGGCGCGGACTGGGAGGGGGCGCTTGGCTCCTGCCCCCTCCCCAAGTCGTGTTGCCCTGGTGTGGCCTGAGATCGCCCCCGACATAGGCGGCCGGCTCCCGGGGTCCGGCGGAATTTTTTGCCTTTTGATGACTCTTCCATTCTGGACCTTGTCCCACAATCCGTTTGACCTGAAGACACGCTGTAGTGGGGCGCCCCTTTACCGTTTTAGTTGCCATTCCGCCCGCTTTTGCTACTCTGTGCCTCTTCCGCCATTCAGCTGTTTACCGCCCGCTCTTGCGACTACAGCGTCTCGCTCACCATGTAGTTGAGTTGCTCCCGCTCTTGCGATTTAACAGAACTTTTTGGACTGCTGAAAGCGGTTGTATTCCGACCGCTGGTTGGTGGAGACATTTTGACTATATTCTGGACCTCCGTTGTCGCGTAATGCGTCATATGACGCGCCGCGTTAGCGCACCCGGAAGTGCTCCGGTGCGCAAGGCGCAGCTTCCCGGAAACGATCCAGAGCGCGCCGCGCAGCGCGTAACGTAAGCATAACAGGTCATGTGACTTGTTAATAAAACTTTTCATTGGTTCATTTTACTTTTGTTTTCCTAATGATGTAAGACTAGGTCATGTGACCTAAAAATAACACTTTTCATTGGATTAAAACATTTTTTTTCCCAAACGATGAAAGCCCCACCTTGTTTCTGGATGTTTCAGACTGAAGCTGGCGTCACCATGAGAGCACCACCATCTCGTAGCTCCGTCGTGGCCATTCAGCAAACAATCATGGCAGCCGCTCCCCACCGGAAGCCTGCGGGAGTCGAGGGCCCCCAAGACTTTTGTAGAATCTTCAAGGCTGAGGGGACGCTTTCGAGAATGGGACCCAAGCCCTGGCAGACAAGCGTCGGAGTTCCAAGGTGTCCCAGGGCCATTTTACTGGACCAGGCCCAAATCCGAAGAGCCGGCTGCCATTTTAAGAGTCCTGTGGCAGCCGCCTATCGCTGCACCGCAAGAGTGGGAGCAACTCAACTACATGGTGAGCGAGACGCTGTAGCCGTAAGAGCGGGCGGTAAACAGCTGAATGGCGGAAAAGGCACAGTGTAGCAAAAGCGGGCGGAATGGCAACTGAAACGATAAAGGGGCGCCCCACTACAGCAGACGAGCCTCCCCCATGTGCTTCAAAACTGCATACGTATCTCGTGATATCAAGGTTGGGCAACCAGTACACAACAAGCAGTTACGAGTCCCATTTACACCGGCGCCATTTTGGGCGCGGCCGGGCAGGTCCAGGATCTAGTCAAACATAACAAATGAGGCTGACGTCTCTGAAGCAGTTGACGCACAGCAGGACATAGCAAATAAACATGAAGTCTCTAAAGCTGTTAACTCACTGCAGGACAAAACAAGTGAACCTGAAACCTCTGGAATAATTGTCGCTCAAAAGAACAACACACAAAACTCTGTAGAGCCTGAAGAAAGAAAAACAGAAGGGCACTGTAGTTTCAGACACACTTAACACTAATGACTTAACAAAGATATCGTCTGTTTATGAAGCAGTTATCATGTTCACAGAATTGACAAAGAAGTGTGCAGACACCAATGCTATTAAGAAACACAAGGAAATCCCTAACGCATCAGCATTCTCTGAAGAGGTTGACACAGATAACATCTTAAGGAACAAAGAAAGACAAAATAAGGATGAGGAAGTTATCACTTTAGTTTTTTCATCAGCTAGCGACAGCAAGAAACACATTGTAATGGAGATTAGAGAGGCTACGGATGGATGAATAAATTATCAAAAGAAATGGCGACTCCCCCTTTAGCAGATTAGCTAAATCTTTGCGTAATTTGGACATTAAAGTTAAATTATTGTTGTTGTTGTTGTTATGGTTATAGTTCTGGTTAATTTCAGCAAGAAACACATTGTAATGGAGATTAGAGAGGCTACGGATGGGTGAATAAATTATCAAAATAAATGGCGACTCCCCCCTTTAGCAGATTAGCTAAATGTTTGCGTAATTTGGGCATAAAAGTTATATTATTGTTGTTGTTGTTGTTATCGTTATAGTTCTGGTTAATTTCCATTCAGAGTGTCCTACACAGCACCACTCTAGGTAAACACTACTTTATGTAAAACCTGGGACATAGCACTCATTGAAACTATAGTTGGTCACCATGGGGTTTAAAGAAGGGATGGTTCTTCACCTGGGTGCCTTCCACAACTCAGCACGTTGTGCTGCCTTGGGACTATTCGCACAAAAGACAGCTTCTGACCATTGTTGGTTTTTTTTGTCAAAAAATGTTTAAATATATTTACAGTTTTTGTTGCGTTCGTTATATTTAAAAGTTAATAAAGTTTTATAATCCTACTTTCTTGGAGTACTATATTTTTTTTAAAAATCGGGTGAATGGGGCCTTGAATCGGGTTATTGTCATGTGTGGGCTTTGCAAGTGTACTGCTACAGGATCGGACATTTCAAACTCAAATGCACGTTCTTTTTCTTACCTTTCCGAAACATGGAGCGCAATAGCAGGCAGAGAAAGAGTGATGCAAGTGTTGAACACTGCCTGGCCTGGCAAGTTGCTGGCAGTGCCCCCCCCGCCCGCTCCTGAAAGAGGGCACACACACACCGCCGCCCCGAGTACTTCACAAATCTTTAAAAGACCATGCGCTTGTTCATGAGGCTTAAATGGTTTATCACCCCTTCTAGAACCCCTGCATTGACCCTCTGACGTTTCCTGGAAGAATTAGCACGTAACACAATACCAAGCCCTGTCAGCTGAAACCCCCGAGGAATCGTGGGGCATATTATCAAGGGGGTTTATTTCCGCTTTTTTGGCTTTAAAAGCCAAGAAAGCGGAGATAAAATTATCTCCCTATTACCAAGCTGTCGCTAACACCAGTTAGTGACAGCTAAAAGGAGATAGGGACCATCTTGGGCCCCGCTTTGCATGTCAGTGATATTTATCACTAATGACATGCAAAGTGGGCGTGCCAAGATGTTAGCGACTGGAAACAGTCCCTAACATCGCTATCTCCTATTACCAACTTTTGGAGATATTCGCGCTAAGCGCGAATATCTCCAAAAGCTAACACCTGCCCTGAGCAGTTTTTAGCCATGTTATCCAATGGGAGGTGGATAACATGGCTAAGAGCATTTGCTGGATAATGCATGAATATCGCTGACTTTTCAGCGATATTCATGCATTGCGGCCGTTTTTTATCGCATTTGCGATAAACCTTGCTAATAGCAAGGTTTATCTGCGATAAAATTCGCAGATGTGCGGCGATAATTTTTGTCTCTAAACAAGTTAGAGACAAAAATTATCGCTAGTTGTTGGTAATATGCCCCCGGGTTTTTGCTTGCAGGAATCGGGAGGCGGGAGACTAGCACTGAAATCAGTAGTCTCACGCCTGAATCGGGAGGATTGGTATGTCTGGATTCTCTACAGCTGGGGCCATAAACTACATCCGCAGGGCTAGGTGATAGCCTGGGTCCGGCCTGGACAATCGGACACAGAGGAAGAGGAGTGTCAGAGGGTGCGGTAGTGAATAGGGTGAAAGGGAGGTGTCGGGCGGGCACAGGGTGTGATTCTCAGGGAAGAGCAGCGCAGATGGGGGGAAGTATATGGGCCATGCATGAGAGAGAGAGCGGGGGTGACCAGTGCGTGGGGGAGATGCTTGCGAGGGTGGGGAGCCGTGCTGAGAATCGACGGCGTGCAGAGAGTGGGTCTGGTCAAGGCATCTAAAATGGCTGCCGTGCACGACAAAATTGTGGCATTGGACAAAAAGGCAAGATGGCGCAGACAATGTTTATCAATAAGGATTCATTTATAACAAAATATTTACTCGCAGTGACAAAATGGTGGTCAACACTTCCTGATTTCAATCGAATCGAACGTTAACAGACGTCACGCAGCAAAAAAAAAAAAAGCTCACGCACAGCCGCTGGAAGACATGTATCAACATATATGAGCCTCCTCAGCCACCCTCAGAAAACATAAGGGATCAGGATACGTCTCCCGCACCCCCTTATACCTAGTAATTTAATTAAAACGAAACACAAAATGGCGAATTCCCGTTTCGCTACCAGTTTGCGGCCCAGTTCGCGGCCCGGGAAGTGCTTCTACCGTGAAAAATAATTTTTTTTTAATTTTCCCCACGGGACCCTTTAATAACCCCAACATCATTCCTAGGGGGTCAAGAGGGGTATACCTTGCCCCCTTTCATTAAATTCCCCCTTCGTTTTTCACCTCTTCTTCTCTCTCGATCCTACCGAGAGATAAGATGGCGGCCGCTCCGGACTGTTTAGAATGTTGACAGACACCGGAGAGCCAATCAGCTTCGCATCGCAAAGTTCCGTTTCGCGAAAAGTAAGCGGACCGGAGCGCAGCCCGGAGCGCTGTTACAGATATATATCTTGTTTTGAACGTTAATTTCTCAAAAACCACTGGAGCACATATATTGAGACCTAGCAAAGGCACATTGGGCTAACAGTCCCTACAATTTTGCCAAGTTTCGTGCAAATCCATTCAGCCGTTCGAGCTAAAAGTGAGGCCAAAGGCCCTATGGAAAAATGAATGGGAAAAACGTGTTTTGGGACCCCCCTTTTTTCTCGGCCCCCCCTTGATGAAACCCCCCCGAATTTTCAGGGGCTGCTCAGAAACAAAATGTGCCATTTTCCTGAAAATTTCAGCCGATTCCGTCCACAAACGCCAAAGTTATTAGACATAGAATTTTCAAAAGTTCCATAGACAAATAATCCTAACTATATATACCTACTGGCGACACGCCAGTAGGTAATATATATATATATGTATATATATATATATATTTACGAACTCCGTTCCCCACACGCTGCAGTTTCCCCAGACGTGGGGCAAGAACAGACACGGAACACAAAGTAGTAGATGCCGGTTTATTGCAGTGCTGTCGCCATAACGTTTCTGCTCTCAACGAGCCTTGATCACATGACAACGTGATAATGGTGTTGATTTCTTTTAAAGTGCTAGTGCCACATTGTAAATATGTCACATGGGCTGGACATAGATAACAGACTAGTAAAATACATATAACGTCATTGATAAAAAGCAAATAAATACTTTAAAACATGACAGTTAAATAAGGCTTTCATGGGGATATAAATATATGTTAAAATAAATTCATACATATATAAATATCAACACTGTTTTTCCCAATAAATTGCTAAAAATATATTTGCAATATATAGCCAACCTGTAAACATAGACTCCTTATGTAAACATTTAAATCACGTGGTATATAAATAAGTACCGTTGAATTACTAGTCCTGAGACCAAATTAATCATCAATCACGGGATAAATCCCTATGAATGGATGCCAACCTAAGGGACATGTACCCAAACTTGTGCTTGAAAATAAAGTGCAAAAGTGTTTTGTGCTATGAAGTGAAAATCTAAGAATAAGAATGAATCAGGACTTGTTCCACTGGATCAAACTGAGCCCAGAATTGATCACAGAGGAACCGACCACACTGCTGGTTTTTATGTCAAAATAGCTACTAAATACCCGGATAATAATGGCATAGACTAATACTTGAGATTCAGAGAATATGTTAGCTTTAACTAGATACCAGAATGTACATCACTTTAGCAGCATAGATAATTTATACAGTACAGTGAGAATATGTGCAAATTGATATTCAATTTTAAAACCATCCTGAAAGATAAAACAATAAATAACTAGTAAAAGTTAAAAACCGTTTAAGATTCATATATTACAACAATATATTTTGGCATTGTGACTGGGAAGCTTTAAATTTTATACCTGGAGGCCTTAGTGTAAACACGTATACATATCTTCCGTAAGATTTAAACCGTTAGGTTGTTTACTGTCTAATTGGAGAATGTATTTGGTCTCAAGTTTTCTTAATTGGGCCTCTCTGTTGCCTCCTCTTCTGCTTGCACATATCGAATCAATCACATAGTACTGTAGCTGACTGCTATTACTTTGGTGGAATTCTTTAAAATGCCTTGCTACAGGATACGTGTTATCCTGATTTGTGATGGCCCTAAGATGCTGTAGTATTCGTTTGTGTACCGGGAGTTTGGTACTCCCGATGTATCGCAGAGCACATGGACACTCGAGAATGTATATGGCAAATTCTGTTTTACATGTAAGGACCTTATTGATAGTATGATCCTTATTGCCAAAACCATCTCTAAAGGTCTTTTTGTTAATGCCATGTGCACAGGCCTTGCAAGTTTTGCATTTAAAGAAACCTTTGTTCGTCTGCCACCAAGAAGTTTTGTCAAGTACTTCAGGACTAGTATCTATTAATTTGTCCTTCATTGAGGGTGCACGGCTATATGTAATGGAAGCCTTACTGGGAAGCAAATCTCCTATTACGACATCCTTCAATACAGTAGGCCAATTTCTATTGATAATCTTACGCAGTTCTGTATGTTGATTGCAAAAGCCCATTATGATTCTAAATGGCTCTATTGGTAAAGCACTGGAACTTGTAGATACCATCTGGAGATTAGTAGTATCCTGTGTCGTGCAATATTTACTAAGCAACTGGGATCGAGTTGTTAACATCGATTTTTGGATAGCCTTCTTGATCGTTTTTTTGGAATAGCCTCTTTCCAAGAATCTAGCCATGCTGGATTCCTGTGCCAACTGAAGCTCTTTGTCATTGCTACATAACCTTCTTAACCGGATCATTTCCCCATAGGGAATGCTTGCAATTAAATGAGCCGGATGTGCACTGCCTGCATGTAGCGTGGTATTACCTGCAGTGCTTTTTCTATATTGGCGTGTTTCAAGACCATTCGTAGTTACAAACACTTCTGTATCTAAAAAGGCTATTTTTTCTTGACTTAAAGTTGCTGTAAACTTAAGGTTACAGGAATTTATATTGATATTGGACACGAATTGTAGTGCATCTATTTCGCTGCCTCTCCAAATTATGAATAAATCATCAATATACCTGTACCAAGTAATCACACTGTCAGCCATGATTTCTTTGTGCTCAACCAAGAGGACCAGTTCCTCCCAAGCTCCTATGTGTAAACATGCGTAGCTTGGTGAGAAACTGGCCCCCATGGCTACTCCCTGGAGCTGTTTGTACAATAAATTATTATACATAAATACATTGTGATGTAGACAGTATTCCAGCATAGCAATCAACATTTCATTATGATTTTCAAACATTTTGTCTCTGCGTGATAGGTAATATTTAATTGCCGCTATACCGTCTTGATGTATAATGCTAGTATATAGCGATGAGACGTCTAGCGCCATCAGCCAATCCCCCTCCTGCCATTCAACATTGCGTAATTTTGATAGAAAATCCCCAGTATCCTGGATATAAGAATCCAACAATTTTACAAAGCCTTGTAAAAAATAATCAATATAGACCGAGGTATTTTCCATCAGACCACCCCTGGCTGAAATAATAGGCCTGCCAGGAGGATTAGTACAGTCTTTGTGTATCTTGGGGATGTGATATAATTTCGGAATCACTGGATAGTCATTACAAAGAAATTTGAACTCTGCCTCCGAGAGTAATTTTTTATTTCGCCAACCCCACAGTTTCTGGTGATATTCAATTTGCATGGCTTTGGTGGAGGATGCATTGATGCGTTCATAATGTTCCCGATTGTTCAGTTGAGCATAGGCTTCCTTATCATATGCCGCTTTAGTCTGTAATACAATATTACCTCCCTTGTCACTAGGGCGTATTACAATATTTTTATCATTACTCAACTTGTTAATCAGCGCTTCATAATCCATAGTCATTTTATCATATTTAAATTTTTTCATGCAGGTTTTACTGTGTAACCTTTTGATTTCATTAGTTACATTTTCATGAAAAATGTCCAAATTGTCTCTTGGCATAATGGGGATAAATGTAGATGGTGGCCTAAAGGGAGTGATTGAATTTGTTATTCTATTTTCACCTCTGCCAGTTGATGCTACATTATCAATTCCTTCATTATTCCACAGCTCTTCCATTTCTTGTGTCAGGGATTCCCCACTTGAATCTGAGGTATTCGACCGGGGTATGTCATTAGTCGCTTTTAGTAGATGGAATTTTTTTAATTTCAACTTACGAACAGCTTTATAAATATCAGTTCTAGTGGCAGCATAGTTCATATTTGTTTTAGGTGCATATGACAGGCCTAATTTTAAAATGTTTTCTTCATCTGGTGTCAAAGGTACGGTGGTTAGGTTCACAATAGTAAGTTGGGTCTTATTGTTAGCGTTTATTTCTTGGACCATTGTCCCCTGCCCCTTTTCCACATTTTGTCCTCCTCTGCCTTGCCCTGTACCTCTTCCTCCCCTTGTAGTTCCTGTATTTTCTTTGTAGTTCCGATGCACCAGCGGTCCTAAAGACGCCATGCGATCTTGGCATATAAAACTGATCTCTTCCCCCGGGGAGGGAACTTTTTGAATGTTAGTTGCTGCTGTGTTTCGCATTTCTGATTCAGACTCACTCCCAGGACCGGAGCTGACATCAGAAATTGTAGAATCCGTCTGGTTTGCATTTTTCTTTTTGTTTCTCCATCCACCTGTTGAATTGGGTTGTTTGCCCCCAGTCGCTCCCCGCCAAGAATCATATTTTTTAGAAAAAGTAAATATTTGTCCAAGTTCATAATCCTACCTCTCGCGCTGAAACTTATAAGTTTTACGCTCTATGATTTTCTCTTCCTCTTTCTTAAGTCTTGCCTTCATTTCATTGGTGAGTTTAAGCTTTTCATCCACCGAGCCCATTGCTTCTATTTCCTCATAGATAGTTGCAATTTCCGTGAGTAATTGGGCTCGATCTATATCTGCATATTTAATGAGGATTAACACCAGGCGCCTAGAAACCTCCAGGTTGCTCTCTGCCCATTCCCTCATTAACTCGGGGTTGGGGTTTTCATAACTCGGCGCTGTGAGGATCCTTAAGCCACGGGGAATTCTGTTGTATATATATATATTCACTGAAAAAAACATAGGTTTTACACACGTTATAGTTAGGAAGTAGCATTTGAAAAACCTATGAAATTCACAAAAAAACCATAGGTTTGACACCAGTTATAGTTAGCTGGAAATTTTACTGACATAAAACCAATGAAATTCCACGTTATAGTTAGTTGGACTCACTATAACTTGCGCGTGTAATGCACTGCTGATGACATTACATATTACATCACTCATGACATGGTCGGTGACATCACTTATGACACCATCCAGTGAATGTGTGTCTTTCTAAAAAATAAATATGTTTTATATATGTATATGTAAAGGTCGAGGAAAGAATAAATGTTTAAATTATTGTCTTAATGAATGTTTTTTTCAAAAAGAAATGATTGGATAACTGGCTTATTAAGTGTACCTTAGTGAATACATATATTAGCGAGTAATGTTTAAATATTTAAATATATGTATCAATGTTTCACTTTGTGAATAACTGGCTGCATGGGTTGATGAGTACCTACATGTGTAGGTATTTGGGTTCTTAGATGTTTTTTTAGTATCAGTATGAGTGTTTCTATGGTTTCATGGGGTTATTACTAATCACATAGATGCATTAATGACTAACTCTCTCTTTGTATGTGTTAAGAAGACACCATATGTGCAGGACTGTATGGGTGGTTGAGTGTGTATAGTTTTATATGCAAATAAATGGATGTTCAATAGTTTATTTGCATGTGTGAGTATGTGTGTGAGTAACTTTTGGATGATTGTCGTGTGTAACAGGATGTATAGGTGTATCACTACATATGATGAGTGAGTATATGTATGAGTAACTATATAGAACTGTTGGTGAATGAGAGAATGTGTATATAGATGGTGGAATTACTGAATTAGTTGTTGTAACTGGTATGGGTATGTCCATTTTTTTGAAAATGTTAATTTCTATTTTTCAATATGTGTTTTAAGGGTTACATTACACTTAAAGGAGGTCTGTCATCAGTGATGTCATAAGTGATGTCACTGACCATGTCATGAGTGATGTAATATGTAATGTCATCAGCAGTGCATTACACGCGCAAGCTATAGTGAGTCCAACTAACTATAACGTGGAATTTCATTGGTTTTATGTCAGTAAAATTTCCAGCTAACTATAACTGGTGTCAAACCTATGGTTTTTTCAGTGAATTTCATAGGTTTTTCAAATGCTACTTCCTAACTATAACGTGTGTAAAACCTATGGTTTTTTCAGTGAATTTCATAGTTTTTTTGAATGCTAGTTCCTAAGTATGTAATCACGTTCGTAACTACATAGTGTCACCGCCTACACGTCCTGAGAAGCGCATGTAAAGTCACGTGACTTGAAAACAAAACTTCCAATTGGTTATTAGTAGTTTCTGTTCTGGAATATACACGAAGCACTCCACCCACTTTCCTCACAATCTTTTCTACTCTCAAGAGACAACAACGTCGAGCATCTTCCGGAAGTCTTTGCTGAAATGGCTTCCCTACCAGATTCATCTTCCGAATCTGAAGGAAATGAGCGACCACCATTAAGAAGAAAAAAGGAATCTTTCATTTGGCAATTTTTCACTTATCCTGAAGATCAAAAGAAAGTGAATGCGCCAAAAGTAACCTGCACGATATGCAATTCGGAGCTCTCAAGGGGAAATCCAAATAAAAAATATTCCTTTTCTGCACACACCATGCAGCGGCATGTTAAACAAAGGCATCCTGAGCATTATGCAAAAGCATCAACAAGAGCCCTGGCCACGCTATTACCATCAGAGGTGGCCAGCACATCTTCTGGTGGACGACCTGTATCTCCATCGAGTGCTGAGATGGACTTGAGACCATATCTTGCGAAGGTGCATATGAAATGCAACGAGTGTGGAGAAATTCTTTTGTATGGAGAGCAGAGCCTCGTTCTTATTAAACTGAAAATTGAAAGTCACAAATGCCCCAAGAAAAGATACATTTCTTCACTTCATTTTCAAACTATTACATACTGAAAAATGTAGTAGCAACTTTAAGAAATCGAAAGCATTATAACACTTCTTTCCCCCCCCAAAAAAAAAAAAAAAGTTCTTTTCAGAACTAACTCTTTCCACCAAAACATGCTTGAAGAGCATATTATAAGATGTTTTTTTGCCGCTTTATTTTAGTGCGAGACCGGGTGCGCGCACCCTTCTATCGCGTACAGGACCTGACACTCCCATGTGAAGTCATGTGACTTCTAAACAACACTTCTAATTGGTTCTTGGTAGTTTCTATTCTGCAATTTACACGCAGCACTCCACCCACTACCATCACTTTCTTTTCTACTCTCAAGAGACAACAACGTCGAACATCTTCCCGAAGACTTCGATACAATGGCTACCGTTCCGCATTCATCTTCCGAATCTGATGAAAATGAGCGACCACTTTTCACAAGAAAAACGGAGGCCACGCTATTACCATCAGAAGTAATCAACACATCTTCCGGTGGACGACCTGTATCTCCATCGAGTGCTGAGATGGACTTGAGACCATATCTGGCGAACGTGCACATGAAATGCACGAACTGTGGAGAACTTCTTGTATACGGAGAGCAAAGCTTTACTCTAATTAAACAAATAATTGAGAGTCATAAATGCTCCAAGAAAAGTTAAATTTCTTCACTTTATTTGGATAGTATGACATACTGAAAAATGTCGTCGCAACTTTAAGAAATCAAAAGCATCATAACACTTGTTTCCAAAAAATAAAAAAATAAAAAAAAAAGGTCTTTTCAGAACTAACTCTTTGTACCAAAACAAGCTTGAAGAGCATATTAGCTGATATTTTCTCGCCGCTTTCTTATAGTGCGCGACCGGGTCCGCGCACCCACCTATCGCGTACAGGCGTCGAGACGCGCATGTGCAGTCATGTGACTTTAAAACAACACTTCCAATTGGTTCTTACTAGTTTCTATTCTGCAATTTACATGGAACACTCCACCCACTTCCCTAGAAAACCAGTTTATCGTAAATCTTTTAAAGCCTCCTCTTATGAAATATTCGACTAAATAGCACTATATACACTCCGTCCCTTAATTATAAGAGACTTATTGCTATGTAAAATCAACTTTTGCTCTCCAAGATAATGTAAAATGCTGAGCCTATTACATAATTTTATTACACATATATGTTACTAGTCTCCTTCGAGTACTAACACCGTAGAAAATACCACCAATAGCGGTGATATTTTTTACACCGAGAACAGGCGATTTCTATCGCTTACAGCCCTTACAATTATAAAGTTTTATTTCCTAAGTCTCTGATCGCCAACTGTGCAACGTAAATCCCCTGTGTGTCGCAATAAGGTCCATAAACAAAAACTACAGAACCAGCATTATAAACATACACAAAACAACAAAACGACAAGAGCCACCATACTAATATATATCCTTAATATAATAAACCTCTGAGAATAAATACATATTTCCGTGGCAGCCCATAACACAAATGTGGCGTCCTCTGACTCTGCTCCATTACCAAACACCGTAACTCCCCGCCCCCCTCACTTTTCACTAAACTCCGCACTCCACCCCAGCCAAACCCCCTATTACAAACCCCCAACCTACCCTCCCTGCACAAACCCACCATGAACCTCAAACCGCCCCTAGAAAACTTATAAGACACAGGATTACTAAAACTCAAAGAATACGCAACAGGCACATAATGTAAATAGTACATAAAGACACATATTTTTTCCAAAATACTATTTAAAAACATGTTCTATTTTTAATAAATCTATCATGCATCTGACCCTCTAGAACTGCTTTCAAAACGTGAACTATAAACCTCTACTTTTCATTTTCAAACAATACACTTTCTTCTGACCCTCTAGAACTGCTTTCAAAACATGAACTATAAACCTCTACTTTTCATTTTCAAACCATACACTTTCAATTACATTATTTTTTCCCACAATTCATGTAATGTTACAAACCTTTTCTAAAATACACCAGTCCGTATCATTTATAAGGATTTATTTTCAGTCTTCATCAGTGACACTTTCTTCACATACAATAGAAATCACTATAACTTTTTAAACGACAATGCTAACGCGGTAAAAATAACCCTTCATTTACTTTCCTTTAAGAATGCACACTATGTACCCCACGCATGCGTTTCTTAATCTTTGTATTTGGCAGCGAATACCAACCTTGAATCGGAAGACATGAACAAGAGCGCCATTGTCACATTTAAAACTGAACGTTGCATCTGCTCACACACATATCTTTCACTAAGCTAACATTCACAGAAAACAGCATTGATGTAAAAAAAATTGACCTTGCTTTACAACTCCCTCAAATCACTCCCTTATTTTTTAACGCATCCTCCAGTTCAAAAAAAGCTACTTTTTTAATAACCACTAAGCAATATATAAGTGACTAGACTCCTAGAAAATGTATCAAGTCATATGGCTGAGATACCCGCCACCCCCTCTCAACACAATCCCCAAGAATTGGGAAACCGGAAACAGTTCTTGAACTTTTGGAAGGCGGGAAGGGAGTTACCCTTCCCGGCCGTATTTATTAAAATATGAAACAAAATCAAAACATTAAAATAACAGTTTCATATCATGTACAATTTCATATCCACATTACGATGTTTGGCTAACCTTAACATATATCTAATACAAAGGTTCTCCTAGCCGATACTAACATCCTTACAAAAATACGACAAGATTAATGACTAAAAAGCAAGAGACATTCCTACTTAAAACAGATCACGTCTCAACCTAAAACATCTAAAACATTACTAATCACTCTGATGAAAGTCTTTAATAAAGCATACCGCACAGAGTTATCCACTTTATTGCAACCGAATCATAAACTTTATTCAGAAACAACCTGCAAGAAAAAACTACTACGTAAAAACGAACTTTATACCACAACAAATTGCTGTCTTCAGGGGATGGTGGGTGGGTTCAAAAATGGCTCTTCATTCTGTCTCGAGCTCACGTGCAGCGAGGAGGTGCCGCTTCAGAGCACAGGAACAAGAGGATGCTTCCTTGGCTTGTGGCTCCTTTTATTCTTCTCTGGGTGGGCGTGAACCCGCCTCCCTGGGCGTGGCGGACGGCTTCGGTGTCTAGGACAACCCACTCTTGGGCGGGAAAAAGCGCGCCCCGGCTACGCCGCTTCGGGCATACCAGCCGAGACTAGGCGTGGGCGGAAAATCCGTTCCGCTCGCGGATTTTGCGGATTTTCGGGAAATCCGCAATCCGCGAGATTTGCGAATTTCCCGCAAAATCCGCAAATCCGCGAGCAGCGGATTTTGCTCGCACTGCTCGCACTGTTAGCGTGAGTTCGCGCCCCGCGAATAAGTGCGAAATTGCAGAAATACGATCTTGGCAAAACTGAAAGTAACTACTTACCAGGTTCAAAAGTTCAGGCACATCATTAGTAGCCATTTCCTGTAGGGCTTCCTGAGGGGCCCCTCCAGAGTTCAGTTGCCAGTTGAAACTATTATGTGACCCTGCTCTGAACCTCAGAATAGTTACACATATGCCACAAAGGTCCTGAATTACAGCTAAGGGAGACAAGCAGGAGCCAGGCTGGAAGTTAAAATCCATTAATCAGCCCCTAATTCATTATTGTCAGTTGGGGCAGGGCAGGTGTTGTAACTAATTTTGCAACAATGAAAGCACTTAGCAAGTGCAAAAGATCACTAATCAGGGCGCACTAAGGAAGCAGGTGCCAGCTAAAAAAATATTCTGTGACACATTAATCAGCCCCAAATTAATTCAGGTCACTTGAGGCAGGGAAGGTGTGCTTTGCTTTGCCGAAAATAATGTACACTGGACAACCAGAGGGTGTAGTGATGAAACAGAGGGTGGCATGGGTGGGCCAGAGGGTGGCATGAGTAGTCAGAGAGTGGCAGTGGTGACAGAGAGTGGCAGTGATGAAGAAGAGTGTCCCAAACAGGCTGGACACGTAGAAACAACAAGTTCGCAAAACTTGCGACCCGACAGGTAAGTTCGCAAATTGCGAAATTGTAAAAACCCTCGCGAACTGGCAGAAACACGGGCGAACACAAAAAAAAAAAAAATCCGCAAATTCGCGGGAATTCGCGGATTTTGCGGATTGCGAATCCGCAAATCCGCAAAATCCGCTCATGCTTAGCCGAGACGCGCCTCCCGCCCAAAATGGCTTCCCGGGGGGATTGGGGTACTCCACCATACGTTCGGGGGGACCGATTGGTCGCCCCTTTCCATTCTGCTCCTCTCCACTGCATAGCCGACGACCTAATTCTGTGGAGTTGCTATACAACCAGTGGTGCGGCGCCGTTTCCTGTACCATCTTGGGAAATTCAAAATGGATGTCCCTCCTGCCTTCGCAAACGAGCCGGGCCACTTAGAACTATTTCGCCAGAGGATGCTTGACTACTACGGCATCTTACCACTCTCGACTTTGAATACTTCATATCGATTATCATTTCGATATTCGCATTTCACCTGTGTGCAGCCTGTATTTCATTGCCTGAGCTGTGATTTCACGTGGGCCCTGGATTTATGTCTCTGCAATTTGGTACCTCCTGAACCGAATTACAATCACCTCATGAATCCGTTACTTGATCATGAACAGCTTTGTTACAACGGAGGGTTTATGGCCTTTGCAGCGATACAAGGAGTTCTGGGTCATTGGAATATATTCGCAGCGGCGCAATATTTCCTAACAGAGAGCTACATCGAAAACCCACCGAGCTGCCCAATGATGGTAAAAGACACTCCAATAATGACAGATCATGAATGCTCCTTTCATCTTCTCAATTGGATGGCTGACATGTTTTCAGATGATAACAATGATTTCATGTTAGAGGCACTTGCTGCATACTTTGCCTACACAATGGACACTTAATTCTTTCCTAACAGCGAGCTACATCGAAAACCCACCGAGCTCCCTCTGATGGTAAAAGACGCTCCGATTATAACAGATCATCAGTACTGCTTTACTCTTTTCCATTGGATAGCTGACATACTTTCCGTAGGGTTTATGGCCTTTGCAGCGATACAAGGAGTTCTGGGTCATTGGAATATATTCGCAGCGGCGCAAGATTTCCTAACAGAGAGCTACATCGAAAACCCACTGAGCTGCCCTATGATGGTAAAAGACGCTCCAATAATGACAGATCATGAATGCTCCTTTCATCTTCTCAATTGGATGGCTGACATGTTTTCAAATAATAAACTGATTTCCTGTTACAAGCAGAAGCTACCTATTTTCCCTAAACAATGCTTCAATAACTCTCAAACAAGCCATTGACGTCCTCATTTCCTTTTGGTTTTCTATATTCTTCACGTTCTTTTCCATATTTTCTTTTGAAGAACAGACCTATTTGCTTTACTAACAGTGGACATTATAATTTCGTGTTGTTTGACAGCTGATTCATAAAGTAATGATGTATAACCACTTGCATTTTCATATATCGTTCCCAAACTGAAAGGCCAGAGACCTTCTTCCATTTATTAAAATATAATATACTTCCTTATAAGAGTGTACAATGTTTTTTTCCAACTATATTCATTTTTCTTCAACTATAGCGTTTGTATTCCATGTACTACTGACAATACCAATTACTGTGTTTTTTGCAATTTCTGTACTCATATTACATAATGATTTGCCTTTAAAACAGTACATTTCTAAATAAACATTTCAAATATTCACAGTTTCTCTTTTAATCCATAATCTCCACTGAAATGATTTCATATTGAAAAACTATTCATGGGTTCCACATAACCTTAACTGTAGTCACTGAGGACCTTATTTATGAAGACCTTCCGCCGCCAGTGCCTCATTTTTTAAAATGGGAAAAAGTAACGCACCGGTGGCGCAAGGCCTTCATGAATAAAGTCCTGAATGTTTTCTTTTCTCAAGCTCACTTACTGATACTAGAACCTCCAAGCCAATTACGGCCCGTGAACTTTTTCTTAGTAGGTCGCGCACCGTAAAGACAGTTATACCACTGTTAACATTTTTTTTTTACTGTTACTAAGCACCGACACAGTTCCGCTTCACTCAGAGTTAATCACTGCTCCCACGCTTCTACAGGCCAGACGCTATGTCGTATTTCTCTCCTTATCACCCTTTCATCTCCACAATAACAAACAGTTGTCCGCCAGCCACCAGAGAACAGACTCAGATGCAGAGGCACCAAAGAGTGAACCCATCACCAACTGCCATCTCCGGCTGTTTCCATGGTAACACCTCATTCTGCACCTTGCTGAAGGCACAGGTCAAAAGTTCATGTCTCAACGTTCTACAACAAACTAAGAACACTATTTTCCCTCCAGAAACACTTGCCAATACACAACTCTGTTACATGTCTTGTTTTTTCACACCCAATAGTACTTTTCGTTTAACATAAACATTGACCTGTTCACTCTCCACTTGTTACAATCAACCAATCATTTTTATTTTTTTAACCACACCCAGCCTCTTCCTTTTTCTTTATTTAAAATTTCAACTTCTAACTACCATTCCACTTCCAGAACCGATCGGAGGACGACTACAAATCCCTTGAAAATGAAGGTCTGGCTAATAGGACACAGTTATATTCACTGGAGTGAAAAATATGCAGTAAGCAGACGAATTTGCAACCTCAGCTTACCAAATGTACACATAACATGGATTTCCAAAAGAGGAGTGAAATGTCACCAATTGATTCCATTGGTGAAACTTTTATGCATCTCCCAGAACCAGACCTTATAATTGTGCACTGTGGTGGGAACGATCTAGGCACAATCACTGGGGTAGGTCTGGAAATGCTTCTAAAAGACACCTTTCGACAATTGATGACACTTTTTCCTCGATCTGCCTTGGTATATTCCAATATATGCCAAAGACAGAAATGGAATTGGTCCAATCACCATTGTGCACAATTTGATAAAGCAAGGAGACATGTAAATAAATCTGTTTCTGCGTTCCTCAGAGATTATAGCATGGGTTCTATTTACCACAACAACTTGCGCTACCACATGCAAGACGTCTATAGGAGAGACGGTGTTCATTTCACGAATGAGGGAAACAGAATCTTCCTCTGCAACATCAGGCTCTGCATCGGTACTTACTTATAAATGCAGAAAACACTCAATTAACACAAGGGCTCTTTTCAGAGCCACCTTATATCAAAGCACTCAAACTTCTGATTTACCTCCTTTTCCACACTCTTGTAAATAGGTGTGCGCGACCGAGTGCGCGCAACCCGTATTTTTTTTTCGGGGAAAAATTATATCTTTTTGCGTTTAAGGGCCTTACTGCACACCCCGAGAAAACCTACGCAGGAAGACAATCTCTACCTTCTCCCCTTTCCATGTTTCAACGCTTTGAAATGAACAATATATTTACTCGCAGTGACAAAATGGCGGACAAAACTTCCTGATTTCCTTCGAATCGAACGTTAACAGACGTCACGCAGCAAAATTCCGCTCGCGCGCGCAGCCGCTTGGGTGCGCGCACGTGTGCGCGCCTATAGATATATAATTGACTTTAACTTTAATTTTCTCAACAACTACTGAACGGATTTACACCATTCCAAAAAAAGAGTAATCTGCGAACAAGACTCTACAGTTTTGGCAAATTTCTTATAAATTCATTCACCCGTTCGAACTGTAGCCGAGTCTAAAGGTCCTATGGAAAATAACATTGAGAAAACACGTTTTGGGACCCCCCTTATATCTCAGCCCCCACTTGACCAATCCCCCCCAAACTTTCAGGGAAGGAGTGCAGCGAACCTAGCCATCTTCTTTGAGAAATTCGCAAAGACTCATCCACCAGGGCCAAAGTTATTCCAAATAGAATGTTGAGGATTTCCTATGGAAAACAATCCTAACTATAACTACCTATATATATATATATATATATATTCAATGAAAAAACCATTGGTTTTAGGCCATATATAGTTAGGAATTAGCATTTACAAAACCTTATTTTACTCGCATAAAACCATTGAAATTCCATATATAGTTAGAAGCGCTAACTATATATCGCGCACCCGCAATCCACTGCTGATGATGTCACATATTACATCATTCATGACATGGTCAGTGACATCACTGATGACATCACTGATGACATCTCAAATGACATCACTGATGACATCACTGATCACAACATCCAGTGATTGTATGTGTCTGTAAAGTTTAAATATGTTTCACATATTGAAGAATGAGTGGATGTATAAGTGTCTGGATGAAGAATTTAGTAGGTGCATGACTGACTGTATGAGTGAGTGATTAAATGTGTCTCACTGAGTGCATGGGTTAGTGACTAAACTGTCTTAATTTGTGCATCAGTATGTTTGTTGTTGTGTAAGCTGCTGCATGTGTTGATCAGTAGCTATAAGAGTGGCGATATGGGTTATTGATTGGTTGCCCAAGTATTTGAATGGGAGGCTGAGTGTGTGTGTGGGTGGCTGGGAGGTGCGTGACTCTGTGCATAGATGTGTAAGCAGTTGATTCACTAGGAGTATGAGTTCAAGAGTGCATGTGGAAACAGCTATATGGGCGGTTGACTATGCATGGGTGTGTTGGTGAGTGAATGGATTTCTCATTGCTACATGTGCAAGTAAGTACGTATGTAAAACACAATACATGTGAGAGTTGAGATATATAAATAACTGAACATAAGAGCCAGTGAATGTGTGAGTGGCTGTATCGATCACTGTGAGCTTGTATCAGGGATTATATAAGAGAATAAATATGTGTTATTATATGTTTGAATAAGTAAGATGTGTATAACTTTATAGTTGAGGAAATGGAGGTGTGATTGATTCTTTGCATGACTGACTAGGTGTGTGAGTAACTCCATGGACGAGTGACAGTCTGTGAGTGTCTGTTTATACTGAGTGTATGTAAGGTTATATTAGAGTCTGAAGAGGTTCATTGTATTATCACATAAGTGATGTGATCAGTGATGACAAATGAGATGTCATCAGTGATGTCATTTGAGTTGTCATCAGTGATGTCATCAGTGATGTCATTTGAGATGTCATCAGTGATGTCATTTGAGTTGTCATCAGTGATGTCATTTGAGATGTCATCAGTGATGTCATCAGTGATGTCACTGACCATGTCATGAATGATGTAATATGTGACATCATCAGCAGTGGATTGCGGGTGCGCGATATATAGTTAGCGCTTCTAACTATATATGGAATTTCAATGGTTTTATGCGAGTAAAATAAGGTTTTGTAAATGCTAATTCCTAACTATATATGGCCTAAAACCAATGGTTTTTTCATTGAATTTTCAAGGTTTTCTAAATGCAAATTCCTAACTATATATCCACTATAACCTATGGTTTTTTCTGTAAATTTCATTGGTTTTTTAATAGCAAATATGAAAAGCTTTAAAATGTCAAGTACGTGATAGATAAAAACATTTTCGTATTTATGCACGCTGATGTGCTTTGAACGCTGCACCCCCCCCCCCTCCCCTCTTTTGTCTTAGTAGTACTCTCTCTTTGCAGATACTGAAGGGTAGTTAACGCAGGCCTTTACCACCGTTGTAATCCGTCGTGCCTGCTTGTCTCTCCATTTGATTGATTGTTGTCCAAGCATTTACTGTTTTAGAATTGGTTCTCTTTGGATCATTCTCTATTTACAAACAAGCACAAAGTCGCAATACTCTGTTTAGTCTTTGCAGATAGTGAAAAATTGTGTAAAAAAATAAAAGTAATCGAGCAAAATCAGTAGGCCACTAATTGGATCTCTTTTTGACCTCGCTAAAATAGAAATATTAGGAACAACCCTTCATGAGAAATACGAAAATAGTGAGATGAACTGAGCTCCACACCATGAGGGCTGCAAGACAGCTCGGCTCCATCACCCATCCCGCACAAAATAACGACAAACCCTATGCAAATATTAAAAATATAGACAACACACCAGCAAAGAAACAGGGTAAAACATTTTATTAAAAAACTATTTACATAACGTTGGTTTATAAGATGATGTCAGTAGTGGACCGATGTGTGAATAGATCGAAAACAGCACAAGGCTCCAAGATCCGGATGGCAAGCTCCTGGATGTTGGGTGCCATAGTTTAGAGTTCTGAATTTGAGCCTTTTTCAATGCCTGTGCTTTGTTGAATCAAAATGGCGGCTTGACACAAAGCTGACTCAAGCGTTGCTACTGATGCTATGCAGACCAAAACTGGTTTTCAGTTTGTACATTTTTCTAGATTTTTCAATCCAAGTTTGGTTGACTTTGTAGAACGATGGCTTCAGATTTTCAACATACGGTGTGGTGGCGCTGACTGGGAGGGGGCGCTTCGCTCCTGCCCCCTCCCCAAGTAAGATTTTCATACGTGAAAGTACGTTAATGGTTTTGGTCCCTGAGATGCTTCGATGTCACTACCATTCTCAAATAGCATAAGTTCTGGATGTTGGGTGCCATAGTTAAGAGTTCTGAGCAGTGCTTGTAACACTGTCTGAAGCTTATTTCCACCTACTGCAGCTTCACTATTCTCAAAGTAAGTGAGTGTCGTTTGTGGACCTGACTGCATTAGAAAACAATGTGATATGTTACCTTCCTAAACAGCTTGACGGAGGCCCCTGAGGGGCGGTGTGATGGCCATGGACTCGGAGAAGACGCTTGTCTCCGACACCCTCCCCAAGTCTTATAGCACTGGTGTAGCCTGAGATCGCCCCCGACATAGGCGGCCGGCTCCCGGGGTCCGGCGGAACTTTTTGCCTTTTGATGACTCTTCAATTCTGGGCCTTGTCCCACAATCCGTTTGACCTGAAGACAAGCTGTAGTGGGGCGCCCCTTTATCGTTTTAGTTGCCATTCCGCCCGCTTTTGCTACACTGTGCCTCTTCCGCCATTCAGCTGTTTACCGCCCGCTCTTGCGACTACAGCGTCTCGCTCACCATGTAGTTGAGATGCGCCCGCTCTTGCGCTGCAGCGATAGGCGGCTGCCACAGGACTCTCAAAATGGCGGCCGGCTCTTCGGTTTTGGGCCTGGTCCACTAAAATGGCCCTGGGACACCTTGGAACTCGGACGCTTGTCTGCTAGGGCTTGGGTCCCATTCTCGAAAAGCGTCCCCTCAGCCGTGAAGATTCTACAAAAGTCTTGGGGGCCTCCGACTCCCGCAGGCTTCTGGTGGGGAGCGGCTGCCATGATTGCTCGTGGAATGGCCACGACGGAGCTACGAGATGGTAGTGGTCTCATGCTGACGCCAGCTTTAGTCTGAAACATCCAGAAACACTATAGACTACCAATTCGATCAGTTCCGGTAGCGCCCCAACATGACCCGGAAGAGAAGAACTTGCCCTCCCCTCTTTGACTGATGGTTCTTGTTGCCTGTCCCCTCTGTTGTCATTTAACAGAACTTTTTGGACTGCTGAAAGGGGTTGTGTTCTGAACGCTGGTTGGTGGAGACATTTAGACTATATTGTTGACCTACGTTGTCGCGTAATGCGTTTTATGACACGCCGCGTTAGCGCACCCGGAAGTGATCCGAGGCGCGGCGCGCAGCGCGTAACGAAAGCATAACAGGTCATGTGACTTGTTAATAAAACTTTTCATTGGTTCATTTTACTTTTGTTAATTTAATGATGAAAAGCTTGGTCATATGACCTAAAAATTACGCTTTTTATTATTTTCGAACAATATTTTTTTTTCAAACACATGTTATAATATTCCAGGCTAATGTACTTTCCCGGAAAATTTACAACTGTCTTGCAAGTAAAATATATTCCTTTTTCGAGAAAAAGGGCGTTTCTTCCTTCCATGACGGAGCCGTTGAGTAAAAGAGATTCGGCCTGCTGTCTTAGTCGCCGATACGCCTGATTATCAGATTCTTATCGATCACTTTATGTTGCAGACATGAAAAACACAACTGCCCTTGACCATTTATCTTTACTGCGTTCCTACATATTATACCTTTTATCCGTCGTGTAATTGGACTGCTTTATTTCACTTGCCTTTTACTGATTCGAAAACAGTCACTAAAAGTAAAAACTTTACAAATGTAAATACTACTACCGTGTTTTGTTTTAAAAACCTTTATTGTGAAAATGTCAGTATACAAATACGGGCCTATAACCACGTGGGCCGGCCACGGAGCAAACTGAAATCGTATATGATGAGGAGACATTTACATTGTAGAAGAACGTAACGAGCGGGCCATTAGGTGACAAGAACAAAGGTGTCTAACAGTTGCGGAATCGGTGGACGTACATTTTGTAATTAAAATACGACAGGGCCACTTACAATAACATTTTCTAGATATACATTTGCGGGCAAGGAGTTACGAGTCCCATTTATACCGGCGCCATTTTGGGCGAGGCCGGGCAGGTCCAAGATATAGTCAAAATGTCTCCACCAACCATCGGCCAGACCAGAACCCCTTTCGGCCCTTTATGCTACAAGATGGTGTCTTCCATTCAGAAAATATTGGTGGCAGCATTTTGAAAGGAAACAGAAACAGCCGTTCTCCTAGTGAGTTTCACATTGTTACATTTAGGAAGAATGTTGAAGAGTAGTATGTGGAAAATCTGAAGCCATTTTTCTACAAACTCTCAATCAGACTTGGATGGAAAAAAAAACCTGAAGAATGTACAAACTGAAAACCAATTTTTGTCTGTATAGCACCAACAGTAACGCTTGAGTCAGCTTTGTGTCAAGCCCCCATTTTCATTCAATCAATAGCGTCCCCCTGCACACATTCAGGGACCTGGTCGTGTCTTCAGATGAAACGCATTGTAGGAAAAGAAGCAGAAAGGAAAAGGAAAAAAGTTCCGCCGGACCTAGTGAAGCTGCAGCAGGTGCAAATAAGCTTCAGACAGTCTTCAACTTACTCTGATTCTTATAATAAACTTCAGATAGTCTTACAAGCACTGCTCAGAACTCTCAACTGAGGCACTCAACATCCAGGACTTGCCATTCGGATCTTGGTGCCTTGTGCTGGTTCCGACCTATTCACACATCGGTCCACTACTGACATCACCTCATAAGCCAACGGGGCACCCCACGCCGACTTTCGGCGCAGCATTGTAGGATGGCCACACCAGTGCGGCAACTTGCTGGACACAACATCGGGGCCATCCAGATCTCGGCGCGTTCGACTCACTGTACCGCAACAGTGACCACAACTCAGCTGGACACGCCGTCTTTCGGCGCAGCATTGTAGGATGGCCACACCAGTGCGGCAATTTGCTGGACACCACCTCGGTGCCATCCGGATCTCGGCGCGTTCGAGTCACTGTACCGCAACAGTGACCGCAGTTCAGCTGGACACGCCGTCTTTCGGCGCAGCATTGTAGGATGGCCACACCAGTGCGGCAATTTGCTGGACACCACCTCGGTGCCATCCGGATCTCGGCGCGTTCGAGTCACTGTACCGCAACAGTGACCGCAATTCAGCTGGACACGCCGTCTTTCGGCGCAGCATTGTAGGATGGCCACACCAGTGCGGCAATTTGCTGGACACCACCTCGGTGCCATCCGGATCTCGGCGCGTTCGAGTCACTGTACCGTAACAGTGAGCGCAACTCAGCTGGACACGCCGTCTTTCGGCGCAGCATTGTAGGATGGCCACACCAGTGCGGCAATTTGCTGGACACCACCTCGGTGCCATCCGGATCTCGGCGCGTTGTGCTGCCTTCGGCCTATTCGCACATCGGTCCGCTACTGACGCCGCCTCACGTGCCAACGGATTTTCTACGCTTTTTGTAGCCCTATGCCGCATAACAGGTCATGTGACTTGTTTATAAAACTTTTCATTGGTTCATTTTACTTTTGGTTTCCTAAAGATGGAAGGCTTGGTCATATGACCTAAAAATAACACTTTTCATTGGTTTAGAACATTTTTTTTTCCCAAACGATGAAAGCCCCACCTTGTTTCTGGATCATTCAGACTGAAGCTGGCGTCAGCATGAGAGCACCACCATCTCGTGGCTCCGTCGTGGTCATTCCGCGAGCAATCATGGCAGCCGCTCCCCACCGGAAGCCTGCGGGAGTCGGGGGCCCCCAAGACTTTTATACAATCTTCACGGCTGAGGGGACGCTTTTCGAGAATGGAGCCCAAGCCCTAGCAGGCAAGCGTCCGAGTTCCAAAGTGTCCCAGGACCATTTCAGTGGACCAGGCCTAAAACCGAGGAGCTGTCCGCCATTTTAAGAGCCATGTGGCAGCCGCCTATCGCTGCACTGCAAGAGTGGGAGCAACTCAACAACATGGTGAGCGAGACGCTGTGGCCGCAAGAGCGAGCGCAACTCAGCTAGATGGCCGCCACCTGGGGAGGCCCGTTCACGCCGGCTCCCCCACGCCCCCCCCCCGGGCCGCCGCACGCCAATTTTCGGAGCAGCATTGTAGGATACCAAAACCAGTGCGGCAGTTTACTGGACATCACCTGGGTGCCTGTCGTACATGTTGTGTCAGCCATGTGACACTGGACACAGACCGCTACTGACGAGGCCTCCCCCCGCACCACCCGGGACACCCCACGCTGTTTTTCTGTGCTGCATTGTAGGATCCCTAAACCAGTGCGGCACCCAGGCGACATCACCTGGGTGCCGTCCAGAACTCTGCACGTTGTGCTGCCTTGGGACTATTCCCACAACAGACCGCTACTGACGAGGCTTCCCCCCGCCCCACCCGGGACGCCCCACGCCAATTTTCGGAGCAGCATTGTAGGATCCCTAAACCAGTGCGGCACCCAGGCGACATCACCTGGGTGCCGTCCAGAACTCTGCACGTTGTGCTGCCTTGGGACTATTCGCACAAAAGACAGCTTCTAACCATTGTTGCTTTTTGTGTTGAGAAATGTTTAAATGTTTTTAGTTTTTGTTCCGTTCGTTAAAGTTAGTTGTTAATAAAGTTTTATAACCTTACTTTGTTGGAGTGTTATCTATTTTTTTTAAAACGGGTGAATGGGGCCTTGAATCGGGTTATTGTCATGTGTGGGCTTTGGAAGTGTGCTGCTGCAGGATCGGACATTTCAAACTCAAATGCACGTTCTTTTTCTTACCTTTCCGAAGCATGGAGCGCAATAGCAGGCAGAGAAAGGGTGATGCACGTGTTGAACACTACCTGACCTGGCAACTTGCTGGCAGTGCCCCCCCGCCCGCTCCTGAAAGAGGGCACACACACACCGCCGCCCCGAGTACTTCACAAATCTTTAAAAGACCATGCGCTTGTTCATGAGGCTTAAATGGTTTATCACCTCTTCTAGAACCCCTGCATCGACCCTCTGACGTTTCATGGAAAAATTACCATGTAACACAATACCAAGCCCTGTCAGCTGAAACCCCCAAGGAATCGTGGGGCATATTATCAAGGGGGTTTATCTCCGCTTTTTTGGCTTTAAAAGCCATGAAAGCGGAGATAAAATTATTTCCCTATTACCAAGCTGTCGCTAACACCAGTTAGTGACAGCTAAAAGGAGATAGCGACCATCTTGGGCCCCGCTTTGCATGTCAGTGATACTTATCACTAATGACATGCAAAGTGGCGTGCCAAGATGTTAGCGACTGGAAACAGTCCCTAACATCGCTACCTTCTATTACCAACTTTTGGAGATATTCGCGCTAAGCGCGAATATCTCCAAAATCTAACACCTGCCCTGAGCAGTTCTTAGCCATGTTATCCAATGGGAGGTGGATAACATGGCTAAGAGCATTAGATCGATAATACATGAATATCGCTGACTTTTCACCTGCCCTGAGCAGTTCTTAGCCATGTTATCCAATGGGAGGTGGATAACATGGCTAAGAGCATTTGCTCGATAATACATGAATATCGCTGACTTTTCTGCGATAATAGCAAGGTTTATCTGCGATAAAAATCGCCGATGTGCGGCGATAATTTTTGTCTCTAAACAAGTTAGAGACAAAAATTATCGCTAGTTCGTAATATGCCCCCGGGTTTTTGCTTGCAGAAATCGGGAGGCGGGAGACTAGCACTGAAATCAGTACTCACACGCCTGAATCAGGAGGATTGGCATGTCTGAATTCTCTACAGCTGGGGCCATAAACTACATCCGCAGGGTTAGGTGATAGCCTGGGACCAGCCTGGCATCTAAAATGGCTGCAGTGCACGACAAAATTGTGGCATTCGAAAAAAGGCAAGATGGCGCAGCCGCTGGAAGAGATGTATCAACATATATCAGCCTCCTCAGCCACCCTCAGGAAACATAGGGGATTAGGATACGTCTCCCGCACCCCCTTATACCTAGTACTTTAATTAACGAAGCACAAAATGGCGAATTCCCGTTTCGCTACCAGTTTGCGGCCCAGTTCGCGGCCCGTGAAGCGCTTCTACCGTGAAAAATCATTTTTTTTTTATTTTCCCCACGGGACCCTTTAATAACCCCAACAACATTCCTAGGGGGTCAAGAGGGGGATACCTTGCCCCCTTTCATTAAATTCCCCCTTAGTTTTTCACCTTTTCTTCTCTCTCGATCCTACCGAGAGACAAGATGGCGGCCGCTCCGGACTGTCACGCAGCAAAAAAAAAAAAAGCTCACGCACAGCCGCTGGAAGAGATGTATCAACATATATCAGCCTCCTCAGCCACCCTCAGGAAACATAGGGGATTAGGATACGTCTCCCGCACCCACTTATAACTAGTAATTTAATTAACGAAGCACAAAATGGCGAATTCCCGTTTCGCTACCAGTTCGCGGCCGCGCTTCTACCGTGAAAAATCATTTTTTTTTTATTTTCCCCACGGGACGCTTTAATAACCCCAACAACATTCCTAGGGGGTCAAGAGGGGGATACCTTGCCCCCTTTCATTAAATTCCCCTTTCGTTTTTCACCTCTTCTTCTCTCTCGATCCTACCGAGAGACAAGATGGCGGCCGCTCCGGACTGTTTAGAATGTCGACAGACACCGGAGAGCCAATCAGCTTTCTGCGCGCAAAGTTCCGATAAGCGAAAAGTAAGCGGACCGGATCGCTGCCCAGAGCGCTGTTACAGATATATATCTTGGTTTGAACGTTAATTTCTCAAAAACTACTGGAGCACATATATTGAGACCTAGCAAAGGCACATCGGGCTAACAGTCCCTACAATTTTGCCAAGTTTCGTGCAAATCCATTCAGCCGTTCGAGCTAAAAGTGAGTCCAACCGCCCTATGGAAAAATGAATGGGAAAAACGCGTTTTGGGACCCCCCTTTTTTCTCAGCCCCCCCTTGACGAAACCCCCCTAAATTTTCAGGGGCTGCTCAGAATCAAAATGTGCCATTTTCCTGAAAATTTCAGCCGATTCCGTCCACAAACGCCAAAGTTATTAGACATAGAATTTTCAAAAGTCCCATAGAGAAAAAATTCTAACTATATATACCTACTGGCGATAGCCAGTAGGTATATATATATATATATATATATATATATATATATATATATATATATATATATATATATATATATACATACATATATATATATATCTATCAGGGGTCTCCAACCTTTTGTGTAGTGAGAGCTACTTCTGGTCTGTGGAAATTGTCGTGAGCTACTAAACCCCAAGCAACTCGCGCATTTTTCAGTGAGACCCCCACGCCAAATCTAATAGCTAAAAAGTGGGCAATATTTGCAAATTATGTTTTAAACTGTAATGCAAAGACATTTTGAATAGTAGGTGGTGTTTTTCACGGTATGAAGACTAGTCTATTTGTGCTTGCTGCACGCAATGTTTGGCAATATCAGAAAAAATATAAAACACAACACAAAATGAATTTTACTTTAGAAATAAATTGCCCATTCGAAGACAGTTTTTGAGGCAGACCTTGCTTTGATGGCATGTGTATATTTTAACCCAGGAACACTCGATGCCTGATTAATTTACTTTATATCCCATTTCCAAGATTTATTGCATGGGACAAACGGCCCTTTGCCAAATGTAAACAATCACTCATTAAAGTTAAACCATTTGATAGCACTGCACAGTGAAAGAATTGGAAACATTGTAGGCATGGTTTTTCATCTACTTTGCTACAAAAATCACTTTTAAGCAACTATAACAAAAAAGTGAAACTGTCAACATCACAAACCTAAAACAAATGTTAATGCAGAAAATGTATGCATAGGCACGCTTGGCAAGAGGCCATATTCTGTGTGATATTTCCATTCAGTATTTCAGCCAACAGAACCTGAGGTTTACCTTTTACCATTTTAAGTACTTGCATAAAAACCACAGCAGGCAAAACAAGGAGACTGACCAATTGGCAGCTCCGTTTGTGTGTTTATATGTGAGTTGTGTGTAATTGTACAAATTGAGCCCTTGCCTGCCCTCTGCTCATGTCCGTTGATCTGCTGTTGCTAGTGTTCCTGCCTTCACTTGGTTGGATGACAGTACTGGCCTGCAGTTTCATTGTGAAGGCATACTTTACCTGCGGGGGTGTTTCTCTCCTCTGTGTTCTGGCCACTCATGAGAGCACATTGCAAGATGAATGGTGGTGGCCCATTGTGGCTGTGTGCATGGGTTACTATCACCTCAGAAGCAACATCTATTGGTGTTACATTTGTCTCCCTTTTCAAAATGGACTAGACGAGTTTAACTTAATAGAATGTTAATGTGTTGTCACTGAGCAGAAATTTGTTCATCATTTCAGATTGTGCCCTTTGATTTTTCCCCAACACCAAGTGCACCTACAGCAGGCCTCTTTCAGCTGCAGGAACAACTGTTCTGTCTGTTCCCGGGAACCCGGGGGCCTCTGCCTCCCTTCACAGATCACTGACTGAAGACCTGCCTACTTAGACCTGGCAGGCACAGAAGAGGCCTCCACCTGGCTGGGAGATCGTACTAATGGCGAGAAGCGTTTAATAAGTCAATTGATGAGCTCTCGGCAAGACTGCAGGACATTGGCAAAGGTAACACTGGGTATACTGGTAGCACTGATAGAAATATAAAAGACTCATGTATAAGGCAGAAAGATAACACTTTAATTGGTGTTGCGCTGTGATAATTGCAGCATCTGGAGTGGAATAAGATGATGTGGGAGCTCGAGAGCATTTTCCCGCGTGTGGTACAGGAGCACTGCCAGAGGTTAACTACAAAACCAGGGCACGGCTGAGGTGTTTATCAGGCAATTCCATGGAAAGAAGCCGGAAGTATGCCATGTCGAAGTTACGGTTTGCCTGCTGCTCTTATGAAAGATAAGGTGGCAGGCTCTACTGCTGTAATCAGCAGATGGCGCAGGTCCAGGCAGTTTTGTACTTCTTGCGTGACCTGGAAACCAGCTGGTCTGCCCTGCCATGCCTGCTTCTGCTCCACACTAGCACCTTTTGCGCTCATGATTCAAACAATGAACATCGCAGTGCTAGTGAGAAAAAGGCAGGGGGCGCATAGTCGAGACGCTGATCTCCACATAGAGGAGGAACGTCACACTCTTCAGCCCAACACCCCCCCAGCTAACTCAAAGCCAATCAGAGCTGCTGGTTTGGGTGAGGGCGGGCAACGCAGCCTGAGAAAAAGCCTAAAAAGCCCAAACAACACCAAAGGGCTACTAAATTGAGCAGCAAGTGTCACAAGCTACTCCCAGGGTCTCGGCGAGCTACCGGTAGCTCGCGATCGACCGGTTGGAGACCCCTGATGTATATATATATATACATATATACACACACTTACATACATACATACATACATACATACATACATACATAAATACATATATATATATATATATATATATATATATACAAATTACCTTCGTCTCCAAGGACAAGAAATGAGGACCCAGCAGGGGGACAGTCGGAGGCCACTTTATTCACAGGATACACAGCTTGGGCGGATGCATTTTGGCTTCACAAAAGCCTTCGTCAGCGCCAGGTAACTGTTAGAGCAAGTGAGCAAGTTCGTGGGTCACTGTAGGCTTTTTGAAGTGTCCTGTCTGCGACGCATTGGTTACTGCCAGACCCACCCCTTAGCGGATGCTTGAGTCCACCTGCTACGCATAATTGCAGTGCAAGCAGACTACAATACCCAGAATGCAGTGTCGATTCCAGGTAGGTCCAATGAGTTGATGATGGATTTGCTGCAAGCAGGGCCCCACAAAGATGCTGAATATTGCTCTCTGCCTGTGAAAGGTGCCCCCTCAGGCCCCCAAACCGCAACAACCATCGTAGCCATTCACAGGATACACAGCTTGGGCGGATGCATTTTGGCTTCACAAAAGCCTTCGTCAGCGCCAGGTAACTGTTAGAGCAAGTGAGCAAGTTCGTGGTTCACTGTAGGTTTTTTGAAGTGTCCTGTCTGCGCCGCATTGGTTACTGCCAGACCCGCCCCTTAGCCGATGCTTGGGTCCACCTACTACACATAATTGCAGTGCAAGCGGACTACAATACCCAAAATGCAGTGTCAATTCCAGGTAGGTCCAATGTGTTGGTGATGGATTTGCTGCAAGCAGGACCCCACACACACACACACACACATATATATATAAATATATTCACTGAAAAAACCATAGGTTATAGACCATATATAGTTAGGGATTACCATTTACAAAACCAAGAAAATTCACTGAAAAAACCATTGGTTATAGACCATATATAGTTAGGAATTAGCATTTTCAAAACCTTAATTTACTCGCACAAAACCATAGAAATTCGAATATATAGTTAGTTGCAATAACTATATATCGCGCACCTGCAATCCACTGATGATGATATCACATATTACATCATTCATGACATGGTCAGTGACATCACTGATGACATCATCCA